>NC_052613.1:23274822-23952020 GCF_016545825.1 Eucalyptus grandis
GTACTCTCAATTTTTGACCTGATACGAGTCATCTCCTCCTTCAGTTTCAAAAGCTCAGGTTGCTGTCATCAAGTAAGGGACAGAGAAGTATTTAGCCACACTGCACAAAAACTGATAGGATATAACAAAAGGAAAATATCTTAAAACTGTGGATAGCAACAAGTAAGGGACAGAGAAGTAGAAGAGGCAATGTAATCAGTTATAATGATTGAGGAGAATGTCACAAAAGGAAGGGAAAAGAAAACTGTGCCAAAGATTGAAAAGAAGATGAATCGGATGAATAACGTTAATGATGACAAATTGTCCTCACATGATAAAAGAAATACAAACAGCACTTTTCTTATGAATCGAACACAAGAAGTATACCAATCTC
Organism: Eucalyptus grandis; assembly: GCF_016545825.1. Classification (NCBI taxonomy): domain Eukaryota; kingdom Viridiplantae; phylum Streptophyta; class Magnoliopsida; order Myrtales; family Myrtaceae; genus Eucalyptus; species Eucalyptus grandis. Next base: position 23,275,196 of record NC_052613.1, read on the forward strand.
ACAAGTTCACACACTTTAAATGCAGTGAATATAGTAAGTAGAATACAGCTTGTGACTCCCTCCCTCACACATTAGATGGAGGAAGGACAAGCACAGGGGAGGGGGAAAGGGTGCAGGACCATGGAATTACTTCTTTGTTTAATGACACACATAAACCAAACGGTGAGCAAAGGGAACGTCACACTAGTGTATATAGCATTACTGGAAGAAATGCAACATGTGAAGTACATTACAACTAACATAACGATTTAATTCAAGTGGTAATGGGGAGGTGCCTACTAAATATTAGTTATCGCAGAATATTTCAGCAAAACATTCAAAAGCCCCTGAGCATTAACTACTTATCAAAGAGATTCCAATTCCAGTACTCATTCTTGAAGGAAAGAGACAACTGCAATTAGCAGGAGCTTGTGCCCATGACACATGGCACTGTAGAATAACTGTGACTAACAGGAGCATAAATGCTTCTTAAGACTAAATCTGGAAAGTTCAAGAGGAGAGAACACTGTGTTACCATCAACTGGTTCTTTTAAAGAAAAAAGCACTGAACAGGGAATCTGAGACAGAAACAATTGACAGGTGGAAAAGCAGCCAGAAGTTCTTGGGGTAACCTGCAGTACCAATTAACCAGTTACTGGCCCCTCCATTTTCCCAAACGCAACCCCACCCCCACTCCCCCAACCTCAACAATCAAAAAAAAAATTCCCCTTTGCCCCTTCCCAAAATCAGCCTATCCAGTGTCCCATTCCATGAGAGAATAGAGTCCCCAGAAGATAGTGAAGCAAACAAATCAAATTGTTATGGGGGAAAAAAAAAGCCAAAACAATTACTATAGCAGAAAGCCCCTCAGTCATACCAAAAGCCAGTGCCTGAAGAATTCTACTCGCCCCGCCAACTCTGTGTCTAATTTTTTATTTTCAACTGTCAGTGGAAAGGAATATGCTGCCCCAAAAAAATAAATAAATAAAACAAGTCACTGATTCCCCACATGCAAAGCTTGAGAAAAACTATTGCTCTTGGTTTTCTCCTTTCTTTAACATTACAAGACAGCCTATGCAAAATTAAGTTCATGTATCCTCCAGCTATAATGAAGGACAGACTAACTTTTCAGTAGGCAAACCCACTTAGCGAACCTTCTCGTTTACATCAAACCATCTTCAGTTAGATCACATATTTCCAGCCCAAATTACACCTCATTGTTATCTTGTGCGATGGAACTTTCAGATGGGATCCAATGAACAATCACAGAATTATGGACCATATAAAATGTATAGAAACTCACGCTTTTGTCGAGCTTATTACTTCTCTCAGCAATTTTTCTTTCACATTGTGCAATCTCTTTCAGATATTTGGCTTGCTCTTTCTTTTTTTTACTTGCTTCGTGCTCAAAATTTTCTAGTTCGTGAATAACACCTTCACGACTTTTTATTTCAGCTTCGAGGTCCTCATTTGTCCTAGTAACATCCTTCTCAATGTGATACAATTGCCACAAGTAGTACTCCTCCTTCAACTTTTTCTGCAAGTACAAATGGGACAAGATTAGATCAAGAACCAAACCCACTGACAAGCGCGCGCAAAAGCACTTAAACATCAAATTGAACTAGTTATTTCCTTTATTTTGACCTAGTTGTGGGAACAATAGTGCCCAGCAGGACCTAAACACACCAGACAATGTAAAGATTATATGAAAGCCAAAAGCAGAAGTTCAGGGGTTCACATGTCAGATTTCTCAGCATCACACAAGAAATGAAGTAAATATTTTGGCTGCAACTTGATAAACGCTGATAGGAAGAACCCCATAAAGCATACCAATCTATCCTGCAAACGGATATGCTTTTCAGCCTCTTCTTTCTGTTCCTTCTTCTGCTTTCTTTCCAACACTACAGTTCGTTTTTTCTGATATGCAAGAGCAGATTTTTCCTCTGCCACAGCTTTTTCAGCTTCAAGCTGCTCATAGTCTCTCTTGAGTTCTTCAGATCCAGATATCTGCTCCAACAGTCCAGTGAGCTCCTTTGGATTTTTGGATGCAATGGATTCAACATCACCCTACAAAAGGAGAGCCAGTAGAAAATTGAGTCAATCTCTCATCAAAGTCAAAATTGCTTGAATCCACCGACAAGTCCATTTACAATGATAATTCTAGCTAAGGTTTGGCCTAGTACAAAACTTAAGTATGTCTCAGTGATGCAAGTCTTCTCATTTTAATTTTGGCTTCTAACAAATTGCCGTGTTATCGTCCTTACAAGGTAACAACACAGATTTTATAGTAATCCTGCTTCTTTTAAAATGCATTAACATATTCTTAGTTTGCAATAACTTTCCTTATTTCCATGATGTCCATTGAACCGTAGGAAAACCTTTCTAAGAATTCCAATCCAGTTCACTAATTTCTGAGCGACCCCCCAACTTGAAAAAAAAATGATGCAACCCGCCCATTGACGACAAAAGATATGTAAAAAACAGCATCACTATTCTCCCATCCAAGATCAACGACACAGCAATAGAACGCTTAATTACATTCGAAGGAAGGGATCATTATGAAGAAGAAAGGAAATCACCTGAAACACCAAAAAGTTCCTCGCACTGACGAGAATCCCGAGCGACTTTAACCTAGCCTTGTACTCGTCCCACGTTACCACCTTCCCGTCGATCCGGTACTCACTGCCTCCAGCGCTGGTGATGGTCCGCGTGAACTGGAGCTCCGACCCATTCCCCATCTGATAAACCAGCCTGACGAAGGCCCTCCGCCCCTTCTGCTCCTTCTCTCTGTCATCGAACGCGTAGATGAGGTCCTTCAACTGAGCTCCTCGGAGGTGGCCCGTGCGGACTCCCAGGACGAAGCTGATGGCGTCCATGAGGTTGGACTTTCCGGCGCCATTGGGGCCGATGATGGCGGTGAAGTCGTAGAAGGGGCCGATCACCTGGTGGCCCTTGTAGGACTTGAAGTTCTCGAGCTCCAGGCGGTGGATTTTGCCGGGGGAGATGAGGGAGGGCATGGCTAGGGTTTTCGATCGAGGCCGAAGTGGGGAAATTGGAGGGGTTGTGATGTGAGTTTGAGCGGAGGAATTAGGGTTTCGGATGTGGAAATTGGAGGAAATCGCGAGATTGGATTAGAATGAGACGTCAATTCGAGTGGAGAAGAAGAAGGAGGAGGAGGAATGGCGGGAGTGAGGTATTTCGCATTGTCTGCGCGATTCAGCTACAACTATGAGAGAGAGGCTCGCGTGAGAAATTCTTTCTAGTGTTCGAATAATTATTTTCTTGTCTCCTTTCTTTTTTCGGTCAGAAGAATAATTATTTGCCTACTTTAGAGCTGATTCCTAAGTCCTAAGGAAAACAAAGTTTCTTTATATATGATATTAGAAGCTAATACCACGAAAGAATATATAAATACTTTGTTTCACCAAACATATAACATTATCTACTACAACACAAATATCCCAACCTTTTTTGTGTCACAAAAAATCCCAAACTTATGTAACTCCTCTATGTTAGTTCCATCTAAGTTTATTTTTCACACTAATATGAGTTCAAGATTATTTTATTATTACAAAAAAGTTGAGTATTTGTATTGCAATAGACAAGTTTATGATACAAGTCCGAGGTATTTATATCACAATAAACATGATTTGATCATCCTAAATTGTGCCAAAAAAATTCCACAAGAAGACCATCCATGCATGTAAGTTATACTATGATCATAAAATAATTTATATAGAGTCTAAAAACTTATCACAAAGATACAATTGAGTCATCAAACTTACAAAAATGATGATTAAGGTCATACAAATTATCAATTAGTGCAATCGAGTCCTTATGTTAAGTTTGCCTAATTTAATTAATAGAAAACGCTAACGTGACTTTTAGATAAGTCATGCGTTTGTTGAAAAGTGAGGCATCCTTCTACTAAAAAATTAGTGGGTTTATTTATTGAGTTTATCATTTGCCCCATTGTTTTTTTCTCAAATTTGTAAGTATGAAAGTTTCCTCCTTCGGAGTTGCATACGAAATTCCCTCGCCTATGTCTTTTTTAATGATGTAAAATAGAAGGAAATAGGCCTGTAATGAAGGGCTTACAAATATACCGATGTAATATAGTAGCGGTATCCTTTGTATAGTGTTTTACTAACTGCTTTATTGTTGTGTTGTGGTTTGGTGTTGATGCTGTAACACTTCCGCATGCTCATAATAATAAGATCAAAAAAAGAAACGAGTCGGTGACACACCTAGGATGTCGCGAAAATATCCCTTGCCACTCAAGAACCTAGAGATTGAGTCGGGTTGTGACAATTGCCATCACCCTTGGTTTAGGGAACATTGCCCGATTAAGTTCGGATGCCCAACGGATTCATTGTCGCCGTTACCTTTAGATTAAGGGGACATTGCCTAATTAAGTTCAAATGCCTAGCAAATTCATTGTCAGAGGATTGCTGTCACCTTTGAATTAGGAGACGTGCCCTATTAAGTCCGGATGCTCGACAAATTTGTTATCAAAAGATCGCCGTCACCTTGGATTAAGGGACATTACCCAATTAAGTTCGAAAGAATTGATGGATTTCGGTTGATCAATAAATGAATCCCTTGTACTTAACCTTATAATGTTCATGTGCATGTGTTATTTACTCTTGCCTCGTCTTTGAAAGTCATGTGCATATTTTATATGCTATTATTTGGGTCTTGGCCATTATTTGATCTTGGCCATCATTGTTTTATAAATAGTCGAAAATTCCCATATGTTTTAGCCAAAGTAAAGCAAGTGTTTTACTATTAATTTGTTATTGACATATTGATGTGGTTGTATTCACGTGTTTGTTCAACGATGAGGCATCCTCCTATATGAGGATTAGTAAGTTTACTTACGGAGTCCATGACTCACTTCATTGTTTTTAAGAATTGTAGGCATGGAGATCTCACACTAACTCTGGCATTGTAGTCTCGCTAAATAAGCTAAGTTTACCTTGACCATTTTAAGTGTAAAACATGTAATGGTTGTAAATATAATAACCCATGATAAAGGACTTGTAAATATAACTAATATAATATAAGCAATTGCATGTTTGTAAATGGTTATTATCCTAGTTGTTTGTTGCTGCATGGGTGCTTGTTGTGTAACCACTTTCGCATGCTCTTAATGAAAAGATAAAAAGAATCAGATGGCGACACGACTGGGACATTGCAAACATAACCCTCAATGGGCCACAACCTTGGGACGGGGTTGGGTCATGACAAGATGACTCAAGGAAATTAATGACAAGTGATCTTGCAAGGTTTAGAGCACCAAATCACCCTTCTAAGCATGCCACCTCTTCTAATATAAGGTCTTCATTAAAGTGGTAATTCATGGCCTAAGCAGCCCAATAAAAGGAAGCGCAAGTGTCTTGCATTGCAAAACTAATAAGGCACCAACTCACATTGTAGGCATGCCATTTCTTTCAAATAGGACCATTTATTAAGGTGGTGACCCGTGACCATGTGGACCAATAAGAGAGACACAATTGGGACCTTAATCACCTTTCTAGAACTCTAGGCATCGCATGACTAGAGCGCCACCTCTCCTCTTGTACCCATACCACACAAGATCATCTTATCAGACCATGTGGAAAGGCCATCATGGAGGTTCAGCCTATAAATAGAGGCACTGTCATAACCCTAACTCCAGCTCCAGAGTCTTGAATGGCAAGGATTATTTTCACAACCTCTCAGGCTTGTCGTTGTTCCAATTCTTTTTATCTTATTATCATGCACATATGAAAACGTGAATAAACAACTCATCAAACAAACAATAGCTGGAAGATTGAGACATATATCATCTAGAACTCACTAATTTATATTATAATAGTACTTTTACAAGCCATTTATCTACGGGTCATTTTTTCTTTTTTACATCATACTAAAGTTTCCACATAAGCCAGGGTGATATCCTATCTCCTCTAGCATGACTACAACTCCCAAAACTGACGTGGGACCTCCATGCCTACAAAACTGAAAAATGAGGGAGTGAGTCTTGCAAACTTAGTAACTAAAATTCCTAACTCTCTATAGGAAAACATCTCATCATCAAAGCCTAGTAAGTATAACACTCACAAATAGTGTCAATGGCAGATCAATAGCAAACTTATTGCTACATCTCAAATACATGCAGATTTTTATAACAACATATTTCAATGCATGCTTACCTTTGGCTTAACAATGAATACATCAACATATCATGCTTGTGCATAATTGGCACTCATGCAAATTCATTTAGCGTGACTCGACGAAGCCCTCCCGACTCGACCATGGCATCTTAACTCGACCGAGACTTCTCGAGGCTAGCTTCTCGAAGTTTCCGAATTTAAAACTCAGACATCCTAGCTTAATTAGGGTATCCCGGCTCAATTGAGGCATCCCGTTCAATGAACGAGGCATCACCACCAATATTGTGGGGCGATGGACACTTTTTCCTCTTTAAATGCACGTATATATGCATCATACAAGCCAGTTCTTATCTTTTCTCTTAGTCGACACATGCATGGCCCGAAGACGTGCTCATCCATTCGTGTGTGCCATGAGAACTTGCACTACACTGATAAACATGTTGAGAACAAACCTTGGTCCATGACTTGAAGCGATCACTTAATGCCAATTCTAGCACCAAACAAGGCTCGGAAACGGCACGCCTCAATGCCGATCCAAGACTTTGAGGTTTAGGTATACCTCACTTTAGTGAAGATCCTAAGCTTGATGAACCTCGGTTTCAACTTGATGTGAACACACTTTGTATCGTGAATGGCCTTTGGCTCGTGGCTCAAATAAATGCTAAGCACAAATTTCCCGCACCAAATTGAACCCTAGAATCGGCACACTTTAGTGCCTTATCAAGATCTCATGGATTTGAGGCAACCCCCGTACCGATTAGGGCATAGAATCAACACGCCTTAATGTCAATTTAGGACCTCGCGGTCTTGGGTGATCCCCACACCAAGCGAGACTTGGATCTGACACCCTATTTATACTTAACTAAGGCTTTTATGGCTTGAGCGACTTTGTCTTGTGATGAACTCAACCCAAGTGAACCTCGGGTTCATTCTGGACGTAAATGATTCAAGCACGCGGCCACGCACAATTCTTTCTAGTGTTCGAATAATTATTTTCTTGTCTCCTTTCTTTTTTTGGTTGGAAGAATAATTATTTGCCTCCTTTAGAGCTGATTCCTAAGGAAAACAAAGGGCCTGCATGTTTTTACTTCCGTTCTTTTTCTTTCCTGAACAGAAATAAAAAAAATGTTTTTATTCCGGAAACAATTTTTGAATAAAAAAACGTGTTTTTAGTAAACTTGTTCCGAAATAAAAAATGAACAGAAACACGTTTAGTAAATTTTATTCTTTTTTTGTTTCTTTTAATTTTTTAATATTTTTATTTTTATTTTCTTTTTTTTTCCTTTCTTTTTATTTTTCTTCTTTCGGCTGGTCGCCGGCCTTCCCGGCGACCGGCCGGCGGCATGGCCGGCAGCCTCACCCGGCCACGGCGAGGCTCGGCCTCGCCCGCGACAGACGAGGCCAAGCCTCGCCTTGGTGGACGAGCTTGGGCTCACCCAAATCCGGAGGGCGAGCCTTGCCATGGCTGGCGAGCTCGAGCCGCCCAAATTCGGCGAGGCCGAGAGCTCACCCAGATTCGGCGAGGCCGAGCGTCGCCGGCGGGGTGAGGCTTGGCATCGCCGGGGGCCGGCGACGCTCCGCGAGGTCGCCGACCCTCGACGGCGTCGCCGGCCCTCGGCCATGGCGCCGGCCATGGCCGGTGACCAGACGAAAAGAAAAAAGAAGAAAAAAGAAGAAGAAAAGAAGAAGAGAAGAAGAAGAGAGAGAAGAAGAAACGTTTCTTCAAAATTGTTTCTAGAACAAGAAGTAAGTTTTTTTTTCTTTTTTTTGTTCTTTTTGTGTTAGAACAAAAGAACAAAAACGCAACCAAATGTGTTTCTGTTCTTTTGTTCCCGAACACAAAAAGAACAAAAACTTATTTCTTCTTTCAAAACAATTTTGAAGAAACGTTTCTTCTTCTCTCTCTTCTTCTTCTCTTCTTCTTTCTTCTTCTTTTCTTTTTTTCTTTCGTCGGTCGCCGGCCTCGGCCATGGCTGGCGACGCCGTCGAGGGTCGGCGACCTCACCGACCCCCGGCGAGGCTGAGCCTCGCCCGCGCCGGCGAGGCCAAGCTTGCCCAGCCAAGGCGAGGCTCGGCCTCGCTGTGCGCGGGCGAACGAGCCTCGCCATGGCTGGGCGAGCTCGGCCTCACTAGGGGCCGGTGAGTCTCGCCGTGGCTGGGCGAGGCTACCGGCCGAAAAAAGAAAAAAATAAAAAAGAAAGGAAAAATGAAAAATAAAATAAAAATATTAAAAAATTAAAAGAAACAAAAAAGAATAAAATTTACCAAACGTGTTTCGTTCATTTTTTATTTCGAGAACAAGTTTACCAAACGTGTTTTTTTATTCAAAAATTGTTCCCTGAACAGAAACATTTTTTTTTTATTTCTGTTCCCCGGGAAAAAAGGAACAATAAAAACATGCGCGCCCAAAGAGAACTTTCTCTAGATCTATGTAAATATCTACGTCTTTATATATAATATTAGAAGCTAATACCACGAAAAAATATATAAATACTTTGTTTCACCAAACATATAATCTTATCTACTATGACACAAATATCCCAACTTTTTTTGTGTTACAAAGAAACCCAAACTTATGTAAATCCTCTATGTTAGTTCCATCTAAGTTTATTTTTCATGCTAATATAAGTTCAAGATTATTTTGTTATTACAAAAAAGTTGGATATTTGTTTCGCAATAGGCAAGTTTATGATTTTTAGTGGTGTAAAAAAGTTCGGGGTATTTATATCAGAATAGACATAATTTGATCATCCTAAATTGTGCCAAAAAATTCCACAAGAAGACCATACATGCATGTAAGTTATACTATGATCATAAATAATTTATATAGAGTCTAAAAACTTATCACAGAGATACAATGAAGTCAATTAGTGCAATCGAGTTCTTATGTTAAGTCTGCATAATTTAATTAATAGAAAATGCTAACGTAACTTTTGGATAAGTCATGTGTCTGTTGAAAAGTGAGGCATCCTTCTACTCGGAAATTAGTGGGTTTATATATTGAGTTTATCATTCACCCCGTTGTTTTTTCTCAGATTTGTAAGTATGAAAGTTTCCCCCTTCGGAGTTGCATTCGAAATTTTCTCGCCTATGTCTTTTTGAATGATGTAAAAAGAAGGAAATAGGCCTGTAATGAAGGGCTTATAAATATACCTATTTAATATAGTAGCAGTATCCTTTGTATAGTGTTTTCCTAACTGCTTGATTGTTGTGTTGTGGTTTGGTGTCGATGTTGTAACGCTTCCGCATGCTCATAATAATAAGATCAAAAAAGAAACGAGTTGGCGACACACCTAGGATGTCGCGAAAATATCCCTTGCCACTCAAGAACCTGGAGATGGAGTCAGGGTTGTGACAATTGCCATCACCCTTGGATTAACATTGCCTGATTAAGTTCAGATGCCTGACGGATTCATTGTCGCCGTTACCTTTAGATTAAGAGACATTGCCTAATTAAGTTCAAATGCCTAACAAATTTGTTGTCAGAGGATTGCCGTCACCTTTGAATTAGGAGACTAGCCCTATTAAGTTCGGATGCTCAACAAACTCGTTATCAAAAGATCGTCATCACCCTTGGATTAAGGGACATTACCCGATTAAGTTCGAAAGAACTGATGGATTTCAGTTGATTAATAAATGAATCCCTTGTACTTAACCTTATAATATTCATGTGCATGTGTTATTTACTCTTGCCTCGTCATTGAAAGTCACGTGCATATTTTATATGCTATTATTCGGGTCTTGGCCATTTTTTTTATCTTGCCCATGCTTGTTTTATAAATAGTTGAAAATTCTCGCATGTTTTAGCCAAAGTAAAGCAAGTGTTATACTATTAATTTATTATTGACATATTGATGCGGTTGTATTCGCGTGCTTGTTCAACAATGAGGCATCCTCCTATCTAAGGATCAGTAAGTTTACTTATTGAATCCATGACTCACTCCGTTGTTTTTTATAATTATAGGCATGGAGATTTCACATGAACTCTAGCATTGTAGTCTCACTAAATAAGCTAAGGTTTACCTTGACCATTTTAAGTGTAGAACATATAGTGGTTGTAAATATAATAGCCCATGATAAAAGATTTGTAAATATAACTGATATAATATAAGCAATTGCGTGTTTGTAAGTGGTTATTATCCTAGTTGTTTGTTGTTGCATGGGTGCTTGTTGTGTAACCACTTTTGCATGCTCTTAACGAAAAGATAAAAAGAATCGGGATGGCGACGCTGATGTGTGATGGGGTGAGTGATTCAGGAACGGAAATTTTTATAAGGGGATTTTTGTGGTTAAGTGTATGGAGTAGTGTATATGATAAACACACAAAAAGGAATAAGAAAAGATAAAAGCAATCTCTTTCCAAGGTATAAAGGCAGCGCCACCAACCGAGGATGAGGATCGAGATCTATGAAGTTCACCACCAAGGCCTAAAGCTTCCACCAGTCAAGGATAAAGGACTTCGGGATAGGAGAAGCTCACCACCAAGGCCTAAAGATTCCACCAGCCAAGGATAAAGGGCTTCTTGGCTCACCACCAAGGAGTGATCTACGCTCCAAGGATAAAGAAACCGAAAGGAGTTATCCACTCTCCAAAGGAGTTCACTCAAGCAGAGGAAATCTCATCATTCTCATTCATCAAATTCGTATCTCCTTACATTGGATACTTTCCCCTATTTATAAGAAGATTTTAGCCTTTAAAAATATTAAAAACAAACTTTAATGACCTAGGAACTGAAACGTTCGACTCTTAAGCTACATAAAAATAAAAACAGCTAGGAACTTAATAAAAAGCCTTTACTATCACGGGAACTAAATGCCCTGAACTGAAACGTTCGACTCTTGAGCTATAAAAATAAAAACTCTTTATCACAGAACTAAATGCCCTTTAATCTTCGGCCTTCCACATTCTCAAACCGTTAGCTTTCCGTGTTCTTGAACCTTTGGCTTTCCATATTCTTGAACCGCTTTCGTAAACCTCTAGCCTTCCCAAAATTCGAGCTTCTCCCTTGACCAGAAAATAATCCTTTTGAAACTTCATCAATTGGTCATACAAGACATCTAAAATGGCCTCCCATTGATATCTATCGATATACCACAAAGTACCAATAAGTAATTAACATTATTCATTCAAAATGATCCATCGAAGCACATAATGCCCAACTTCTTTATTGGCTTGGATAAGCATCGATGGTTTTGAGTTAGTCGATGGAGCTACGTTGGATGCACCCGCATCAGACGCGACTAGGATGTTGCAAACATAACCCTCGATGGGCTGCGACCTTGGGACGGGGTTAGGTCGTGACAAGATGACTCAAGGAAATTAATGACAAATGATCTTGCAAGGTTTAGAGTGCCAAATCACCCTTCTAAGCATGCCACCTCTTCTGATCTAAGGTCTTCATTAAAGTGGTAATTCATGGCCTAAGCAGCCTAATAAAAAGGAAGGGCAAGTGTCTTGCATTGCAAAACCAATAAGGCGCCAACTCACATTGTAGGCATGCCATCTCTTTTCAAATAGGACCATTTATTAAAGTGATGACTCATGACCATGTGGACCAATAAGAGACACAATTGGGACCTTAATCACCTTTCTAGAACTCTAGGCGTCGCATGACTAGAGCGCCACCTCTCCTCTTATACCCATACCACACAAGATCATCTTATTGGACCATGTGGAAAGGCCATTATGGAGGTTCAGCCTATAAATAGAGGCACTGTCATAACCCTAACTCCATCTCCAGAGTCTCGAATGGCAAGGATTATTTTCACAATGTCTCAAGCTCGTCGCCATCTCGATTCTTTTTATCTTATCATCATGCACATGCGAAAACATGAATAAACAACTCATTGGACAAACAATAGTTGGAAGATTAAGACATATATCATCCAGAACACACTAATTTATATTATAATATTATTTTTACAAGCCATTTCTCTACAGGTCATCTTTTTTTTTTTACATCATACTAAAGGTTCCACATAAGCCAAGGTAATATCCTATCTCCTCTAGATGGGGGAATCCAAGTTTTGGAAGGCATCATCGTTAGAGGAGTTAAGGTTAGCTCGACCTTGGTGGTTAGATAAATAAATAGATTTACAAAAGGAAAAGTAGACTTGTAGTCAAGGGGGCTTGTAAAATAATACTAATATAGTATGATGTAAATAGTGTATTTGCAAAGTGTTTTCCTAATTATGTTTGTCATTGGATGGGTGTTGATTGTTTTACGCTTTCACTTGTGTTTAACAAAAGATAAAAGTAACAAGACGGCAATGCGCCTGAGATGTCGCAACCAGCTTGGGATGTCGCAACCATAACCCCGTTAGTTGCATCCTTATGGCTAGGGTTGTGAAAAGAAATAGAAATGATTAATGTAGCGCATGATTGATTTTTGTAAAAGTTGACTGTACATGTACATGCACAATTTGAACAAGGGGGCAATGACAACATTGTATCATCCAAATTTTGTTAAGGGATATGGTTGTTTAGGTGCAAAGGTTGTTAGGCTGTGTATGGGAGTGACATTTCCAATGATCTTTGGGCGTTCAAAGCCCCTGGGGCAAATTTGTAATGTTTGGCAAAAAATTTGGAAGGCCCATTGTATAAATGCTAGCCTTTTGAAGGCTAAAAGCCCAACACAGTCACTGTCTTGACTTCTAGCATTCGAGGCAAGCTACAGTGCGCCTTAAAAAACAAAAAATTTATTATTCCTTTGTTACCCTCAAAATTTTACTAAAATTCCTTCTTCTTTTTAAATAAACACCCTAATCTTCTACTCTTCTTTTCCAAGCAAATACACCACACCGTTTCCCTTCCCTTCCCCTCTACTCTTCTCAACTCTTATTGAGATCTCGCTCTTACCACTCTAAAGCTTACCTCTCCAGTCGCCGAAGCTCACCTTTCCAGTCGCCTGCTGAAGCTTGCCTCTTCGATTGGTCGCCGAAGCTCGCCTATTTGGTTGCCAAAGCTTGCCTTTACAGTGAATATCGTCTCCACCCAGGCCCTCGTCATCACCATTGCGTTGCTTGCCATCACCTAGGCCTAGTCCCACGCCCCAGCTCCCATGCCTACTAAAGATGGTGAGCACCCCCCCTCTCTCTCTGTGTCTCTTGCATTGGGTGAGATTGAGATCTGAAGTTGAGATGTGTGGTATTGTAGATTCTTTCTTTTTCATGCTATGGTTTTTGAGATGAATGGATCGTGTTTAGTTTCTCTAGCAAGATGGTCATTCTCTAATGGAGCAATCTAGAGAATGTTTCCCAATTCGTCCCTACATCTAAAAATTATCCTAGATTTTCATTGTAAATGGTTTCTTCCTTTCCAAAATCCAATTTTGGGAAAAAGGGTTTTATTCTAAATTAAATCATTTTTTGACTTAGAAATTTCACCTGAAACAATACATTGATTAATTCGTGCGCTATGACATGATGAAGAGAAGATCTTAACATTTTATGGTGTCATTCTTGATTCTCAAGTTCCAAAACGTGAAATTTGAAAATGGTGCAAGTTAAAGAAGTTTTTCAAATTTAAATTTCATGGATAATTTTCTTTTATTCATGAATATTGTCTTATCTCTAGGTCAAAACTATACTTGTGCCAACTGGTTCACCTTTTACATCAGAGGTCTGTGTGCTTCCCTTGTTGCAACTCTTCCTTTGGAGGTACTTTATGCATTGATTAGTAATATAAACAATAAGTTGCTTTCATTTTTTGAATCTAAAGGGAAAGATAATATAAACAATAAGTTTATGAAATTGTGGGAATCGAGTATCCTCTAGTGCCTTGTTGGTGTTAAGAATTTTTACCTTTTGCAGTAAAAGGTGTTGGTAGTGGTACCAAATTATGAGTTATTTCTCAGAATTCGTTACTATGTGATTTTTTTATTCTTATTTTTATTTATTGTATGATTTAAGGTTGGGTAGTGGAATGTTCTTTTTCTTTTTGGTTTTAAGTGTAGTGGAAGGTTGTTCATATGATATTTTAGTTTCACATTGACTCTTGTGACTTGTACTGACTCTAATTTCTTACTTGTCTTTGTATGGATCTAAATAAATGTTTGTGAAGATAATTCTTGGAAAAGTAGTACTTTATCAGTAGTCCTGTTGCATGGTCACTAATAGGACCATAGTCAAGTTTTTTAACAGCTTGACCATATTCTTTTGGAGATTTAAGAGATGCAATCTAAGGATGTCTTACCATGGGTATTCTTAATGTTTGTAGTTGTCTATTTTATAAATGCTTTTGTTATGCAATTGTTAATTGATCATTTCCATTGATTTCAAACTCGCAAGGTATTGACTGTGAATCTTCTCTGGTGATGCACAATTGAAGCAAGCAAACTAATATTAAGGACTTAACATTAGAATTTTATCTAATGCGATAAATGGTTAATGAGCTTTGCTGATGTTAACTAGACTTTTTATCCGCCCATGCAACTGTTAATTATATTATGTTTGGGCAACGTTTATTAGAAAATGTATTGACTTCTACCAAGAACTTGTGAGAACTCAAATAACTATATTGAGTGCAACAACAAAATTGCTACTATAACTCAGATAACTCTATGTGAAGTTGACCTATGAATATGAATGGAAGTGGAAGGTACATTTCTTAGGTTCATTCCCTTAGTTCGATCAAGTAGGTTCATTCCCTTAGTTTATGAAGATTGAGTAGTTTCTACAAAAACAAACTTTAGTGAAACTGGTGCGTGTTTGTGATTCAAGAACTTCTCTAATTTTATCTACTTGTCCTTGAGTGCTTCCAAATACATAATTATTCCTCTTTATGGTCATAACTTATTTTGCACTAATATTATTTTGTTAAAAAATATATAAAGATGGGTGGGGCATTTCTTAGTGGGCTGAGAAATGATTTAGTTTAATGATATAATAATGGCCAAGAAATGATGTCGAGCGAGTTCTCAGTGGTGCGTTGCTCTCATATGAACTTTAGAGATGTTTAGCAAATGACAGTTATGAATCAATTAAACAATTATTGTAAATCTCATGCCAATATTGTGAGAATTATAATCATGTGATTGCTTTGTTTGATTTGCTTCTCCACTTCTCTGTTGGCTCAAAATCCAAGCGCTAAACTCTCTTTTCGCTCACAACTAAAGCGCTCACCTCTTTCTTCACTCAAACGGTGTCAATCGTCCCACCTCGAACCCAGGTTCTTTCACTTCTATTCCTTATGTTTATGTTCTTTTTCCCCACTTACATATCCGGTTTGGTGTGCTCTCTCATGGGTTCATATGAATTGCATTTTAATTTATTTGCAGTGCCCCTTGCTTTGTGTTCATAGTTAACATCATTTGTTTTCATTTTTCAAATATGTTTGTGTTCATTTTATTGGAAGATGGCAAGTTCATCAAAGGAAAATGCATATTAGAGCCTTGAAAATGTAAAAACCTTTTGTCGATCATGCATTGAACAAATTGAGTAAGGCAATTGTCCCATGAGCAACAAAAGGGATGGATGGACAATTATAATTAATAAGTTTGAGGAGCCGAGGGGAAAAAAGTACGATAAAAATCAAATGAAAAGTAAGTGTGATAATTTAAAGGAAGAATGGAAAAAATGGAAGCAATTGGTTCAAAAGGAAATAGGACTAGAATGGAATCCAAAGAAGAAAACCATTGACGCAAGTGATGAATGGTGGGAGAGAAAAATTTAGGTGTTTATATAATTTTTTGTTACTTTTTTTTTTTGGTAAGTTCATCTTTTATGAAATACCTCTTAAAAATATTTTATTATAACAGGCCAATCATGAGTTTAAAGTCTTTCGAACGAAAGGCATGTACATCCGGATATTGAAGTTTTGTTGGATCAAATGTTCCAAGGTACAATTGCTACTAGAAGTGTTACTGGAATAATGGGATAAGTACACTAATTGTGCCATAAGTTGTGTACGGCACTCACTTTGGTGCCAAAAGTTTCCGTCGGATCACTTAAGTACCAAAAATTTTGAAAAATGATCACTTTGGTGCCATCGCCGATTTGGTTGGCCGGAAATCCGACGTGGCAGTTTTTTATTAATTTTTGACGCCGACGTGGATCGCTGGAGAATACAATCAGCATACAAAGAACAAAACGATGCCGTTTACCGTTTTTCCCCAAATAAGAAACCCTAAATCCCCAATTTCAATTAGAACCGAAAGTTGAAAACCCTAAATCCCCAATTCGATCATTTCAAGTACATACTTCAATTTTCTCCCAAAGTTATCAGCTCGCTCTTGCAAATGGAGGACAAAAGCTTCAGCAGCGGCTCACATTCCTATAAGAAAAGTGAATTAAATGGTGAGTATTACTGTTATTGTGGGTTACCGAGTCTGAGAAGAACATCTGGGACTCGGTTGAATCCCGGGAGAAGATTCCATGGGTGCGGCAGATATAGAGAAGGCTCGAAGTGCCAATATTTCAAATGGATTGCTAAAAATTCTCGATCGAGCGACGAGGTGATATTGGAGTTACTTGAAGGCCGAAATCAACCTCCACCTATGTTAATGGACGAGTTGGAGGATGTCGACTCAATGCAAGCTCAAATGAAGGGTTTAACATCTTTGGTGGACCATTTGAAGAGGGAGGTTTCAAGGCTGAAAATCGAAAGAAACTTTTATCGAGCGTTGATTGTGTTCTTATTCTCTTGGGTAGTTTATTCAAATGTAAAGTGAGTAATGAGAAGAAGTTTGTATGTCTACCATAGTCGAAGACGTGGAATATGCACTTGTATTAGATTATTTATAAGTAAAATGTGTTTTTTGGTTTGCTGCAATTTTTGTATGAAGCAGAATGTTTTGTTGTTGTAATCTATGGGTAGAAATGCAAGGTTGGACTTGGAATGCATTAGTTGTGAGCACTTAAAAGTTTTGTTGTTTAGTTGTGTATTGTCAATGTTTGTTTTGGTTTGTTTTTGCTTCAAATATAATGGTTTGGTACATTTTTTATTGGGATAAGTGCTCCAGAAGTCCTAAAACTTGTCACGAAAATGCATTTCAGTCCTAAAACTTGCAAAAAGTGCATTTCAGTCCTACAACTTGTCAAAATGTTTCAAACGAGTCCTAAAATCGACGCCGTCTAATTTCTTAACGGAAAAAACTGACGTGGCCCCCCCGTGGCTTTTTTTAATCGTTTCTCTCCCCTCCGTTGCGAATAGTTTAAAAAAAAAAAAAAAGCCACGCATGCGAACGACGTCGTCTCCTCCTTTCTCCTTCACCACGACGTCGTCTCCTCCTTTCTCCTTCACCACGACGTCGTCTCCTCCTTTCTCCTTCGCCACGACGCCGTCTCCTCCTTTCTCCTTCGCCACGACGCCGTCTCCTCCTTTCTCCTTCGCCACGACGCCGTCTCTTCCTTTCTCCTTCCTCTCTACTTCTTCTTTCTCTATTCCGAGTGTCCCCTAAGCCCCAAATCGATCTCGTCCGAACCCTAAACCCCAAATCGAATTCCGTCCGAAACCCTAACACCCAAATCGAATTCGTCCGAAACCCTAAGCCCGAAATCGATTTCGTCCGAACCCTAAACCCCAAATCGAATTCATTCGAACCCTAAGCCTTAAATCGATCTCATCTCGAATCCTAAACCCCAAATCGATTTCGTTCGAACCCTAAGCCCAAAATCAAATTTGACAATCTGCGCTTATCTTGCGATTTGGGTCCTCATCGACCTCGAGTTCGACGCTCGTCGTGAGTTCGTGTTCTTTCCTTCCTTTGGCGATTGTGCGTTCGTGCGAAGATCTCGCTTGCGGGAGTCTCGACATCTCAACGGCGAAGCGATTGGCATCAGGGACGACGACAGGGTTAACGACGGTGATGGCGACTCCTCCTCACGCAGGTATCGCTCTCTCGCATTATAGCATTTTGTTCTTTTCCATTCTCCAATACTAGTGACAAATTAGAACATTAATGCAGAAGCAAGTTATGGTTGTCTATTCATACAATGCATATGAGAAAAAGATGTTTTTTGGAGATTGAAAGCATCTCCTAAATCTCTCGAGTAAACACATTGCATTATGCAGAAATTATTAATATGAAGACGTTATGAAGGAATCATAATATAGCTAATATACTTCTATTAGGTTCCTATAATGCGAAGCCCCAGAAGAATGAGGACAGCAACATCTCGCATCAAGTAGCGTAACTCCTAATGAGGTCAACTCGGAGCCAACATGTTATTGTGGCCTTCAATCGCCAATTCTTATGGCAAAGACAAAGAAAACGCAGGAAGAAGGTTCCATGGATGTGCTAAGTTTGATAGTCCAAGTTGCTGCAATTTTTTTCATGTGGGTGGATCCAAAGATACCAAATCATGTGAGGGACATGATAGTTGACCTCCTTGAAAGAAATCAAACATTGTCTGAATCAAGCCAATCGAGGGGTGACGGAGTCGAGGTGAGCTCATTGCTAGCTGAAATGAAGAGTCAAAAGGCGAAAAATAGACGTTTAAAGGAGGAGCTTGCACAAGTAAAGAAAGGGAAGATGCTATATCAATCAGCATTCATTCTATGCATATGTTATATCGCTGTATTGGTTATATATAATGTGAAAGTTGGTAGGAAATTTCTAAGTCTTCCATAATACTTTCTATCTGAGTTTGTAGTTTGCAAAGACCGGTTGCTTGCCATGCGAGAAATTACTATCGCATTACAAAATGTTGCTTGATTTGTGTGCTTGTCAATAGCATTACATGAGCTATTGCCACCAGAATAAATTTGCAACTTCAAAAAATAGTGACAACTCCCTTATTATGCAATCGAGATTGTTAATTGGTAATTTTTTTCATAATTTTAATAACGAGCTTGCCTCAAATGGAATGTGTAAAAATCAAGTGAAATCAAAGTAGTCAGCTACAATACCTAAGTTACCTAATCAAATCTTCCATGAATCATCCAATGCGGGCCATAGAGACCACGTAGAGCAAAACCCCATCATATAAAATGAAAATTCTGCATGGCTAATTTCAATAATTACCTATTAACAATTCCGAAGAGTAATCACTTTCGCGCATTATCCAAACCAAAACCAAGCATGCCACATAACTTGTTGAAACACGATTCATTGACAAAGCAACATGCTTACATTTTTAGTGCGCAAAAGGTTCTGTTCAACAAAATATGCACTTTTAGTGCAGAAAAGGTTCTATGCACAAACGCTACACGTCTCATCCAAAAAACCAGCTAATAATTGATATACATTCAGCTAACAACACCAATTTCAGCAGACATATCAATCCAATATGATGGTCTCCGGTGGTCCAAAAGGGTTGAGCCTTCACTTGATTCCGAATTCGGCGCTTTTCCTTATATATGGTCTCGCAGCGATAGGCTTTGGAGGAGTTGTTGTAGCCTCGAGATGACCGAGCCCGACGTTGTAATAGTGGCTTTGGCTTCATCGCAACATGCTTTCGAGGAGGTAATGTTGCGCGAGATGATTGAGATTGGGAACTTGCCTTGGGTTGTGATGGTGCCTTTCGCTTTAAACCAAGATGCTTCTGACCTATTGTAGCCTTAGATGACTGAGCTTCGGGATTGGCCTGAGGTTGCGATAGTGGCTTTGGCTTCAGCGCAACCAGCTTTCGAGGAGCTAATGTTAGACGAGATGATTGAGGTTGGGAACTTACCTGGGGTTGTGATGGTGCCTTTCGCTTTAAACCAAGATGCTTCTGAGCTATTGTAGCTTGAGATGACCGAGCTTGAGAACCGGCTCGAGGTTGTGATAGTGTCATTGGCTTCATTGCAATGTGCTTTGGAGGAGCTACCGTTGCATGATATGACCGACGCCGTGAAGTGGCCTTGGGTTGTAATTGTGGCTTCGGCGTCTCTGCAATTTGTTTTCGAGAAGCTGCTGATATATGATATGACCGAGGTTGTGCACGACCGGGAATGCACCTTTGTCATTGACGTAGCTCTTGTGACTACCCCTTTCTCCGGTAGGTTCACGATTCTTGCACCAATTGTATTAGGCTACATAATCCCCAAGTATCTTTTTAGCTTAAGGAGATAAGTAATTGCTATTATAAAAATTTAAAAATATTACTCACCTTGCTAATATGAAGGTTTGTCATAGGATTTGCGTCAACACCTAACCTTATCATTTTCATCCTCTTGGCTTGTGATTCTCTCTCAGTATCATGCAATTTTCAGGTGGTAGGTCTTTTAAACTGAAATAATAGAAAATTCATTCAACATGATAACATAATCACAATACATGTATACTTGGGGATTGAGGTATTACTCACCGGAATTTTTTCACGTCTATGCTTAGCCAATATATTGGCCGGTGCACCGCCTTCCCCCGATCCGAACGAACTTCACCAAAAGCATTGGCCTCACCAAGACATCCTCTAACATCAGCACTAGCATGAGCGAAGCGGTGGCACTATATTTTCTTACATTTGCATGACCACTACATTCTCTTACATCTGCACTAGCCTGAGCAGAAGCATTAACATGCCCACTATTGCCTCCTATTGAATTGGCATTTGCAGAAGCATTGGCATGGCATTCGGATCCTCCTTCAGCTATGCTTGTCGTAGCTTTAGCTTTAGCCTAAATATATATTCAAAATTACTAAATTGGAATCTTGATATACACAACTTACAAGAATGGTTAGATGACAACTTACTTGTCTTTTTCCGAGCCTTGGACCAAAGTGGAATTAGCTCCGAGATTGAGCATAAGCTTCAGCTGTACTTGCACTAGCATGAGCATTGGATGTACATACATTGACTCGAGCATTGGATGTACGTACATTGGCCCCAAGATTGGCCCGAGAAGCACATATTAAGTATTGATTAACATGTTAAAGTGAGAAAACGCATTAAGATGATCAGTTAGTTGAGAAAATACCTTTCTTAAAGGACATCCCTTGCAGCTTGTGTCCAATTTGTTTGCAAGCGAACAAGTCATTTGCTTACCCTCTTTAGTCATTCTACCACCTCTTACAAGCTCAATCGGTTGCTTTCTTCTACTCCTTTTTGGCCTACCAGGCATGTTCTTCATTGGTGGGGGTTGAGGAGCTTCTTTATTGGTTTTATTCCAAAATTTTTGTCCTCTCACTGTAGGCATCATGAATTGATAAGCACTTAGATACTTTTCCTTGTTGAAGCACTCGGCTAGATGGTCGGTCGGATCATTTCTCTTATGGTGTATTGCACAAATGGCATGGCAACATGGAATTCCACTAAGTTCCCAAGCTCTACAAGAACAAGTTTCTAAATTCAAATCAACAACATATTTGTCACCACCTTCGTAATCTCATATCCTTCATTTCCATTCCATATCAAATGGCAATACCTACTAGCAGATGTATTCTCATGTAACTTACGCATAATCCTTGGACCGTAATTTCTAGTCCACCTAGCACATCCATCCCTCCGAGTATGCATTCTATTCATAACCATGATTCTAATATCCTCCAAAGATACTCACAATGGCCTTGCACCTAGCTTCCACACACTGCCATTGAACGCTTCACTCGATTATTATCAACGACATCACATTTAATGTCAGTGTCAAAGAAGGCTTTGCACCAATGTTTTGGCTCAATACGGAATAAGTCATCATGACCTTCCCGAGTCAGTTCCTTCAACCTTTGTCTATGCATCTCGAAATCTGACATATTATTGCTTTTGACACATCTCCAAAATTGCCTCAAGAATCGTTTTCCTTGTATTTTTGACCCCGTTGGAATAAATGTGCCTTGCACACATCCTATGCTCTGCATTTGGCAACAATTCAGCTACAGATTGGACGAGACCCTGACAATTACCGAAAAAAAGAAAATATATATGAAAACAGAAAGAAAAACATTGTTATGTCACAATCAATTTACAAATGAAAACAGAAAAAAGCATACCTTTTGTTGATCACTTATCAACGCCCATCCGTCACCATTACACATATCAAGGTCTGACTTCAACAATTCGATAAACCAAGTCCATGTGTCCTTATTCTCGATTCTTACCACTGCCCATGCCACTGGATACATTTGATTGTTGCCATCCCTTCCGACGGCACATAACAACTCACCTTTGATCGAACCCCTCAAATAACATCCATCTAATCCAATGATCTTCCTACATCCAGCCAAAAAACCTTTCTTGCAAGCGTCAAAGCAAATGTAAACCCTATCAAATACTGGTAGAGCATTTGGCCATGGCCTTTCAACTTTCAATTTAAAAGTGCTTGAAGGGCTTGCAGTGTAAAGCTCTCCCAAGTAGTCGTGCATCCGTGCATATTCCTTCTTGTAATTGCCTTGCAGTTCCTTCCAATACTTTCAGCTTTGTTCTCCTACACTGACTGAAAGTGACATTTAGTCCAAGTTGTTCTCTAACTAATTTCTTTAACTCAGGTGCTTTGATTTTCGGCATTGCAGAAATGAGAATCATGAAGTGCTTAGCCAAATATCTGCTAGACACCCTCTTATTCTCGAAAGTGATACCGCATATATGCTGATTTACATACTTTCTCAAATGAAATGACCCGCTTTGCTATCAATAGCACCATAGATCATCCGCTTACAATTGTTCTGCCACACCTAGCTCTTACAACACTTTTTGTGTTCTTAGTGTATTTGATTGCTCTTTGCTCGGCCACGAATACTTCAAAATTGCATTCTTGAACTCGCTTGCATCCTCAAATGTCATGCCAACAATAAATTGTGGAATTGTACCACTTTGATCATATGATGGAAACCTACTTCTCCTCCTTGAAATAACATCAGCCTCTTCACCACCCTCATCATTTAAAATTGATTGAAGACGCCTTCCTCATCTGAATCAACATACTGTTTCGTTCCCCAATCATCTAATGATTGAGCCTCATCCACAATCGGTGGTTTGGAAGTACTAGTTGCCTCACTATAATTTAAAATTTGGAGCCTATGTCTTGCCGATAATTCAATTAATTTTTCCTTGCTTCAACCCAGCTTCAAAGTCGTCATCATCACTCGACCGTTCCATATCCACGAAATTATGTGCATCATCATGCTCTTCCTCATCTAGATCCTTATTCGCAACTTCAGCCCGATTCCCGTCATCATCGGTATTCCTAATCACATTAGACATACCTCCAGTTTCCATCTCAACACCCCCATCTCAGCTCCTCGCCTTTTCATTATCAGCATGCTCAACATATAATGTAATATTTTCAGAGCACAGATGATGATAAAATAGATCCATCACATCAGCATTATCCCATAAATACCTAAGAGTTACTCCATCTACAAGAGTCTTACTTCCAGGAACTCTGTAAAAGAGTTTCTCTACTCTACACACATCCAAAGCCTCAATAGCTTCAATTATACTAGAAAGTGAAGGCTTACTTAAACTTATTTCAGCAACATCAGCCCTTCCACCTATGTATTCCAATGGTGGGTCAACTTTAAATTTACCTCCATAGCGAACAAGGACATAAACTTTGTTCTCGGCCATTGGACCTACAAGGGAACAAAACAAAAAGCGAGCACTTTCAATCATCAAATTATTGAAGCAATGTTCAAGTTCTAAATTGAAGATATTTTTATAAAAGACTAACAATCAATACGAAACAGCAAATTAGCATAATCCGTTTTACAACCACAATACAACTACATGATCAATAGTGAGAGCAATGTTCTAATTTGCTGCAATGTTATAATATATCACAAGAATTGGAAAATGCAAAACAATTATAACACAGAGAGTAAAACGCCACTCTAATGTAGAGAGTAAAACACCTTTGCAAAACAAAACCAAAAAAAAAATGGTAATATTACTATGACATACCCAAATGCTTTAATATAGAGAGTGATACCTGCATGAGGAGTCACCATTGCCGTCCTTGATGCCGCTCCCTCCGCCGTTGAGACGCCGAGATGCTCGAAGACATATCTTTGCATGAACTCACAATCATCAAAGAAGAGAACATAAAGTTGATGTGTGTCAAATTCGAGCTCTACGAACTCCAAATAATGAAGAAATGATGACGCTAACTCGACATCGTTTTACATAATGCAGAGATTATAGCACCTTTGCAAAACAAAAAATTCGTAGCATTACCATGAGATACCCAAATGTTATAATGCGAGAGAGATACCGCGTGAGGAGGAGTCGCCATCGTCTTCGTTGAACCCGTTGTCGTCCCCGACACCACCGCTTCACCGCCGAGATTTCCGGACTCCCGCAAAGAGGTCTTCACACGAACTCGCAATCGTCAAAGGAAGAAAAGAACACGAACTCACGATGAGTGTTGAACTCGAGGTCGATGAGGACCCAAATCGCAAGAGAACCGCAAATCATCAAATTTGGGGCTTAGGGTTCGGACGAATTCGATTTAGGACTTAGGGTACGGACGAGTTCGATTTGGGGCTTAGGGTTCGGACGAGTTCGATTTGGGGCTTAGGGTTCGGACGAGTTCGATTTGGGGCTTAGGGGATACTTCGAAAGCGAAAGAATACGTAGACATGGAGAGGGAAGGGAGAACACGACGGTGAAGAAGACGTGCGACGAAGGGGGAGACGGAAGGAGAAAGGAGGAGACGGCGTCGTGGCGAAGGAGAAAGGAGGAGACGACGTCGTGGCGAAGGAGAAAGGAGGAGACGACGTCGTTCTGCATGCGTGGCTTTTTTTTTTTAAACTATTCGCAACGGAGGAGAGAGAAACGATTAAAAAAAAGCCACGGGGGGCCACGTCAGTTTTTTTCCGTTAAGAAATTAGACGGCGTCGATTTTAGGACTCGTTTGAAACATTTTGACAAGTTATAGGACTGAAATGCACTTTTTTTCAAGTTTTAGGACTGAAATGCATTTTCGTGACAAGTTTTAGGACTTCTCGAGCACTTATCCCTTTTTTATTTGGTAATACTTTGCTGCATTGAAAGTTTTTAGTAATGGTTTGCTGTATTTTTCTGTTTGGTAATGGTTTGCTGCATTTTTTATTTGATAATGGTTTGCTGCATTGAAAGCTTTTGGTAATGGTTTGCTACATTTTTTTATTTGATGATGGTTTGCTGCATTTTTTATTTGGTAATAGTTCGATGGTTTGTTGGTTTGTTGGTTTGCTAGTTTGCTGGTTTGCTAGTTTGCTGCAACTGCAAACCATGGCCGAAATTAAAGGATGGTGGCAAATTTACGATTGACCATTTCAGTGTCATAAGTTGTAAATAGTGATCACTTGAGTGCTAAGTTTTTATGAAAGTGATCATTTAAATGCCAAGTTTTTATGAAAGTGATCATTTAAGTGACAGTCGCGATTACAAAGTGATCACTTACGTTGCACAAGTTTTTTAAAAAAGAACATGTTAGTGCCAAACGTCACATTCCAAATGCACCTTGTTCTTGCACCAGTTGAATTGCTGGTGCATCTTCATACACCAGCCCAGATGCAACAAGATGTACCAGCACCTAAAGTGTTCTTATAGCAACACATATAATCAGCAACAGTGCAGCACAGTAACAGTGCAGCAATGCTGACAGCAATAAATTCATTATAATCCACAACTTTAACCAACAATGCTGACAGCAACAGTGCAGTAACAGCAACAGTACAGCAACAGCAACATTGCAGTAACAGCAAAAATAAAATATACAGCAGCAGCAGCATAACTGACTTGCTAGCATTCTAGCCGAAACCAACACAAGGGAAAATGAATAGTCATTCCAGTACTTGACATTAACATTGAATGATAATTTACAAAAGAAAAGAAAAGCATGTCTAACTTTACTCCCCAAGCATCGATAGTTCAACACTCTCTTAAAAAAAAAAAACAATGGCATTGCAGGCAACAACTATCATCAATCCAGCACACTCCTAAAAAAAGAAGAAAACATGAAAAAGACCATGTCCAGCATCACATGAAAAAAACCATGTCCAGCATCACATAAAAAGAGACCATGTCCAGCACCCTCCCTCCCATCAGTCAATATTGACAACACCTTAATCTCCTTTTCCTCTTAGAGCTTTGAATTGATTCATAATCCGAGCACTCTTTTGAACTGGATGTGCAGGTTCTTTAGTTGGGCTTTCTATCACCTCATTTTCCTTTTCCTTGTTTTTGACGGCAGCTATTTTTGTTCTACCACGTGTCATGTGTTGGTCCATATCATCACTACTGCTCCCAATCATTGGTTGAGATGGAACTAGTGCTGGGTTCTTTTTGGATGGTTGTTTCGCAGCTGTACCCGATGTTTTCTTCTTCTTTGGAGCACTTTTCTTTGGCTGCGCCCTTGATTCTTGAGTTGGCCCACCTTGAGAGAGAAGTACCTCCAAAGTTCTCCCAAGCTACAAGAACATAGTGATATTATCAACCAAATGAATTGAAATACAACAAATTAAATGCATGAGGCCTATAAATCTTACATTCAAAATGGTCATTCCAGTATGTTCATCTGTGTAAATCCCATAACCATATTGCCTTAATCTTTTCCCAAGAGCCCCTCTTGTTCGTTGTGGTGCATCATTTTCAGCAGCAATAATCCTTGTAGCAACCTCTGTAACTTGTGCAGTTGCTCGTCTTCTCACCTGAGAAACACATAACAAATATAAATTTTAGCCCATAAAAGACCAAACACAGCGATATACAACTTACAATATATTTTTTTCTTGTTTGCTCAACAGTGAACTCAGTTGTTGTTGTTGCTGTCCTGCCCATTCCAATCCCTATCCCTGCACTTGAGCCTACAACATGGCCTTTTTCTGGCCCTTTAGTAGGCCTTACAACAATGTACTATATTAGGATTATAACCAACAACACTATCGAATAAGAACTATAAAGTTACTAAGACCAAGAGGATACTTACCTTACAACATGGCTTTCTGTTTGCCCTTCAGTAGGAATGACAACAGGGCCTTCTGTCATCCCTTCAATAGGCCCAACAAGAAACTCTTCAGTAGGTCCTGTCCTTGGCACTGAATCAGCCATTACATCTTGCTGTTAATGCTGCTTTTTCAGATCACAACCTTTCTTATTGTGCCATTCCTTGCGGCAATAGGAGCATTTTATCTCTGATCTAGTCCTACTCATCCTTTGACTTGATGCCTCTTCCTGCTGCATTCTTTGTCTCTTTTTTGGCCTTCCTATTTGCTTCTTCAGCGGTAAAGGTAGAGGACTTTCATGATTTGTTGGCTCCCAAAATTTGCTGCTTCTGATAGGCTGCATCATGAATTGGTATGAAGCAAGGTATGAGTTTTTTTTTTGTACCAATCATGTAGGTAATCATCTGGGTTTTCTTGCTTCATCTGAATAGCACAAATGGCATGGACATAGGGAATTCCATTCAGTTGCCAAGCTCGGCATGAACACTTTCTTCTATCTAGGTTGACAACATACTTATCCTGATTTTGAATAATCTCATATCCATTATCTCCATTCCAAACTGGATGGCAGAACCTACTAGCAGCAATATTTGCATCCAATCTCTTCACAATCCTAGGGCCACAGTCTCTACTTCATTTTCTAGCCTCATCTCTTTGCCTATGCAGTCTAGTCATAACCATAACTCGAATATCATCAAGCATGCTGATGATTGGTTTGCATCTGGCCTCTAAAATTCTACCATTGAAAGTTTCACTAAGATTGTTATCAATGATATCGCATTTGAACTCTTCGCTGAAAAAGGCCCGACACCAGTGCTTAGCTTCTGTATGGAAGAGTGCATCAAAATTGTCCTTTGTCAGCTGCAACAATCCTTGTTTGGCTAATTTGAAATTTGAATTCCTTGATATATATGTGCCTTGCGCATATTCTATGCTCAGCATGTGGCATCAATTCAGCCAATGTAGGAATAAGTCCCTACAAAAATTCAAATCAATAAATACAAGTCAAGAAAAATATGCAAGTGATTAATATTAAAATGGAGTATATTATAATTGACAATGAAATTACCTTCTGTTGGTCGCTCATGAATGCCCAACCTCCCCCATGGGTTATCTCAAGATCACCCATTAAATTTTTTAGGAACTAGGACCAAATATCCTTATTCTCTATCTTTACCACTGCCCAAGCTATCGGGAACATTTGATTATTGGCATCTCTCCCCATAGCAGCCAACAACTCCCCCTTGCATAAACCCTTTAGAAAGCATCCATCAAATCCTATAACTCTTCTACAATCAGCCAAGAAGCCCCGTTTGCATGCATTAAAACATACATAAAATCTATCAAATCTAGGCCCAAGATCAGGGAGTGGCCTCTCCACAACCTCTACATATACCCTACTAGATGGGTTTTGAAACATACATTCACCAGCATAATCCCATACCTGCGCATATTCTTCCTTATACCCACCCATCAATATCTTCATCACCCTTATCTTCGCTCTCTTACATTGATTCTTCGACACATTAACCCCCACTTGCTCCTTCACTAACTGTTGAAATTGATGACTCTTGATCTCGGGCATTGCTTTGATAGTATTGAAAAAATGCTTTGATAACTACACACTTGTTACCCTTTTATTGTTAAAGATAATTGGACAAGTATGCTCCTCCTAAAAGGACCTAATCTGGAATGACCCATTCTTACTAAGCGCAGCATAGAGTTTCCATGAACAATTAGCTTGTGAGCACTTAGCTCTCACAAACTCCTTCGTGTTTCTAATGAATTGAACGCTCCTCTGTTCACCAATTGAGTTCTTCACAACAGCTTCCTTGAACTATTTGGCATCATCAAATCTCATGCCCACCGACAAAACAGGTTTATCAACAGTCGGATCATAACAAGGGTACTTACTTTTTCTTCGAGGAGTAGGTTCTTCATCATCATTGTCAAGCACATTTTCCGAACTAGCAACTTCATCGCCACAGCTTTCTTCATCTTCACTTCTATTACCTTTAGCTGGATCTCCATCCCTATTTACTGACTCGGGCCTTCTTGCTGAAGCTGCAAGTTTTTTTCTCAGAAATTCCCTTTGCTTTTTGTCTTGACTATGCAAGTTCATCATCATCTTCGTCAATTGGGAAATTTACTACATCCAAACATTCATCTTCCGATTCACTAGATAAAGCAATTTCTCATTCTAATCCAATGAAGTCTTCATCACCCACATCTTCACCCAAATCTTCATCCAAGATTTCAGGACATCTCCCTCTTTGTTCATCTCTATCAATATGACTTATCTCCCTATCATTTTGCCCTCCATCTAACCTAAACTCATCCCCAACCTGATTACTCGCTTGAACAAGATCCCTCACTTCTCCTCCTTCAGTGGTGGTCTGCTCATCCCCATCCTCATCCTCATCCTCATCCTCACTATAATACTTAACATATACCTTAGCTTCTTCACCGTGAAGATAATGGTAAATGATATCCTTAATACTATTATCGTCATTAAAAAATCTCAACCCATCCTTCAATTCTTTCCTAGGAACACAGTAATGTAGTTTTTGCACTTTGTATCGTAAAAAATATACCAAATCTCTCATAAAATCAATATATGATGGCTTCCAAACATTGACATAAATAGTACCTTCATTTCCACCACTATATTCCCAATCTTTAGTGCCAATAACAAACTCTCCACCATAGCAAACAATGACGCCTACCTGATTTGCATCCATGTCGATGCTGCACCCAATGGAAAAAAAGAAAAGAAAAAGAGTTATTGTCGTTTTGTTGGAAACACATGACAGAATCGGCAACTTTACATATAGGTTCTTGTCGTTTTGTTGTCACGGAACAAATGAGACTAAAATCTCCCAAATTCGGTGCATTTACAGAAACAAAAGAAACTGAATTAAATAAACAAAGTGAGGTCCCACCACCCATTTTTCAATTTAATCACATTCACATTCGGTCCCCCAACAAAAGCAGTCCAATTAATTAAACAAACAAATACGGTCCCACCACTGTTTCCATCCGAGTCAAGCCCCTCCGCACCCTGTTTTTCTATTCGGTCCCCACAACAGAAAGCGAACGAACGATGGAAGAATCAATTTTTCTATTCCGTCCCCATAAAAGTGACATCCCCACCACTTTTCCCACTACTTTCCCTCTGAGCCGAGCCCTCAATTTGCCCTCCGTGCCCTAACTTGCCATTTGGAACCCTAAATTTTTCGCAAAATTGATCAACGTAGAGAACGTGACAAACCTGAACGATCGTCAACGACGGTGCAACTATAGTGATGGCCGAGCGACGGCGGGCGAGCGACGGCGGGCGAGCGAACGGCGGTGGGTGAACGACGGTGGGTGAGCAAGCTACGGTCGGCGTCGAGGAGAACCATATACGAACCCTATTTTACTCCTTCTGCAGCGAGATCGTTTTTTGCTATGGAGCAAGGTGGCGTCGTTTCTTATGTGAATCCACGATGGATGGGAAGAAACGACGTCGTTTCTTACGAAGAAAGGACAACGGCGTCGTTTTATGCTATCCACCGTGGACAATCTTAAGCCACATTAACTTTTTTTTTAAATATAAAGGCCACGTATTTATTTTGGCCGGAATTTCTCGCCGGTGGCACCAAAGTGATCATTTTTCCTCCGATTTGACACTTAAGTGATCCGATGGAAACTTTTGGCACCAAAGTGAGCGCCGTACACAACTTATGGCACAATTAGTGTACTTATCCCCTGGAATAATATATAAGACTTATACAATAATGAGAATGTTGAGACCGCACAAGCTAATATTAGTGGTTGTGCAGGATCTATTAATGATACTTTAAAGCATGATGTAGGTGAAACGAATGCCCAACCAAGTCAAAGTAAGAGTCATAAAAGAGCGGAAAAGTTCAACGAAGCAAGCTTGAGGAAAGAGAGGAAAAAAATTGACCGGGCCTAATAAGTTAGCATCGCAAATCGACAAACTTTGTTCAGCTATTGAAAGTAGGAGCAATGCAACATCAATTGCAAGAAAGTTTGATCATTACAAAGAAATTGTGCAAACATTGAAAGCCATACTTAAGATTAAGCAAGACAGAAAGTTGTTCTTCTTTAAACTCTTACATTTTGTTGAAAAGAAAAACAACGGACAATTTTTTATGAACTTAGATGAAGATGAAGAAAAAGTTGAGTGGCTGAAGTATAAGTTTTTTTTTTTTTTATCGGTCCTACTCTAATCCTACTCTAACACTCACTCTCAGACTTTTACCCTACCTCCTTGCAGGGCATGGGAGTCGAAACCCACTCCTGAAATGAAATCGTGAACCTCCCACCTCTCCCTTCCAAGTTGGAAGAGCATAACTAGGATGTTAGTTACTTCTTTGAACTCTTTCATATTAATCTATGTTATAATGTGAGACTTATTTTCGATTGCTAATTTGCACTACTTATGAGACTTAGTTTGTATTCTTTTGGTTTGGTGGAGTTTGCATATATATTATGGATGATAATTGTTCAATTGATAGATGATTATTTGTCACTTTTCATATTGTTTTGTTACTTTAAATAGATTGGACAATTCTCTTGAAAAAGAAATCCATGAAAAAGAGGATTAGGAATATTGGCAACTTGTGGAAATTACTTAAGCCGCAATCATTTAACGGGCAATATACAGTCACAAAAAATCTTGTAGGACATAATCATATATTGGAAATGCATGATTAGGAGAGTTGATGGGCGAAGATGCTAATCTGATAAGTGTTATCAAATGTTTAGAATGGATAAATTTGTGTTTAATAATTTAATGCATGATTTAGTAATACGCTATGTTCTTAAAAGAACTAGGAATATTGATGTTATAGAAATGCTTTGAATATTTATTCATATTTTAGGATGTGGTATAAGTAATAGGTTAACACAATATCACTTTCAATGCTCTGAAGAAACTATAAGTAGGTACTTTAGCTTAGTATTAGACAAAGTATGTGAAATTGGAAAAGATTTAATCTAACAAGCTAATTGGCAATTTAGTGATGTTCTAGAGAAGATAAAAAATAATTGAAGATTTTATCCATATTTTAAGGTATATTTTGATTATACAATAGGAAGAAATAATTAAATACAAATTTTGATTGTACAATAAAATTTGCATTTTTGTTTTGAGATTGTGTTAGAGCTATCAATAGTACTTATATCTCAACATCGATACCTATAAAAGATCATATTTGTTTTATTGGTTAAAAAGATACATCGACTCAAAATCTCTTAGCGATGTGTAATTTTAACACGAAATTCACTTATATTTAGGTTGGTTGGGAGGGACAAGCCTATGATACTTGTATTTTCTATGAAGTTTTACAGAGACGTGATATGCAATTTCCTCATCGTCCTCCAAGTTTGTTAATTAATGATTTTTGTACATTAATATGTATTAATATGGTTTATGTTGATTAAATTTATATTATATTTGTGCAAATAAATATTATTTAATAGATACTGGATATCCAAATTTGATGGGTTATTTGAGATTATACAAAGAAGTTCGACATCATTTGCTAAAATTTTAACAAGATTCTACCTTTACGGGCTATCAAGAGGTATTCAATCGTATTCATTCCTCATTGCGATGGGAATTGAGTGAGCTTTGGTGTGTTAAGAAGAAGTGAAAGATTCTAAAGTATATGCTAAGTTTTTCATTTAAAAAACAAGTAAAAATTGTTATAACAACAATAACTTTGCATAATTATATACGACGAAACGATGTTAATGATAGACATTTTGCAAGAGCAGATTTGGATCCTAATTATGGATATTCAATTGACCTTGATAATACAAATGAGGGGGCCGGTACTATAAAATATAATTTATTTTCGGGCTAATACCCTAAAAAACCCCAAACTGTACACTTGTGACAAATTTACCTCAAACTATTTTTTTTACCACAAAAAACCCCAAACTGGTACACATGTGACAAATCTACCATCCGTTAGCTTCCGTTCAATTTTTGCTGTTAACCTTGCTGACGTGGCAAGCCATGTGGAAATTCATAAGTTTAATATCATTAAAAACCCCCAAACTGGTATATTTATGACAAATTTATCCCAAACTAGTATATTTACAACAAATTTACTCTAAATTAATTTTTTCGATCATAAAAAACCAAAATTGGTACATGTGCGGCACATTTACCCTCTTTCAATTTTCCCAAATTTGAACGAGTTGTGATCTCCAATCAATTTTATTTTCCGGATTACTCAAACATTGCTTCAATACGTGCACGTCATTCTTTTGCCAAGAGGATGCCCATTAACTAAAAAATTGACAGATTGCTTGCGCACATATACAAAAGAAGTGCTATTCATAATGAGCCAGAAGCAATATACTTTTCATCAGAATAGGCATAGAGAGAGAGAGAGAGAGAGACCCTTCCAGCATACAAGCCATATGCAATCAACCAAATTCATCATCAAAATGCAAATAACATCAACTACACAAAATGGAGAGAACGAAACTAAAGCCACATATCAATATATATTTGAAATAGCTTTACAAAATAGCCTTCACACTAGACTTGAACAAGCTTTACAAAGCAGCCTTTACCCCAAACACCAACCAACCAACTAGCCAAAAAGGCAATCCAAAAGCATGTTCTATATCAAATACTATCCAAAAACACACAAATCAAGCTTTACAAATCAAATCAAGCTTTACAAGGCAAGCTTTACAAAACAAGCTTTACAGGCCAAGCTTTACAAAAACAAGCTTTACAAGACAAGCTTTACACCCAAAATCCAACTCTTCCCACAGGTTCATTGCCCTACTTCACTTTGAGATTGTTCAGTTTGAGGAGGTCCAGAAACTTGGCTTGAAAGATCCACCGTATGATTTGCACCACCTTGACGAATTTCTTGAACTATGTTACTCCCAGGCATCTGAAAATTGAGAGAAAGACATAATCTTATTATGCTAATCATAGTGGATTAAAAAATGCTTAACAAAATAAAATCTTCACTCTCAAATATGAGTTTCCAGTGGCTTCAGATACGTAAAATCCATATCCTTGTAAAACCTATAAGAAGACAAACCATATTAACATTTTACTTTGGTATTATAAAAAATCATATGAAATCTACTTGTAGACTCCTCACCCTTCTCTTCTCAGAATTGACAATATTTGATTGTCCCATTATAGATCTAGCTGAGGTACTTTCACTTTCTTTGTTTGATGCCCCTCCTTCAATGGTTAGTTGCTTTGGATGCTTCCTTGGCCTACCTCTTTTGCCCTGTATAATAGACATATATAAGGTATTCTAAGGGAAAATGTATCACATTTATGTTTAAATTTCCTTACAGGTAGTTTAATTTGGATAGGTGCCGGAGGTTAGGGGCATGTTGTCTTGTTGTGTCCGGTACCATGACAATTGGAGCATTTCATGGTAATACCGGATTTTGATATTTTAGTAGGATAAGTGTTGATGACCCTTGGCTTCCTCACTCTTTTGCTTTTCTCATCCTTTTTCTGCTCACCATTGGATCTCTTCCTATCTTTCTTGGGCCTCCTGAAGCTTTCGAATGGCGGAGGCAATAAAGGCTCTTCACTAGTCGCTGGCCACATTTTCTTTCCATTCAAGGTGGGTAATGCAAATTGATAGCAACGCTCGTACACAGCTTTCTTGAAACAATCAGCTACATAATCATTTAAGTTACACTTCATAAAGTTGATGCACGAGATAGCAT
Organism: Eucalyptus grandis; assembly: GCF_016545825.1. NCBI lineage: Eukaryota > Viridiplantae > Streptophyta > Magnoliopsida > Myrtales > Myrtaceae > Eucalyptus > Eucalyptus grandis. The sequence continues at coordinate 23,309,855 of NC_052613.1, forward strand.
GGTTGCATGGTATCCCTGATATATCCCACTGTCTGCAAGTACATGTCTTCTTATTCAGATCAACCATAAAAGTATCATCATTCACTTCAACTTCAAATCTTGAAGCTGTAGATGGCTTTGGAATACAAAACCTAGACTTCATCTTTTCCTCCTCAATCTTCAATCTGATTCTTGGACAAATCTCATCTCTTGAACCAACCATCAATTGGCTTTTCTCATACATTCTTACCATAAGTAATTTTCTTATGCCCTCTAACATATCAACAATGGGAAATTCCCTGTCTTTGCATATATATGAGTTGAACGTCTCGCTTAAATTGTTTTCGATAGCATTGCAATTTTGTCCACACTTGATAAATGCCCTACAAAAGTGTTCTGGACCCTGTCTCATGAAGTCTTCATATGCATGAACAGACTCTTTCTTCATTTCTTTTACTGCCATATTGAAATCGGCCTCATATGTAGAATATGCAGCTCTCCAAAAGCAATTCCTAAATGTTTCTCCCTTGTATAATTTTTTCCAGTTGGCATAAATGTGCCGAGCACAATTCCTATGCTCTGCTCATGGAGAGAGTTTAGAAACTGCATTGAGCAGGCCCTGTAACATGTTATTTGACATGCAAATAAGTTAGTTTACAAACAACAAATACTTTTATTAGCAAAGCTTGTGCGCAATCTTACCTTCTGTTGATCGCTCATGAAGGTCCAGCCAAGACCTTGTCCCACATTCAAGTCTTTCAGTAGTAGCTCGAGGAACCAAGTCCAAGATTATTCAGTCTTAGCTTCAACAACAGCCCATGCAATTGGAAACATTTGGTTGTTTCCATCTCTACCAATAGCACAAAGTAACATCCCCCTAACTAAAGTCTTCATAAAGCATCCATACAATCCAATTACTCGTCTACAACCTACTAGAAAACCCTCTTTCAATTCTTTGAGGCACACATAGAATCTTTTGAACGTATTACATCGTCCAACTTCCAAGTCAAATGTGCTATTAGGACTACATCGAATCAACTCAGCTTTATAAGAATGCAGCAACTTGTATTGCTCGACAAATGGACCTCTAATGATCTCAACAGCTCTAGTAATCGCTCTATAACAAATCCTCCTATTTAGTGTCAATGCCCACATCTCCATTGCATCCGCCTACATTTGTGATGTTGTATACTTCAAGTTAGCTCTAATTTTAGGCAAAAACTACTCCGCAAGCCATATATACGATGCATTCTTATTTCTCATGCTCATAGGGCAAGTATGTTCTTTTCCAACAGTCTTTATGATGAAGGTCTTCTCACTCTGCATCCAACTAGCATAAACTCTCCATTCACAGCCACTCTCACACCTACCATCCATTTTTTTCGCTTCACTCTTCTTCCATCCAATGTTAAATCCGTTTGTGATTGCGTAAAGTTGCACAACTTTCTTGAATTGAGCACGTGAGACAAATCTCATTCCTACTTTAAATTGTATGTCTTTATGATCAGATTTGGGGTCATATCTAATGGTTTTTTTTTTTTATCTTCTTTGGTCACAAACTTCTTCATCTCTGTCAGAGTTGGGAGGGCTCAAATTCTCATCTCCTTCTTCTAGATCAGTGTCTCCATCATTTTCACCCCCATCCTCATTTTCAGGAATATTAACAGCAACTGTATTAGTAATAGCAGCAGCATCAGCCTCTCTTCTTATTTTCCTAGCAAGAAAGAAATCATCATTACCACCACTGAGAATGTAGTCATCATCACTTAAAGATAATGTATCAGCATCTTGCTCTGGTTCACTATCTCTATAGCTATCACTCTCACTATTATGACCACTAGTAGAAGAACCACTATCATCACCAGAGCAGCTCCTTCAATATATACTTCAATAACACCAAAACTTGATCCTAGACCCACCAATTCTAACACTTGATCATCTCCAACAATATGCACAAGACCACTTCTCAAGGAATCCTCAGGAGTCGCGTACCACAACTTTTTAACTGAGTATCCTAGATCAAGAACAGCCTTAACAATTGCATTATAGTTCACCACCATCAACTTACAACGATGAAGATATTCTACATGGTAGCCCGTGTACTTTGTGATGTCTCCAAACTCCATAACTCCACCTAGGTGAAGTGCAATTGTAAATTCGTTAAACATCTGCAAGGGAACAACAAACAAACCAATTAGTTTATAAAAACCTCTCACAAATAATTAGCAAAGATGGGATGACAAAATCGAGTTCGCCAAACAAGATGCTTGGAAGCCTTGATAGGAAATATGAGGCACCTATGTCTAGAAAGAGACCTAGAGCTATTTCAGTCATAGCAAAAACCCGCAACAAGGTTAACCAAACTATGCTGATAAAACTCTGGAAATCTTGATATTAAAGGAACAAAAAACTGGATAATCACAACTACCAACTACTTGCTTACATTAGGCACTCAAATTGACACATATCTGCAGTACCAATTAGATACTCTAGGTTATGTAAAAATTTCATAATAAGTGGCAAAAGATACTGAGAATATAATCATTTTATGTTTCACAAGCAAATATTAGCTTTACGAATTGCCAATCGACATCTACCCCGCCTTATTTATTAAGCAAACAAGAATTTCAATCTCGTTAAGTGGGGTTAACTGAGCTCAAGTCACTATTCCAAATAATTTATAGGTACATATAAGTGTGTGCTCTTGTATAATTTCAATGACCAAAGAGTTCACAAAAGGAAAAAAGCTTGTCATTGTACCGTGACTATCATGTCAGCTTCTTTAATATCAATTAATTGATTATGATGATCCTGAGAGATTACCTGGTTTGTGTACAGGACAAAGTTCAGCCGTGTGAGTCGCCCTAGACTAGGAGGACTAGAGAAAAGCTACCTTATATTCTATTCAAAGTAATAATTGAGATACAGAATATATAACTTGTTTCTGCTACAAAATCGAACCTTGAAACCTTAATCAAAATTATCCACGTAGATATGTAATTATCCACGTACTAAAGTCGGCGTAATATTATAATATTCAAATGTACGTGCTCTTTAGGGACTAAGCATATTTATGAAATCTCATGAGATATATAGAATCACACTCAAAGTACACCTAAAATCAGTGACAAACATAAGTGATTTTGGTTCCGGCATTTCAATGAGCATGTGATGTACGAGTTAATCATACCATTTACATGCAAGTTTCATGTTAAAATTTTGACACACTTACAATTCAAGGTAGGAAAGACTATGTAAAGCTAATAAAGACATGAACTAACACGAAAGACCAGCAAGTAATCGTACAAACAGATTGCGGACAAGTAGTAAACCATGTGGGCCCGAGACATATGGCCACGTTTGTCACAAACCAAAAACAAGCGAAGCAATCACGATTAGAAGAATATGGCTGAAAGATCCAACAAAAATGAAAGAGATGAGGTCCTCAGAAATGTAGAGCTCGAACGCGACGTGGAATAGAGAGCTCTTGTTTTCCTACCTTAATAACATGAAACCACTCAAGTGCAAATCCGCCACATTAGTCCTCAAATGACAAAACACCACAATTCTACTCACCAATCACAGGATAAACCAAAGGCACGCCTACTTAAAAACTCAAACTTTTCACACTCGGGAGCAATTCACTCACTTTGAGAGTCTCCTTGGCCTGCGCTGACAGCGCGACCTCGATGAGCGACCGGACGAACTCGTCGAACTTCACCGGAGCCACGCCCTGTAAATCACCTCGAGAAAGAAGAGTGTTTGTCGAGAAAGATGAACTGAGCTGAATTTGTTGTTAGGGTTTTTTTGTGCTCCAATGAAGAGAGAAGAGAGAACGTGAGGTACCTGAAGAAGGCATGAGAAATGAGAATTTATTAGGGTTTTTTAAGATATCTTTTTGTTTCTGACCAAAAAAAAAAAAAGATATCTTTTTTGTTTATCCCTTCACTGTTACAAAGTTATTATTATTTTATTTTGAAAAAATTAATTTATTTCCACATGACTTGCCACGTGAGCAACCACGTCATCGAAATTAACAGCAAAATCTAATCAAACTAGCGGAGGGTAGATCTGTCATAGGTGTACCAGTTTGGGGTTTTTGGTGGTCAAAAAAATAGTTCGGAGTAAATTTGTCACAGATGTACCAGTTTTGAGTTTTTTTAAGGTATATTAGCCCTTTATTTTCTGACATAGCGCGTTTACATAATCAAATAACAATGAGTTTAATAAATACTTAAGGATGCTTGTAAATTTCAATAAAAACCTATTTCTTTCTTCGATATATATGTAATCATGTTTATTATAATAAAATTACTCTTTTTTTTAATTGAGAAAAAGTCCACCTTGATGTGCTTTTTAACTTATGAATTTGTTAATATATCTATTTTGTATTACATCTCAGTGCGAAAATATAAAAAGTCATTATTTTTATTTTCAAATTCAAAAATTAAAAATTAAAAAACTTAAATTGGTCGAGCTAAAAGACTTCCCAAATGCGTATTTACCAAATGGCATTTTCCCAAAGTTGCTTCTCAAGACACTTTTCAATTATGGTTTATCAAATAGTTTTTATATTTCATCAAAACCCTTTAAACTAAAAGCTTTTACATTTCCTTAAATGTTTTTTCCCAAAAGCTTTCTCAAACGCACTCTTAGGATTCCACGTGTAATTTCTTTCAAATTAATTGAAGATGTAGTTGTGTTGCGATATGGTTTAATGAAATGAGTGTTCTTCATTAATTTTTCTCAATTAATTTCTACATTATTTGTAATATTTTAAAACAAAATTAGTTAGTTTATTTCTTTTTTCTGGACAAAAATGCTTTTTAGCACGACCCCGGCCTGGTGCTTCTTTCTCCTTCTGGGGGTCATATAAAAGGAGCGAAAAACCTCCCACATCGGAGCGACCATATTACATGCTTCATATTGCTCTGCACAGTCGAAAAAAGGCTCTGCCCTGCGAAATGCACAACCCCAGCTAAACCGCCCCGATACTTCCTGCGCAGCGAACGCCATGTCATCCTCCGTGCACCTCGGTCGGAACGTTTCAGGTGATTTCTCTCTTCCTTCTTCTGCCTGCGACAGCTCTAACTTCGTTTGGGTTTCGAAGAAATTGTTGGAGAAAGCGAGAGGATGTTAATGTTTGTTGTCTTCTTGAAACGTTTCGGCTTTTTTTTTTTCCTTTATCTTCTCGTTTTGTTTGTTTTGCGGCTATGTTTTACTTGATAGGTATTCTCATGCCTGGACATTGAATCTGTGTATGCGCGTGTCTGAAGTACTTGTCTGTGCTTGTTGTGAGAGGTAATTGTTCCCCTATCGTGCTTTTCGCGTATTCTGGACTTGTTTTGTGAGGATTGGTGACGTTTCTGTCTCTTAAACGAAGGGGGTCGGCATCATATTGGTGCAATTTTCCAATACCAAAAGTCTTGTGCTATCTCCTGAAAGATTGAGATGGGTTGAATTTGAGATTGCAAAGCTTTTTTTTTTTTCCCCTCTTGCTTTTTTCTTTATTTTATTTTTTCTTCCTTTTTCGTATATTCTCATAAATCGGGTCCCTCAGCATCCACGTCTCTAGCGACAGCAAAACTATAGGAGGCAAAAAAGTTCTCGGCTTTCAGGACTTTTGCAGTCGCGCACAATCTGTTTGTTGAAATTACTCTGCGACTTTACAATCTTAGACTGGCTGGTTGAAATAGCACGAAATCATGCATCTGTACATCATTTGTTTATGTTGATGCAGTGTTAGTTTCTATCGCGTTGGAACACGTGGCGGTTAATTTAGTTCTTTGTGGCTAGAACTGTTCACATAATCTTGGGCACATTTGAATCTGCATAGAGGTGTGCACTCCTGGGTGCACTTGTCATTCTAAGAAATGAGCGTGTTAATGTAACATGAAGCGTGCATAGTAGAATTTGGAGGAGGCATTTAGTGAGCTAAGGAAGGCTTGTTCCTGAGCTGCTGCTGTGTGGTTTCAGTGCAAAAAATCCAAGCTTACAGAAACAAAATCTTAATAGTGGGATCACAAATAAGTTATAGCTGGATAATCAGGGAGCAATTATCATACTAGAAAATTACTTTGTTATGCTTTTTGAGTTTTTTAATTCCATTTTATCCAATGACATAACATAAACATACCAATGACAGCTTACTATGTATCTCCATTTATTAGAACATGTTCAATAGACTCTGGGAATTCTGTTGTTGAAAGCCATTCAGTTCAATTTATAGGGGTAGCTAAACTGAAAGTCTGCATCTGTAAGAAAAATTCAGGTGGTATCTTTAATCAGCATTAGAACTAATGGTTAGACGGCAAAACCGTATAGTTTTTTACATGTGAGATAGTAGTTTGGTTTGTCTTTTCTTTTATATCCACGAGGTAGCTCTTGAATCACTGGTATAGAAAGTCACTAAAACCCTGGTATGCATCAACAATACTTCATTTCAATGATTTAAAGAAGAGTTCAAGAAATTACTCTACTCAATACAAGTGGTTTTAGCATGGTGAGTCGGGGGTTGGGGGCAGGGACAGGGCAGGGACGGGGCCGGGGCCGGGGCAAGTGGAGGAGAGGGGTTGAGAAAGGAGATAATGAGCAAGAAGATGTAGGAGGAGGTGTGGCACAGGAGAGGGGACAAATAAATTGCCATATATATGTATGAAAGAAACTGACGGATGAAGAAAAAGAACCTCTAGGAGGTTTGAGAGAATGTCTGATTTGATGCTTCACAAGAAAAAGAACCTCTAGTTATTTCTACCAAGTCTTGGTCAGATACAATTACAATTGCCTGGGAAACTTTTGCCGATAGCTGGCTTGAAACAAGAAATGCAACCTTAATGACAGATGTCACCAATTGATATTTGAGAAATTAGGGGGTAAGCTTTGTTGGAACTTGGAACTGCTTCCTTTATGAGCTAGCATGGGAGACACAGCATCGGTAGTGCCTATGTCCAGTGTTATTAAGAGTCTCAGGCCATAGGACGATGAGTGATCTTTGTGGAAGGACAGGCTTAGAACCTTTTATCATCGATTAAAAAAAAACTAAAAAGCATAATTGCATACGTTTGTGCTTTCAGTCAATTACTTGGAATCCTCTCTTTAGATTCAACCTGAATTATTCTTAATCTGTATTTTAAATTCAATATTGGTGCATGAATCTTGTCCTTATATGCTTGAACTGAGAACCCAAGTTTTTCTTCTGTTCCTTTTGGTCTTTAATTATTATTATTATCTTCTTCTTCTTTTTTTCTTCTTTTTTTTCTTTTTTGTTGTGGGGTTGTGGGTGGGGGTGGGGGAGTTACAGGACACATGATAGCCCAAATGTGATGTGAATGGTATTCTGTTGATGGATATGAATATTTGTATGTTACATATTATCATCATCCATCACCCATGTCCATTTTATACTTATTGGCAGGTTATGTATCCTCTGATGGAAAACGTCTTCCTTGTTCTGGATTTTCTGGAAGAGGAGTCAGCGTATCACCGTGTTCTTCTTTTGCTGTCTCTAGAGGCCAGTTTCAAATCAAATTGACATCTTTAAAGTGCAGTTCTAATAGAGCGTCTTTACTATGCAAAGCAAGTAATAGTGGTCAGAAGAGAAACCCCGACTTCTCAAGGCACAACAGGCATGGTTTCTCTCGTGGACGGAATAGGCAAACGGAAGAAAGGGATAGCTTTGACAACCTTGATGACTCTGAGATGTTGTCTTCAAAGAATGGTCCACTGCTGTCCCTTTCTAGTTCTCCCAGATCTCAGGCCACTGCAGTGCCAGGACCAAGAGAGAAGGAGATTGTTGAACTTTTCAGGAAGATTCAGGCTCAGCTTCGAGAGAGAGCTGCCCTGAAAGAGGAAAAGAAAAATGAAGCCACAAAAGGGCAAGGTAAAGAGAGTGAAACTGTGGATTCCCTCCTTAAGTTATTACGAAAGCATTCAGTAGAACAGTCTAAAAGAAAAGGCTTTAGTAATGGTAGCAGAGACCTTACTCTGGAGCAGCCAGAACAAAACGTTTCATCCAACGAAGAGAAAGGCTCGAGCTTCTTTGATTCAAATAGCATTCTAGGAGACAAATCTCGAGATTCTAATGCTTCTTTAAGCAGGCCAGCTTCAAAGTTTCAGCGCCAGTCTCCAATTCCGCGAGTCAGGTACCAGTCTATTAACTTTGGCGATGACAGCGATGACTCTACATCAGTTGCCAACTTAAGTGGAGGAAAGAACAAGGACTATGTAGAGATACATCCTGAGCCTTTATATGAGCCAGCAGTGAATCATGAGCCTGAGCTTGAACTTGAGCCAGAAGCAGAAACTGTTATTTTGGATGGAGGGGTTTCTGATGAAGGGGTGGATGCAGAATCTTCAGATGCTGATGAAGTTGATGACAATGAAAATATGGATCAGCAAGGGCTGGTTGATGAAGCGGACTTGAATGCACTAAAGCTGCCAGAGCTTAGGGCTCTAGCTAAATCTCGAGGGGTTAAAGGATTCTCCAAGATGAAGAAAAGTGTGCTCGTAGAATTGCTCAGTGGGAGGTCGGGCTAAGTCTATTTCCTATTTTCTGCATGAGAGGATAATTTAGAGCAAGTGACCCGTTTTACCTTTTGATACCTGAGATGCTCCTTTTTGTTTGCCCAGTCCTTTTGCGTAGTATCCACTTTAAATTTTCGTGGTTTGGATACTTTTATGATGATTTCCGTAGTCCTGGATTCTCAGACCTGGATGGTTTTTGAAGCTCCCCTTTCCAGTTTTCTCTAACCTCTATCCTTTGAAGGTACATTTCATTTCCTTCTTTTCATGTAAGGATCAATGGTTATTTTCAGTGAGCAACTTCTCTGTTTTATTTAGCTTAGATCTAAAAAATGAGGCCCCGGGCTTCTTGGTCTTTTTGGCTTTTGTTATTGGAGAAACTTGTGGATTTACTGTTTCCAGTACAAAGATCCTGTCTTATACAATATTTCATTCCGATGATAGTATCCCGATTCGAACGGGCTCTGCTCGGGGTCGCCTTGGAGAGCTCCTTCCCGAGATTAAAGTTCCACGGGGGTTCAAGGCCGTCCGCCTCGGGAGTCCCTCCGTCTCCTTGGTCTCGTGGAACTTGAGCCAACCAACACAGGCCAAGAAGGCCCATGAAAAGTGAGATGACAGAGATGTGATGAAAACTATGTAGACTTTTGAAAATATACATTTAGGCTGTTATAGGTAACCACTGTAAACCCAAAACAAAATGCCGTCCCATTTGATTACAATTGAACATTTATCATGGCAAAAGATATGAAATTTTGCGGATAAATTTCCCTCTGTTGGTGTTGGGTCCTCCCCCTTTTTGTATAGGCTCTTTTTGGATTAAAGTTAATACAATACCTTACCTTTACAAAAAAAAAAAAAAATTACGGATAAATTAATAGATGAAAACTCTCACAAATTCTTTCTTTTTTTTTTCTTTTATATCTAGGAGAAATATTTGGCTTACTTTCCTAAAAAACCTCAAACTTTAAGTTTAATCCAAAGGGTGGATGTTGATTATAAGAGTGTTGATGAAGATACAGGTTTTGATAATGAACCACTAAATGACCTTGATGTTGATAATTTTGAAAAAACACGTGTTAATTGGGGCAGTTTTGGGACTAAAGTGAAAGTTGATAATCTTGTTTAGATAAAAGTTCAGGAAAGAATTTGAATTGGACCTAAGATTGTGGTTTTTTTAAGGGAATTGGGCGGGAAAGACATTGGGTGACTACAAGATTAACATAGTAATCAAACTCAAATGCTCAAAAAGTCAAGATTGGCCGTGAATAATATACTTTGTGTTAATATCATTGAAAAGTTCGCCTGCCTACGGAATGATGAGCCCAATGGGCCACTCGTGAACCAAGTCTGCAATGTATGTTGGTATGGTCAGTGAAAAGTGGAACTGGAAGAGTCGTTCCCCCTCCGCTGGGCAAAATCCAAATTCTTCAGTTGGGAAGAACGAATGAGTGTTCAATTGGAAACCTTTACAAAACTGTTATGAGCCCTCAAGCTGAAGGTTCTTCCGACAATGAGCGGAAGGATTAGAGAGAAAAACTGTGCGTGTCATGGAAAACTCACACATGCATTTACACTATGTTTTGAGTGATACAATAAAGGAAAACCAAGATTAGACAATTTTAGACAATCAATATAGGCATTTACTATTATACCATTTCCTATTCCTAACATTCACCCTCCGGCAGGAGCTTAAATATTATGCATTCCGAACATTTTAAATATATACTTGACCTAGGGGTGAATGGTTCTGGGAGAGGATCTAGGTACCCAAAATCTACACTATTAGGATCGATTCCCAATTTTTTAAAATTTGGAACTAGTCAATTCCTTTTCTTTTTTTTTTTTGGTTTTATTTTTATAGCTTTTATTTTGGTTTCATTGTCAAGCAAAATGAAACTTAAAGCACAAACAATAAATGTCCATATATCCATAGCAAAAATCCATAAAAAGAAATGAACATGTAAAATAAAATAAACAATAAAAAGTTCAAAACACATAATATGAAATCTAAATTATAGAACTTTATTCCTCATTAATCCATAAAAGATTGCTCCAAATTCTAATCTCATGAAAATAAAAGAAGCAACATAGTTAATCACTTAACAATAATTTAAAATTACGGAAAAAAAACAATAGTTTTAAATTAAAATTACTCTTCATTAAACTAAGACAATCAATAGAAAACCTTACTGCATATATTCATTTCACTTCAATTCGTAAACTTTATTTACTGGTGGTAATTAAGACAATATGTATAAAAGAAGAAAATAAGAGAATAAACACATTCACTCATTAGAAATACAATAAAATTACAAGATAAAAATAAACATACATGATTTACCTATGGTCGATTCTCCGGTTTCTGGTCTAATTCATCGATTTTTGGTTCCATTCAATTTAGTTCCTACTTGGGAAGTGTGAATCGGATTGCAAAGTATAGGTTCCAAAAAATTAAATATGGGAATGGAACCAGTTCCTACTAGACCTCGAATGGGATTTGTTCCCATGCTTGGTTCGACTGAGTTCCTAATTCTATCCAGGACCTATGCTTACTCCTAACTTGACCCAGGGATCACTGAGAGCATTAGTACATACATCAACTACCTCATCATTAGTTTTAGTATATAGTCAAAAAAAATTTGAGACTTAGTTCTTTCTGAAGAAGTGCTAGTAAAATCTATGTGCTCCATTCTTTCATAGAAAATAGGATTTGGAGCAATACTTATGGCAACTTGATTATCACACATCAACATCACTATTGCAACTGTGTCATGACCGATCCATTCAACATTTTTTAACCAAATCAACTCACAAGTAGTTATGATTGTAACTCTTTGTCCAGCTTCTGCAATAGAGTCAACCTTCTGTTTCTTGCTCTTCATGAGGTCAGATTTTCTCCAACGAGCACGCAGTAACCAATCGTGGATCTCTAGTCGAAGGGGCAACAAGCCCACTCAACATTGATGTAGCCAACAATCTGAGTATTACATCTATTCTAATAGAGCAATCCTCTATTCGAACTTATAACATACTTTATTCAAACCACCAAATTACGATGTCTTTTCTTCGATGCATCCCAAATTTACCATTCAACTAATAGCAAAAGACATGTCTAGTCTTGGGTTGGGAAAAGGTAAATTTCTCAACTGGTAATAATGCGATGTTCGGATCCAGTGAAGTAGCAACAGGCTCAACATTGAGTAATCAAGTTTCCTGAAAAATTTCGAATCACGAGGTGGAGTGGCAAAGAACTTCACATCCCCGTTAATTGCTTCATTTCGCTCTCATGTATTAATTGGTCTAGCATTCGATTCATGCCCATTAAATTGAACGCTGTTTTGTTGGAATTGGATTCTTCCACATTCGTTGTTTTGCATTCAAACGTATTTCTTGCATGCATATACAAGGTGTATTGACGATTCTTTGGCATTGGATTCATGCCTATTTGAGCCTATTCTTTGTTCTGGATTGGATTCATCCATTTGTTTAATTTTCTTTTGCATAAATTGCTCTTTTTTTAATTAAGCAAAGTACACGATGAAGTTGTTAGAAGTTTGTTTGTAAAACAAACTAAGTGTATATTTCCTTGTCTTATATAGGAAAAGTGGGAGGAAGTGTGTCAATTAACAAGTGTGTGGTTTCTTTAGTGTATCTAAAGAAAAGATTGAGTGTGAGGTAAACCCCACCATACCCTCATGCGAGTGTACGAATAATTACACGATTGTTAGGCGCACTTGGCACTTGTGCGCCCGTGGTTTAATTAGCACTAATCTCTTTATTTATTTTTTTATTTTATTTCGTATAGTTATCTTATTAACTTTAATTAGTTCAAAGGTTGTTTTTTATTTATTAAGAATTTTTGGAAATTATGAAAATTCGAAATTTTATTTAATGAAAAATAAATAATAACTTTTAATATTTTATTATTCCGAATTTTTTATTTGTGTCTTTTCAAGACAACTTTTGAAAATGATACTTGTTTGATTTCCAACCCTTCCCGAAGGGTTGCATTTATTCATTTTTGAACTTCTTTCGAATGAACACCTTTGTTCATTTGGGCAACTTCTTTCAAAATGATACATTCGTTCATTTTACAATTTTTCATGAAAAGTTACCTATGCTAAGACCAATTTATATTTTCCATAGGAACGAATTAAGATAATTTTTTTTAATCTTCTTTCCAAAACTACAGTTATCTTTTCAATTGTTTCCTAGAAAGACTCTGGTGAAATACTAAAATTATTATCTAGTGTTCTCTTTTTTAGACTTTATTGCATATTTGAGGATATTTGCCAGTGATCATTAACAACTTTGTGAGGCAAATAAATCTTTAAAAAAAGTGATATCATACCTCATAATCTGACTTGATTGCTCTATTGATTCGAATCCACATTTTATCCGACAGAAGTTGAGTCGTTAGCCACCTATAATGTGGCGATTTCACCTAAGGGTAAGTAGTGAAGTTTGTAATTTCTCAAAATTTAAAAGAAAATTATGTGAATATAAAAATTAGGCAATAAAATGATATTGTATGATAGAACTTAGTCAAGGAATTTAGTACCGAAAGGTTGACATGGGGGTGTTGATCCTTTCCCATGCGTAACAGACCCCAAATCTAGATATTTAGTTTTCATAAACTAGTTGACCTTTAGATAATTAGTTGACTTTCTTTAAGAAATGAATCTTGGTTACTCCTGAAATGTTATTTCAACAATATGAGAAAACCCCAACCTAGAAGGGTAGATTATAGACCATAGAACACTAGATGGATTTTTGCCACTTATATTTTCCTTTCCATTTTCAAAATTTGCTTTCTAGTTTTCGGAAACACCAGTTAGTTGGGTAGAGAGGCAAGGTGCTACAATGATTGTTGGGTCGTATTCTTTCCGTACTTTATTTTTTTGCTAAGGTGTACATATTTTTGGCCTTGTTGGTTTGCGGAGATGGTTCAAAAATATAACTATCATGGATTCAGTAGTTTGAAACCTTGTAATTAGCTTTTGTTGGCTTTTGTTGTATAGTTACCTTAAGGTTCGTCCTTCTATTGATGTACGGCCCCTTTCACCCCTTTTTCCTTGCATGGATTTAGGGGTAGCATTCTTTCTAAATAATTTTTTTATATATCTTTCATTGTTTTAATTTATTTTTACCCTTCTTTCTTTTTTCTTTTTTTTTTCATACCTTATGCTGATGTGGATCCTGATGGACTTATTGTCAAAGACATAAATTCGACAATGCTAACGAAGGTACTCTAGTGATACCTACAAATTTTTTGACTGTCATAGCATTCCTATAAAAATGTAAAAATAGTAAAAATCAACAAAAAAACAGATAAATAAAAGGATAAATAAATTAACTAGCAAGTGAAAAGAAAACTTAGAAATATAGTAGAAAAAAAAGTTGGTGTTAAAAAGGGAGGCTTTTCTGGTTCGTGGCCCAATCAATTATATAGACAAAATTTGGCTAAAGTCACAAGCCCTCTTAAGCCCGTCGCTTCTAACCCATTTTATCCACCAATTAGGCCTTAGAAGCTGCTGCCCCAGTCAGCCCAATTCATTAAACATTAGGCCCATGAAAAGAAGCAGCCCATTCATTAAAAGCCCGGCCTTTCTTTGCCCTTTTTCCAGCACTCGTTCTCTGTAGTCCGCGAGTGATAAGATCTTTTGATCACATGAGCGTGATATTAAATTATTAAATATAGCGTACTCAAATCCAAATAAATCATTAATAATCCAACTAGAGAGATGTCTTCTCATGAGTATGAATCTTCACCACTTTCCTTTGTGATGAGTCCAACCATGCTCTTTTATGATGATTACGATGGATCTAATGAGAAATAATATGTTTTTCTATGGATATGAATCTTCACCACTCTCCTTTACAATAGTGTTGAGAGGTCCAACAAGAAAAAAATGTGTTCTCATAGATATGAATTTGCACAACTCTCCTCCATGATGGTTGTGATGGGAAATAATGAAAGCATGATAATGGAAATCTAACGTTCTCCACCAAAGAGAGGTTTTATGTAGAGGGAGTAATGGGACTACCTTTAGAGCGGTTAAATTTAAACCTTCCATCGAGGTTTGAGATAAGAATTATGTATGCCTAATTGGATGTCACAAATATATTACCCCGTATCATATATAATCAAATTAGGCATATATCAAATGTTAAATAATTGACCTAATAAATCACACAAATGGGTTGGACCTCGTCAAGTCCAACATTTCCACCTTGGTCGTGCGTTGGTCTTCACTGGAAATAGAGTTCACTGGTTGCCATTTGTCACCACTAGCTCCGATTCTAGAAGATTACAAATCTGACTCTATTTACTCGGCTTTGCGATCAAAGTTCTCGAACTGACGAAATTGAACTTTAGAATCATTTATTCTCGGTGATTCCGACCATAGGCATTAATCAAAACCCTCGTCCCCTATCTAGTCGACAATCATAGCTCTGTTTCTACACATTTGCTAGGTAATACCATATTTCCTGTTTTGCCCTATTCTCGGCACGATCCTAGGTCGAGTAGTATCCATGAAATTTGTCTGTAAATCACCTAGTATTTCAGTTGCTACCGATGATCCATGATGTTTTTTGGTTACATGGCTAGTTTAATCACACCTTTGCACACAAGCTGAATAGCTCCTGATTCTGAGCGGGCCAAAAATGTTTTAATATAGACTTCTCACTTGGTTAACGTTTCGGTTCGAATTCAAGCATGACGCCATTGCTATTATTCATCAAATCTTCCCACTTCTTACTCGGTTGTGTCTGGCTTTATATTTTGGCACGTTTCTGTGGCTATTGATGCTAATTTCTGGTGAGAGACATCCAAAGTGATTGATGGTCATAAATCTTTATTCCAGATATTAATTTCCATGTTTGTTTGCGATGTTTTGTTTATCATGTCTCTCTTATGGTTTTTTACACCTCAGTTTTGGTATGGATGCCGACGTGAACTTTGAATGGATCCGTGATGGACGATGACAGTGATGGCTGGTGGACGACGGAAATTGATTCATTGAGAAGGGAGTCCTCCATGTTCTAAAAATTCTTTTCGATGTTTTCAGCCATGAGACAAACGGATGAGTTCTCGTTCAAGAAGAACTCATGTTGAGGAGATGGGAGATTGAAGACTACGAAGAGACGATAATAATCTGGGCTTGGATTGGTTCTTCTATTTTATAGATGAATTCGGGCTTGATTTAACTTGAGCTAAACTAAAGTATAACAAGAGTTGGGCTTTGAGATTCATGTGGTTTAGGCTTAGATAGGTCAATTTCAAAATTGGGCTCGAGACAAGTTTAGTATAGTAAGAATAAAAATGGAATTAACAAGAGTTTTTTTTATGACTTGGGCTTGAATTACCAAGAAGATTGGATTTGAGATGAAAGCCCAAGCGCATCTTTGGCCCAAACCTGAGAGACTTAGTTCAATCCATATTCGGACCAGGTCCAAGGGCCCAGTTGGAGTCCCCTTAAAAAAACAAAAAATAAAAACCCGCGTGACCACTTAGATGGACAATCCCCCAGCTCATAAGTACCGAAAGCACACTAAATAGATGATCGACATAATCAAGTCTTTGGAGTTAGTAAGTTTTTGGTTTTGTAGAAAATGAGACATAACTCCCATGTCTCGTTTGCTTTATAACCAACCTTGATAGACTAGTAGCAGCTTTCGTTTAACAAATAATTTAAAATGAATTCAATGTCATATAAGATAAGGGCTTGTGAGAGCTTGCTTCTAATTGAGGATTGTATGGTCCACCTTTTAAGCAATATCCCTAAACTTAGGGGAAAAGGGAGGTCGCGACATACTTATTCAACTTATTGAATAAATATTAAGACTTGAATGCATCATTTATAAATTTTAATATTTAAGTACACTTTTCTATTCAACTCATTGAATAAATATTAAGACTTGAATGCATCATTTGTAAATTTTAATATTTAAGTACACTTTTCTTCACATGATTTTTACGAGTCTTAGTTAACTTTGGTAACATGACCGTGCAATTGCGTTAGGGGAGCTTATAATATCCTTTCTTCTGTTTTAAGGAAAACATGTACTTGACATATCTTCAAAATTCATGCTGATTGCGGGGAATCATAAGAATCGAAAAATCGAAAAATGAGAACTTGACGTACACGGCAGATCCACGGATCCGGAAAAAAGGGGGAAGATTAGATTATAATTTTCATTAATGAATGACATTAGTAACATATAATAAGCAGAAAAAAAGTTATCGTAGACCAAATTAAATGTATTTGACGTTTGTTTCGAGAATCGCAGCCAACAAAAAGCACGCATTTCTCTTTACGAGGACTCACAAGCTGGGAAGGTAAACCAGCGCGAAAGTTGGTCGTGCGCCGGGCGCCGGGCGCCGGTCGTCGTGCGCGTGCATTCCCTTGCCTCTTAGATTACGTGGTACTCAATCTAGCAAAGTTAGGTTCAATTGGAGAAAATGTGATTGGCTTACCCAAATAATTTGTTTCGGAATCAAATGTTTCGGAATCAAATTTGAATTGAGCGAAAACCCATATAAAATTAAATGAATCTCAGATCAATTTATGTTTTAACCGTTCGCTATCTTATGTAAATAGATTTTTTTGACTTTAAATACGCTCATGCAGATGTAGTTATAAGATTGTAGATTATAATATACTAAATAGTTATAGACTCAAACCGATCAACCTCAATAAATATGAGAGATTCTTGCTAGCACATACGTAAGATAAATGTGTTGGTCGCTCGTCCACATCCGAAGTATATCATTTTGTATTCTTCATAGACCTATTCTTACTCAGCGAGAGGCATATTTCTAAAAATTTTGAAAAGCAGCTTTGAACTTCGGAAGTGTTTTGACCGAAGATTTTAATTTGATGATGGTAAAATTTATCGTGAAACCTTTTTAAGGTAAAATTCTGACTTTTCAAAGCTCAATATCATAGTAACTATCGACTAAAGTTCGAAAATGCTTTAAAGAGTTCTCTTACAAATCACCTTGAGAGATTAACTCCTCAACGCCAAGGCCATGATGGTCTTGTAATGCATGATCAACGGCAAAAGTCGCAAAAAAGTAAAATCACTCGAATTAGTAGAAATACTAAAAGCGAAAGAAAAGGTCCGACTTTTTTGTTACTCTTTTTTTCTTTCATGTGCGTTGGCATTTGTCCTTTCTCGGTCGATGTGTCGGCATAGCAAATCATGATGATGAAAGAGATGCATGTGCTGTTGGATAATGAAACAAATGATTATTTCTACTCTTATGGATAAGACAAATCTCTAATCTCTCATTTGACAACCATTGTTGTTGTTTTTGGGTTAGGTAGTGTCTCTCGCACCTTAATATTTCGTGCGAAATTTTTTAATAAGTAATATCTTAAATCATATTAGAGTTGAGAAAGACTGTAATATGTATAAATATATATATAAAGAACATATAAATCCTATAACATAGTGATATTGGATATTTTAATTAAAATAACCTGGAATCTTTGAACACAATTCCTTAGATTTTCTATGCCGATTTAATGCAGTGTGTGTGCTAATGGCATTCTTAGAATGTAGGGAAAGTGACTGATGATATCTAAACTTTGGATTCATATCTGATGTTATTCTTGAAATTTTAATTTGTTCATGATTCTTGAATAATTATTAATATTAAAATACAACCCATAAAATTCCAAATTATTCAATCTACTCCCTCGACCCTTCAATTATGTCACATCTGCTCTTCAGTAGTATTCATAAATTTCATAATTATACTATTTCCCATATTTTAATTTTTTGTCAATCATTTTCCTAAATCATTGAAAAATATGCTATCTTTTTATACTTTGCTCTTCATGAATATTATGATACGTTAATTTAAATAAATTTTAGCTTATGATCTTTATAATAAAAAAAAATTATAACCTTATTTTGAGCTGTATCGAGTTGAAAATCTTGCTATTTTATGTCCAAGTGTTTTCATAAGAGCATCTATAAACGACATTAATGTATCTATATATATTCTATATATATAATATTCATTCTTATACTAATCTAAATATTTTTCCTTATTTTTTATAAATAGCAAAAGATCAATAATTTTATGAATACAAAAAATTTAGGACCAAGTTTATGGTTTAATTTATCAATATAGAAAATTAGGAACAAATTTATTAGTAACTTAAGTACAAGTATCTATCATTAAATTAATGTCGTTTAGACTTAAAATAACGGGATTATGAATCCAACAAAACACTTAAAATTTTGTTATTATAGAGATCATCAACTAAATTTCACTTTAATAGAGTTGTGTATTATTTATAAAGATAAAAAAGATAAAACTTTACCAAAAAGATAGCATTTTTTTTTGGTTGATTTAGGAAGAAGATAAATATTCTAAAATATGGGTAATAGTGTAATTTATGAAAAAAATATGTTATTTATATTGAATAACTGTTTTGAAATTGTTAAAGAAAGATTGTTAAAGAAAGTTGAGAGACACAATCTTGAACAAATTAAAAATTTAAAAACTACGTTGAACTTTTATAAATAGTTTGATAACCACATTGAATAAATAAAAAAAAAATTCAAGAATGACATTACGCATTGAGTCGAAATTTAGGAACTATAAGTCTCAAGTAACCTAGAATCTATGAATTGCGTGAGTGAGTGTAAGTTGAGCAATTTATTGCCCAATTATTACACAATATTTTTTTTTTCTTTTCGCAATGCAAATAATTAGAATTTCCAGCCTCTTCGAACACACCTCACCATTCACATTAGATCGTGGTAACCTCCTGGACCCACTGAAACTAGTTATTTTGCACATTTTAGTATCTATGGGATGACATTGGGGAATTGCTTCACGAATGGCATTGGGTCATGGCCGTTGTTTAGGACCCTCTTGGATCGTCTCTTCCTTTAGGCCGTGACATTTTCCCCCATCTAATCTAGCAACATCCTTGTCGCATTTCGGCATGGAAGGCGTCAATCTCCTTCTTGAACTGCCAAAGAGCTTTTGTGGGTTCCCAACTAGCTTCGCTCTCTAAAAGAACCTTTCACCGTATTAGATATTCTCGTTTCGATGCACAATACCGCTTTCGTATGACGCAATCCGCCATTACTCATTCGACTTCTCAGTCATACGAGGTTTTTGTTCCAAGTAGTGTCCGTTGCGACTCTCCTTGATCCGGATCTTCCTCGTCTACCTGGAAAGGCTTAAGTATACTCACATGAACAATCGGATGTACCTTTAGTTTTAGTGGCAACTATAGCTTGTATGCGACCTTTTCGACCTATTGCAACAGACGAAATGACCTCTTATAGCAACGGATCAATCCTTTGTGCACGTCCTTATATCGAAGAATCGCATGTAGCTTGGCCAACATCAAGTCCCCGACTTGGAACTCCACATGTTGTCGCTTCTTATTTGCCCACTTCTTCATGTACTTGGAGGCCTTGTGTAGACATGCCCGTGCCAAGTCTTTCTTGCTTTTGCCAATCCTTGGCGAACTTGTATGCGGGTGGGCTACTCCCTCGATTACCCGATGCAATTGTGCTTAGGGTTTGTGGTTGTTGCCTGGTCACGATCTCAAATTGCTCTGGCCGGTGGATTCGCTTCGCTACAAGTTATAAGAGAATTGGGCTACGTTGATCAACTTTGCCCAATTTGCTTGCGTTGTGCTCACGTAATGTCGAAGTTAAATCTCCAAAAACCAGCTCTGTTTGATCGTCGGTTTGGGAATGTAGGCTTCTAGGGAGGTTCAATTTCGATCCTAGCAGCTTGAAGAACTCGAACCAGAAACGCCCCGTGAATCGAGGATCATGATCGTTTATGGAACTCTTCAGTACTTAACCACATGCTTCATGAACAGCTTGGCCACCTCCTCGGTCGGACAATCCTTTGTCGCAGACATGAAGGTCGCATATTTGGAGAACTGGTCCTCCATGACCATGAGAGTTTGACATCCTTCGGGCTTTGGCAGATTCACGATAAAGTCCATGAAAACACTTTCCCATGGACGAGTTGGGATGGGAAGTGGCTCTAAGAGCCCTAATGACGATTGTTGTTCTAGCTCGTCTTGCTAGCACACCAAGCAAGCCTTCATATAAGCTTCAACGTCATCCCGCATCTGAGGCTAGTAATATTAGTCTTTAATGAGGGCCATGGTACGATGGATCCCCGGATGACCTACCCACTTCGAATCATGGCACTTACGCAATATCTCATTCCTTAGCTTCCCATAGAAAGGCACGTACAATCGGCTCCTTTTGGTATATAGGAGGTCTTCCTCGCACTAGAATTGTCGGATCTTGCCTTCCTGTGCATACCCGATGAGGGCTTGAGCTCTTTGATCGTGCTTAAGCCCCTCCTTGATACGGTCAATCCACGGACAACTCAGTTGACTCACTGTGCTTGCAAGCTCCATCTTCCAACTTAGCACATAAGCCACAGAGTTAGCCTTCCCCAGCTTATACTCCAACACATAGTCGAATTCAGCTAGAAAATCCTGCCATTGAGCTTGCTTTGGACTCAGCTTCTTTTGGGTTTGGAAGTAACCCGTGGCCACATTGTCCATCCTTATGATGAACTTAGACCCCGGGATATAATGCCTCCACTTCTGAAGGCAATAGACCACCACGGTTATCTCCTTCTCCTAAACAGTGTACCAACGTTCGGTATCATTCAGCTTTTGAGACTCGAACACCATAGGATGTCCACCCTGCATGAGAACACTGCTGATAGCATAATTTGATGCATCAATCGCTACCTCATAAGGCTTGGCGTGATCGGACAACACCAGCACTAGCTTCTCGGTCATGGCTTGCTTTAACCGATCAAACGCTCTTTGGTATCGGTCCATCCACTCTCACGGCTTGTCCTTCTCCAATAGGTCCGTGAGTGACATGGTGATGCTCGAGTAGTTTCAAATGAAACACCGATAGTACTTCCCATAGAAAGGCTCCCATTCGGCGATTGCTTAGATCTTCGCCTTGTCCATCCAAACCCATCCGTCCCCGACAATGTGCCCTAAGAATGGAACTTCCTTTTTGGCAAAGGCACATTTCTCATGCTTGACGTACAAGTCGTTCTTGCGTAAGACTTGGAAGACCTATCTTAGATGCTTGACGTGCTCCTCGAGCATCTGGCTATATATGGCAATATCGTTAAGGTAAACCACTATAAATTGATCTAGGAATGAGTGGAGTACCTTGTTCATGAGTGTGCAGAATGTGGCCAGAGCATAGGTCAGGCCAAATGGCATGATGAGGAACTTGTACGATATATATCATGTCACGCATGTGGTCTTCGACTCGTCCCCCTCTGTAATTTGAACTCGGTAGTGACTCGATTGGAGATCAAGCTTGGCGAACCACTAAGCTCCACCAAGTTGGCCGAAGAGATCCGCAATGAGTGGGATCAGGTACTTGTTCTTGACAGTTAGCTTATTTAGTGCCCAGTAGTCTATGCACATTCAGTGACCCATCGTGCTTTTTCTGGAACAAGACCGGCACACCGAATGGAGCCTTGGACAGTTGAATGTACCTCACATCGAGCAATTACTTCAGTTGCTTTCTTAGTTCTTTTAATTTGGGGGGTGCCGTGTGATAAGGTGCCATGGCAGGCGGTCGAGTATCAGGCACTAGCTCGATTTGATGATCCATCTCCTTTCGAGACAGCAACTTCTTGGGCAACTTGGGAGGCATTACGTCCTTGAATGAGTTAAGGACTTGGGTTACTTCAGTTGATCCTCAGCCTTCTAGGTTGCTAGGATGGTCACCTCAGCCTTCCTTGCTATCTTGGTGAGTTGCATCGTCAAGATTATCCTTCGATCATGGTCTAACTCATGATGGACCGGGATCACGCATTGACGTCGTTTATCCAACATGCATATACACTCGGCAAAGGGCAATATAATTGCATGGATTCTATCTAGAAATTTTATCCTAATGACAAAATCATAGTAGTCAAAGGGAATTACCTCTAGAGTCTCCTCGTGCTTTCATTGCCCGATTTGAAGCTCCACATCCTCATGACATTGATGGCAAGGACCTCATTGGAGTTCATAGTTTTGAGCCACCTAGCTCCTTTCTCAACCCGCAGGTTTGGTTTCTTCGCGACTTCCTGCGATATAAAGAGATCGGATGCTCCCGTGTTCACAAGTTCACTCATCATGGTCTCTTCCGATCCTTAAGTCCACGAACATCAGTCCTTTAGGCTCCTTCGCCTTCTTGGACTTGATCATATTGAGAATTTGCAATGAACCCAACCGCGACTCTTTCTTAAGGTCGTCTTCCTTGCAAAGGGTAGCCAACTTGGGCTTGTTTGGGTAGTCTCGTGCCATGTGCGGATCATCACAAAAGAAGCATTTGTAAGTACGTACATTCCTTTGTCCTCCGCTACTTGACTTTGCATGAGCTTTGGGAGGACTAGCCAATGGTTTATCTCTAATCGAGTGGTTGAATCTTCCCTAATCTCTCCCACCGTTGGCTTTATCCTTCGGATGAGAGTTCGACTTTGTAACATTCTCAATTCTGGCCTCGTAAGGATTGGCCATAAGGTCCTAAAAGGATCGATCATGGGCGGGATCGATTGGTTCGATTGGCAAGGAATCGTGGATTGGTCATGGTCCGACCGACCGACCTACCAATCGGTCACGAATTGGTTGAGGTGTTGGCCTCGAATTTTCTACTGGCCATACCAATGGAAGAGGATCACTAGCTCATAAGATGACTTTTTGATCACGAGAATTGATCATGGGATGATTTTGGATTAATGGATGGTCATGGGTCGATCCGACCAGTTGTAGTTTTTGGTCGCGGGTGATTTCACTCGATTATGCACCGATACACGGACAATCCGAATTGATCAATTGCAACCGTTTTCTGACAAAAAATATATCATTACCTATTTAATTCTTAGTGATCAAAATGAAATTTTGAATTGGTGATGTCCGATCATGGATCAGTAACGCACTGACCAAGAACCCTACTGGTGGATCGGATGCTGACCATAATAAGCCTAAAGATAGACCCAACTATTCCGTCACTAATTCTAAGGTCCATGAGTGTCTTGGCTTAGTGCTAGGCCATGGTTGAACTAATTGAAGGACAATTGACCCTATTGGCTGATTGACCGCATAAAGGAATGATTTGGGTGAATATGAGACGTAATGGCTGAACCTCCGGTGTACATGATTCGGTTTTTTTAAGGTGTGCCTAATGATCCATTCCTCCACCTCGGAATCAACTTGGATGATAACATTCTCTAGCCCTCCTTCTTGAGGAAGGAAGACCACCTTTTTGAGGAAGGAAATGATAAAGTAAAAGAGGATTTTAGAATCTCTTCACTAAATGAAGGAGGATGAAGTGTCCAAGCTAACCTAAGACCTAGTTGGAAACTTGGAAATAAGGATGCTCAATAATTAATACTTCTTGACCAAGTGGGACGCCTCCTTTTCCCAACTAAGGTTGCCACCTTTGATTTTTGAAATTTTTGGACCTCCGCTATTTGCCAATTTTACACAGATTTTTGTTGTTGTTGTTGTTGTGAATTTAAAGAAAATTTCTTCATGAAAATTGTTCTAAACATCTTGATCAAGAACATATTTAAATTTAATATTTTTTTTAGGTGAAATGGTAGGGATGAAGGCCTAATCATTCATCATTTGGAACATGTCCCGTGTAGTGAAAACGGTGACTAAGTTGCCTTCTCAATTTTTTATAAAATTTTCTCTTTCAAATTTAACCATACTTACTTCATGAAAGTTTTAAAGGACATCCATTTCTACAATATGTAGAAATTTTAAAGAGTTTTGTGAAGATTTGGATTTCAAAATGACTCTTTCTCTCCGACTGTTGAATCTGCTTGACGGATGAATTTTTGGGTTGTGTTAAGTGATTTATTGCTCTTCACATAGCACGATTTGGACTTGGTTTCCTTCATAAAAATATTATTTAAGATCTCATCTGATAAGGTATTGATGCTTATTTCGAAAATTACTTGAAACTGTTTTCACCCCAAGATAAGATGGCCATACGCCCAACTTGGAAGGGGAGAGGGTTGCACGTCCAACTTAAGGAGCAAGTTTGTAATATGAATATATCTAGCCTAATGATTACTCAAGATCCAAACATTAAATGGGAGAGGCTTATTCATTGGCTTAGGTGTCCCCTTAATAACTACATGTAATTATTTCATGCTGACTCAACCGCTTAGATGGACCAATGGAAAGGTGAGCAAGTGTCGCCTCTAGGAACTAGACTTGCCACCCATCTCTTTAGCTTGCCACCTCCTCAACCTAGATTATCCACTTACATGAAGATGATTGGTCCATTTGGAAAGATCATCGTGAGGGTTTTGCCTATAAATAGAGCCTTTCCTCTCCTCATTTTCACACCACCTCCTCTTCCTCCCTCACTCTCTCGACCTCACCCTCACCATCGCCCTTTCTCTTTCTTGCGGCCATGCCCTCTTGGTCATTTGCCAGCCTACACGTTGCTCGGTCACCTAGTCCATCCCTCGAAGTGTGGTAAGTAGAACTTACTAATTTTGGTTAGGGTGCCGTGTTACGCTAATCCAAACGTGTGACGAGTCATTGACTAAAGTTGATTGGCTTGTTGTTGCTTGAACTTGTTTGATAATGTTCTGATCGTTTGTATGTTGTTGATTTATTTTATGATGATGCTTATGCCCATGAGGCAAAGTATGTTCTAAACTACGAAAAGGGAGCTTGTAGGTCTTGGACGTGCATTGAAATGTAACAAACTAGGCCTTACTTGGTTTCGGTTTGATATTGAGGCGTATCGATTCCAAGTCATGTTCGATTCTAGGTCGCGTTCAATCGTAAGGGCTCAAGTCACGAGCCTTGAGTAGTAAGTAGAATTTACTAATATTTGGCTAGGACGTTGTGTTATGCTATTCCGAGCATGTGACGAGTTCTTGACTGAATTTGATTGACTTGTTATTGCTTGAGGTTGGGTTGTGATTTTGTTCCTTGATTGAGTTTAGTTCTTGTTTCTTGAGCTTGGCTCGTGCTTTGGCTTGAATTGCTTTGAAAGAAGTCCAATTTGTGTACTTGTTTGATAGGCTTTGGATATGCTTCAACTCAAATCGATTTGATAAGCGTTTTTGTGAAAGTTTGTTTTTCTTACAAAACTATTTTAAACTATTTCACAAGCGCATATACTAGTTTACGCCCCGAGCTATGAAAAAGGGCTTTGTTGACCTTGACCTACGTGGGATCATGAAGGATCGGTCCTTTCTTAGTCTTGGTGATATCAAGGCATATCATTCCCGAGCCAACTTTGGTGGTACTAGGTCGGTGAACATATTACGACGGCCAGTCCTTTCATGGTCTTGGTGCGATATTGAGGCTTATTGTCCCGAGTCAAGTTTGGTACTAGGTCGGTGAACATGTCATGACGGGCCGGTCCTATTATGGTCTCGATGCGATATCTAGATATATCGTTCCCGAGCCAAGTTAGATACTAAATAGGTGCTCAAATGTGTCGGATCAAGTTGCGATCCTTGATTCGTGCTCGGCATGCTTAACATCTCAGTTTCGGTGAGTCATTTCACACACACCTTTGGGCCCTCAAACTAAAAGTGAAGATAAGAATTTGATTATGATGCTTGATGCATGGTCACACGATGGACTAATTTTTAGCCATCGATCAATGGATTTCGGCAACGTTGCCTGATGGACTCATCGTCGGAGGACTGCCATCACCCTTGGATTAGGGGACGTTGCCTGATTAAGTTCGGATGCCCGACGAACTCATTGTCAGAGGATATCTATCACCCTTGGATTAGGGAACATTGCCCGATTAAGTTCGGATGCTCGGTGGATTCTAGAAGAGTTGATGGATTTTGACTGTTAATAAATGAACCTCATGTGCATGAGTTCCTCACATTACAAAGTGGATTTCGGTTATGCTTGCATATGAGTAAGGCATGAGTTCCTTACAATATGGAATGGATTTTGTTTATGCATGTATAATTGAGTGAGGCGTGAGTACCTCATATTGTGAGTGAATATTGGTTTATGCTTGCATACTATTGATTGAGGATTCCTCATGTTTCACCCAAGACAGAGCTTTTGTTTTGTTATTGATCTGCCATCAACTAATATTTTGGATGAGTTTTGTGCTCGTTGATGGGCGAGGCATCCTCCTACCCAGAAATTAGTGGGTTTTACTTACTGAGTTTCCACAAAACTCACCACTCATCCTTTTAGTCTTATAGGCATGGAAGTTTCACGTTAATTTTGGGAGTTGCAATCTTGCTAGAGGAGCTAAGGTTTACCCCAACCTTTTGAAGATGTGGTAGTTGTAAATATAATGGCCCGTGATAAAGGGGCTTGTAAGTGTAACTGATGTAATTGTATATTTGTAAATGGTTGTTTTCCTAGCTGCTTGTTGTTGTCCGGGTGTTGTATATATACTTTTGCATGTGCTTAATGAAAAGATAAAAAAGAAGAAGAAAAAAAAGAAATGGGACGGCGACGCACTTGGGACGTCGTGAAAATAACCCCTATCGCTCGTGACTCTGGAGATGAAGTTGGGGTCGTGACAAACTTGGATGTGGAACATGCCTTGTATTCCACGAGGGATTTGGCCATGGTTATGGCCATTGTGAGGTCTTCCACATTGAATTGCTTCAACTCTTACTTAGTCCATGGTTTGAGACCAATCATAAATTGATAATATGCCTCTGTTTCATTCATTGAAGGGATTTAATGTAGCTACTCCGAGAATCGCTTGATGTAATTGCGTACTCCGCCCTTTTGCTCAAGACACTTCAGCTTGTCGCAAGCTTCTTCCTTCGCATAAGTGGGATAGTAGTTCTATCGGAACTCCTCAACAAATCTACCCCAGGTCATGATAGAATTCCCACACCTATCATCCAATCAATGACGCTACCATAACAATGCATTATCAGCTAAGTACATAGATGCAGTATTTACCCGTGATTGGTCATCGTTGATCCCCATGGCTTGGAAGTACCATTCCATGTACCATAGGAAGTTGTCCATGTCTTTTACCACCCGTGAGCCTTTGAAATCCTTTGGCTTGGGTGCATCCGTCTGTGGACCTTGCACGGCGGATTGTAACATCCTCGATTTCAACCTTTATTTTGGTTCCAATTAGGAGGCTAATTAGATAAGTCAATCTTTTTGAAGAACAAGAGTCAAATGCACTAAATAGAGGTAATGAGTATGGAGGCTTAGGTGTCCTAAGTAATTAATGAAATAAGATTACTCATAAGCTTAGGTGTATAGTCATCATGACAAGCCATTAATGAATGAGGTGAATCACATGTCCATGTATCGCTATTAGATTATGGTCATCATTTCCTCTACTTTGAGACTTGGAAGATAAGTTATTTCCAACTTTAAATGCTTGATGAATCATCGGCCAAGTAATTAATGA
The DNA here is from genome assembly GCF_016545825.1 of Eucalyptus grandis. Classification (NCBI taxonomy): domain Eukaryota; kingdom Viridiplantae; phylum Streptophyta; class Magnoliopsida; order Myrtales; family Myrtaceae; genus Eucalyptus; species Eucalyptus grandis. Next base: position 23,337,785 of record NC_052613.1, read on the forward strand.
ATGATGGTCTTGGAAGACCATTAAAGGCGCCACCTCTCTTCTATAGATTTGCCACCTTGAGTTTCATAGGTTTTGACTTCCTAGTTTTTCAAAATTGTCGGACTTTTCATGCTTTCCAATTCTATAAAGCTCTTTGTGTTTCGAATTTAGAGAAACTTTCTTCATGAAAGTTGTTTAAGATATCTTAATCTATAAGATACTTAAATTTCATATTTTTTTTAAAGGTGAAATGGTTCTTAAATTTCATATTTTTTGAGGTGAAATGGTTGGGACGAAAGCCGAATTAATTACCGTATAGGACTTGCCCAATATAGTGAAAACGGTAACCAATTTATTTTCTTGAATTTTCATAAAATCTTCTCTTTCAAATTTGGACATGCTTCCTTCACAAATTTTTTAAATGATATCCATATCTACAACATATTAAAATTTCAACGAGTTTTGTGAAGATTTGGATTTTGAAATAGGTCTCTCTCTTTAACTGTTGAATATGCTCGGCGGATGAATTTTTGAGTTGTGTTCAATTATTTGCTGCTCTTTCCACAGAACAAATTTGGCTTGGATTCCTTCATAAAAAAATGTCTTCTAAGATCTTCTCTACAACATATTAAAATTCAATAATCTTTTGAGTCCGTTTGATAAGGTAATGGTATTGATTTCAAAAGTTGCTCAAAACTGTTTTCACTTTAGAATGTGAGAAACCACATCCCCAACTTGGAGGGGAATGGGGTTGCACACCCAACTTGAGAAGTAAGCTAATATAGATATTTCTTGGCTTAAAGAAAAGAATGCATTAAATGCTTTTGGACTTTAGTGTGTTAAAGAAAAGAAACTTGGAGAGCAAGTTGGCTAATGTGAACACATCTAAGTCTAATGATTGCATGGAATCTTGGTAATTAATGAGAAAGGTGAGTCACCTACTTAGGCGTCTCCTAAAATCTTAGGTGAATCTTAGGTTATGATGGCCCTAAATTGTAGCCTTGGTGAACAAGGTAAGGACTAACCAATTAGGAAAAAAAAAACATTAGGCGTTAAAGGGGCCTATGTGTCCCTTAGGCACCATAGGCAATAATGAGCTTAGATTGAGCCTTGGAAAGTAAGCAAATAGGTGGGCCAATCACAACCCAACACCAAAGGACCTAGGCGCAAACTCGAGAAGATAGGTAGGCCAACTCGCCATTTAGGCATAAACATGAGTTTGCATAAAAATCTAAGAGGAAGAGGCCTATAAATAGGAGAACGCATCCTCACATTTTAAGGGTTAGCCTTTCTCTCATTTCGTCTCCCTTCCTCCCCTCTCTTTCATGCCCTTCTCTTCCAAGCCACCCTAGACACCAATCGACCACCAAAGAAGCATCTTGGAGCTAGGTCTAAGAAGTAGTAAGTAGATTTCCTAACTCTTTGATAGGGCGATGTGCTATGCTTATCGATTTTAGGATCATGTCATCGTTTGCTTGCCTTTGTATTGTTATACTTGTTGTGTTTCTATTGCTTGTTATTGCATTAAGTAAGTTTATAATCTTGCAAGAGTGTCAAGCACACTCGAATGCCTAAGCGAATGGTTCCAAGTCAAGGTCATGAGCTCAAATCGCATTCAGCATGAGTTTGATTTAATAAAGCACAAGAGTCATTCATTAGTTCACCTTGCATGGCATGCTTTTGGGCCTTTCATTCGGCTAAAAATTTAAACATAAAATGAATCGGTTGATTTTTGAAATGCATGGACACACAATGGATTTATATGTCGATGTTGGGGGATGCTAGGTTGTTGCTTGGGGTAATGCCTAGGATGCCGTCCCGATATTGAGATTGTGGACGGTGCCGGCCTAGGTGAGGCCAATGCCTAGGGGTCGCCCTGGATGTCGTTCTATTAATGAGATCAGGACGATGCCGGTTGCCAAGGGGGGACCAATGCTTGGTTGTTACTAGAAGAGTCAATTAATTTTGGCTAATATGATACTGAAAAAGAAAAATGAAAGTCCATGTGTGGTCCTTGACTGATATATGTGTAATGCTTGCAAAAAATGGGGTTGTTTGATATGTATTGTTAAGTCATTGCATCAATTTGATCATATGTTTGAATTGGGTCATTTAGTGCTTGAATGAGTTTCATGAGATGCACGTACCCCTTTTTGTGACAGAAATGATCACAAGCCACAAAACTTTGGAAAGCTTGTTCATATGCACTAACTCTTTGTCTTTGATTTTTGAAAGCGCATAGATGGTTGAGAGACTTTCATATGTATAAGCAAGGCAAGTCACGAACCTTGCTATTGATTTGCCATCGACAAGTAGGTGGTGATCTTATATCCTATAGGAGAATTAAGGATTTCTATTTACTAAGTCATTGACTCACTCTTGTTGTTCTCACAATTTCAGGTGTGTGATAGATGAACCTAGGTCCAAGAAGAGAATGAACCTAGCATGGGGCCCGCTTTTGGGAGCAGCTTGGTAGAGAAGTTAGGTTACCCCAACCCTTTTGATTGACTATATATGAAAATGAAAATAAGTAGCTTAGGACTAGGATAGACATGTAATCAAAACAACTTTTGATACATGAATATGTATATGAATATGTTGCTTTTATTTGCTTGGCTTGCATATCTCTTGTCCAGCTTCCATGTTTATTTGTACAAGGATTGTTTATGATTGCTTCTGTATGTTCTTAACTAAAGATAAAAGACTTTTGAGACATTCAACGTTGCCTGGAGCATCGATGCTAACTCGCCGGGTCATGCTCTCATGCCCGAGGTAAGGTAGGGGGTGTGATAGCGATCACCTCGTTTACGCATGCTACTTTTGATTCAGTGAGCTTCTCCTTTAGCTTTGCTATCTTCGAGCGCATCGCCACGATCTTGGCCTCCAATGACTTGTCTCGTTGTGCGAGTTCTTTTCTTAAGGTCCCCAGTAACTCATGTTGGAGCTCTCCCGTGTTAGCCTTGAGCTCTTGCACCTCAGCCACAAGCTCTTCCTTCTCGGTGTCCACTCCATCCACGATATGGGTTAGGTCATCGATCGATTCTTGGACTTCGGTGACGAACAACTCTCTAACTTCGTCATCTAATGCTCAAAATCCCTCATTAGGTCCCTCAAACTCAAACCACCACGATTCTTCTTCCCCTTGGTAGTGCCTTTCTTGGTGTTCCTTCCACATCATCATGTTGCCACCCATGACAAGCACCTCATCAAATCGTGGATCAGCCATCGCACTTGGAGCGAACTTGCTTTGATACCACTTATCACGGTCTAATTGATCTAGTGTTTCGTAACCCGTGAGGTCTTAGGATTTCTCCCAAGTAGTCTTTCTCACATTCGACTCACAAGGATCTTTTAGAGAGAGAAATTCTAGAGAAAGAAACTCTGAACTTGTGTGATACTTTCACCCTTAGTTGAGGTGGAGAAAATCATGCAAGTATATGACGATTCTAGATAATTCTCCTATCATCGCCCTTTTGAAACTACTACCCAACTCGGGGAATGATTCTAGATAATTCCTTTAGACGATTTGTGATTGATTAATGGGTAGTAACACTTAATATAAAGAGTATACTCAAACTTATAATTTGGAGATCTTTTTTTAATAGTAACATTAAATGTAATTAGTGATTATCTTGTAAATATGTGAGTAACTTTCATCATTATTTATAACATTTGACAAAGGAAGTAGCACATAAAATGAGAAAAATTGCTCAATGGGTCATATATTTACGAATGTCAATTTAGTTATAAACTTTTCAATTTTATCAATATAGTCCTAAATCTTAATGTGAAATTCTAATGTAGCCATATAATTAGTTTTCTGGTCATAACTGGCCATCTTATGTGACATACCATCATGTTAGCGATTTTTAATAAAAATTGGTCGAAATAATTGTATTGCAATTTTACGCAAAGATTTATACTTTATTTGGCAAAATTAGAAAACTTATGACTGTGTTGATATTCATATAATATGTTTATAATTGATTGGGTAACTTCCCCAATAGAATATGATTCGTGATTTTCATTTACTCGTGATATCTATAGGTTATTTGGAATTTTCAATGATAAATCTTTCAATAAATTCAGTAACTTTCTAAATGGAAAGACAACAAATTTAATGACGTTAGATATGCCCCTTGATTAAATTTTTGTACTTATTTTAGCTGACAACCAGCTGTGTGAGTGCTCGCGCTCTTTCCCTTGCCTTGCATTAGAGAGAATATCACTCGATGCCTTAACCTCTTCTCTCTCTCTCTCTCTCTGGTGTCTGGTCTAAGCATTCCCCCAAACATTATTATATTTCCCCCTCGCAAATTTCCATCACTATCATCGATTCTGCTGCTGATTTGATTATTGCTAATTTCCTTTTTTTTGAATTCGTTAAGCCCACAAAAACCCAACAAATCTGCAACCATAAATCGGGCCCCACGCCAGCCCCCCTCCTTTTCCAATTTGTTTCTGTTCCCCACTTCATGTTCTGTAACTCCATGTTACAGCTTTGCCATGGAGAAGCAGGGGGCCCTTCGAGGGTTTGTACTGATCGTTGATAGAGATCGATGCTAATTTAGCTCGATTCAGGCTTCGGACATCGAAAGTCGCTTGCTTGCGGCTCATCGAGATCTGGGTATGCTCTGAGCATCTCATGGACGCAGGTGGGTTCCGTCCTCTCGGTTTCTTGTTTTGCTAATGTAATAATTAACGATGTTGGCATTTGCCCATCCTTTCTCAATCTCCCAATTCGACCAAGAGTCTCCTCTTTCCAGTTATTAGATGTGAATTGGGAATCTTCTTGCCTTCTTGGCAGAACTTGGGGAATGTGCTTGAAGGAGTGAGCTTTCTCGAAGTGTAGGGTAATTGTGGGGAAATTAAATAGAGGGCAGTTTGATGGTCAGCTTCAGTGTTTGCACAGAGTGTAATGTTATCGTCATTATGCAAAGCTCCATGTTCTAGTGCAGTCTCTTTTGGCTTGCGAGGAACTTGGGAAAGAGAAAGAAATTCTCTCGTATTGTTCAGATAAAAAGCTAATGCGGTATATGGTATTGCAGTGTATACTTCAATTTTGCATGCCTTGTGAGTGGTCTGGATTCGGAAGAAGTGAATGGGGAATAAATGCCCTGTAGTTTTGCAATGCCTGCATGTCCTGTGCCCGAACCTCAGACAGTATGTGCTGGAAGATTTTGGATGGATACTTTGTCACTTTATTTTTTCTCTTAAATTATTAACTGACTGTTCTATATGGTCATTTCTGTGCGCTCACCGAACCCCTGAGGAAGTCATCATGTGGTGAATCACGGATAGATGTTAAGTTAGCAACAGATTGAACTGAAACTGCTTCTGCACTAGCCATAGTAATGCCTCTTGGGTTCAGTTCCTGAAATTGGACAGATGGTTCAACAGTGGGTTGACATCATAGTGATGGATCTTTGTTCAAACTTCATGTGGATTTAAAGGGGATAAGACCATTCCTTTCTTGCAGGTTATTCTAGCATATGTTCACTAATTGGCTGAGTCACTGTCGTAGTATCTTGTGAATATTTCGAGAATTGCATATAGAAAATGTCAAGAACGTATGAGGCTTGCAGACACCATCCTCAAGGATAAATCTGCCCTTCACAAAGTTCTGAAGGTGTGTTGTGGCTATCCTTGTGGATATAAATAGCGTGCACCTCACTATTTAGTTAATGCAAGAACTTCAGAATTTTTTTGATACCACAAGTCTCTCTCTCTAGACACTTGAGCTTAATTGTAAAATTTTATGTGCTAGTGTTATATCATTCAAAATTTACTTCAACTTAGAAAAACCCACCCATATAACATGGGAAGAAGATCTGACTGCAACATGCATTTTACTGGATGATTTTGTTGGATGCTCTACCGCTAACAATTTTCTTACATGGCCATATCATCTTGAAAGACTAGTCCAACTTTGCTTCTTCTTCTTGTAGCATGTAAGCAAGGCAACTAGCACCAGCCAATCCTTCATCAAATCCAGTTTGCTCATGTGTGAAATGATGATCCATGGCCTAAACTTATGCTTAAGAAGCTAAAAAAAGAAGAAGAAAAGAACAAGTATTTTGGACTTCATGCAAGTTTCTGTATAAAAGGATATAAAAGCTTTTGAAATACCTATTTTATATGACATATCTTTCTCAATTATCTGAAGTCAATTTGCTAAGCCTTGAGATCATCTCAAAGATGTGTAGACATACAACACGGCTTCAAAAAATCTAAGTTATGTCCATACGATAAGGGGAAGTAGAAAAGTTGCTCTGACTTAGTCTGCTATTCACAGCGTTATAACACAACATGTTTGATATCTTGTGTTGTGACATTTGCACCATCACCTTGATGGAGCAATTTACTTTTTGTATGTAATTGCCAAGTGTACTTTTCTGCTACTATGTATCTTTAACTCCTCAATTCTTGAACTGAGTGCTTCTTGATGTCTTCAGATAACTACTGTCTTTTGGCAACTTATGACTTTGAAATTAAAACTTCAGATAGGTTAACTGGTACTTTTACTTGGGTTGTTGAAGAAAGAACAGATGTGCATGCCACTTACCCGAGGATTTGCTTGGGATTTTCAAAACTGATCAGCAACTTGGTGACCTGGAATAACAGAGCATTTATTCTTTTCCTACCAAAATCCGATGATTGTTTTTTTTTGTTGAATTAATGACAGAAAGTGCTATGATGATGGTTTAACATAAGACTTTCCTACTTCAGATCTTTCAGATTTGCATGGCTTATCTGCTCTAGAATCTGGGTGGTAGATATGTTGGAAAGTATGATGCCTAAGGTTTGTTGGACCATTTTGCACTAACTTTTGCTAGGATCATTGCTGCCTTGTACAATTTCTCTGATTTTATTGTTACTTCTCAGTATGTACAAGTATAGCAGGGTTAACCCCTCCACAAGTGGTTTCCTTGTTAGGCAATGATTATACACAATACCAAGCTCTATATGGGTGCACCAAATCAATAGAATATGAAGTAATATATTATGATATTCTCTCCATGTTTTGCTTTGGCAGGGCAAATGGACACATCTGTAAGCTGTCTTATTAACAGCATTTCTCGGTTTATTCATCTGGTTATGTGTCAGACAAGAAAGTCCCAGCATCTTCAACAGATTTATGGAAAAACAACTGAGGTATTAAAGTTGCTAAAACCCCTGCTTGATGATGTGGTTGAACACACAACACCAATCTTGGATGAAATCCTATATAAAGAGTTTGAAGAGCTGGACATGGCTGTTAATATGTCAAGGGAATTTTTGGAAAATTGGTCACCGAGGATGAGCAAGATTTGCAGTGTAAGTGATCTTTGTTTTTATCTTTGGCAAATTCTTACATAGATGACATAGTTTTTTCAGTAAATGTTCAGTTCAAACTATACAAGAGATATACAAGTTACTTATTTTGGCCTTAGTGTATAACCTTATGTATAAATGAGTAAATCAATTAGTGTCATTCCATAGAAACTCTGGAAAATCATGCTTGTCACTGTTCTGGATTTACTTATTTTGAGTTACTTATTTTGTTGCATTGGGGTTGACGCATTCTGGATTAACATGCTGACCACCATTCTGGTCTTTCCTTCTAACTATGTTTAAATATTACTCTTTTGACATTTGAAAAATTAATGTAAACATGAACCATATGACTTTCCCAAATGTACCTCTTGACCCAATTGGGGAGTTTAATCTTGGACACCTTATGCTCAAACTGAACTGGTCTAGGTTGCACCAAAAACGAGGTTTCAACTTTAGACACTTATTGATTGGTCAGATGGTTTAATTTTGTCTTCTTGCTTATACACAGCCAGTTGTTTTTTCAACAGAAAATTTGCATATGAATCTTGCGAGAGTAAATTCAGCTTCGTTGAGGATTTATAAGGACATGTTTTTACAACACTAGCTATTCATACTTTCGTTTGCTTGCAATGCCTTTGGGGCTCTGGTTTCTCTTTTTTTTGCTGCTTTTGTTTGTGCCTTGTAGCAATAGAGGACCATGTTTTTCTTCCGAATAGGGAATTGACCAGATTTACCCATGGGTACCGAGGACTGCCAATCTATCTTTAGAAAAGTGATTGCTAGATGACATGTCAACTACAATTTCCGAAAATGCTGCTCTGGTTACAGAGGTCACTCCATTTTCATTTATCTTCATTAGTTTTTTTGTAATGGCCCCTTCATTTAGAAGCTGTTTTTCTTTTGAGCTTTGTAGAAAATAGGAGGGTCAGTTCGAAGAGATTATTTGCATGGCACCACAATCTGTTTGGACTTCCTATCTCTTTAGCCACAAAACTTGCATAAAGTTGAATTCTCCCAACATGGGTTGCCGAATCCCTGACTCTCTATCTGTGATCCGCTCATGCAACTCCTGTATCTTGTGGATGCTTTGAATAGCTATCTTTTTTGAGCTAAGCAAGCAAGTTGACTCTTCAAGCTTCCCATGCAATAGACATGTTTGAAGGGATGTCTTTGTTGCTCAGATAGCTTTTCTAGGATCCATCTTAACTCCATTTTCTATCATTTATAGTCTTCAAGCTCATCATAATAGGACTGTTTCAGTTTAACTTCGTAAAGCATATGGTAGAAGTTAGTGGAAATTGCCTGTTCCAACTCTTGAGCATTTCTGAAAGAGTTAAATATGCAATTTGAGTTTCTGTTAACCCAACTGAAAAGTATGGACATTTAGACCTCTCAATTTGCTATGTTCACTAATCGACTACTAAAAACTTTCAGGTCCTGCAGAGCAAAACATCTTTGATGAAAATTCAAACCTCTTCACTTGAGATATGCCAAATATTATGTAGATTATCACAATCAGGCCAGGCTGGATCTAGCTTTAGTCGCATTCAGGTATAATCAGAGTTATGATCCTTTAATACACGACTCTTGCAGTTGCAACTAGTCTCACAGAAATAGCTCCAGTACTCTTTGCAGGAACTTCAACGTCTGAAGCAGGAAGGAGTAGCAGAATTCATAGAAGAGGTGCTTATAAATCAAAGAGATGGTATCCTTCCTTGTGCTGATACCGTTTCCAAAATTATTGAGTTGCTCAATCTGAGATCGAAACAGGAATTGTTCAAAGAAAGCCTCGCAGTTGAAAAGGAGAGAATGAGGGCTGATGTCAATGAAGTGAGAGGAGAATTTGATGAAATTAACCAAGTAATTCGACTTATGTCATATATACGAGACTTTATGATTGAAACAGACTTCTTGGAAGCAGATGATGGCATGCTGATCCCACCTTATTTCCGTTGTCCTTTATCCTTAGAGCTAATGATGGATCCTGTGATTGTGGCTTCTGGTCAAACTTATGAAAGGGCTTCTATACAGAAGTGGCTTGACCATGGCTTGACCGTGTGCCCAAAAACTCGTCAGCTGCTTACGCATACTAACCTTATTCCTAATTACACTGTCAAAGCTATGGTTGAAGGTTGGTGCAAACATAATAACATCAGGCTGTTCAATAGCCTTGAGAGTCATGGTACCGTTCCAGTTCTCGACTTGTCTGACCATGGCTCCCCTCAAAATTTAGTCCGCACAGATAGTTTCAGTCGCTTTCTTCAGAGTAGCAGTTCCACTTCAAGGTCTTCTAGTGACATTGGTAACAGATTTGAGAAGCAGAAGAGTGATATTTCTTGTAGATCAAGCGGTGAAGAATCCAATGGAGGGTTATGCAGAGAGATTGAAAGGGTTGATATACAATCGGCTGAAAAAGTACATACTCACAGTAGGAGCGAGTCGACTTCTAGTGCCATATCTAGTGTCGATTATATTCCTCAAACTTCAATCGAAGTTTCAACGAGATTGGAGCTTAAAAATTTGAGTCTTTCATCAGAGAAAATTTCCTCACGACATGGTGTAAATAAGGATTCAGTTTTGTCACCACATGTTTTGAGAAACCAGTCGTCTGGCTCCAATACAAGAATGGTGGTGGGAGGGACTGGTAACTGCAACCAAACTGGAACAGAGTCATCTGGCCTTAATACAAGAATGGTGGTGGGAGGGACTGGTAACTGCAACCAAACTGGAACAGAGTCTTCTCAGTGTCCTAATTCTGCCTATGATCATTTAACTACATATTCTCATGTCAAGATATTGATAGAGAATTTAAAGAACCAGTCAAATGAGGTACACACTAAAGCTGCTGCAGAATTGCGATTTTTAGCAAAGCATAATATGGAAAATCGCCTCATCATAGGACAGTCTGGAGCTATCACACCATTACTTTCATTACTCTACTCACGGGTGAGATACACACAAGAACATGCTGTAACGGCGATTCTGAATCTCTCAATAAATGAGGAGAATAAGGCCATGATTGCAGAAGCTGGAGCAATCGAACCACTTATCCATGTTCTGAAATCTGGAAATGAAGGAGCCCGAGAGAATGCTGCAGCGACACTGTTCAGTATCTCTCTTCTAGAAGAATACAAGGCGAAAATTGGCCGCTCTGGTGCAGTTAAAGCACTGGTGGATCTTCTTGGTTCAGGGACTCCTAGAGGGAAGAAAGATGCAGCTACTGCACTGTTCAATTTGTCTATCTTTCACGAAAATAAGGCTCGAATAGTTCAAGCAGGTGCAGTGAAGTATCTCATTGAATTGATGGACCCAGATACTGGAATGGTGGACAAGGCTGTGGCTCTTCTAGCGAACCTGTCAACGACTGGAGAAGGACGCTTGGCGATTGTGAGGGAAGGGGGAATTCCTTTGCTAGTTGAGGTCATCGAGTCTGGATCTCATAGGGGAAAGGAAAATGCAGCCTCAGTACTGCTGCAACTATGCCTCAATAGTCCCAAGTTTTGCACCCTAGTTCTCCAAGAAGGAGCTGTCCCCCCATTGGTTGCTTTGTCTCAATCTGGCACTGCAAGAGCAAAGGAAAAGGTATGCTTTATGGAATAGATATTACTTGAGTTCCTAGTTGCAGCATACCTGGGTATCTCTACAAGTGTCTTAGCAACTTGGGCATTCGCATGTCATTGATGAACTGCAAGACAAACTATGTACTGGATGAGTCCTTGTATAGTTTGTAGCCTCTGAACCTGCACACGACTAGGTTTATCCTTGATATGAAGTGACTAGTGCTGATATGTCATTCCTTAGTCATATAGTTGATATTGCTTTGATCTTTTCTGAGCCCTGTAGAGAAAACGATGCTCAGGAGTACAATGCATGTACCCTGGAGTGAGAGTACATGCATTGTGCATCTGGATTTGTGTGCTGGGAGGGAGCGATAATTGATTTTGTACCACACCTGGCATACAAGTGATTAGTTTTTCTGTTGGATGAATAAAGTAACCCTGTCGTTCTTTCCAGATTAAGTGAATTTTTTACTTGAAATTGAACCTTATAAGTTGATGTTAATTAAAGTCATCAAACAAATTTCATCTCAGTAAGTGCTGAATTTTTAATTTTCAGCACTTAATTAGGTTATCAAATAGGCTCTGAGATTCTCTTATTATTAAGTTTCAGACTTTTGTTTATTATGGAGAGTAAATTTACTTTCACTGGAGGTGAAACTGTCTTGATCATGTAAGATGCTGTATCTCATTCACTGGGAGGTTGCGAACTTGGTTTCCCACTCCTAACAAGATTGTCTGAATAGTAGATGATCAAGTGATGTATGTCCTGTGAGATGGAACATTATGAAAAGAAATTGCACTTAAACTGGCACTGCCGGATGGGGGCAATATAGATGCTGCTTGCCTTGTCTAGATAATGTCTCTGTTTGGGTATATTGTTTGAAGTCTCAGCACAAGAAAGCTGGACTCTGTGGCTTAATGGATCACATAAAGCAAATTTTAACGAATATGATGATGTTTCTAGCCCTTAGTCTGGGAATAATAAACAAAGATTTTCCATTTGCCCAACTAATTCCAATACCTGTAACTTCGCTAATTCTTCGACCCAAAAAAAAAAAAAAATCACTAATTCATTATTCTGTGACAATAGCACAAGGAGAATTGTTGTTGTTTAAGAAAGAACAGCTAGACCAGTTGTTGTATAACTTTTTGCCTTCGCAGGCACAGCAGCTACTTGGTCACTTCCGGAACCAGCGAGAAGGGGCCATGGTCAAGGGGAAGTCTTGAGATGAGGAAATGTTCGGCTTTTGTTATTATTTCCATGTTGTTCGCTCTCTTTCAAGAAATCATTCAGGAGGTTTTAGTATTTGTTTTCTGCCGATCTGTATATAAGTTAATGTGCTTGTAGATCTTTTTCATTGTGGGCCATGTAATTCTCTTTTGAAGCGACTCTTGGGTTGCTGTCTGTAGTGTGTTTGATGTTTCACTATGAAAAATGGGTCGGGGTTTAAAGTTTGAGATTGAGTCATTGCAGTTCCTTTACATGAAAAAGTTTGGCCAACAGTCTTGTATATTCTTTTGTACATATGTACACAACGCATTTTGTTATTCAATGAGATTGAGAACATTTTCAATTCCTGTCCATGCGGGAGCGCTAACATTACATCTATTGTGACATTTTTTTTTTTTTTTTTTAAGTAGATCGATGCTGATGCTTTTAGTTCCACAACCATGCTTCAGGTTGGATACACATAGATCTAACTTTTTGGTAAACTTGTCAAATGGGTGGGTCGGGTCGAAAATGGGTCGACCCATATTGACCCATTTAACCTGTTTTGACCCATATTCATGTAATGTAAATCTAGTGACTCATACCTGACCTGATCCATATTGCTAAAACCTATTAATATTCTAGGAAAAGCCACACCTACTATATGTTGAATTGGATTAAAACTTCAAATTAAATTAAAAATAGTGAATAAAATAAAAAACGTTAAAAAAAACCTATAAATTGAAATATTTATAAAAAATTAGACCATGCACATGCTTCTCTTGTTTGAAGTGAACATATTATTGAGTAATTGAAAACTAAAATATGAAAAATCTTTAACTAAACCTAAAAAAAGCTCATTTTTATGATTTTTTTATAAAAAAAATATTGCTAAAACATTTTTATGTATTATAAAAATTTACCATTAAATTTCTTTATAATTTACTTTATAAATATATTTTTAAAAAATCAAAATTTAATTATTTTTAAAATATTATTTTTAATTTTTTTTTAAATATTATTTTTAATTATTTTTAATTATTTTTCTCTTTTCTTCTTCTTTGACCAGTCGTTGGCCATGACGACGACCGGTGACCAATCACGGGCGAGCTTGAGCTTGCTCAACGTCGGCAAGCTCAAGTCTGGTGAGGCTCGATCTCGCCGATCTGGCGAGGCTGAGGCCCCGCTCGACACTAGTGAGCTCTAGTCTTGCCAAATCCCGTAAGTCTCGAGCCTCGCCAGTTGTTGGCGACCACGAGCTCGCATGCTGGCCATTGGCTAAGGAAGGAGGAAAAAGAAAGAAAAAATAAAATAAAATAAAAGAAAATTGAAATATGAAAAATAATTATAATTTCGATTTTAAAAAATATTGTGTGGGGCTTGTATTGGAAATTTAGAAATGGGTTTTAAGGTTCTAACCCACTCTATATTTTAAAGGGGTCGGAAATGGATCACAAATTCTGATCTATTTAAATCAGATTCACTTTTTTGACCCATTTTTAGTTGGGTTTTTAAAAGCTTCTGACCTATATACAACCTATATAAATAAAATATAAGTCCAACAATGGGTCCATGACCCCTTTTTTTTTTGGGTCAGTATCCATGACCCATTTTAACACTCCCACTTTTGGGTATATTGTCTCCTTTCTCTGTCTTTTCTTCACTTGCCAAATTCCTCACTGCCATATTGATGTGAAATAGACTTTGCTTGGGACAAAATACAGCTCAAGTGCCAAAACTTGACATGGAGGGACATTTGAGTGCCAAAAGTTAAGTGCCACTTAAATGCCACTTTTTTTGAAAAATGAGATACTTAAGTGCTATCTTCGGCGAACCTCACCAAAATCCTACATAGCAATTTTTTATTATTTTTTTTCGTCTACGTGGCTTGTCGGAATTCTGACTCAACAAGCAATGGCAAAAAAATGTGATTCAAATGTTAATATAAAAATTAATTTAATTAAATTATAAAAATAAATAATTATTATTTTAATAAAATAATATAAAATATTTTTAAAAAAAAAAAAGAAAAGAAAAAGAAAAGGGTGGGGGAGAGGAGGCGGTGGCTAAGGGTTGAGCCCTCGCTGCCGTTGCCATTAACTCCCCACCGTCGCCAGGAAGGGCCGATGACAATGGGGGAGCGTTGACCGGGTTCGTCGGCTCTCGGCGAGCCCTCATCGCCTCCCCGCCGTTGCTAGGAAGGGCTAGCGACGAGAGGGGAGGGTCAGCTAAGGTTATCGGCGGTCGGGGCTCACGGGCCCTTGCTGCCTCCTTGCCGTCGCCGGAAGGGTGCGACGAGAGGGGAGGGTTGGTCGGGGTCGCCGGCCCTCGGCGATCGGCGACGAGGGCCCGCGACCTCTCACGGATCTAGGTGATGGTCGCAAGCCCTCGCCCCACCCCCTCCGTCGCCGGCCCTTCTTGGCGGCGGCGGCGGGAAGGGCTCGGTCATCTCCCTCCCCCTCTTTTTTAAATATTTGAATTTGTATTTTTAAATGTTTTAAATAAATTTAGTTTTAAATTTATTTTAATAAATTTTTATATTAAATTTTTACCACATTAAAGACAAAACGACGTTATTTTTGCATTTCCTTCCCTTTTTTTTTTTTAAATATTTGAATTTGTATTTTTAAATGTTTTAAATAAATTTAGTTTTAAATTTATTTTAATTAACTTTTTATATTAAATTTTTACAACATCAAAGACAAAATGATGTCATTTTTGCATTTTTTAGCCACATTAGCGTGCAAAACGACATTGTTTTGCACTTATGTCGCCGGAAAATTGCCACGTCAACATTTTGGTCGGATTGGCATTTAAGTGATCAATTTTGCTCCGATTTTGACACTTAAGTGTCACTTTCCTAAGACTTGTTTTGGCTTTGTTAGCCTGTTTTTTTTGTCTTTGTTTTGGTCTCCCACTTCTATTAGGGAGTCTTCTTTTTACATCGGCTCCTTTCCACTCATTTTGACATGTTGTCACTTTGAGCGAAAGTTTTTGGTGCCGATTTTGTGTACCTATTCTTACCTTTACCCAAAAAAAAAAAAAATGTCACTTTCATAACTTTTGGCACTTTAAGTGTCCATTTGTGTTAAGTTTTGGCACTCCAGGTGTCCGTATTTCCTTTGCTTGTGTATTTAAATATAGCTGACTTGTTTAAATTCCAAAGTCTATCATATCATATCAATTTTGCAGATTGGATAACTGTGTTTCGATTAAAACTAAGCCTTCGTATAATTCTCGGTAATAGGAAGGGCACAATGAGACAAAATGAAGATATTATCATTTCTTGGAGATTCAATACAATGAAGCTTGTCTGCAACAAGACAAAATGAGTATCTGCACCGAATGGATGGTCGTATGAGTAAGGAATGCGGAGCTGTTGACAAAAACTAAGTAGTGTGTATTCTGTCCTCCTTGTATGGGCGATTGTTTCGACTGAGAAACAGATCAATTTCCTATTTTGATCGATTAAAAAACATCATCCATCTTGTTACTATATCCAGAATAAGACCATACACCATACACCAACCATATGCCAGTAGGCAAAGAGTTTATAAGACCAACCTTTATTTAAGAAACCTCTCTGGAAAGAAACTAGCACGAGACGAGACTAAAGGAAAGAAAATGATCTCTCTCAAGAACATTACATTTATCTGCTCGGCTACTCTATACGTGCAATAATATCCGAGGCGAAGCAAACCTTATATTGGTGTCGGGGCTCTGCAATGACGCGTCATTCACTCACCAAGGCTACGAGACCACCGTGGAAGAAGTCTTTCAAGACGTGAAGGATAATACGCCGAGTTTGGGTTTCAGTTACTACAGCCAGATCCCAGCAGACAATCAGAACACCAATTTCTTCTACGGGCATGGGGCGTGCAACGGGGCAATTACAAAGTCCGAATGCGTCAGTTGCTCGATAGCGGTGATTAACCGCGTGAAGAAAGAGTGCCCATGGAGGTACGGGGCTCAGTACCAGCTTGTGGACTGTAGACTTAGTTACGAGTTTTACCCATTTCAGGACAAATGATTCTGTAAGGCGCGAGTTGATTTATTTTCGGGAGTCGGTGGTTCAATAAGGTGAGTTGATTGCTCTCTCAAATTGTGGATGGCTATACTTGGACCAAAATGCTCGTTGGACATCTTCACAAAGAGAAATAAGAACACATGCGTGTCAAGATTTATCAGTGCGAAACTGAAAACACGATTTGGAATGAATTAGCAGTTACAAATTGGATGGTCTTGCATGAGATTTCATTTCTTTGTGTTGAGAATTACTGATCCCCGAAAACCGGATTCGACACCGAATCGAACCCCTAAATCAATGCGGAAGACGAAGCCCGGAAAAACACGTATCACCGATCGTAAAGCACACCACGGATTCGAGCGTACCTTGTTAGCCACAAATTAAGCACCAACGCCAATGGAGGAAGAGAAATCAAACTCTGTTCGATCCGAGGAGGCCTTGAAGGGAAGAAAAGCGCGCCGTATGCTTACTGTTCTTCTATTTGGGAGAGAGAGAGCGTAAGAAAAAAAGACGTACGTTATTTCCAACTCAAAACATTTCTCTCTCTCTCCTCCCTTTTATACCTCTCCCTTCCTACGGGCCCTATTCCCGTGGGCCGGGCCTTTTGGGCCCAGCATGGGCGGACGGGCCTTAAGCCCATCCCCAATTAAAACCATCATCTCCCACTTGCACATGGTGGGCCGAACATGATTCTCTTTATCTCTCTTCAACATTCATACTGGTGAATAATCCGTGCGACCAGCATACTTTGAGAGCTCGTTGCTATACCTCTGTTAGGAATATATAGCAGCTCATAATGGGCGTCACACTCCGAGTAGATTTAGTATGCAGTAGCCTAGATCGATCGATCACATTTATATCTCCCTTGATCTCTTTTAAACATGATATGTATACTGTATTCACAATTATAATTATCACAAAAACAATCATAATTGGTCGATCAGTGAATACAAAAACTACAATGTGATTCTCCAAAATCGATCTTCCTCTTTCCTTCAAACTCTCAATTTCAGTCCAGCTTGCTTTTCTAGAAATGCCCCATTAGATCGAATCATTTCATGACCATTGGCAACACCCTAAGATAGCAAACACTAAATAGAAATCTTGAGAATAAGTAAGAGTCCTGAGGGGACTAAAAATTGAGGAACTCTTTTCTTCAAGAGTCTCACACGTCATAAAAGTTGAAATCAAACTTTTTGCCACTCTTATTGGTTGTCTCATGCATACGTAGTATGAAATACGTATTACGGTATTAACTCCTTTCCCATGGAGCGTATGTCTGCACTTTTCAATACCGTACAGATAATAGTTCAGACATACCTAATGTCTAACTTGAGTTCACATATCTACTCAATCACAAAATTCATCAGAACTCACATCTGGCATCATAGACAAATAAAGTAAAAAATGTCGGGTATTTTACTTTCGGACATCGTAAGTATTATGTCCTCATCTTAACACTTAGTTAAGGCGACATACGTATTTTAAGCTTGAGCTCTCGATTATCACCTAGATAATAAGCTTAAAATCAGTCTCATCTCTATTTATCACACAAGAAACGAGGCGATTACCGTGTGAGTGGGCTAATCTTTTATCTGTCCGACATACTTCTCAACTTAAAATAATGCACTGAGCATTAAGATGCATAAAGATCATACAAAGATTCATAGGCATTAATCAATGAAAAACAAAATTTCATAAATGTGAACAACTCGGGAAATTACAATTTAGTACATCGACTCTACGCAATCCTAGAGATTTTACATGACCACAAAACACATCTCTAGGTATTGGCTTTGTCATAGGATTTGCTATCATTCTATGTGTAGATATGTACTGTAAGTTCACATTCTTTCGTGCAACCATATCTTTCACAAAGTTATACTTGGTATCTTTAGGTTTGGTCTTGCCATGATATTTTGGATCTTTGGTGTACACTTTTGCTGCTTGGCTATGACAATTAACAAATAACAAATCTGCAGCACTTCCAATAACACATAAATGATCCAAAAATCTCTTAAGCCAAACACCTTCTTATACTACTACTGATAATGCCATGAACTCAACTTCCATCGTGGACAAGGCTATACACTTTTGTTTTTTACTGCTCCAACATATGGTGCCATTATTCGGTAAGAAAACAAACCCAGAGGTAGATTTTCTTTCATTTAAATCTCCCATCCAATCAGCATCAGAATAGCCTTTGAGTTGCAGATCCTTTCCATAATAATTCAACTTGTAATCAGCAGTTCCCTTCAGATACCTCAGTATTCTCTTAACGGCTTTCCAATGTGCTGGACCTGGATTGGATTGGTATCTACTCACCATTCCAACTGCAAAACATATGTCGGGTCTTGTACACATCATAGCGTACATCAAGCTCCCAACAGCACTTGCATAAGGAACATGTTTCATTTGTTCCTTCTCTTGTGGAGTCCTTGGACACGTCTATGGCTCAATCCTTCACCTTTTGCAATATGAGTGTCTATGGGTTTACAATCTTGCATACGAAACCGTTCTAGAACTTTGTTTATATAAGTTTCTTGCGAAAGAGACAACGATATCTTCGAACGATCTCTTGAAATCTTAACTCCAAGAATGTATGCAGCCTCACCTATATCTTTCATCTCAAAGTTGGAAGACAACCAACTTTTGACAGTCTTAACAAACTCCATATTGCTTCCAGCAATTAGTATATCATCAACATATAATGATATGATCACAAATTGATCCTTGGATCTTTTGATATATACACAATGATCCTCATCAATCATCGTAAAATCATATGCCATTATGGCATTATGAAAACGTATATACCATTGTCTTGATGACTGCTTAAGATCATATATCGACCTCAAAAGTCGACATACTTTTTCTTCTTGGCCTTTCACTATGAAACCAACAGGTTGTTCCATATATATCTCTTCCTCTAATTCTCCATTGAGGAAAGCAGTCTTTACATCCATTTGATGTAATTCAAGATCTAGACTAGCCATTATTGCCGAAATAATGCGAATTGAGGTAAATCTCACTACGGAGAAAACATATCTTCATAATCAATTACTTCCTGTTGATTATACCCCTTCGCCACAAGGCGAGCCTTATGCCTTTCAATCGAGCTATCAGCCTTTCACTTTATTTTGAGAACCCATTTGTTCCCAATAGCTCTACGTCCTTTTGGCAGATCAACCAGTTCCCAGACTTGGTTTGATTTCATTGACTCCATTTCTTCTTCCATTGCATGAATCCACTTTTCCTTACTAGGGCAATTCAGAGCCTCATTGATATTTCTTGGCTCATCCTCATCTTGTGAAGCAACCATAAAAGTTTCCCCTTCAATGTCAAAACGTCGACGGAGAATACTTTGGCGACTTGTTCGCCGTATGGGAGATTGTACACTTTGCACATCATCCCCCATCATGCTCCCACTTGGATTAGGTAATGATGATGTCGTCTCATCACGTGGTTGCAATTGAGAATGAGTTGAATTTAATTCATCACTTCTCATATTACTCCCACTTGGACGAAGTCCACTAAGGTTATTATCTTGATCCAAGGTTTCAAATAGGGAACAATCTTCCCTTATTTCGCCCTTCTTAGGAAATTCACCCTCTAAGAATGTGACATCTCGTGATTCAAACTCAGTTATACTCCCACTTTCCTGCTCACCTATGAACACATACCCTTTTGAGTGTTCTGAGTATCTTATGAAAATACTCTTCTTTCCTTTGGGACCTAATTTCTCAAACTTGTGAGAGGACTCATGAGTATAGGCAGCACAACCCCATGAATTAAGAAAACTTAAGTCCGGCTTTCTACTTATCCATAACTTATATGGAGTGGAAATAACTGATTTGGAAGGCACCGGTTAAGTATGCAGGCAACAGTTAATAACGCATCACTCCAAAAAAAAGTGATAAGTAAGTTAGCATGCGCCATCATGGACTTAACCATTTCCAGTAGGGTTCTATTTCTTCTCTCCGCAACACCATTTTGTTGAGAAGTATATGGAATAGATAACTGTCTTTCTATTCCTTTTTCATCACATAATTTTCTGAACTCATCAGATAAATATTTTTGACCTCGATCGGATCTCAATACTTTTATTTTCTTATCTAATTGATTCTCTACCAGGTTCATAAACTTTTTGAAACAACTTATGCTTCAGATTTATGAGAAATCAAATAGACATATCCGAATCAAGTAGAATCATTTATAAAAGTGATGAAATAAACAGCCTCATGCCTTCCTTTCACATTCATTGGACCACAGACAGCATAATTGATTAAATGCAGAGGAAATTCAGCTCTTTTTCCTTTTCCAAATGGTTTCCTTGTCGTTTTCCCTTCTAGGCAATGCTGACATATGGACAAATCGACTTTTTCAATATTGCCCAACAAGCCCTCTTTGGCTAGTCTTTTCATATGTTGTTGGCCCATATGACCAAGTCTAGCATGCCACCGTATTCACATTATTATCATATAAAGTAGAAGACGTGAAATAAGGGAATAACATATTGACATCACAACAGTCAACATTTAGTACAATAAAACCATCCAGAAAGTGACTAAAATCATAGTAGTTTGTATCCAAATACAAATCTACACATCTATTATGGAAGTTCATACTAAAACCAAGCTTAACCAACACCAAAACAAACATTAAATTTCGACGAATCTCTGGAGCATATGGAACATCATGTAGGAACAAGGTGCGTCTATCACGCATGTTCAATTGGCAGGTGCCAATCCCTTTAACTTCAGCTCTGAAGTTATTTCCCACATAGATCCACATAGTTCCAGTTGGTATCGTCGGAATTTCACGAATGATCCTCTATCCTTCGCTACATGGTCTGTCGCTCCTGAATCTACAGTTCACAAAGGATTAGACTCAGTCAAGAATACAGAACTCGACACAAAAGTAAAGTTCTGAAAAGCATAAGGGGTGTTGACCTTCTTTGGCTCACGACAGTCGCGAGCATAGTGACCCTTCTTGTCACAATTAAAACACTTCACCCTTGTAAGCTTCTTCATTCGAGGACGCTTTCCTCTTTCATGTTGGTTAAATTTTGATTTCTTGCAACAAGGACTTGATCCTTTGCAATCCCACATATTGAACGAATCAATACGCTTGCGCTTAGAGCTCAAAGCCCTTTCTGAGCTAGAACCAGCATTGTAAATGTCTACTTTCGACTCAAATGTCATTAAACGGTCCTCTACTAGCTCAAGGTGGTGCACGGCATCCTCAAGATCTTCCATAATATGGTCAAGAGCTTTTAGTGCTTCTTGCTTTTCCAGCACATATTGAACTTTCATGTGCCAAATTTCATAGTTGTCACCATTGAGCTTTTTACCTTTGTTCAGCTCGGCAACTATGCTCTTTGCGGCTGAAGCCATTGATCTGAACACATCAGACATATGCACGAATTATTAATGCCTATTATTTATGCATCCCTTTTTACATAGACCCATCATATTAATGAATAATTTCAAGTAAGGCTTCAGAATCAAAAGGTCATTACGTTTCCAATCATCCTCCAAAAATCCTAACTTAAAACTATCATTAATATGATTGTCATATGCAAAATCAATTCTATGAAGCTACAAAAACTTCTAAAACTACCCACAGCTAATTACCCACAACAACCAGCAATAACAGAAAGCAACATATAATAGACATCCAATAAAACAATAATACTTTCAATTAACACAATTAGGTAGTAAACATTACATAATATGTCCACAAATCACACTTAACATATATCAGCCAATACAACTAACACCAAATCAGCACACGAACTGGGAAAGATCTTCTTTTGTTCAATTTATTGATCTTTTCCCTTGAAACAATACAGTAATATTCATTTACAAAATCCATCACAATTTTCTTATAGGAAGCAGCTCCGTTGACATCCCATATGCGATTTAACACATCTTGCCATTCAGGTGGAAGAGTGTTTATGAAAAATTGCACCATCTTTGATTGTGACATAGGATGACCATTCCATATGACCTGTTGAATTTTCCCGTTGACTTCAAGGACGTGATCAATTAAGTCACCACTCTCCCATCGATGATTAGTCAGCTCAGCTATCAACTTAGACATCCTTTCCTTCTGTTCATTGGTAATTGCGCGAATAGGTGTGTGCAACTTGAGGGGAGGCATTTTTTCCTGCAACAAATGCAAAAATGTTCCTGCAACAAATGCAGAATAAATAAGGGATCACAAATAATCCACATAGACTTAATTGAAAAAGAAACAAATTCTTTTCATTTTTTTTTTTTTTTTTTTTTCGGGTCAACGGTCGGTCAACGGGTCAACGGTCGCCGGACGGACCGGGCGGATCGGTCGGACTGGACAGGCCGGTCGGGCTGGTTTGGGCGAACCATCGGCACGTGCCGCGCGCGTGCCGGGCGTCGCGGTTCGGGTTGTCGTCGGGTCGGGTCTCCGGCCAGTGACCGGCCGGCCAACCGTCGACGGCGCTGACGTCATCGATGACGTCACCCCAGCGGTTATTAACCGTTGGGTGACGTCATGCTGACGTCAGCACGCGTCGGTCCGTGGACCGGCGCGTGCCGGTTCGCCCGCTGGTGGCGTGCACGCGCCGGTTCGCCGGTTCGCCGACCGGCGCGTGTGCCGCACGCGTTGGGCGAGCCAGCGCTTCCGGGGTGCGTCACGCCCACGCGTAGCGCCTTCCGGCCGCGCGTGTGGGCGCGTGCGGCGTCTCCCGGCGGCGCACAACCTGTCCCCGGACTCGTCTCGACGTCGTCTTTCTTCCTATGCTATCAGAATTTGATTGCGACTTACGCAAACTCGGAAAAAAGGACGTACAATGCTCGGGTGTCGGGATTTCTCACCCGATCCGTACGGCCGAAGAACTTTCGTAAAAAATCAACCAAAAACATCGAAACAAATCGGGAAAACGTGAAACAGGGCTCTGATACCAATGTTGGGAATTACTGATCCCCGAAAACCGGATTCAACACCGAATCGAACCCCTAAATCAATGCGGAAGACGAAGCCCGGGAAAACACGTATCACCGATCGTAAAGCACACCACGGATTCGAGCGTACCTTGTTAGCTACAGATTAAGCACCAACGCCAATGGAGGAAGAGAAATCAGACTCTGTTCGATCCGAGGAGGCCTTGAAGGGAAGAAAAGCGCGCCGTATGCTTACTGTTCTTCTATTTGGGAGAGAGAGAGCGTAAGAAAAAAAGACGTACGTTATTTCCAACTCAAAACATTTCTCTCTCTCTCCTCCCTTTTATACCTCTCCCTTCCCATGGGCCCTATTCCCGTGGGCCGGGCCTTTTGGGCCCAGCATGGGCGGACGGGCCTTAAGCCCATCCTCAATTAAAACCATCACTTTGTCTAACGGAGTCTTCAATCATTATGTTGAAGAATGGCTCGATTAGGCGGATCGAAGGGAAACATAGATTTTCAATAGTTTTAGTGATCATACTACCGTACGTTAGACTCCTCCTAAGTGCGTTGAATTTCTTCGGACATTGATTTGTTATGAAGGGGAAATTACGAGCGTTAACAACGTTGTTTGTGGGAAATTTAAGTGTAATTTTACTTTGTAGTTTCACTTACGAGAGCAAGGTACCATTACCCTAAAAAAGTACGGACTTTTTCTTGGATTTAATAACCTTTTATAGTTACAATGCGCAAAATTGGGGAAATTTTTTCTAGAAGTGTTAAATCTATTATACGACGGCAATTTAGTCCTAAATTTTTTAATTGTACCAATTTAATCCTAAATCTTTTGAAAATTTACGACGGCAATTTAGTCCTAAATTTTTTAATTGTGCCAATTTAATCCTAAATCTTTTGAAAATTTACTTGTGTAGTTCAAAATTTTTTAATAACTTGCAAATTAAGTCATTTTAGTCAATTTTGATTAGAAATCACTAATATAGATATCGACCATTGTAGTGATGTGGCCGAGTTGACATGGACAATTTTTGCATTTTGAAATTCTTTGTTTTTTTTTTTTGTTCTTTTTGGGATAAGTATACTAGAAATCCTAAAACATATTTTGAAAATATGATTGAGTCCTATAACTTGTCATGAAAGTATAGTAATCCTAAAATTTTCAAAAACTACAATCAACGAAATGACTTTGATTGTACTAGTTTGACAAATTTTGGACTTGATTGCATTTTTAAAAATTTTTAGAACTTAATTACATTTTCGTGATAAGGTGTGGGTATAAATTTCAATTTCCATGTTATTAGTTAATCAACACAATGCACCTATACACATACATGGTTTTACTAGAAAAATAAATACACACTCCAAAATTATTGGAACAATTGCTATATTATAGGTGCTTCTTCATGTATTAACATCAATAAGTGATGCAAGATAAAATTAAATATTCAATTTCCTTTTCTTCTATTCGTGTATTTCTGGCGACCCTTTCAAGGCAAGCAAGCCTTAAGAGGATATAAAATAATCCTCTCACAAACATGCACTTACACTTTACATGAACTCTCCTAAATTCCATTGATCGCAACTTAGTTTTGCATTTATTTTAAGCCTTGTTACCCAGGAGTGGCCATTAACTACTTACTAGGCCATTTAGGGGTCTAAGTAAAGTGCGAGAGCTCACTTTACTTTCTACAGACAAGAGATTTTGAGATTTAAGGATTTGGTTAAATGACAAATTCCAACGTCCATCGGTTGATATCTTTTCCTCTTTTTTTTTTTTAAAAAAAAAAATCTTCATTTTGATGCACATTGAATTTCTCAAACCCGGGATCATTGTTTGTAGCACTCTCAATTCCTTAAACCATCCCGTATCCTAAGTCAATTACACGCCTAGAATACCTAAATAGTAATAGACAAGATAAATTGTCTAAATGACATGTGCAAGATGACCGACTTAGGTGTGCGTTGACTAGAGGTTGAGATATAAGTTTTTGGTTATGCGAGGAACTAATTTGCATCCCACAATGCTCTCCCTATTAGAATTTTTTAATTGAGCCCTAATTCACTGCATTTTCTTTGAAAGAGTTTGTAAATCGAATTTTGGCTGATAGGAGATGGAGAGATTGCATGATCTAATCTTTACCAAAAAAAAGATTGCATGATCTAATGTGGCTCCACTACTGGTAACGATCCGGCGTGGCTCCACTATTGGGGAGCTGTATTTGTTTTATTTTTCAGTTTTCATTTTTTTAAAAAATTTGCTAATGCTTTTTATAATTTATTTTTATAATTTGTTGTTTTCGATTAGTGGCTGCCGAATCCCATTGACGGTCTGTAGTCCCAACCTAAGTTCGGGTTTCTTTCCAAATATAAGATATCAAACAACTGGAATTTTATTGTTTGAACGTCGCTCCCGAGACAGTCTGACAAAGCAACGGCTCCTTGGTCTTGTCACGAAACGCCAGCGATCCCAGCTAAGACAGCGACCAATGCCATGTGCTGAGAAAATATTAGGTGCGCCCGGCGCACCACGTCACCGTGCGCCCGCCCAATCAGGATGCGACACGTGTCGCCACGTGGCTCCACCTGGAGCCGGGTCCCGCTTTTGTTTTTAGCCAAATTTTTGCCGCGTCCTTCTCTCTCTTCATTAATGGCCGCGTCCTTTTCTCCCATTTGCACGCAAGCGTGCGTCCCTTCCCCTCCCGTTTCTCTTTCAAAATTTTTTGTCTCTGCATTTTCTCTGTGAGAGCTGCAACGCCATCTCTCTCAACCAAACGCTCGCCGGTTGCCTCCAAGCTTGGCTGCCTCTACCGTCGCCGTCGGGAGCCACTCGCTCTGAAGAACCCTTCCGGTCGTGACTGGGTCCCGAACTCTAACCATCTTCGCCTCGGCCTCTAAGGTGAGCGCGGACACAAAAATGCCCGCTGGTCGCCTCCGAGCTCGGCCGCCTCCGCCGTCGTCGCCAGGAGCCACTCGCTCCGAAGAGCCTCGCCGGTCGTGGTTGGTCCCAAGCTTTGACCATTTCTGCCTCGGCCTCTTCGACGATCGCGTACGCTCAAAATCCAGCCGGTCGCCTTCGAAGCTTGGCCACCTCTGCCGGTCGCCTCGAAACTTGGCCACCTCTGCCGTTGCCGTCAAGAGCCACTCGCTCCCAAGAACCCCGCCGGTCGTGGTTGGGTCCCGACCATGTCCGCCTTGGCCTCTTCATCGAGCGTGGACACCAAAAGCCCGCTGCTTGCCTCCAAGCTCGATCGCCTCCGCTGTCACCGCCAGGAGCTACTCGCTCCGAAGAGCCCCGCCGGTCGTGGCTGCATCCCAAGTTCTGACCTTCTCCGCCTGTGCCTCCTCGGTGATCGCGGACACCCAAAAGCTCACCGGGCGCGTCCGGGCTCGGCCGCGCCGTTGCCACTTTCTCCCAAGAGCCCCGCGGGTCTTGGCTAGGTCCCAAGCTGTAATCGTCTTCGCCTTGCCTTCTTCAGCAAGTGCAGACACCCGAAAGCCCACCAGTCCAGTGGCCTCCGAGCTACAAGGCAGGTAGGCGAGTTTACACAATTGTGCGTGTGGTTCATTTATAAAAAAGAAAAAAGAAAAAGAAAAAAAGAAGAAGCTTGCAACATTTTCTATCATGTATTGCAATGCATTTTTAGCTTGATCGCATCTGCACCTCAAGAGCCAAGACATGTTAGATAGCTAGGGCAAAATCTTGTACATCACTGATGTGTCATGACACTTTCACATCTTGGGTGTGGGGATAAACAGTTAAACAAAACCTTGCAATGCATTTTCTCTGATGGCGTGGGGACTGAAATGCTACTGGAGCTACTAGGAAAAACTGAAACGTACTGAGATCAATGTGCTGAAATTCTGAAAGGTCCCATATGTTTAGAGGTTAGCTCAGCAGTTGTCTAATATTTAATTGTCTTCTGTTTTCCTGTGCTGAATGAATGGGACTATCTATTTATCTGGATCTCTTAATTTTGGAAAATCCTGACCCCAACAGAGTATTGAGATGGTTCTTCAAGAAATGGACAGTTTCACTATCATTTTCCCAGAGTTCAAACTTCTGAGGGAATATCATATGCAAGCTAGTTCTTGGATATCCCGCTTCAACCATTTGCGGGTGAACATTGGCGAAAGAGTTGATCAAGACAATGTCGTAGAGGAGTTGACCAACATACTAAAAGATGCAGTGTCTCTGAAAATTCAAGGTCTGAATTTCCTTGCAGTTTTGCTTGTTTGGGGGGAGGGGAAAGTTATCATTACTGCTGTTGTGATGGCAATATGCTTAATACATCATGTTCCTTAGTGTTTGTTTTCATTTCCAGTTAGAGAATTGCCTCTTGTTGAGCTTGAGCTGAAGAAGGCTTGTTGCAGGGCAAAGGCTCTACAGGTGATGTAATGAACTCTGCTGGTTCGCCAAATGTCGTGCTTCTCTGTGTTCTTCTGTTCTATCGTCCAGTATTTTTTACTATAGCTGATAGTATTTAATCCTCAATGAGGCTTTTTTTAGGTTTGTGCTTTATCAATTCTTTGAATGCTGAATGCCCTTAATCCTGAATATATTTCAGGCCCGTTCAGATTAAAGGACCTTGAACTTCCTTCAGCAACTATTGATTGAAGCTGTCCGGTAAATGTATTCTCGGTTGTGGTTCTCAAATTTTATTGTGAAAACTACTTGATATACACTACTTCTACCTCTTTTAAAGTTCAGTTGGACTCTATGTTGCCAGACTACAGATTGAAGGCAAAAACTTGTTTGTCTATATTTCTGGGCTTGTTGATGCTGCTACACGTTGGGAAGAAAGAGCAGTGCAGATTCTAGCTTTGGAGGCTCAGCTGCCTGAATATGAGGAAGTTCTGAGGTCTCTCTTCTCTCTCTCTCTCTCTCGCTCGCTCGCTGTTATGCGTGTGCATCATGTGGACCCGTTTGTGAGACCAGGTGGTGGGAATGGATGCAGGCTATTAAATATTAATATAAATTGAAGGTTATTGCTAACACCTAAATCTCTAGTCTCACATCCATACATGTTTTATGTTAATTAACTTTTTGGTTTAGAAGTTGGGCTATTTGTTAGTTAGTTGCTGAGGGACTATAGTTCGATTGGTTACTCTCTAATGGAAGCACAGAAATCGATCAAGATAGGGAATTCCTCTGTTCTTTGTGTGCTCTCTTCTCTTACTATAATAATTTGTTTCAACAGCTCTTCTCTAATCCAATCAATCTCATTATTTCAGTGGAGGATACAGGGATAGGTATTCCTCCAGAGGCGCAATCCCGTGTTTTCACTCCTTTCATGCAAGTGCGCCCATCAATTTTTCGAACACATGGGGGCACAGGTATTGGGCTAAGCATAAGCAAATGTCTCGTTGGCCTCATGAATGGGGAGATTGGATTTGTAAGCATACCCCAGGTGGGATCCACGTTTACCTTTACTGCAGTTTTCAATGATGCCTGTTCTACCTCAAAAGAGTGCAAGGGCCAGCAAGTGAAAGGACAAGGTGACTCTGGCACCTCAGAATTTCATGGTATGAAAGCAGTGGTAGTTGACAGAAGACCTCCGTGCCAATGTATGAAAGTATCATATCCAGAGGCTTGGTATTCATGTTGAGGTAGTTGCAGACTTGAACCAGTGCTTCCACACCATACAAAGTGGGAATTGCAGAATAGATATGGTGCTCTTGGAATGGGAAATTTGGGATAAGGACTCTGGTTTGTCAGCAATCTTTCTGGATAAATTGAGGGACATGAAGCCACGGGTGTCTCCACGGTTGTTTCTTCTATCTAATTCTATCAGCTCTAGTGGGATGAGTGGTGCGACTACAGATGCTACTGGTCCATCTGTGATCATGAAGCCTCTAAGGGCTAGTATGCTGGTAGTGTCTTTACAGCGCATCATGGGAGCTGGAAACCGAATAAGTTGCTCCAATGGGGAGTCTCCGAGTCTGTCTCTCCGCAACCTTCTCTGTGGCAGAAAAATCCTAGTCGTGGATGACAACAAAGTAAATCTCAGAGTGGCCGAGGCAGCTTTGAGGAAATATGGAGCTGATGTGGTTTGTACGGACAGTGGGGAAAAAGCAATTGCTTTGCTCAGACCACTGCATGATTTTGATGCCTGCTTCATGGATATCCTGATGCCAGAATGGATGGGTATGGCGTTTTCCTGCTCAGGCACTTATTTTTTTCATCAAATGTTGTATAGAAAGTGTATATTTTTTCAGAGATTTGTATGTGTCTTATGTAATGGATTTTGATAACCTTTTCTATGTCAACTAGGTGGTGATAATGGATACGTGCATCTAATGGTTCTATAATTCCTTTGATCATATTTGAAGCTACAAAAAGAATGACAGATGGAACAAAGTCCGAGCAAGGAATTCCCTACTGGGACAGTCATCCTCGAGCCACGTGAAAATATCTCGAATTTCCACCTACTGATCTTGGCCATGATTGCAGATGTGATTCACGCTACTCATGAAGAATGCACAAAGTATGGAATGGACGGATATGTTTCAAAGCCCTTTGAAGCGGAACAACTTTTTAGAGAAGTTTCGCTCCTTTTCCCGGTCATCACCGAATCGAAACTTGTAGAGAGGCCACCATAGATGGCTAATTGTTTTGGTGGGCAGAAGTCTTGGTTGTTTAGGCACTTTGGCAGCCTTATCGGTGAACTTTCAAATTCTTTAACAAGAGTGAGTTTTCTCTGGCCTCTCCTTAGCTACACATTTCTTGATTCTCTTGCTTTTAGAGCAGTTGGATTTCCTTTTGATAGATGCAATTGAAATTCGCTGATATATCTCATGTGAAACCAAAGGGATTTTCTTCGGACACCTTCTGTTGATTTCTTGCACATTTTTGGATTTCTCAGGTGTCTTGTCACGGGAGCATATACATAAAGAAGCTAAGGTCATCTGCTGGAGTTGAATTTTCATTGATTTCCCTAAGAGTAGCATATTGGTTTAAAACCACTTCAAGTATTTTTTTGTATAATTGATCTGAACCATTTGCAAGATGACCGTTGGTAATTAGGTGATCTGAAGTTCGCCAATTGAACTCCGGATTGATGGCTGCTTGGAAATGGTGCAGGAATCTCTTCGACATAGGTGCATATCTATAGACTAGACCCTAATAGTGTGTACATGTGTCACGGGTCAAAAGTGAGCCCATCCCAGAGGTTCTTGGAGGACGATCGCGACTCACCCTTGGATCTCCTACTTCCACTAGGATTCCCACCAAGTCTTCTCCCCGAAGTTTCCAAGGGCGGGCGACACCGTCATTACGCTTGATTCTAAAGGTCTCTTCTGTTATTTATGTTATTTATGTTGAAAGACGGTAGTTAGCATTTATGTCAGTAGTTGATGGCTATCATTTATGTCGGTGGTGAGTAGCCGCCATTAGTGTTGGTAGTTGAGGTGGTGTGATCTCGTTTACTAGATCAGATCTAGATCAATGGATGTAATTAGAGAGCCTCAAGTATAAGAAGGGTGTCTTTTCCCTCATTTGTATCCGTCCAGCTATTTTGGTTTATAAAAGCTCATTTATTTTCAGAGCTCCTCTCTCTAGAAGCTCTCTTTCTATGATCCGAGTGTGCGAGCGAGTGAGCGTTTGATCAAACAAGGCTTGGCTTGGGTGAATCAAAATAGCCTGAGTCGCTATGCGATCACGATCCCAATCGATCAGCCTATGACACATGCATGTAGCTTTAGAGATTGTTAGATGGTTGCGTGCTCAAATTTGATAGGCACAAATTTGATGTTAGATGGTTGTGTGCTCACTATTATCTTGTTGTACATATACACAAGGTCATTATGAGTAATGAAGGTGACTCCTCTTAGCAATAATGTTGCAGTGTCCACTAAGTTCTCTTCCCCCCTTCATGTTCAAAGGCTAGAGAGTTTTGTAAAATCATCAGCCAACCGTTTTCTTTATCTATGTGGTGCTTTAAAACAAGATGTTTATACGTGGTTTATCTGTGGCTCATGTATAAAAATGGTTTATACAATATTTTATGCTTCGGATGCATGTGAATAGACAATTGTTCCTCTATGATAGGAGGAGCTTGCGATTTGCAAACAAACTAGCTCTTCACTGACTCTAACCTTTGTGATCGTTTTTGGTGTGAGGACCGTGAGGACCGTTCATTATAAATCGTTAGGACGTTGGTTCTAGCGCAAACCATTATAAATTTGGCGTATGGAACAAGTTTAAAAGGGCGCTCTTGGAGATGCGCAAAAGCTCATTCACCTTTGAACTACACAAACCTTTGGCCAAAGTCATCTTCCACAACTTTCATGTTGGATGTCAAAAGAAGCAAATATCCAAAATTGGTCTTCTAGATGAGTAGAGACCAAACCTATGACATTTTAATTTCCGCAAGAATCTCATGCTCTCTGGAAGCACTTGCCTTGATGACTCACCACGTAAAACATTTTCTCACCACGTAAAAGAGACAATTTAGGTAACTGTAGGGATATGGCTTAATGTATCTTGACCCACAAAATCAATCCTGATAGAGAATACCTCCATTGAAGAAATTTTCTGTGCCAGTTTCTCGCTTCCTTTGACAAGGATTCCTAAGCGACAGCTTCTATCGTAAAGGTTTTCCAACTCCAATAACTGGAACAAAAGTACATAAATAATGACAATATAAATTATGCAAAGAGAAGTGGACAAAATGAACTCTTATCTTAATCAAAAGGTCAAATAAATTCACGTTATATACCTTTGAAGATGACGAAAGAGTTGATTCAATCTCTCCGGCCAACTTCTTTGCCTCTTCAGCATACTCCTGTACAGATTTTAAGCAAATTACTGTAAGTCACTCGACTAGACAGAGTGAAGGTATATCAAATGCCACAACTTCACAATCTTCTTCAGAACCTTCAATTTAAGATGTCCAGGCTCGTTACACGGCATGGTATCAAAACTCAACAATTCAGTGACATATTCTAAATCTGCCCTCTCCAAAGCATTAGTAGAGCCCAGAGAATGATTTTCAATTTTTGTGAGGCAACTTCTTACACCTTCTGCCCACCTCTGCACATCGACTAACTTCTTTGCCATGGTACGTACCTGCATGTGATTGAAGTACACATTCATACATAGTCGAATCATATGCACATAATCTGAGAAGAATTTCATGTAGCTAAAAGGCTTTGAACTAACAGGATCCATGTCAAAACCAGCCCAAAGAAATTGTTCACCTTCTTTCAACAGTTTTTGATAAATATCCTTAGAGAAAGGATTTTTAAGAGCATCGGTTGACTGCAACAGCCATTGATCTGCAAGATGAGCCAAAGTAGCATGGCCACCTTTTACCTACAAGAACATATAATCCAGAAGAACATTCTCTCTTACTGAAGAACAAAAGGCAAATTAAAATAACAATCTTGACAAGGACAATCAACTCCAGCACAATATTAAAGAACAAGAGGAGATTAGCACAGATTCCAAACCTCACTAAACACCACTAAATTTCACTTTGTTCTTCATTGACATTTATTCCAACACCAAACAATTATGCAGTGACCTTGGTAGAAAAGAATTTCCTAGAATGTACATAGTTTGCCACTCAACCAGTAAAAAACATTGACAACTAAGACCAAAGCAATAAAACCAACTTCAGCTAGACTCTTCCATAAAACAAAGATCATATAATACCTAGTAAGTATAAAAATGAGACAATCCACCTTGCTTAAGATTGACACCTCATCCAGTCATAAATTTATAGAATGAACACCAAGGCTGAAGTTGTTTTAATTGCTGCAATTTGTTTTCTACATGCTTTATTCGATACCTCATCCAGTCTCTTTGTTAATTGACTAAGCAAGTCTTGTATCTGACAATACCTTTTCGCTGAAGAACTTGTTTTGCTGGGGAAAGATCTTTGCTGGAGCACCTTACTCCTTTGAGTCTCCTCACCATTGTATTTATCGACAGTGAGCAGCAAGTCACTTAACTCTGCTAATGTATGACGGTCAAGGAGGCAATGTTTGCTGGGTTTGCATTCACAGATGTGTTGCCAATGCTGCACAATAGGGGTCTGATGATGAGATCGAGAATTACCAATTCTGGCTTTAAGCCCAAAAATGATGATGAAGAAGAAACACTTCATATGATTGGGTGATCCATTTCTTTGAATATGAACCCAACCAAAGAAGATGTTATTTACGGTGCCATGTTGGATCAAAGACAGGAAAGTATATGTCACCAGCAATAATGTGACAAATCAAAATTAGAACCAGTAATCAGATTTTTCCTTGCAAATTCAATCGTATCATATGCTTTTTAACATTATGACTTTAAGGATGTATTTCATTAAGACAGAGGCCCTTGTCATGAATGCTTTCACTCATTGTGCCCGGCTAGGTGGAATAATCCAAGTTCCATGAGTTCAAGATCCCCCTTCAGGGGCAAATGTTTTGACATTGCATGGCACATGTACTAGGCTTGTATTTGCACTACAAATCAACTAATTTGACAGGATAATAAACCAGAACACAGTTTCCACATACCTCAAGACAAACAAAAGCAGATGGCCTACAATCACATACAACTGATATTGCTGACATATAATGCACTTAGGATCCTACAAAAAAACCAATTCATCAACTAGCATCGTATTGACAAAGTCATCAGAAAGCAAGAGTTAAACATGAAAGGTCAAGTACCTCCTCAGTCCCCACACATTCAGGACGTGTCCGTGGTGGCACTGGAGATGATTTTACAATGCCATTTTTCAAGAGTCGCTCCCTCCAACTTTTCTCCTTTGTATAAATTCTAAGTAATTCTTTCGCCAGAAAAGGTGATTCTTTTCTATCATAATTACTCTGCATATTGCACAAGAAGGCAATTAGGGACATTTCTGTAATATGGAAAGACCTCCTAGTAAGCAAAACTTAACTTTAGAAAAACAACTGTTATCAAAAGGAAACAGCAATTATCAATCCTTCCCATCAAACTAATGAAAGAGGCAAACACGGAAATTATGTTGATGATGATCATGAGTCCATCACAAACTACCAAAAACCCAAGAAAATAGTCCCAGGTAAAGATAGTCAAACGCACAACTGACGCCACACCGCCCGCACAACAGATGCCGCACCGCCTCACCTAGTTTCCGCGTCTTGTCGGCGAGAACGCCGAGGTAGTGCGTGACTCGATCGAGCTTCAATACTCCTGCAGTTCGCTCGCCTCTTGTCTCAGCTCCAAGAAATCCTGCCTCGCAAGCTGCATCCGGAAATCGCTCTTCTCAGAGCTCGACAACAGAGAAGGAATGGACCGAAGCAAGAAGCAAGAAGCAAAAATTCGAAACAGGCAAATCCCCCAACTCAATCGGGAGCCAAAACAGAGCGCGAGACGATCGGAGCGTTTTGGAAAAACCTGGACATTGTCCACGAGCCGCTGGACCTTGGAGGCCAGCGGGAGCTGCGAGGGCGGCAAGGAGGCGGCGGCGGCGGAGATCGAGTACTGCCGCACGAGGGGCGCTCGGCCGGTGCTGGTCGTCGGCGTCGAAGGAGGCGGAGGTCGACGACGACTTCCGCGGCTCGAAGCCGCTCTGGACCTTGGAGGCCAGCGGGAGCTGCAAGGGCGGCGAGGAGGCGGCGGCGGCGGCGGCGGAGATCGAGTACCGCCGGACGAGGGGGCCCTTGGCCGGTGCTGGTCGTCGGCGTCGAAGGAGGCGGAGGTCGACGACGACTTACGCGGCTCGAAGCCGCTCTGGACCTT
Organism: Eucalyptus grandis; assembly: GCF_016545825.1. Lineage (NCBI taxonomy): Eukaryota > Viridiplantae > Streptophyta > Magnoliopsida > Myrtales > Myrtaceae > Eucalyptus > Eucalyptus grandis. Next base: position 23,372,541 of record NC_052613.1, read on the forward strand.
GGAGGCCAGCGAGAGCTGCAAGGGCAGCGAGGAGGCGGCGGCGGTGGCGGCGGCGGGGGCGGAGATCGAGTACCGCCGGATGAGGGGCGCTCGGCCGGTGCTGGTCGTTGGCGTCGAAGGAGGCGGAGGTCGACAACGACTTCCGCGGCTCGAAGCCGCTCTGGATCTTGGAGGCCAGCGGGAGCTGCGAGGGCGGCGAGGAGGCGGCGGTGGCGGTGGCGGTGGCGGCGGCGGAGATCGAGTACGGCCGGACGAGGAGGGCGCTCGGCCGGTGCTGATCGTCGGTGTCGAAGGAGGCAGAGAAAGATTTTTGTGAGAGAGACTTCGTGCGGGAGAAGACAGAAGAGAAAGGGCACTTCAAATGCGAAAGGCGGGAGAAGGACGCGGCAAAAATTAGACTAAAAATAAAAGTGGGACCCAGCTCCACGTTTCGACACGTGTCGTATCCTGATTGGGCGGGGCGCACGGTGACGTGGAGCGCCCGGCGCACCTAATATTTTCTCGAGCCTTGCGGTACGAGCGAAACGACAAGTGTTACATTCAAAAGGCAAAAATTCAAAAATTGGGGTTAATGAGCGTATATGCACAGAACGCAGTTCTCTCCCCTCTTTACCCATTTAGAAAAGTCGCGCTAGCCATCTCACCGGGAAACCCTTCACCATGTCCCTATCATCATTAATCGACCCAACTTTTTCATCGTTCGAACTCACTCGGCGCCTCACTCTCCCTCGACTGAGCTCGCTCGACTCAACCGGCTCAACAAAAAACTCTCTCCCTCTCCCTCTCCAAATCCTTCTCTTCTTTGATAAGAATCTGCATCTCCTCAATGTCGGCTTAGCTATCGCACCAATCGCCAGGTTGATCCTCAATATTTATCGAACTTTTACAACAAATTCCTTCGTAACTCTAGCCTATAGCTGTTTTCTCTATCGAGTGGTTTCTGTTGGTGGTTCTTTGAGGGAGAAAATCTCTAGCAAATTGAAGCAGGCGGAGTCGAAAAAGGAAAACCTCTTCAAGGCATACAACCCTCTTGCTCACGCGCTAGTGGAAGGACATGGAGTAGCACTTAGATGGCGTCGGCATGTCACTTCAGTGACACTACAAGGTGCTCAACGAGTGTGAGAGTTCACCCACAAAGTCACAATGTGAAGGATGTGCTGCACTCTACGTGGCGAAGGGTCGAGGAGAGGAGTGCGAGAAAGAGGTCTGGAATAAGACTAGTAACCTAAGGCAGGTGGAACAGCAGCTTGTGGAATGCAGGGATGAACATAAGAAGCAGGAAAGTCAATTGGCTCTGGTATGCGACTCGCTTAACGAGTGTATCTCGCTAATCAAGGACAAGGAGAAGAACTGAGTTCTCTGATCCAGTCGACTAATAAATGTCGCATGGACTATGATTTGAAGGGGGAGGAGGTGGAGGTGCTGAGACAGGAGTTGGACTCGAAAGAGAAGACAATCGTGTGGCGAGTTTGCTCGAGGAAAATGCTCGGGAACTTGATTCGAAAGTGGAGAAGTTGGGTTTGGTGAAACATTCTCTTGATGAGTGCTCTAGGGTGGTTGAATTGATAAGGGAGGAAATAAATATGGTGTCAGAGTTTACTTGATGATAGTTCGAGACACTTGACGAGAGTGAGAGAAGTTGAGCATTCTGGAGTGTACAATCGTACCTTGGATGAGGAGACCATGGCCAAAGAATCACAATCTCTCCGAGATAAAATAAAAGTGAAAGAGGAGGAACTCTAGGAAATCTGTAAATCCATTGGCAAGTGGTCTAAAAGGCTTGAATAAAATAAAAGAAGTCAACTCAATTCCATCGATATATCGATCAAGGAGCTCAAATCTAAGGAAAGAAGTTTGAGGAAGTCAACAGGTTGATCTATGAGTAGTTGACTATGCTTATTTTGAAAAATAGGGAATTGGGATCTATTGAAATATCTATTAGAAAACTTTCAAAAGAGCTTAATCCAAAGAAGGTAAACTAGAAATTATGATAAAGTGCGTGAAGAAGTGCAATGAGTGATGGTTTTTATTTTTTATTTTTTTTATTTGATGAGTCAAGTTAAGCCTGTTAGCCCATGTTGAGTCAAACCCAACCCATAAGAGAATGACCTAGAGGAATGGAGTGATTATTTTTTAAGTGAAAATAATTGCAATATATAAGTAAAATTGAAGAACATTGACATAACCTTTTTTGAAAAAGTACGTTCTTTTCCTTTCCTTGGAAATAGTTACTCCATCTTAAAGAGCGAAACTCCAATATTTCAATCGATTCCTTTAAGACTGCAATGAGTACTTAATCTATGGCAAACAAAGTATGTCCGCCTTCATGATATATCTTTCGATCGGTGTTACATGTTTCCCGAGCATGTTTTCGCTTTTGTTTTTGGTATTTTATTGTTTGAGTATCGGTTCGTTTTTCAAGAATCTGTTTCCCTACAATGAGGAAACTAAGCCAAAGAAGGAAAATCTTGTTTCATTCTAAGCAAAACTGGAATAAGTTGTCATCTTGACTTGAAAAGTAGGGAATTCAATGTTGTCTAAGTATTTATTGAAGACTGCAATCTTGAACCCAGATAAAAAAAGAAGACCGCTAGAGTTCATTCAAATTAATATTACAAAACGTGCTTAGTGACTTCGATTGAAAGGTAAAGAGTGGAGGTTTTAATTGTATCTAGTAACCCGTCTCTATTTCCTGAATTCTGCGGTATAATCTAACAGAGACTTTACAGTGTTAGTAGGTGTTTAAATAATTTTCACCATTTTATGGCACTCTATTGGGCTCCTGATGCTTGAAATGAAAAAGAAAGAATGTAATGTGCAATGTATGGAGCAAGAATTGGGGCGGCAGCGGCTTGATTCGACTGAAAAGTCACTCGAGAATTGCTTTAGGGAAATGGAATTAAGAGAGAGGACCAGGGTCCATAATGGCGTAATGGCTCATAAATACTCATTAATGGACCTGTAGTTTCATGTTACCATTCCCAATCCGCAATTGCTTTTGATGAAAAGAATCTGCGGATATTCCTTTATCGATATTTTGAGGAGCCCAATAGAGAGTGCCATAAGGCGCTAAAAATTATTTAAACATGTGCTGACACTGCAAAGTCGGTGTTAAATGTCATGGAGGATTTTACCCCAGGATTCTAGGAATAGATACGGGTTACTAAATATAATTGAAACCTCAACTCTTTCTCTTTCAATCAGAGCTGCTATGCACGTTTGTAATATTAATTTGGATGGACTCTAGCTCTCTCTCTTTGTGAGTTCAAAATTGCGGTCTTCGATAGACGCTTGGACAGCATCGAATTCCTTATTTTTCGAGTCAAGAGAAATGGCAACCTCTTCTGGTTTTGCTTTAAGCAAGATTTTCCTTCTTTGACTCGATTTACTAGTTTACCATTCTTGGATTTAAGTTCTTTTGAAAGTTTTCTAATAGATATTATAATAGATCTCAATTCCGTATCTTTCAAAATAAGTGTCGCCAGTCGCTCATAAATCAACTTGCCGATTTCCCCAAACTCCTTTGTCTTGGATTTGAGCTCCTTGATCGGTATATTGATGGAATCGAGTTGATTCTCTTTAGATTCAAGGTCCCTGGATCTCTTGTCAATGGATTAACGTGTTGGACGCAAATTGTGTAATCCAAGATCTCTATAACTAGAACAAGAACATGTATAATTGAGTAGAAAGATTAACGCACCTGTTTTGGGATCCATTGTTCTTGAAGCGGAAGTGGAAACACAATGTTCCACACGCAAGTCATTCTCCTCTATTGCCCTCCGTATCACTGGCTCAATGAGGTGGCCCCCATCACGTGTAGCATTAGGTAAACGCCTCTTAGGTGAGGATACATGTGGGAATTAAGGTTAGAGGAGAGACTTGAGCACTATTTATAGAGTTTTCAGCCAGGCCCCCTCATTACGGTCTAGGCTCAGCTCGACCCATACTAGCCAACCCCATATTAGGCTAATTAAGAAACCTTATATCTCACATTAGACCAGCCCTGTTTTACGGTAGCCGTAAAAACAGTAAATTACAATAACAATTAATGTAGTCCACATTAGAAAAACTCTTACATTGTCCCACTTGGACTATATTAATTGAAATTGTACCTTATATGCGCACATTGGTCCAGAGATCATTCTTAATAGTCAATCATATCCCATAAAGTCTTAAACACTGAATCATGACGGTAACTGCATGTATACACACAGACCCTTCCATGGTCACAAGTGCTCTTAACTTTATTGATATGGATTCAATATGGTAGTGTGACAAATTGATAACATTTCTTATAGAGGGATCCCATTTGTCAGTCACCATTCTCTTACCTAAAAAATAAAAAAACTTGTGCTACTAGAGAATGCTTTATGGTTCCAATGAACCCACATATGTCTTATCCTTACGGTTAACCTTTATTTATTTATCACAAGACATATGCACAAGGCTAATAACCAGATGCCCGGATGCCCTTAGCCTTCACTCAAGGTTTAAGCAATACCTTGAGACTTTCAAAAATATATATATATATATATATATATATATATATATATATATATATAATATTTTATTGAATGCAAAAGTTGACATATATATATCAAAGTGTTACTAAATTGTAACAAAATAGATGTAAACTTTATTCAAAGAAAAATAAAACACAGCTCCCACTAAATAACAACATCCCAAGACGCTCCTAGGCCCATGCTAATGACATGTCGATAAAAAATACACGGGCGTAGGCCTTTAGTTAGTGAATCTGCAACCATATCATCTGTAGGAATATAATTTATTGTAACGTCACCATTCAGCACCAATTCCTTTATAGTCAAAAACTTGACCTCCATGTGTTTAGACCCCTTGAGACTTCTGTTGTTATTAATAAACAACACTACAGAGTTATTGTCATAGTATAACTGTATGGGTCTATCCACAAAATCAAAAACTGATAACTCCCTAATGAGGTTCCGGAGCCAAATAGCTTAAGTAGCAGCTGAAAAACATGCTACAAACTCTACTTGCATGGTAGAAGAATATATGGATTTCTGTTTTTCGCTCTTCCATGATACTGCACCTCTTACCAACATAAATATGTATCTTGTTGTTGATTTCTTATCATCTTGACAACCGGCAAAATCTGCATCCGAATACCCTGCTAGTTGCAAGTCTGGAACATGTCTATAAATTAGCATATAATCTTTTGTTCTTTTTAAGTACCTTAAAACCTTCTTGGCAGCAACTCAGTAATCGCATCCTGGATTAGACTGAGCATACATGATACTACTAGTGATTGTGCCTAGAAACCTTGTTGCAAAAGCAATATTTGGCCTAGTGCAAACTTGAGCATACATGATACTACCAAGCACACTAGCATAAGGTACATCCTTTATTTGAGCTTTCTAAAAATCTGAATTAGGGCATTGTGAAATACTCAATTTATCACCCTTAACAACATGAGCAATTCATGGTTTGCAATCTTGCATATTGAATCTTTCTAAAATGCAATCAATATACGCTTTCTGAGACAAACCCAATGAACAGCGTGAGCGATCCCTATGGATCTCAATGCCAAGAACAAAAAACGTCTCACCAAGGTCTTTCATGTCAAAATTTTTCGATAACATCCGCTTTGTCTCATGTAGTAAACCAATGTCACTACTAGCAAGCAAGATATCATCTACATAAAGTATGAGAAAAATATATTTCCTCCCACTGACCTTGGTGTATATACACTGATCTACTTTGTTCTCAATAAATCCGAACGAAGTAACAACACTATGAAACTTGAAATACCACTGTCTAGAAGCTTGCTTAAGGCCATAAATAGATTTTTTTAATCTACAAACAAGCTTACCTGAGTCATCTGCTGCAAAACCTTCAGGCTGCACCATATAAATCTCCTCATCAAGGTCTCCATTAAGAAAAGTAATCTTAACATCCATCTGGTGTAACTCCATATCGAAATGAGTTACCAATGCCAATATCACTCTAAAAGAATCTTTAGAAGAAACTGGAGAAAATGTTGCTTCATAATCTATTCCTTCTCTTTGAGTGAAACCCTTAGCTACCAACCTGGCTTTAAAATTTTCAATCTTTCCTTTGGTATCCCTTTTAGTTTTGAATACCCATTTGCAGCCAATAGGTTTATAACCTTCGGGTAATTCAACAAGCTCCCAAACACCATTGTGTTTCATAAATTGCATCTCATCTTTTATCGCATCTAGCCACAAATCTGATTGAGGACATGAGATGGCATCCGTATAAGTTACCGGATCAACAACACAACCAATATCATAATCATGTTCTCCTAGGTAGACAACATAGTTTGGTGGTATAGTTGAACGTCTTTCCCTAGTTGATCTTTTGAGTGGAGCTATTTCAATCTCATTCTGAATTTGAGGAGCTTGAGGAATCTCATTAGGAACTGTCTCAACAATAGAATCTTGGGCCATAACAAGCTCAGTTTGTGGCGCAAGAAGCTCCATAATTGTCTGCACAGGATGAGACAGGGATTCAGTAATCCCCACCATACTATCATCTTCAATAGCTTGTAAGCAGCTACCCTTTTCAGCTACATCAAATTCCAGAAATTTTGCAGTATGAGATTCCACAATTCTTGTACCTCAATTATGGTTATAAAACCGATACCCCTTTGAATGATTTGGGTAAGACATGAAGTAACACCGAGTAGTTTTGGAATCCAGCTTACTCAATGTAGGATTATATAACTTCACTTCTGCTGGACATTCCCAAACTTTAAGATGATTCAAGCTAGGTTACATCCAGTCCACAACTCAAAAGGAGTCAATGGAACCGCTTTAGTAGGAACGGGATTTAGAATATAAAGAGCTGTTTTTAAAGCTTCGCCCCACAGAAAATTAGGTAAATTGGTCCTACTAATCATACTTCTCATCATGTCCATAAGAGTACGATTCCGCCTTTCAGCTACACCATTTTGTTTAGGACTTCCGAGCATAGTAAACTGGCCTATTATCCCAGAATCCTCTAAGTATTTAGCAAACCGCCTTTTAAGTTGTCCAGTATCACCGTGCCTACCAAAATACTCACCACCACGATCAGATCTAACAATCTTTATAACTTTTCCCAACTGTTTCTTCACTTCAGTCCAAAAAATCTTGAATTTATCAAGAGACTCAGACTTTTCTTTAATCAAGTATAAGTATCAATATCGGGAATAGTCGTCAATAAATGTGATGAAATAATTTTTTTACACAAAGTAGCTGTGTATGGTCCACTAATATCAGTGTGAATAACCTCCAACAAGTCTGAACTTCGTACAATAGATTTCTTCTTTATCTTAGTCATTTTATATCTGCAACAGTCTACGCAAGTCTCTTGATCACCTTTAAGAGTAGGCAAGATATCAGTCTTTGTAAGCCTTTCTACTCTTTCTTTAGAGATGTGACCAAGACGATTATGCCACAAAGCATAAGACTGTTCCTTAGGTAGATGCCTTTTGGAAACAACTTTTTCAGCTGAATAAGCAACATACATGTCGTTGGGAGAGAAACTCAATCGATATAATCCATCGGATAAGTTGTAACACTCAATCTTATTTGAATCATAAAACATGGAAATAATATTACTCTTTATTTCAAAAGAGTATCCACACATGTTCAAACAAGACACTGAAACTAAATTTCGCCTAAAAGAAGGTATGTAAAAAGTGTTTTTTAACACCATCCAAAAACCAGAATCTAAAATCAAAATAACATCTCCCACAAACTCGACATCAACTCCTACGCTGTTTCCAATAGTGAGCTTTGATTCATTCTAATTTGGCGTCCTTCGGTTTATGAACCCCTGTATGGTAAATGCAACATGATTAGTTGCACCACTATCTAGCCACCAAGAATTGGTTGGAACTTCAGATAGATTGGATTCATAAACAAATGCCAAAGAATCATTACTTTTAGGCTCACTCTTAGTTCTCTTAGACAACTAAGCCTTAAACTTGTTGCAGCGTTTCTTTACATGTCCTCTCTCTCTACAAAAAATAGCAATAAAACACCATCCTTCTTGGTGAATGTTTTCTTGGGACCCAAACTGTTAGAAGGTCCAGCATCTTCAGAATTTTCTTTATTGTTGGAAGGTCCAGCAACTTCAGAATTGTCCTTATGAATATAAGTTTTTACCCTCTTTCCCTTATCATTGCCAGAGTTAGAAGCATAAAGGGCAACGTGCCCTTTATCTTTCTTCAATTTTTCTTCCTCTGCCACCAACTTTGCAATTAGGTCATTAATTGACCAGGTTTCATCTTGGGAACTATAATTGGTTTTGATAATCCCAAAATAAGGAGGAAGATTATTTAGAGCATGATGCACAATGCAAGCAGTGGGAATAACAACATTGAGAGTCTCAAGCTTTGTCTGCAAATCTACCATTCTCATAATATAATCTCTAACTCCACCAGAACCATCATACTTCATAGTAAATAGTATTTACTTGTGAGTTCCTATCTCAGCATTAGGTGAGACACGGTTTCTAGCCATCAAGGCTTCCATCATCTGTCTAGTAGTGCAGTCTGCAGGCAAACCACTTTTCAAGTGTTCTTGAATGGAACGCTTCATCGATAGTAAGCAAATTCTATTGCTCTTTTCCTAGGCAGTAAAATGAGCTTTCTGAGCTTCTGTACTCTCAGTAGTAAGATTTGCTGGCCGATCGACAGTAAGAGCCATATGAACATCTGCTATCTTCATAGCATACATAAAATCTTCTCTCCATTTCTTAAATTTTGAACCAGCAAAAACCTCAATAGTGACGGAGTTACCGTTTACAGAAAATGTGACTGAAAGACAAGCAGTATATATATAATTGGCATAATGTGAGCATTGTGTAACTTGACGTACAAGTACACATCCAGAGAGTTACATGCAAAATCACATAATCACCTTTGGACAGAATACATGACATGCAATTGTACACTCCCCACATGATAGTGGTTATGAGAATATATTCCAATCTTCGTGAATTCATCACCTTTGGGCATATGAACCCTTAGGATCGGTCACTCCTCCACCACACCATCATGTATCATTCCATGAACTAATACACAATCACCTCCTTTGAGAGTATGACTATGCATTAAACCAGGAGACATCCTAATCAATATACGAGATCGAAATTTCTCAAACCCAATCAAGTGTGCCACTTTGGTAGTCACAACTCAATTGAATCATTGAAACTTTCTCATACTAGAGATATAATCTTTACATCTTACATACACCATATACATGTGATTTAACTTTAGTGATAGGGGCATCATATCACTCAAATCACATGTCATGTTAATTACACTACCTTATTCATTAATAAAATACAATAAAGTTTAAATCTTATTTATGAATCACACTTTTATAATGCTTATATGATAACATACAGTAACCTAACACAAGTATTTCCAAAAATATAGAAAATACAAGAAAAATACGCAAAAATACACTCAAAATACACGTATTCAGGGCTTTGTATGTATTTTCACATCCATAAAATCATCAAATATGTAAAATAAATACACCACAAGATAGAACATAGCAATACGAATCCAACGCCACCAATCATGCGCCAAACAGACACTTCACGCACCTGCACGTGCCGCTTGAGTGCGCGGCGCCCGGGAGGCGTGTGGCCGCGCGTGGGGGCGCGTGCGGCCTCCTTCGGCGATGCGCCGCCTATGGTTCTCTTCGTCTCGACAAGCCCAATCCCAATATATAATTTAATTTAATTTTTATTGAATGAAAAATCTCAAAAATCTCAAATTAGGGCAAAATCATTTGTATTCGTGTTCTAGGGTTATGGAGACTCTGATACCACATGTTGGATGCAAATTGCGTAACCCCAAGATCTCCATAACTAGAACAAGAATATGCATAATTGAGTAGAAAGATTAACACACCTGTTTTAGGATCCGTTGTTCTTGAAGCGGAAGCAGAAACACAATGTTCCACACGCAAGTCCTTCTCCTCTATTGCCCTCCGTATCACTGGCTCAATGAGGCGGCCTCCTCATGTGTAGCGTTAGGTAAATGCCTCTTATGTGAAGATACATGTGAGAATTATGATTATAGGATAGACTTGAACACTATTTATAGGGTTTTCAGCTAAGCCCCCTCATTACGGGCTAGGCTCAACTCGGCCCATACTAGCCAGCCCTATATTAGACTAATTAAGAAACCTTATATCTCACATTAGACTAGCCCTGTTTTACGGTAGCCGTAAAAACAGTAAATTATAATAACAATTAATATAGTCCACATTAGGAAAACTCTTACATTACCGATTCTCCAGAGTTCCTCCTCCTTCACTTTGAGCTCAACTTAATATCTTTTATCTTATCTTTGAGGGACTGCGATTTTCCGGTGATGAACTCCTCATCCTACTATTCGATTGTGGGCTCCCAAACGCTCAACCTCTTCCACTCCCGTCAAGAGTCTCGAATCTTCATACTCAATTCATCCCTCATCAAATTCAACCGCCCTGGAGCACTCATCAAGAGAACGCTCCGCCAAAGCCAACTTCTCTACTTTCAAATAAAGTTCCCGAGCATTTTACTCGAGCAAACTCTGCACCAACTCAACTTTCTTCTCCTTGGCGTCCTCCACCTCCTTTAAAATATAATCCCGTGACATTCCTCAGTTGGCTGCGTCAAAGAACTTGGCATCCTTCTTCTTGTCCCTCATCAGTGAGACACACACGTTAAGTGCATTGCGCATCAGAACCAATTGACTCTCCTACTTCCTATATTCATCCGTGCATTTCTTAAGCTGCCCCTCCACCAACCTCAGGTTATTCGTCTTCCTCTGAACCTCCTCCTTGCACTCCTCAACCCTCCGCTGCTAAGTGCAGCCAGTCCTCCTGCAATGTGACTTCACAAGTGACCTCTCACCCTTGTTGAAAGAGACGTCCGAATGCCATATGCCTCGAAGAGGGTTCTCCTTCTTCGACTCCACCTGCTTCGGCTCACTGGATATTTTCTCTATTGAAGCACCAACACCAAAAACCACCCAAAAGGAAAAACCCCATCTATAGACCAGAGTTAGGAGTGTAACGTAGAAGTCACATAATGAAGATTGAGGACGAACCTGGGGATTGGTGCGAAAGCTAAGCCAACTTTGAGGAAATGCAGATTTTGATGAAAAGAATGATCTGGAGAGAGAGGGAGAGTTTTTCTCTTGGTGGCAAAGAAAGAAAATGGATATTAGGTGTTACTGTATTGACATTTTCAGGAGCACGGTAGAATGTGCCATAAGACGTGGAAATTATTTAAAATCTGCTGACGCTGCAAAGTTGGTGGTAGATGCCGTGATTTTACCCCCAGGATTCAGGGAACAAAGATGGGTGATTTTATATTGGGGAAATGAAATTCAAGATCTTGGAGAATTTTGTACAATTTTCGGTAGAGATTAAGCCCCAGGACAGGGAAGCTGCAATGAAATGGCTATAAAATGGAAAGGGAGGCTGAAGTTTACCATCAGCGGAGTATCCTTTGGATATCTCAGGTTTTTTTATGCTTTCAGTCGCATATTAAATAACTTCTGCCTTAGATGCAAATGAAATTCAAGATCTTGTCAATACTGAGTCACAGCTTCAAATAGCACAGGAACTGCACCAGGTCCTTGGTACTTCAGCAGTGCCGCCAGGTAAGTGGACGTGCAGCTATTGAATTGAAATGTTGAATATGGTTGCCGGTTTCTTTATCATATCATGCCTGGGTTTTGCGGTATTATTCATGCCGCTTCAATATTTGTCTCGTTATGCAAACAAAGTTTCGAAACATGGTAGAGCGTATATTGACTTGTGAGAGATGAGATAATCTCATTTTTTTTTCTCTTATACATATTGTAGATACCACACTGATTATTGATTTAATCCAATGAAAAATCTTGGGGATGATAATGACTACTTTCTGCTTAAGGTTCAACTTTACACCAAATCAAATTTAAAATCATTGACCGGAGAATTTTATGCCTTTTCTTTGATCTTTTTCTCTGTTTTTGGTTGCCAATTTCGAACCGAAGCACCTTATGGCTTGTGATTGAAAGGTCCCTACCATGCTAAAGGTCGTGACTTAGCGTTATTTTTGGAGCTGCGACCAACAGATATGCGTGCGTCATATTTAGAATTCTGTGTTATTGACCATTAGTTTGAGGTCACATGCTCTACAAGGCTCCATGGTGCGAATTGGATAATGTGCTGCTTGATGAGTCTGGCCGATGAACTTGCTGTCTTTCTGAATTACGTAATTTATGTTTCTTAGCTTGTATCATTACTATTTTTAATCAATTCTATGCATACTTGATGAATGCCTTTTTGAAATAATTCGGTTTTACTTATCATTCTGGTAATGCAATCATGAGCATCTACCTCTAAGTTAAGGTTAATAGAATTCTATTTTGGTGTTCTGTTATTTCCATCTTGCTTGCAGTATATCATTCAACAACTGTTGGCAGTGCGAGAAATCTCCTGAAGATTTAGCGGAAGGCAGAATTAACTTCTCTGGTAGTACCGAGAAGTCCAGTTGTGAAGAGCTGATGCATGTCCCCCATGTTTGCTAACTGCTCCTTGGTTGCTTGCTCACTGTGGTTCCCTTACAGAGACAATTTATTATGCTTGGATGGAGTGCTTGCTTGTATTATGTATGGAGAGCCAGAGACGTTTTCATTCTCGAAGGTCTTCATCCATTTGTTAGCATCATTTCAGCTACTCAATCTGTTGTGAAGAACAGATTTGAGGGTCTTGAAGGAATTAACAATAAGGGGACTACTGCAAAGCATATGTCGTCTGTGCTTGGAATGGAACATATCTTTTCTGATTGGGACAGCTGTTTTTGTTTTTTCAGTAATTTGTCAGGAGAGAAAGATTTCCATTAAACTAGATAAAGGTTGAGAATACATGCTCGTAGTTTCAGAGTAAAGCAAATCTTAAAAGACTTGAGGATATATACAATTTGGATTGCGATTTCCTTCTTCATGAGCACATCATCACAAATTCGCATGTTTGTGTGTCGAAATTGTCAAGTTAGAGGTTTTGTGTCCGTACGAATCAGATTAAACCTATTCTCATAATTAAAAAAAAAATGAGATGGTGTCATGATCTTACTATACAACAGGTCATACATGATATCCATTCCCACGATCATGACTATAATGCAATAGGTTGCACATAATATCCATTCTCACCATGTCTTTTAACATTCATAATACTCTGTTATTGTTGTGCTCTGTCATCTTGATTCTACATAATTTAACCTACAAATGACAAACTACATGTTTAGGTTGTTGAAAAAAACTTCCAATTATGCTTTGAAGATCAACAAAACCTTTCCATAAATGTTTAATGATTCTGATAGTAAGTTTTTCCAGATGAAAACTTTGATATATATCATTAGAGACTTATCAAGACGTTTTGGTTGTCTATGATGAAGATTGTGTTATGTCATGATATTCAAGGACAATAGTATAATTTGTATGAGGAGTATCAAGTCAATACACATCATTAGACGTTATGAGAAGATCTTAGATCTTCGCAATTAGTTTAGATGATGTGAAGCACGATGGCTAGGAAATTGGCCTAAATTTCTTTTGAATAGGAGTGATAAATATCCACATAATCTTCCTTGCTAGAGATTGGTAAGCCATGTGAGAGACAATATGCACTTTCCAAACATAATCAACTTATGGAAACCTTATCTATGTTGTATGAATAGCAGAATCAAGGGAAGCAATTGGATCTCATGAATCATTCAGGTCCAACGGGTGCACATGATGAAAAAATCCTCATAATTTATGTCCAATGGTCATTTTGGACAATGAGGAGTATAAAAAAAGATCGTGATGTGGAAGGGAATAAGAGATTAGTAGCCTACAAACTCCAAAGTTCAAACAAAGATTTGTCTTTACATACTTATCTTTGTGAGCTTAATTTGTAACCACTTAGAGGTTGTTATTGAAGTGTGAGATCAAAAGTTTGTATCACACTTGCTCGAGTTGAGAGTGATTCATTTAGTGGAATTTAGTCGATAGACTGTTAGCACGGGAGAATGGATATAAGCTTATCATTGGTTGAACCGCTATAATTATTGTGTGCAATTTTCTCCATCCTTTAATCTCTCATTTATTATGTTTATTGCATACAATAAAGTTTGATCATGGCAAAAGTTCTCATCAAACTTTGTTTTTATTCGTGATATTGAACTTGCTTATTTTAAATTCTGCTTTCATTGTTCATAATCACCTATCTACCCCCTTTAATGATAGTGCTAGCCCTAATGTAGACTTGGTTGGCTACTCATGTGTGTAGAATATATTTAGCATAAAGAGTATGAAAGGGCTAGTAAGAATACCTAGAGGGGGGTGAATAGGTGTTAAGGAAATTTTCGTAAAACTTGATGAAAATAACTTGTCTTTAGAAGATAATAGACTGAAGATGTAATCAACTATAAATAGTTATATAAAGTTACGAATTAAAGTAAAGAGTTCATGGAAAGAGAATAGAAATACAAAGTTTATAGTGGTTCGGCTTTGATCAAGCCTACGTCCACTCTCCCGCGTTGACAGCCTACTGGCTGGATTTCACTATGAATCAAAAGAAATTTGACAGTCTTACGTCCTTGACTTCACAGTGTAGAACTCTACTACACTCTTCCAAAGTCTCACAAGTGTTTGCTCTCTCTTTTGAGTACAAGTTAAGCTTGACAATTGAAATAACAAAGAACTGGGAAGTTTCAGACTTTGAAATTTTTCTTTCACCCACTCCCTTGAATAACTTGAGGGTCTGCCTTAAATACTCCTTCATGCCTTCATGATCGTTGACACTTTCCAAAGGAGTTCTTCGAATCTACCCGTTGAACGGAATCAATCAAGAAGATCTCGAGTATTTTTAGGAATGTAATGAAAGTCCATCAACTATGCTTGCCCATACAATCGGGATCTTGGTTTCCATAAGTGGAACCTTCCGAGTATACTTCGTCTTTCAAGAGATTTGATTATCCGAGTTGATTCCAATAAGAATAATTGATCATAAGATGCTATATCTAGCCATAAGATCTTCCACAAACCAAACGAACCGAATCCTTGAAGATAAATCCACATCTGGATAAGTCTTCACTCTTTAGTCTGGAACCTGTCAGTGAGGTCAGACTTTGAGATTAAAGTCTAACGGTCTTCAGACTTTGACCGTATAGTCTAGAGTTCTTCAGACTATAACACTTAAGTCTGCAAGTCTTTAGACTAGACTTTTTGGAAAGGTTTTGTCAGCTTCAAAACAATTAAGGAGTTTTCTCTAACAGAATATTCATCCTTACTTTTGGAAGGGAGATCTAACGAATTGGCCATGCAGATATATGGTGTCCCTTCTTTGCTTTGTTTTTAGCGAGTATAAAGATTCGCTAGTATTGTATGACTTGATGAGTGAGGCTGTGAGAGTCCTAAGTCGAGTGTTTCCAAGAAGGTGTGACATGTAGGAAGATAGTTGGCGGAAGATGGCTTACCTATTTCCGATTTGCAATGAACAATTTATTCCGGAACGATCGTTGAATTGTGGATGAATGATGAACAATATTACTTCACGTTGGTTTGAAAGTAGTCATGAGGGAAACATCCAATTTCCACAGCGTAAATGCCAATTGTTTTTGTAAAAGAGAAATGGAAAGCCTTCTTTTTCTTTGATGGAAATGGGACAAGAAAAAAGAGAACAATTTCTTTCTGAGCATACGTTCTGCCAACCATCTTAACGATTATCTTTTGAAGATTTTTATACGACTCCCTCATATTCTTTCAAAGGGTATATTTCCATCACAACTTATCAAAACGAAACGGTGCGCTCTAATTGCACCCCATCATGGATGTATTAATAAAGTACTACATCTCTCACTCGAACATGATGGGCTTGATAGTACTCTATCAAGAATATAAGGCATTCCACATTCATCAACTTTAGAAAATAATTCATATTGGCAATAAAGCCGTGCGACCAGTGAGTACACCTCCACTTGGGAGCTCAAATTATGCACCTGTTAGGAATGACATAATGGCTACAATCCTAAAAAGAAATAAACAATTCATGTCTCACAGTGCCCCAAACATGTTTTGTTACATCAATTCAAGTATACATATCCCTTAAAGGCTATACTTGATTATTCTCATTACACAATGTATTTACAATTATATCCAAAATTACAGAAGGTAATATAATTGGTCGACCAATAAATACATGTGATAGATGTAAAACAACAACGGTCTTCCTTCATACATCTCTCTCCATTTCAGAACAGCTGCTTTCTTAGACACGTCCCATAAAGCTATATTTATTCATGACCGCCGGTAACATGCTAAAGTAGCAACATTGATATTTCATTTCAAGAACATAGTTAGAAGTAACATATGTCACAAAATGAGATAAATTGTAAATTACCTCAAGGGCTCACATGATGAGTAAATAGGGATAATTTTACTCACATTCCCTTATCGGTCGTACAATGAACATGTAGTATGAATTACATGCTCTAGTGGATTTCTCTTTTTCTAAGAGCGTATGTCATTTATTAAATATATCTACTATATGAATTTTTGCCTAAACATAGTCATGTGCTTTTCACGTACTCAAGTTTAGCTTGAGTGCTATATCAGCTCGCTTTCTATATCGCCCAATTAAGTACTTACATCCGACATCTTTAAGGCATATATGATTATGAGACTATCATGTTTGGTTTTATTATATATAAATCACAGACTTCATCTTAACTTCAATTAAGGCGACATATTATTTTATATACTAAACTTGCTCTTTCAGCATTTATTTGTACAAAAAGTCTCATCTTTAACGTGCTAACTATAGCACTTGAGGTGATTGCTCGTGTAAGTGAGCCAATCATTGTCTGTTGACATACTTTTCAATAATATGTGTGTTTGTGCTAGTTTCATAATGGATTTGTACTTATTGATTAAACATCAAGTCACTAATGAATAAACAAGTACAATACATATGTCTATATATACATAAACCAATGATCCTCTACAATAATACATATCACATTCTATGTAATCTCAGTGACACCCTATGGGTCAAGAATACGTCTTTAGGAACAACTTTCGTAAATGTATCGGCAATCATTCTATTAGTTGAAATGTATTATAGGATTACTTCTTTCTATGTTATTATATCTCTGATGAAGTTGTTCTTTATGTCAATGTGATTCATCCTTCCATGATACTTGGGATCTTTCACATAGGTAATGACTACTTGACTATCGCAATAAACTATCATTGGTCTTGGAACCTTAGTGACAATGGCTAAATTTTTCAAAAAACGTTTTGGTTATACTGCTTCTTGCATTACGACAGAGCATGCAATAACTTCTACCTCCATCATAGACAAGGCCCTGCATGTCTATTTCTTGCTATTCCAAGAAATTGTACCTCCATTGGGCAATAATGCATATCTAGAAGTCGATTTACCCTCATCTAGGTCTCCACCCCAATCAGCATATGAATAGCTTAATAAACGTAAATCATTCCATTGGTAACAAAGTCAATAATCCATGGTGCCTTTTAAGTATCTCAGGATCTTCTTCACTACTTCTAGTGTACTTGACTAGGATTTGATTGATATTGGCTCACCAATCCCACAGCATAACATATGTCGGGTCGAGTACACATCATAGCATACATCAAACTTCTGATCGCACTAGCGTAAGGAACAATTTCCATTACTTTATTTTCTTCTGAAGTCTTATGACACATTTTAGTACTTAGGCCTTCACCTTGCATGACAATGGTATCAATGGAATTATAGTGTTGTATATTGAAACGTTTAAGAATCTTCATTATATAAGACTCTTGTGATAAAGTAATGAGTTTCCTTGATCGATCTCTTTTGATCTTAACTCCTAATATATAAGCAACTTCTCCAATGTCATTCATTTCAAAATTGGAGGACAACCATTCTTTTATGGTGATAACAAAAACCTTGTCATTTCCAATGAATAGAATATCGTCTACATAAAGTGATAAAATCACAAATTTATCTTTGGACTGCTTGACCTATACACAGTGCTCTTATTCAATCATCATGAAACCAAAAGTCGTTATGGCTCGATGAAAACGAAGATACTATTGTCTAGATAATTGCTTAAGGCCATATATTGAGTGATAAAGCTTGCAAACTTTCTGCTCTTGACCTTTGGTTATGAAACCTATTAGATTCTTCATATAGATTTCCTTATTTAGTTTTTCATTGAGAAATGTCATATGTACATTCATTTGATGTAATTCAAGGTCTAAATGTACAACGATGGCTAGGATAAGGCATATTGAGGCAAACCTTACAACAGGTGAAAATGTTTCCTCATAGTCTTGTTGAGTATTACCTTTCGCCACAAGACGAGTCTTATACTTTTCAATAGATTCATTCGCCCTTTGCTTAATCTTAAAAACCCATTTGTTTCTAATGGCCTTGCGATTAGGTGGTAGATCAACCAAGTCCTAGATGTGATTTGTCCTCATTGACTCAATTTCATCTTCCAAAACTTTTATCTCTTCTTCCTTATTAGAGGATGAGAGAGCCTCTTAAACAGTCTTAGGCTTGGCATCGTCTTTCTAAGCAATCATAAATGCTTCCCTTTCAATCTCAAAATGACGACAGTGAATACTTTTACGATTACTTTTATGTAACTGAATTTCTCTTGAATTTAGTTCGCCAGGTAATACAACACTCCCACTAGGTCTTATATATTGAGGTAAATCTTTATTTCCCTCTACAACATTAGTGGGTATGTTATTGGGTCTTCCATCTCATATAATTGGAAGTCATTATTAATCTCGCCTCTATTAGGAAAATAGTTCTCCAAGAACATAACATCTCGTGACTCCATTTTGATCATACTTCTATTAGCTTGTTCACCTATAAACACGTACCCTTTAGAGTGTTCAGAATATCTTTTAAAGATATATTTCTTCCCTCTAGGACCTAATTTGTCATATTTATAGGAAGAATCATGAACATAAGCTGCACACCCCCATGAACGTAGATTACTCAAGTTTGGTTTTCTACCAGTCCACAATTCATAAGAGGTGGAAGTGACTAATTTTGAGGGCACTTAGTTAAGTATATAGGCAGTAGTCAATAACGCATCTCCCCAATAAGAGATAGGTAAATTTGCTTGCACCGTCATAAACTTAATCATTTCCAATAGGGTTCTATTCCTTCTTTCAGCTACCTCATTTTGTTGTGGAGTACCAGAAATAGTCAATTATCGTACGATTCCATTTTCATCACAAAGAGCTTTGAATTGCTCAAATGGATACTCATGTTCGCGATTGGTTCTCAATACCTTTATTATTTTGTTCAACTGATTTTCTACTATCGCTATATATTTTCTAAAGCAGTCTAATGCGTCTGACTTATGGGAGATCAAAAAGGCATAACCGAAATGTGTGAAGTCATCTATGAAAGTGATGAAATATGAGACTCCATGCCTCGCTCTCACATTAAAAGGACAACAAATGTAAGAATGTATGAGTTGCAATGGAAATTTGACCTTAAAAGGCTTTCTCTAGCTAATCTTTGCATTCTTTATAACCCAATGTGACCTAATATAGCATGCCAAGTACTTACATCAATCTCAACATTACTAGAAGATGCAATTAAAGAAAAACAACTATCAACATTAACATTGTACTGATCATAGTTAATGTCTAACACCATAAAACTATTCAATACATGACTTGCACCGTAGTTGGGGGTTAGACATTGCATTTTCTCTCCTTATTAAGCGTAGCCTTAGACGTCCGTGGAGTGGTTTGTAGACTACTTTTGGAAAGAGTCGGGTGCTGAACGACAACACGTTTGCCAGTCGTCTTCGGCGTTGGACCTGTTTTGTGGTCTTTGTTTGTTCTTTCTATTCTTCTTTACTAGTTTGGATAGTTTAGGAGTTTTTTGGCCCTATGTGGCTTTCTCCTTTCTCCTGTGTTCCTTTGTCTTATTTTGGCTGTTCTATGCTTTGTTCCTCGCTGTTAGGGTGCTTCTCTTGCTTTCGGTTCCCTTTCATTCACACTGACTTGTTGTCTTGCTGAGTGTAAGTTTTGTGGCACCGAATTTTGTAATATTGATTCAAAGCTCTATATATTATTTCTTCTTACAAAAAAAAAACCATAATAAATTGTTCCAAACGAAATGTCAACATAATCACAATGAAAATTCAATATATATCCTAGGCTAAGAAGAACAACTAGAGAGACAAAGTTTTGTCGAATATCTGGAGCATAGAAGATATCATGTAGGAATCTGTTTCGACCACTACGTAAAATTAATTTACATGTGCCGATATCATTCACTTTAATTCTTGAGTTATTCCCAACAGTTATTCCCAACATATATCCATCTTCTTCCAGGCTGTATCTGTGGCATCCTAGAATTCCTTGCCAGTCATTAGGGGTGCTCAAATTAAGGTCTTGCATTTAGACTTTGGCCAAGCTCTTAGCGAATAATTATTTGATAGAAAAATTCTAGTTTTGGCCATGTGGGATTATGGATTGGAATTTATTAAGATAGGTCACAAAGTTTTGTGATTTATAAATTTCAATTAGGTGTTTATAAAATTTAGGTTTGAGGAGGATTATTAGAATGAGATATGGGCCAAAGTATTAGCTTAAAACCAG
The DNA here is from genome assembly GCF_016545825.1 of Eucalyptus grandis. Classification (NCBI taxonomy): domain Eukaryota; kingdom Viridiplantae; phylum Streptophyta; class Magnoliopsida; order Myrtales; family Myrtaceae; genus Eucalyptus; species Eucalyptus grandis. The sequence goes on from NC_052613.1 coordinate 23,393,212, forward strand.
CCCATGATCTCACCCCATTTTCGGCCATTTGGGCTTAGTTGCGGAGCCCAAAGGAGGAGGAGGGATCGCCGGCCCATTGCTGGCCAAGCCCAGCCGAAGGTGGAGGCCCATCTTGCATGAGGGAGGCCATGTGTTTCCTCCGAGCTGCCAAGTGGCGTGGAGGCTGTGCAAGGTGTGGCTGCCCCCATTGGCCATCTTGGGTGGCCACATGCAGCTGAAATGATTAAGTTTAGGGGGAATAAAAGGGAGAGAGAGAGAGTGGCTGGTGAGGGGTTTCCGTCCAAGCCAAAGGGAGAGAGAGAGTTGCGCGAGAGAGGGAGTGAGGCCGAGAGAGGAGGAGCTCGCCCGTCGCCGCCCGCACGCCGTCCATCCGTCGCCGGTGTGCTGTTCGTGTGTCGATGTCCGCTTGGTTCTTTGAGGCAAGTTGGGGTCCTTTGCTGCTCTTGCATGTGTGCCTTGCATGTATGATTTGTTTGTGGTAGGTTTCGGATCATAGGGAAGGCAAAAATCGGAGCTAGAATGTGGCTGTTCTTGACTTTGCATGCTGATTTCGTGAGATCCGCCTGAATCAGAATCTTGTGAGGGCTTGCATGCATGTTTTAAGTTGGATTTTGACTTCAATATCTTCATGAAAGTTATATCTAACATCTTGTACTACAACATACTAAAATTTCGTGGAAAATGATGGATATTTGAGGGGTCAAACTCCCATCTTACGGAGATGTCAGATCTGGAATGTTTTCGCATGAATCCGCTCGAGTCAGAATGTTGTGAGAGCTTGCATGCATGTTTAGAGTTGTATTTTGGCTTTTTTCTCTTCATGAAAGTTATAGCTAACATCTTAAACTACAACATAATAACATTTGGTGGAAAATTATGGAGATTTAAGGGGGTAAACTCTCATTCTACGGAGACCTCAGATCTGGAACGATTTCACTGACCTTTTGATGGATTTGTGGTTGCATGTTGGTTTGTACTAAGAATATGTCTTCGATTTCTTCATGAAAGTTGTAGGAGACATCTTAAACTACAACATAATCAAATTTGAAGTGAAATGAACAAGTATAGCCTAGTAAATCGACTAGATCTTGAAGATGATGGTTCTGGTGATGTATTCCGAGATACCCGAGACTTCAAGGGCTTCAATGATGACTATAATCTGGTTATTTGACCTAGATCTCTTCATGAAACTTTTACAGGACACTTTTATGTATAACATATCTAAATTTCAGAGGAAACGAAAAAGAATAAGTGGGTGGAATCTCAATATTTCGGAGATGTGTACACTGGACGATGCGGTAATGGATCCAGAAGCTTCGTGAGGTTGTATAAAATAATCTAAAAATAATCTGGCTTGGAGTTCTGCATGAAAGTTGTACGAAAATTTCTTGGCTATCACTCTGTAAAATTTCGTAATTTTTGGAGGCCGTATGGATATTTTAATCGAATTTATTCGGAAACTGTGCAATCTGATTTTATCCGAATATTATGTGCTATTTTGTGGAAATTGTGAAATTGTGTGAAATTCAATTTGGCCATGAATTTTGCATGAAATTATCATCCTATTGGTTTGTTTAATGATTGCTTGAATTTTATGATTTTGGGAAATCATAGATATTGAATTTAATATTTATTTATAAAAAAATAATATGATAATAAAAAAATAATAATAAAATAAAATGGATTATTTTTTGGCCATAAATTCCATTGAATTTATTAATAAATAATTATACATTGTTGCATGTATGATAAGACATTGGTGTATGTATGACCATGAATTGTGATGCATGTGTGAATCATATGCCATGCTAAATTGAGACCGAAATTGGTGAAAATGAATAATGTTAAATGAGGAGATTGTTGTGGCGGATGATAATGCCCCGGGAGTCGGGATGCCCAGAGGTTCGAATGAGTCGATGCCCTTTGGATGCCTGGTTGTATTATGAATACATGCCCAGAGGTTTTCCTCGGGAGTGTCGGGATGCCCGGTTGTATTATGATACATGCCCGGAGGGTGAGGGGTTGTATCATGATGCATGCCCGGAGGGTAGGGGAAACCATTTTCATGGCGAGCCCCGGAGATTCCTCGTGATGCCAGTTGGGGTGCGAGATGCCTGGCTAGAAGGGTAAAGGCCGGATGTCTGGTTGTATCTTGGATACATGCCCGGAGGATACCTCGTGATGCCAGTTGGGATACGAGATGCCCGGAATGTGGGGGTGTCGGATGCCCGGTTGTATCTTGGATACATGCCCGGATGGTTCTCGCGATGTCAGGATTGGGCGCGAGTGATGAATGTGGGATGCAAACATTGGTCCCGGGAAAGAGAAATGTGGCAGTCAATATGAAAAGATGAGATTGAGAAATTGAAATATGCATGATGATATGCATGATATGATGATGATGATATGCATGATGATGATGATATATGATAAGGCATGATGATATACATGACGATGATGATGATAATGATGATGATGATGATATATGATAAGGCATGATAATATGCATGATGATATGCATGACGATGATGATGATGATATATAATATGGCATGACAACATGTGTAATGTGATGATGCCATGATGATGATGATGATGATGACATGTATGATATGTTGATGCGATGATGATGATGACATGTGTGATGTGATGATGTCATAATGATGATGACATGTATGATATGATGATGATACACATGTGTGTGTTATGATTTTGGTGATGATGCATGATAGTATATGCATGGCTTCAAGGTAAGTAATGCCTGCAATGCATGTATGACTTATATGATGCAATGAGTGGTTATTGGATTTCTTTACTTGCTGAGTGGTTGTACTCACCTCTTTTGGGGACCAACATTTCAGATTAGTAGATGGATTGAGCGGTTGGATATGACCGTAAGAAGGAGGATAGCAAAGGAGGGAACTTTTGGGCGCTGACACTAATCGATGGACTCTAAAGTAGACGACTGTTGAAAGCGACGTCACTCATCTTTTGAAATATAGCCAAGTATAGAAAGACTATGTCAATTTGATGTATCGACTAATGACGTCCATCAAGTTATGTAGACAAAAGTGTACGGCTTTTACCTATAAATGTTTAGTTGGTGTGCATCGTTTTCTGAATATAGGGAAGGGAGTTTGTTAGATGTGCTTCCGTATTTAAATTGCGCAAGGGACCGATCTAAAAGATGTAAACCCCTAGGTTGTATGGACCCGCTGCAATTGAAATGGTATCAGAGTGACATGTTATTAGGAAAGTAAATGGTAAGCAAACTGTGGCGACCCAAATCGGATCGGGGGCCGTCGAGGGGTGCCACAGTATCTGATGATACTCTACAAATACTTCTCGGTCTCTAGCTATGTGGTATGTTGCTCCTGAGTTTACAATCCACATTGGATGAGATTTAGCAAGCATTACAATGCTAGAAACAAAAGCATTACTTAAGGTAATGGAGTAATAGGGTATCCCTTTCGACTTAGTGCATTCACAAATAAAGTGACCCATCTTGCCACAATTGTAGCACTTCATATTGGTCTTGTCTTTCTTCCCACTATGCTTCTCGTGTTGGAAGGTCTTAGCCCTCTTAGGTGCCTGATTAGTTTTCTTCCATTTATTGTTGAATTGATAATTCCTTTTGCGCTTGAAGCCTGAAACTTTGCGCGAACTCGATTCAGCAACATAAGCATAAGTAGAGGATTTCGTAGCCTCTATACGCTCATTCTCTAATTCTAAATTACGCGCTACATCATCAAAAGTGACAATATTCTCATTTTGCGTTATGTCTATCTTCATACGCTCCCAATTGTTAGGAAGAAACCTTATAACAACCTGAACTTGTTGTTTATTAGTAAGAGAATGACCTGCCGACTTCAGCTTATGAATCATGTTTGACATCTCCCGAAGATGCTGCCTCATTGTTACATTTGTGCGCTTTTTGTATGTGTCAAACTTGATCATACATCTCCTCAACTTAGTGGCGGATGTACCCCCAAACTTATCTTTCAAGGCAACCCACATTGTTTGAACTTTATCATAACTTTCAAACTCACACATAATATCATCTTACATACAACTCAGCAACATAATGCGAATAATACTATTTTTCTTCTTCCAAGCTTGATAAGATTTTAGATCTCTCCTATGTTGAGTTGAAGTTCCATGCTCAGGTTCATCTATGGTGTGGTTGAGGGTTGCCAAAACCTCTTACTCTTCAAGGATGTACTGAACCTTTCAGTGCCAAATATCATAATTGTCATCGTTAAGCGTTTCACCCTTACAGTCAGCCACAATAGTCTTGGATGCCGAAGCTATAATCAATTGCTATAATACATTAACATAATAAATGCAAAATCAATATTAACACACTTTTAGAGTAACACACATATTTAATTCACAACAAAGACAAACTAAATTAATGATAATTCAACAAAAGACACAGAAACAAAAGTTCACTATGCTCCCAATCAGCTCCTATGTTCAATTGTTTTATTATCATTAATTAGTTTAATTTGCACAAATTTTAAGTTCTAAGTGAGAACTCCTTTGAATTCTACCAACCTACGAACTCCTATCAAGAAAAATAATTACATGACCTCATGTAATTTTTACATTTTTCCATTAACACAAAAGGCATAGCATGATGTGAACTAACGTACAAAAAATAATCATGCATCAACTATAATCAAAACCGTAATTCAACATGTAATGAAAAATCAATGATTTCCTACCATTGTTCGAATTTTCTTGGAACTAGAAAATTACAAGTGTATTAAACTATATATATGCTATCATCGAACCAAGCTTTACACAACATATATAATACTATTTTCATGTAAGCTAGCTACTGCATTTCCAAAACCATGAGAAAATACAGGCTAAACATGAACAAAAAATACATTTACTCCCAAAAAATACGAGTACTTAGGGTTTCGTACACATTTTTATACCTTTGAAAAACTCAAACATGTAAAATAATTATACCACAGTGTAGAGAACATCCATACGAACCAAAGGCCCCGACCACACTCCAATCGAATACCACATGTGCCCACACACGCCAACGAGCCATAAGGCTCCTGGCCAGTTCGACCAGTCTAACCAGTCCAACCGACGACCGGTTTGATTGGTTTGATTGCCGGACTGGTTGACCAGTCTGATTGATCAACGGGTCGGGTCAGGTCGGTTGGGTTGGGTTGGGTCGGATCGCCGGCTGGTTGTCGGCGGTGATGTCATCAATGACGTCATCCGGTGGTTACCGACCGTTGGATGACGTCAGCATGCATCGGTTCGCTGACGTGTGCGTGACGCTCACGTGCTGGGATTTCCAGTGCGTTGGGCACGTGGCGCCCACGGGCCGCGGCTTCTGGCTGCACGTGTGGGTGGATCCGGTGTCCCTTGATGGTGCTCAACCCACCGTTCGACTCGTCTCAATGAGTACTTTCATCCTGTATATTTAAAAATTTATTTTTGTGGAAAAAATATTTCCAAAAATGGCCAAAACCATATGGGTGTACACGGCCCCAAACCCATTTTTCACTTCGGTTCGTTTTCGACGATTCAGATTGCATTTCTGAGAAATAAACATCCATACAATGTAGATTTCATTCTCTTGATCTCGATATCAAATGGTAAATGAGAAAATTCGATGAAAAAACAAGATAGAAATTACAACCGGGCTCTAATACCAATATAGGAAAATAGTCGGCAGAAGATGACTTACCTATTTTCGATTCGCAATGAACAATTTATCCCGGAACGATAGTTGAATTGCGGATGAATGACGAACAATATTACTTCACGTTGATTTGAATACAATCATGAGAAAAACATCTAATTTCCACAGCGTAAATGCCAATTGTTTTCGTAAAAGAGAAATGGAATGCTTTCTTTTTCTTTGATAGAAATGGGACAAGAAAAAATAAAACAATTTCTTTATGAGCTACGTTCTGCCAACCATCCCAACGGTTATCTTCAGAAGATTTTTATACGACTTCCTCATACCCTTTCAAAGGGTGTGTTTCCATCATAACTTATCAAAACGAAACGGTGCGTTCTAATTGCACCCCATCATGGACGTATTAATAAAGTACTACATGATAGCTTGTGAAAACTAATGAAGCAATGTGATGACTTATGATATGGACATATGAGAAGCACGTCATAGCATAATGTCAAATTGCCACGGGAACTCATTTATGACTCAGAGTCAGAACAAAATACTCTTAATATCGAGTCAAGGATGTTGATTTTCATTTTTGTTCAACCAATGAAGATTAGCGAAATCATCTCATGAGCAGGACAATTTGATTGCATAAGTCAATTAATAGGGAGGAATCGATTGCAAAATATAAATGTTGAACAATGAAATCATAAATACTAAAATTAGGGAAAATTGTCCAAAAAATCTTAAATCTATTGTACGATGGCTAATTATGGCTTAGATATTCAATTATGCTAATTTAGTTATAAACTTTTAACAATTTACCAATTCAGTTTTAAACATTTCAATTCAACAACACCACCTCAAACACCTAGCTGATGTTCTCGAGCGATTCCATCCTTTGGTTTTTTGGAAGGACCTATTTACGGCAGAGCTCTTGTGCAAGTTGATACAACCATCCCTTTTTACAGACCGTGGATCCTGTATACTTTCGAATCAGCACAACAACTCAATCGTGTTTATTCCGTTGCTAAGGTATACAAGTCCTTCGAACGTATTCGTGCAGACGCTCCCTGAAGAATACAGAGAGATTCAAAGAGAGTTCTGTGTATTAAACCATGCTAAGGTTCATATGGCTTTGTGCATATCAAGAAGAGATGCCATGGGATTATTCTCAGGCGTACTAGTTAGTTAACCGGGGATTTCATTCGGCAATTGCTCATAAATACGGACAAAGCATTATAGAATCAATGGATGATTCTCTGGACCCATGAGACTACGGAGAGCTTTATCCCGAAGAAGTGGAAAACACGGCGCAACCAGAAATTAATTATGGAACAGATCCGGGATCCAACGAAAGTGGAGAAATCTCAGTAACAATGAACGTACCACTTTGACAAAGTTGTTTGGCAGTATGCTAGATCATTGAGTCCGCTGAGTCTGTATTGGTTGCTTTAAGTCCGAGCCAGTAATAAAGTGGTCTGTGATGCCATCCTCTTCTATACAAAGGGAGACTCGGTTTAATGTTGAATATGAATGGGCTAGCAGTTAAATTTTATATACTTTCCTTTCCCGATGCTATCCTAGATATTCCCTACTCTCCCCTCTAAGCCAATCTAGAATTGCAGTATTGGTTCTATAAGATAAGCTTGATTAGCAAGTATGCTGTCTAATTACCATTTTGTGTGGATCCTATGAAATAGAAAATTTCTGAGAGCTAAATGATTTGAGATGGAAATTAATTGTGCGAGAGACTAACCGTCAATCCTATTTGAATGGTCGAGAGAAGGGCTCGTGTTGGGATAACATACCTCTCTTGTATCTCCATTTGTTTCCATTTGAATCCTCTCTCTCTCTCTCTCTCTCTCTCTCTCTCTCTCTCTCTCTCTCTCTCTCTCTCTCTCTCTAAAACAACAGGTACAGCTAAAACAACCAGGGTATTGCTCTTGTTTCCTTAGATTGTCCTAGTTCCTCTAACTAGGGGTGAGCATGGTCCGGGTTAGGTTGATCCACCTCCTAACCCTAGGATTAACCCGCACAGTACTGGTCCTCAATTTTTGGGACCGATGACCGACCTTATTGAGCTTGAGATCGATGACCGGTTTCAATTTTTTGTACTCCTTAAAAAGCGATTGAAGACCGGACTGACCCAATGAATTTGGTCCGGTTTCAAGGTCAACTCAAGACCAACCAATAATTTTTTATTTCATTTTTTGTACTCCTTGAAAGGACAACCGGGGATCGTATCGACCCAATGGGTTCGATGATGAGCGAGGTCAACTAAGAAAGGCAAGTGATGAGGGTCAAGTAGGGTGAGTGTCGAACAGAATGAGCATCGAATGTCGAGCGGGGAGCAATAAGCCAAGCGAGCATCAAGCGGCGAGCGGCACAAGTGACCCAAAGCGAGCGAGGCGAGTGTTGAGTGGCGAGCGAAGAAATTGTTTCTTTCAATTTTCAAAAATTGAAGACTAAGAGGACAAATAAGATAGATGAGAACGAATACTAAAGGAGGATGCCATAATGTGCCTTTTTCGACGCCATGAGGACTCCTCACAAAAACATTTTTCTCATTCATAAATTATGACTATTGATACCGTAAAAGACATTAAAAACCTAAGTTATTAAAGAATAATGTAAAATTACTTGAACTTCTTACTAAATAGCTGTTTAATGTTGTTGACGCCGTTTATTTTAAGGTTTTCTCTATATAAAAAAATTTATATATATAGTCAGGGTTGGTTCAGGTTGGACCTACCCGGAACTCTCAGGACTGAGGATCGACCTGCACAGTGCTAGTTTAGGAATTCTAAGATTAAGGACCGACCTAGTCTCCTTGGGAATCGGACTAGGACTGGCTAGGTTAGGCCAATCTAGGGTCGGTCCAGGGTTGACCCTAAATCGATGCTCACCCCTACCTCTGACAAGTCAATTGCATCTAAAAAGATTTATCTTTATGAGGTTTCTTTATCTCAACCGCGATTAGAAGATCTCTAGCACTTTTCTCCCTCTTGTAAATCCATACTCCGCTTTAGCACCTGCCTTGTTCTTTTTATTATATTTTTATTATATCGAAAAAGATCTTTTATTTATATCATAACTGGTGTAGTACCAGCAGCGCTCAAGACTGCGACGTCATTACATAGTAGGATCCAGTTGAGTAGCTGAGCCTGCTCGGACAATCCTGGTGAATCCCTCAACGAGGCTGTCACGCCCTGATTCTCGGGCACGCACCCATCCCTCAACTAGTCGATTAAAAGCGACATCCCAAGACGCATCGGTGACCCATTCATTTTAATACACAGGCAAAAGCATATAATTAATTCTCATACAATAAAATAATATGATAGAAAAGTAGGCTATATTTTTCGAACATGAAAAACTATAACCACACTTTTATACAATACAAACTATATAGTATATATCACAATACTATTCACAAAAGTCTGGTCTACCACACATAGGTTTATGACTTAGGATAGGATGGGATTTCAGTCCTCATTCGGATCGTACTCCGGGTCATCCTCAGGATCTTCTTCGGACTCTTCCTTCGGCTCCTCACTAGGGTCCTCCTTTTCAGGTTCTTCCTTCTCCGATTTCTCCTCCTCGGGTTCCTCCTCCCAATTCTCTTTTGAGTACACCTCTTCTTGATCAACCTCTTCTTCTAGCATACTCTAGCTGGAGTCTACTGCTAATTGCTTGGGAGAGTCGATGTCACCCTCGAGCTTGGGATCTCTAGCATCAATCACTGCTCCATCCTCAGAATCTGTCGTTCCTTCCCCGAACGCTTCCTCTAAAACGAATAGAGGTACATCACCTTTTGGCATGGGACCTTCCCTTCGCCCATCATGATACTCACGGTACCACGACCAATATTCATGGGGCCTCAAGTCATCTTTTCCCACGTCAACCCAGACGGTTGACTTAATCAAAACGTACTCTAGTCCTTCTGGGTGAGGGTGTATCGGAAAGTGAGTTTCTATCTCAGTGACTTCTTCTGGTATACCAAAGTGCATGGGAGGATGAGGAAGTGGAGGTGCTGCCATCTAGGGACCTGAAATGTGATCCCACAATCGGGATGAGACTACGTCTTAGCGAGTTCTACCCCTTAAGACCCGATTAGGACGCCGGTACACTCTAGAGGCTGCCTAAGCACAACACGAGTCAGAGAACTTACCTTGGTCTTAGATCGATTCTTGCAAGTCAGTATATATATCAAATATACACTATCACATCACATCACTCAATCATATTGAATCATCGATCAATCGACCTAGTCGATTACATATCATTTAGATAATTCCCAGTCATTTTAATCTATACCATTCATTTTCCCCAACGGTATACATCTAGTCACCGAGCCACGTGCATTCTCTAAGGCGACATACTTCATCACCGAGCCACGTGCATTCTCAAAGGCAGCTGTGACACCTCGAACCCTTCGCAGGTCGTCACCAGCAGCAATGTTACACCTTATTACCTTTCTGTCTTTCGAAGAAGTGTCCTAATATGCAGACACATTTTTTTTTTAAAACGGTCCCAGAGCGACTCATTAGCGGAAGCAAATTAAAATATCACCGTCTCTCTCCCTACCAACCATGATACAAATACACACCATTAAACACCATCATTTTATAAATAAGTCATGACACTTTATTTACATATATATATCAAGATGGGATTCCCTTCGGGTCGGTACAACAAAAGGAAAATCTAGGACTCAGCCACGTCCAGCCTAAAACCTAAAAAAGAGAACCCTCGACCCTCAACATCATACGTGCACAACCCCCATCAAAAGTGTCGGCTATCTATATCCCAAAAAAAGATCCGGCTCCTACTCATCGCGCGCGGGTCTCACACCCAACCTGGTGCATCAGGCGGTGGCGGCGGCAACATCCCTCGCATCGCTCCATCCCGACGAATGTGCACAGATATGAACTCCTGAATGACAGGGCCCCCAGCTAGGCCTATGTTGTACATCACTAGACATCGTACTCGAATAAAAGTCGAGTCCGGGAACGGAGGGACAGTCTATCTCGGCACACTCGACCTCTACATCGGATGGTAGACCATAAAACACCCCGCGTGACGGCGGGAAGCGGCAAACCGCTAATCTGAAATGTGGGTCCCCAAAGGGGTGAGTACAACCACTCGGCGAGATAGGGAAATCCAATAACAACTCAATGCATCATGCAATCATACATGCATTGCAGGCACTACTTACCTTGAAGCCATGCGCATACTATCATGCATCATCATATCAATTCATAACACATTCATGTGTATCATCATCGTAACATACATGTCATCATCATCATCATGGCATCATTACATCATACATGTCATCGAGCCATATCATATATCATCATCATTATCATCACCATGCATATCATCATGCATATCATATCATGGGTGATCATCATTATTTCACATCACATATCATCATCATCATCAACATCATCATGCATACCATCATGTATATCATATCATGGGTGATCATCATTATTTCACATCACATATCATCATCATCATCAACATCATCATGCATACCATCATGTATATCATATCATGGGTGATCATCATTATTTCACATCACATATCATCATCATCATCATCATGCATATCATATCATGGGTGATCATCATTATTTCACATCACATATCATCATCATCATCATGCATATCATCATGCATATAATATCATGGGTGATCATCATTATTTCACATCACATATCATCATCATCATCATGCATATCATCATGCATATCATGTCATGATTTAATTTCCACTTTTAGCTTTCAATTTGATCACCACATCACCCATTTCTCAATTCATCAATTTCATCATCCCCTCGGGCAAAGACCTCCGAGGCTTCCGGCATTCGCCTCCCAGGGCCACCGGGCATCCGCCCCCACATTCCGGGCATCTCGCATCTCAACTAGCATCACGAGGCATTCCCTTCGGGCAGAAACCTCCGACAGGGCTTCCGGCATTTACACTCCCTGGCTGGGCATCCCGCACCCCAAATCCTGGCATCACGAGGCATTCCTTTCGGGCAACGAGACCTCCGACAAGGCTTCCGGCCCCCAACATTCCGGGCATCTTGAATCTCCTAGGGAATCCGGCAATGCATCTCTGTACATTCCGGCCTCATCCTCCACCACAACTACTTACTCACTTATCATTATCCACATTTATCATCATTTTGATCTCATTTTAACATGGCATATGATTCACACATGCATCACAATTCATGGTCATACATACACCAATGTCTTATCATACATGCAACAAGGTATAATTATTTATTAATAAATTCAATGGAATTTATGGCCAATAAAATAATCCATTTTATTTTATTATTATTATTTTATTTATTTTTATTATCATATATACATATTTTTAAAATAAATATTAAATTCAATATCTATAATTTCCCAAAATCATAAAATTCAAGCAATCATTAAACAAACCAATAGGATGACAATTTCATGCAAAATTCATGGCCAAATTGAAATTCACACAATTTCACAATTTCCACAAAATAGCACATGATATTCGGATAATAACCATAATGCACAGTTTCCGAATAAATCCGATTAAAATATCCATACGGCCTCCAAAAATTACGAAATTTTACAGAATGATAGCCAAGACATTTTCGTAAAATTTCATGAAGAACTCCAAGCCAGATTCTTTTTAGCTTATTTTATACAACCTCACAGAGCTTCTGGATCCATTACCGCATCGTCCAGTGTACACATCTCCGACATATTGAGATTTCACCTACTTATTCTCTTTCGTTTCCTCTGAAATTTAGATATGTTATACATCAAGGTGTCCTCTACAAGTTTTATGAAGATATATAGGTCAAATAACCAGATTATAGTCATCATCTATGTCCATGAAGTCTCGGGTATCTCGGAATACATCACCAGAATCATCGTCTTCAAGATCTAGTTGATTTACTAGGCTATACTTGTTCATTTCACTTCAAATTTGAGTATATTGTAGTTTAAGATGTCTCCTACAACTTTCATGAAGAAATAGAAGTGATATTCTCATCACAAACCAACATGCAACCACGAATCTAGCAAGAGGTCAGTAAAAACTCTCCAGATCTGAGGTCTCCGTAGAATAAGACTTTAACCCCACCAATCTCCATAATTTTCCACGAAATTTCAGTATGTTGTAGTTCAAGATGTTAGCTACAACTATCATGAAGAAATCGAAGCGAAAATCTGACTCTAAACACACATGCAAGCTCAAACAAGTTACTGACTCACACGGTCCGAACACAAACAGCCATACCTTCCAACATGCATCATCCATGCTTCGGTTTTTCTCACTTAAACACTCAAAGATTGAACATGCAAACCACATACAAGCATGCAAGAGAAGCTAGAGGACTTCCACTTGCCTCTAGGATGGACGGTCGACGGCGTACGGCGGCGAACACGGCGGACGGACGGCGGTTTCCCTCCTCCTCTCTCTCGGCCGCTCCTCCCTCTCTCTCTCACTCTCTCTCTCTCTCTCTCTCTCTCTCTCTCTCTCTCTCTCTCTCTCTCTCTCTCTCTCTCTCCTTGGGCGAGCAAATGGCTGGCCACCCTTCTCTCTCTTCCCTTCTTATACCCCCAAACCCTCATCATTTGCAATGATTGCATGCCACTTAGATTAGCCAATGCATGGCATCCTAGTCTAGGCCAATGCATGAAGTCTTCTTGCCACTTGTATTGATGGGCTTTTGGGCTTGGGCCTCCCTTCTTGGGCCGGTGACTTCCCCTCTTTGGGCCGCTCATCTTGGCCCATTAAAGGCTTAGGCCAATGGGTCTAAGGCCCATTTGAAAATTAACCCCTTTTTCCCCCTTTTTTTTTTGAATTTCTTCTATAAATATTTTTAAATTTCAATTTTCATCTTGGCCAAAGTCTTGGGACATCTTGGTTATTGAAATTTAATTTATAAAGCACATGGCCAAGCATAAATTATTAATTTATCGAATTTAAATTTTCACAATCATACGCATAAATCATCTAATTAAAAGACTAATGGCTAAAACATAAGCCATGGAAATTCTATCACCTAATTAAAGACTTTAACACACCTTATGGCTTGGCTTTGAATTTTGGGATGCCACAATTCTCCCTTTCTTAGAGAATTTCGTCCTCGAAATTCAAACACCACTCGCGCCTTCTTTAAACAAATAGGGATACTTTTCCTTCATTTGATCCTCACTTTCCCATGCGGCTTCTTCCATATCATGATGTCGCCATAACACCTTAACCAATGGGATTTTCTTGGTCCTAAGAATTTGCTCCTTTCAATCCAATATCTGCACAGGCTCTTCAATGTACCTTACTTTCTCATCCATTTTGATGGCTTCATGATCGAGTATGTGACCAGGATCCAGCTGGTACTTCCTCAACATCGATACATGAAACACATAGTGCAGATTTTCTAACTTAGGAGGTAACACTAAACGATAAGCTACATCCCCTATCCTCTTAAGAATTTCAAAAGGTCCAACAAACCTAGGGCTTAACTTACCCCTCATCCCGAATCGAGATATTCCTTTCATTGGAGATACCTTAAGGAATACATGGTCTCATACACTAAATTCCAAAGGCCTTCTACGCCTATCTGCGTAGCCTTTCTGTCTACTCTGAGCTGTTCTAAGTCTTTCTCGATAATTTCAACGGCCTCGGCGGTAACTTGTACCGAGTTCGGAGTCCCTGTCAACTTCCTTTCACCCACTTCACTCCAACAGACAGGAGTCCTACATCTTCTTCCATATAATGCCTCATAAGGTGCCATGCCTATACTTTTCTAAAAGCTATTATTATAAGCAAACTCTACCAAATGCAATCTTTCATCCCAATTTCTTTTGAAATCGATTACACAAGCCCTTAACATATCCTCTAATATCTGGATCACTCTTTCTGATTGACCATCTAATGAAAACTTGATCTAAGGCGAAGCTTAGATCCTAACGCAACTTGAAGACTTCTCCAAAAATTCGAAGTAAATCTCAGATCCTGATCGAAAGTAATAATAGTCACCGGAACACCATGTAAGCGTACCACTTGACTTACATACATGTCCGCATACTTATCCATTGGGTAGTCCATGCGAATCGCTAAGAAATGTGCCGACTTAGTCAAACGATCCACTATCACCCAAATTGAATCATGACTACTTGATGTCCTTGGCAATCCTTGCACAAAGTCCATCGTTATATGTTCCCATTTCCATTATGGAATGTCTAATGGTCTCAAAAGTCCTGCGGGTTTACGATGCTCCGCTTTCACTTGTTGACACGTCAAACATTGAGATACGTACTTAGCCGTATCTGCCTTCATACCATTCCACCAAAATTGCTGACGCAAATTTCTGTACATCTTTGTACAACCTGGGTGGATACTATAATTACTCTTATGTGCCTCCGACAGAATTTCCTTCCTCAACTCCTCATTGTCGGGAACACAAAGTCGTCCTTGACATCTTACATTCCATCATCAGAGATCTGAAATTCCGATCTTTTCCCTAACGATACAGCATCTTTCACTTTCAAAATCTCCGGTCGGATTCTTGCGGGATTTTAATTTTCTGGATAATCTCAGGCTCTATCCTTAATGCACTAAGCATGCCAGTAAGACAATCCATTTCCAATTTAAACTCTGAATTTGCTACAGATTCTAACAATTCCCATTCGGCCATTCTCAAACTAGCCATTTCCATAGCTGACTTTTGACTAAGAGCATCTGTTACTCTATTCGCTTTTCCTGGATGATATCTTATCTCACAATCATAGTCCTTCAACAACTCCATCCACCTCCTTTGTCTCATGTTCAACTCCTTTTGTGAGAACAGATACTTCAAACTCTTATGATCCGTATAAATCTCAAACTTTTCCCCATACAAATAGTGTCTCCATATTTTTAAGGCAAACATTATAGCTGCTAGCTCTAAATCACGCGTAAGATAATTCAGCTCATGGGGTTTCAATTGTCTGGATGCATAGGCTACAACCTTGCCATGCTGCATCAACACACATCCCGATCCTTTGTGAGATGCATCACTATACCTTTGTGAAACCATCAGGTCCGAGGGTATAGTGAGAATTGGAGCCGAGTCAATTTCCTTTTGAGCTCCACGAAAACTCCTTTCACATTCTCCATTCCATTCAAACTTCACATTCTTTCGGGTCAATTTAGTTAAAGGTCACTGCCAATCTTGAAAATCTTTAACCTTCTATAATAACCAGCCAGTCCTAAGAAACTTCATTTTGGTCATTGGTCTCGGCCAATTCACTACCATTTCAACTTTTCTTTGGATCTCTTTGCCCAATTCCTTTTCACGACACCACATGTCCTAGAAATATTATCAACCTCCTTCACATTCAAAACTCAGCATACAACTTATGCTCTCTCGGGTTTCAGTGGTATGCAAAACTATTCTCAACTTCCATATTTCGCTGCTCATGCTTTTCTTTAGGCCCTTTTGAATATATAGCCCAGAATATCATCAATTCACAAACTAGTCTAAATAAGGCTGAAATATTCTATTCATCAAATCCATAAATGCAGCCCGCGCGTTAGTCAATCCAAATGGCATAACAAGGAACTCATAGTGTCCATAACGAGTCATGAACGCTCTGACTCTTAGGAATGTCCTCATTTTTAATTCTCAGCGATGGTATCCACCTCAAGTCACTTAGAGAAGACCGAACTTCATTGGTCAAATAAGTCATCAATTCTAGGTAAAGGATACTTATTCTTAATGGTCATCTGATTCAACTGCCTTCAATACACAAGCGCATCGATCCATCTTTCTTTTTCACAAACAAGACTGCACCCCAAGGTGAAGCACTTGGTCTAATGAATCATTTGTCAAGCAATTCTTGCGATTTGCACTTTCAACTCCTTCAATTCGACTAAGGCCATCCTATAAATTTTGATATTAGTCCCGTTCCAGGCATTAATTCAATTTCAAATTCAATCTCCCGCTCGGGGCAATCCGAGCAATCCCTCAGGAAATACATCTTGAAATTCGTTAACTACACGAACTTTCTCAAGATTAGGCTCCTTCCTTGCATAATCTCTAACTATGGCTAGAAATACCCTTGACATCCTTTGTCAAATCTTACATGCTTCTACTTTTGCGCGTTATAAATGCTACGGGAAAATGGGTCGACCTCCTAAAAATTCACAACTAGATCGAATAAACTTAGAATTGAATCACTCTTCTATAACAATCCATTCTAGCCCGATACTTACGAAGCTAGTCCATTCCTATAATAACATCAAAATCATACATAGCCATTACAACCAAGTCTATTTCCATATCCTTTCCTCCCATTGATATCTTACAATTTCCACACACCAAGCGTAGACAATACCATATCCTTTAAAGGCGTGGAAACACAAAAGAGGCGTTTCAAGAGGCATAACTTCTATCTTATTCAAACATCTATATCTTTCGGACACAAACTTGAATGCGTTGCACCGTGTCAAACAATGCATATGCCTTTTGACCATTAATAAGAATCGTACCTGAGATAACATTTTGGAAGCTTCCGCTTCCTCTTGGGTAATCGCATACACCCTTCCTTGAAAATGGTCTCGAGGATTTCCTTGTGGGTTCGACCTAACTGACACTTGACATCCTTTGTCAAGATTAGGCCACCTTCGTACCGAGCCCAACACTCATGATCGGGCCTCTCATTGTGGGCAATTCCTCCTAAGATGACCCACTTGTCCACAACCAAAACATTTCTGTTGTCCTTATTCAAACATACAAGGTCCCCGTGAGGCCATTAATAAGCGTCCATTACACTTATGACAAATACACCCTTTTCCCTACATTCGGACCACTCCTTGCCCCTCCAGAATTTCCAAAGTTACTCTTCTTCTTCACATTCCAGGTCTGACCTTGACCAGAATAAGGTCTCACATCATTAAAATTCAACGGTTTCTTAAACTCCGACCGCTCTCTCAACGCTCTGCTCCACTAATCACGCCCTTTCATAAATCTCATTATAATCCCTTATGTTCAAAGGCACCAGTTGCTTCCTAATGTCAGTCCTCAACCCTTTTAGGAATCTCTTAGCCTTCTTTTCCTGATCCTCAATCAATCTAGGAGCATATCTAGACAATTCAGAAAATCTAGCCTCATACTGATCTACTGTCAACCCTTTTTGTTCTAGCTGAACAAATTCAGTAATCTTCCTATCCTTAGCACAATAAGAGAAATGCTTCCTATTGAAAGCCCTAACAAACTCCTCCCAACTAACATCAGAACTTGGTGGAAAGATTATGTCATTTGAAGCTCTCCACCAAAACTTCGCATTTCCCTCCAACGGTACTCGCTAAAACTATTTTCTCGGCGGTGCAGTCCAACAGCCGGAAAATTCGTTCCATCCCATCAATCCATTGCTCCGCCTCCTCGGGACTTCCCATTCCATTAAACTTAAGTGGCTTTAGCTTCAAAAACTGTTCCACTAGTCCTTGAGTACGGCGTTACGCTCCGGGCTGTTCTTTTGCCTCTCCATCAGATTTCCAATATTGGCTAATGCCTGCAGGATATCTTCCATTCGGGGTTTAGCCCTTGCAGCAGAGGCTTCAGCCCTCGATGGATGAGCACTTCCAGCTCGCACCATGACTTTCCTGCAATTTCCAAGCATTGCCTCAGGAATAATCTGAGACTCACTGCCTCCACTCAAAGCAATTACTACTACTACATAAGTAACATATACATGTTACTGGTACCTAAAGGCAACTCAAAATAAACTCTTTTGGGGATCTACGAGTGAATACTCATCACCCGTTATTCAATTATTTCATTTTAGATCCTATGGTGTGCATTGTCATCATGTTCTTCAATTTCCAAACGAGGCTCCTTATCACTCCACCTATAACCATTCGCTCTAATACCAAAAAGGGCAGCTGTGACACCCTGAACCCTTCGCAAGTCGTCACCAGTGCCAATATTACACCTTATTACCTTTCTGTCTTTCGAAGAAGTGTCCTAATACGCAGACACATTTTTTTTATTTTTAAAATGGTCCCAGCGCGACTCATTAGCGGAAGCAAATTAAAATATCACCGTCTCTCTCCCTACCAACCATGATACAAATACACACCACTAAACACCATCATTTTATAAACAAGCCACGACACTTTATTTACATATATATATATATATATATATATATATATATATATATATATATATCAAGATGGGATTCCCTTCGGGTTGGTACAACAAAAGGAAAAGCTAGGACTCAGCCACGTCCAGCCTAAAACCTCAAAAAGAGAACCCTCGACCCTCAACATCATACGTGAACAACCCTCATCAAAAGTGTCGGCTATCTATATCCCAAAAAAAGATCCGGCTCCTACTCATCGTGCGCGGGTCTCACACCCAACCCGGTGCATCAGGCGGTGGCGGCGGCAACATCCCTCGCATCGCTCCATCCCGACGAACGTGCACATATATGAACTCTTGAATGACAGGGCCCCCAGCCAGGCCTATGTCGTACATCACTAGACAGCGTACTCGAATAAAAGTCAGTCCGGGAACAGAGGGACAGTTTATCTCAGCACACTCAACCTCTACATCGGATGGTAGACCGTAAAACACCCCCCGCGTGACGGCAGGAAGCGGCATACTGCTAATATGAAATGTGGGTCCCCAAAGGGGTGAGTACAACCACTCAAATAGATAGGAAATCCAATAACAACTCAATGCATCATGCAATCATACATGCATTGCGAGCATTACTTACCTTGAAGCCATGCGCATACTATCATGCATCATCATATCAATTCATAACACATTCATGTGTATCATCATCGTAACATACATGTCATCATCATCATGACATCATCACACCACACATGTCATCATCATCATGGCATCATTACATCATACATGTCATCGAGCCATATCATATATCATCATCATTATCATCACCATGCATATCATCATGCATATCATATCATGGGTGATCATCATTATTTCACATCACATATCATCATCATCATCATCATCATGCATATCATCATGCATATCATCATGCATATCATATCATGGGTGATCATCATTATTTCACATCACATATCATCATCATCATCATCATGCATATCATCATACATATAATATCATGGGTGATCATCATTATTTCACATCACATATCATCATCATCATCGTCATGCATATCATCATGCATATCATGTCATGATTTAATTTCCACTTTTAGCTTTCAATTTGATCACCACATCACCCATTTCTCAATTCATCAATTTCATCATCCCCTCGGGCAAAGACCTCCGAGGCTTCCGGCATTCGCCTCCCGGCCACCGGGCATCCGGCCCCCACATTCCGGGCATCTCGCATCTCAACTAGCATCACGAGGCATTCCCTTCGGGCAGAAACCTCCGACAGAGCTTCCGGCATTTACACTCCCTGGCCGAGCATCCCGCACCCCAAATCCTAGCATCGCGAGGCATTCCTTTCGGGCAAAGACCTCCGACAAGGCTTCCGGCCCCCAACATTCCAGGCATCCTGAATCTCCTAGGGAATCCGGCAATGCATCTCTGTACATTCCGGCCTCATCCTCCACCACAACTACTTACTCACTTATCATTATCCACATTTATCATCATTTTGATCTCATTTTAACATGGCATATGATTCACACATGCATCACAATTCATGGTCATACATACACCAATGTCTTATCATACATGCAACAAGGTATAATTATTTATTAATAAATTCAATGGAATTTATGGCCAATAAAATAATCCATTTTATTTTATTATTATTATTTTTATTTATTTTTATTATCATATATACATATTTTTAAAATAAATATTAAATTCAATATCTATAATTTCCCAAAATCATAAAATTCAAGCAATCATTAAACAAACCGATAGGATGACAATTTCATGCAAAATTCATGGCCAAATTGAAATTCACACAATTTCACAATTTCCACAAAATAGCACATGATATTCGGATAATAACCAGAATGCACAGTTTCCGAATAAATCCGATTAAAATATCCATACGGCCTCCAAAAATTACGAAATTTTACAGAATAATAACCAAGACATTTTCGTACAACTTTCATACAGAACTCCAAGCCAGATTCTTTTTAGATTATTTTATACAACCTCAAGAAGCTTCTGGATCCATTACCGCATCGTCCAGTGTACACATCTCCGAAATATTGAGATTTCACCTACTTATTCTTTTTCGTTTCCTCTGAAATTTAGATATGTTATAATTAAAGGTGTCCTCTAAAAGTTTAATGAAGATATCTAGGTCAAATAACCAGATTATAGTCATCATCTATGTCCATGAATTCTCGGGTATCTCGGAATACATCACCAGAATCATCATCTTCAATATCTAGTTGATTTACTAGGCTATACTTGTTCATTTCACTTCAAATTTGAGTATGTTGTAGTTTAAGATGTCTCCTACAACTTTCATGAATAAATATAAGTGATATTCGCATCACAAACCAACATGAAACGACAAATCTAGCAAGAGGTCAGTAAAAACTCTCCAGATCTGAGGTCTCCGTAGAATAAGACTTTAACCCCTCAAATCTCCATAATTTTCCACGAAATTTCAGTATGTTGTAGTTCAAGATGTTAGATACAACTCTCATGAAGAAATCGAAGCGAAAATATGACTCTAAACACACATGCAAGCTCAAACAAGTTACTGACTCACACGGTCCGAACACAAACAGCCATACCTTCCAACATGCATCATCCATGCTTCGGTTTTTCTCACTTAAACACTCAAAGATTGAACATGCAAACCACATACAAGCATGCAAGAGAAGCTAGAGGACTTCCACTTGCCTCTAGGATGGACGGTCGACGGCGTATGGCGGCGAACACGGCGGACGGACGGCGGTTTCCCTCCTCCTCTCTCTCGGCCGCTCCTCCCTCTCTCTCGCACAACTCTCTCTCTCCTCTCTCTCTCGCACAACTCTCTCTCTCTCTCTCTCTCTCTCTCTCTCTCCTTGGGCGAGCAAATGGCTGGCCACCCTTCTCTCTCTTCCCTTCTTATACCCCCAAACCCTCATCATTTGCAATGATTGCATGCCACTTAGATTAGCCAATGCATGGCATCCTAGTCTAGGCCAATGCATGAAGTCTTCTTGCCACTTGTATTGATGGGCTTTTGGGCTTGGGCCTCCCCTTCTTGGGCCGGTGACTTCCCCTCTTTGGGCCGCTCATCTTGGCCCATTAAAGGCTTAGGCCAATGGGCCTAAGGCCCATTCGAAAAATTAACCTTTTTCCCCTTCTTCTTCTTTTTTTTTGAATTTCTTCTATAAATATTTTTAAATTTCAATTTTCATCTTGGCCAAAGTCTTGGGACATTTTGTTTATTGAAATTTAATTTATAAAGCACATGGCCAAGCATAAATTATTAACTTATCAAATTTAAATTTTCACAATCATACGCATAAATCATCTAATTAAAAGACTAATGGCTAAAACATAAGCCATGGAAATTCTATCACCTAATTAAAGACTTTAACACACCTTATGGCTTGGCTTTGAATTTTGGGATGCCACAGCGACATGCCTAATCACCAAGTCCGGTGCATTCTTTAAGGCGACGTACTTAATTACCGAGCCACGTGCATTCTCAAATGCGATATACCAAATCACCGAGCCACGTGCATTCTCAAATGCGATATACCAAATCATTGAGCCACGTGCTATCCATAGGTGATTTATTTAATCTGCGAGTCACATGCATTCTTCAAGACGACACTCTAGGTCTCTGAGCCACGTATTATGACTCTCTTTCTCATTACTTTATATTAAATCCATTGGTCACGTGCATTCTCCACGACGACCTTCTTGGTTTCCGAGCCACGTAATACAACTTTCTTTTTCACCACTTTACATAGCCTATTAAAACATTAATGGCACTGTAGACCCACACTCGGTCATTTCCAATCAATTACTGAAATTGAATAACTTATAAATAAAATCCCAAAATTATATTTAATTCAATTCAGCACAAATTAATGCTCAAATAAATAAACGGACCGCACCACAATAATCAGCATAAAATTCCGGTGGTTGGCTATCCCTGCCTAATTTTCGAAAAATAAATAATTAATTAATTAATTTTGAAAATTATTGAATAAATACAATAAATCCAATTTAGGCCCGTAATGCCTAATTAGAAGCTGAAAAGAGCTTGGAAAATTTTTGAGACTTGTTCAATAAATAATAAAGCTTGTCTACTTGCTAATTACACTAACCATTTGCCTAACATGCATAGGTAAATCATTAATTTAATTATTCTAATTTAATATATCCATCTAATTGCACTTAATTAAATCTAATCAATCTCTAAGTATCATTAG
Source organism: Eucalyptus grandis (assembly GCF_016545825.1). Classification (NCBI taxonomy): domain Eukaryota; kingdom Viridiplantae; phylum Streptophyta; class Magnoliopsida; order Myrtales; family Myrtaceae; genus Eucalyptus; species Eucalyptus grandis. The sequence continues at coordinate 23,416,277 of NC_052613.1, forward strand.
CATACTAATGAGGGATTATTGAGCAAAACTCACATGTTTAACAATCCGTTCAGATCGAAACGTCGGGAACGTCATGGGAGACATTTTTCTCCAAAGCGGGCCTAAGTTTGGGGCCCGAAAACACCTCAAAACGGGCTTGAAAGTTGCTATGAACGTCGAGAATGGAGGGGAGAGGATGAGGGAGAGAGAGAGGGTTGGATAAGGAGGAGGGGAGACAAGGGTTCCACCTTGCCTCATCTTCCACACCATGGTCTCCTTGACCATTCATGGCCATGCATACTCCCTTGGCCTCCATTAGGCCACCAAGGCTTCTTCTTGGACATGTCAAATGGTCCAAAATGGCTAGGGGGAGGGGAGCTATGAATTTCTCAATTTTGGCTTCAATTGGTTACTTGTTTCTTCTCAATTCAAGCTCAATTGGCTTCAATAAAATCAATCAATTCACCATTGACCCTCTCGGCTTTTTTTGTGACGCCCAAATTCTTCGTTTTGTTTTTTGTTAGTTAGATTGAGCATATTTGAGACTATTTCAAAAAAAAATTGAATTAAATTAAATTCCATCGATGATTCACTTTGTATGTGGGGGAAAGAGAATTATAGAGAGAGTAAATTTTTCTTCCTCCCCCATGTAGCATCTAGGTGTAGTTGAAAAAGGTGTTGGAGAAAACTTCCTTGCGTGTTTTGAAACTGACAAAACGTTTCCATTAGTCTAGTCTAAAAACTTGCAGACTCTTTAGTCAAAGTCTGAAGACCACTGGACCACCAGACTCAAGACTCAAAGTCTATTCTCATTGACAGTTCTAGACCGTCAAAGAAGACTTATCCAGATCTGAGTATTTCGTTAAGGATTTGACTCTATCGACTGAAGAAGATCTCTCGGTTGGATATAGTATCTTGGAATCTGTTATTCGTTTTGATTTCAATTCGGGTAATTTAGATCCGTTGATTGACGAAGCATATTTGGAAGGTTCTACTTATGGAAACCTAGATCCTAATTGTATGGGCGAGCAGGATTGGTGGGCTATCATCATATTCCTTAAATAACTTAAAAATCTCCCTAATTGATTTTGTCCAACGGGTAGATTGGAAGAGCTCATTTGGTAAGTGCCAACGGGTATGAAGGCATGGAGGAGTATATAAGGAAGATGTTCCAAGTTATTCGAGTGTATGCTCGATTGAGAATTCAAAGTCTGAAGCTTCTTGTTCTTTGTCAATTCAATTGTTGAGCGAGAACTTGTACTCAAAAGAGAGTTTATACTTCTGTGAGACCTTAAGGAAATGTATCAGAGTCTCTACACTGTTGAATCAAGGAAGAGCTATACTGTAACAACTCTTTTGATTCTTAGTGAAATCCAACCGGTGGGCTGTTAGTGCGGAAGAGTGGACGTAGGCTTGGATTAAGTCGAACCACTATAAACCTTGTGTTCTTATTCTTTTCCCTAAGCTCTTTTACTTTGATCGTAATTCTATTTGATTATTAGAGTCCAATTTCCATTTCATAATCTATTGTTAAACAGAGTTGGGTTAAAATCGAAATTATATATTTTACTCTGCAAAATTTGTTTTCGCACCTATTCACCCCCTCTAGGTGCTTATACTAGCTTTTACAATTGGTATCAGAGCTCGTGTACTCATTTAAGTTGAAGTATTTTTTACTTCAGAGTTAACGATCCATGGCTAGTATGTTGGCTCCAGGTTTGGTTGAAGGACAAAGCAATACTAGACCGCCTTATTTTGATGGAAATGAATATAGCATATGGAAAAACAAGATGAAAGCATTCCTAAGGTATCTTCCTTGTATATTCAACCACAGGCAAAGCTTACAGAATATACAACAAAAAGACTCAATCTGTGGAAGAATTAATGAATGTCAAATTCCAAGACTTTATACAAAATCAATCGATTCAGACTCAACTTGAAGAATTTGAACCTGTTCTAGACTCTACAAAGTCTAAATCTCTAGAAGCAGCTCAGACTTCAGAAAACCAGCAACAAATGATCGTTGAAGAATCAAATAAAGAAAAATACCAACAGTCTGACAAATCAACCAGTAACTGGAAACACAAGTCTAGTCATCCTAAAGAACTCATTATTAGTGACATTAATGAGGGAATTCGTACAAGATTCAAAAGGTGTGAAGAGTCTAATGTTGTGGCTCTTATTTCTGAAATAGAACCCAAGAGCATAGAAGAAACTTTAACTGATGAAAGCTAGATTGAAGCTATGCAAGAAGAACTCAGGCAATTCAGTATTAATGATGTCTGGGAATTGACTCCTAAACCGAAAGGTAAATCTATCATTGGAGCTAAATGGGTTTTTAGGAACAAGATGAACGAGAAAGAAAAAGTCGTAAGGAACAAAGCAAGACTCGTGGCCAAAGGATACACGCAAGAAGAAGGGATAGACTATGATGAGACTTACGTACTAGTAGCAATGTTAGAAGCAATTAGACTATTACTTGCTTTTGCTTGTTATAAGAATTTCAGGTTATTCCAAATTGACGTCAAAAACGCTTTCCTAAATGGATTTATCAAAGAGGAAGTCTATGTGGAACAACCTCCCATTTTGAAGACCCAAGGAAACCAGATTCTGTATTTAGACAAAAAAATGCGCTATATGGTTTAAAACAAACACCTCGAGCTTGGTACGACAGACTGAGTAAGTTTTTAATCCAAAATGGCTTTGTTAAAGGTAAAGTAGATACTACACTGTTTATCAAAAGAGAAAGCAAAAACTTATTGCTTGTTCAAATTTATGTTGATGATATTATTTTTGGATCATCTAATGAAAATCTGTGCAAGAAATTTCTAAGACTATGTAGGAAGAGTTTGAAATGAGCATGATGGGTGAACTATCATTCTTTTTCGGACTTCAAGTAAAAACATTGAAGGAATGAATTTTCATTCACCAAGAAAAATATGCTAAAGAACTTGTTAAAAAGTTTGGCTTAGAGAATTGCAAAAAGACAGATATACCAATGTCAAGTTCCTCGAAGCTGGACAAAGATGAAGGAGGAAAGAAAGTTAACCAGAAGCTATACAGGAGTATCATTGGTTCACTTCTTTATCTTACTGCTTCTAGACCTAACATTCTGTTTAGTGTTTGTATTTGTGCCAGATTTCAATCAAATCCCAAAGAATCTCATTTAAGTGCTGCAAAACGCATCATTAAATACGTTGCATTTGCCTCAAATTTAGGTCTCTAGTATCCTAAAGAAGGAGACTTTACTCTTTTTGGATATTCAGACGCAGACCTAGCAGGATACAGAGTTGATAGGAAGAGCACCTCGGGCACTTGTTAATTACTTGGTAACAGAACAATATCTTGGTTTTCGAGGAAGCAAAGTACCGTAGCTCTTTCTACAGCGAAAGCAGAATATGTGGCTCTTGGAAGTTGCTGTTCACAAATTTTGTGGATAAAACAACAGTTAAGAGACTTTGGAATTGAAGATTCGTGCACTGAGATCAAATGTGACAATACCAGCGCAATCAACCTCACCAAGAATCCAATTCTTCATTCAAGAGCAAAGCATATAGAGATTCGACACCATTTCATTTGAGATCATGTTCAAAATGGAGAAGTCTTGATTCAATTCATTGACTCAAAGAATCAACTAGCGGACATCTTCACAAAGCCTCTGGAGAGAAGTCAATTTGAGCTTATTCATTCCAGATTCAATATCTTAAAGTCTGAAGAAGTTCAGACTCAGGGATAAAAGTCTAATGATACTTAGACTCAGAAGATCAAGATCTACGACTGTAAGTTATTATCGTATTTTTCTTGAAATTTATCTCACGGATAAATCTCGAAAATGTACGATTATCTATTAATCTGTAATTGATTGATGTTATTAATCTCGAAAAAGTATGATTATCTTCCCCAGTTTTTGTGATTATTGCAATCATTCCTTTTCGAAAAATGTGTTATTTTTTAAAAGGCAGTTATCTATTCTTTCAAAAAGACAGTTATTTTTTAAAAGGCATTTTCTATTTTTTCTTTTTACGTCATTCCATATGCCTCTTTTCGACTGCTTTATATACTGATCGTCTTCCTCACAAACCCTAAAAAGCACAGACCTTTATTTTCTTACTTTTACTCTCTAGTTTAATTTTCAAAGTTCTCACCTTTTTTCGCGTTGAGTTTGGAATCTCTCAAAGACCGTGAGAATGGCGTCCCAAAGAAAATCTTTAAGGATCGCGAACAGGGGACCACAACACATGCGTGAGGGTTCTACACACTTTGACCTCACCGAGAAAGAAGAATCCCCAAGACAGTAGTAGAGCCCACAACATTCTCAACAGCGTCAATCTCCTCAAAGTAGACCTCAAGGTAGTGATCATAGAGCGGAGGAAGAAATCATTGAAGGCACAAAACCCGTAAAATCTCACAAGCCCGCTTTTATCTTTAAGCTTTATTTTGCCTTGAAGAGGGAAGGCACTCCCTTGAAATATATTGATGAATTTTTGAAAGAGAAAGGGTATCGAAATGAAACCCACTTTTTGCGAACAATGGAACGATTAGAGATTGCTCCTGCTGGGTTGGCAGATCGAGCATTTGCGCATATTCCTAGTGATCCACGTGTTGGAGGTCTTAGTCAGCCTGATGGGAATGATGATGACAAAATGTACATTCATTTCAAGCCTATAATGGGTGTTGGGGCTAATATTTGAAGCAAAAGGACAGATTTGTTTCGATCGGAGGAACACAAGTGACTTTACTCCAAGTTGCTAAAAAGAGGGGTGATCAATCCGAGAAGTATCGACTTTGATTTTCTTGAATCTTTGAATGTGAAGCTGCGAGAGAAATTCACTCAACTTCAGCTTGAGCGATTTTGTTCTAAAATGACTGAGGCATATCCAAAACTTACTGCTTACTTCTATTCGAATCTAAGTTTCTTGGATGTAAATAGATTTTCGTTTAGTGTTCAAGACCAGGATTATATCGTTGACATGGACACATTGGCGGATGTGATTGGAGTAGAGCGAGGGGCATTCCAATCGATTAGTGTGTTTGTTGGTCGTGCGACGGTAGAGCTTGTTCGAGATGGAATGGCTGAAGGAAAAATTTCATACTTGAGGATGAATGCCTCTAACATTTTGCTTCACGAGATCATGATCAATTGTCTCAGACCCAAGTCAACTTCGAAGACCGACGTCTCTAACTCAGAAGCAAAGTTGATGTATGCCAGCAACGTTGGCAAGAAGTTCTCTCTGCCTCACACAATTATGTTTCACATGTACAGAATGACGGCGAAAGACAGAGGACAACTTCCGTACTCAGCGCTTATTACAAAGCTTTTCAAACGTTTCGATATTCAGCCTCCCAGGATTTTATGTGTTCGATCTTAGGATTTTATGTGTTCGATTTTATGTGTTCGATCTTATGATCAAATGGTAGTATGACTGAAAATGGTTTCCAAAATGCGTTTGAAAGAGCTGGACAAGGCTTTGGAGCGATTAAAAGAGAAAACCCCTGTCAAGTCTCATCATGGTTCTTCAGTTGCAAAATGGAAAGGGAAGGAGCCCATGACATCTCCATCCAAGAAAAGAAGAGCACTCGTTTTGGAGGATGAAGAGGATGTGGACGATATTACTATTTCTGCTTTTGCACTGAGAAATCTACAAAGTGTTGTTCCAGTGACAGAGGAGAGAGAGGATCAAGACAGAGAAGAAGAAGAAAGGAGTGCAAAGAGAGAATCAATGCAAAAAGAAGTAGAGGAAGAAAGGATCGCAGAAGAAGAAGAAGGCAGAGGTGAACAGGAGGAAACAGAGCATGAAGCGTACTTCTCACCTCTTGAAGGCATTAAAACACGGGGAGTGACTGAGAAAAGACGTACATCTTCAATTGCTGTTACTAGTGAAGGTGTTAGTCGTTCACGCTGATCAAGAAGACATCTATGCATCTTAATTCCCTGAGGAAGGTCATGAGGTTTCATCGCCAAATCTGAGTGATCATGCTGGCTTGCCATCATCTGCAAATACTCCTACTGAACATGTAGAGGCTAGTACTCAGACTGATAATTCAGCAGACTTTCGTAGAGTACTTGATGTTCTTATGGAGATGCGAGGCTAGATTTATGCCCTGGGATGCGAAGTTCAAAACTTGCAGAATGCAGGTCAAACCTTTTCAGTTTTCTTGCATGATCAAATTCATGCCCTTACTCTTCAAGTTCAAGCAAATGCCAAGGGTGAAGATGTGGCTCAACTAAAGGAGGATTTGAAAAAGCTGGAAGGGATTGTCCAGTCAATGAGAGATTTCCAGCTCGTTTGCATTCCTAGGCAACCATAATTCCATTATCTTTTTATCTCTACATTTTTTAATGCTGACAAAAAGGGGGAGAGATGGTGTAGATTTGAGACTTGACTCTCATTTGACTCATTTGACCTTACTTTTTGAATAACGTTTTACTTTTGTTTGGTTGTTTGTTGTGACTGGATTTGGATTTGGATTGTTTGATCATTTGTTTATTTTAAGCACTATTGGTATTTCATGGCAAAGATAATTATTTATTTACAGGACTAACTTATTTCCTGTGAATGCAGATTTAATGTTGTCTTTACTAAGTCAATTGTTTTTGTGAGATATCCATGTTTGCTTAAGTAATGTTTTGCAGGTAAAAATATCCAAAACTGCAGGAAAGTTTTGTCACCATAAAAAATGGGGAGATTGTTGGAGAAAATTTCCTTGCGTGTTTTGAAGCTGACAAAACGTTTCCATCAGTCTAGTCTGAAGACTTGCAAACTCTTTAGTCAAAGTCTGAAGACCGCCGGACCGCTAGACTCAAGATTGAAAGTCTATTCCCATTGATAGTTTCTAGACCGTTGAAGAAGTTTTATCCAGATCTGAGTATTTAGTTAAGGATTTGACTCTATCGACTAAAGAAGATCTCTCGGCTGGATATAGAATCTTGGAATCTGTTATTCATTTTGATTTCAATTCGGGTAATTTAGATTTGTTGATTGACAAAGCATATTTGGAAGGTTCTACTTATGGAAACCTAGATCCTGATTGTATGAGCGAGCATGATTGGTGGGCTATCGTCATATTCCTTAAATAACTTGAAAATCTCCCTAATTGATTCTGTCCAACGGGTAGATTGGAAGAGCTCTTTTGGTAAGTGCCAACGGGTATGAAGGCATGGAGGAGTATATAAGGAAGATGTTCCAAGTTATTCGAGTGTGTGTGCGATAGAAGAATTCCAAAGTCTAAAACTCATTGTTCTTTGTCAATTCAATTGTCGAGCGAAAATTTGTACTCAAAAGAGAGTTTATACTTCTGTGAGATCTTGAGGAAGTGTATCAGAGTCTCTACACTGTGGAATCAAAGAAGAGCTATATTGTAACAACTCTTTTGATTCTTAGTAAAATCTAGCCGGTGGGCTGTCAGTGCGGAAGAGTGGACGTAGGCTTGGATTAAGCCGAACCACTATAAACCTTGTGTTCTTATTCTCTTTCCTAAGCTCTTTTACTTTGATCGTAATTCTATTTGATTATTAGAGTCCAATTTCCTTTTCATAATCTATTGCTAAACAGAGTTGGGTTAAAATCGAAATTATATACTTTACTCTACAAAATTTGTTTTCGCACCTATTCACCCCCTCTAGGTGCTTATACTAGCTTTCACAAAAGGAAGGGAGGCTACACGTATTTTATTTTACTTTTCCTTTTCTTTTTAACTTTCTCTCTTTCCTTTGGGGGAATTGCACGTTCAGCCCCGAAAGAACCCACCCACACCTACGTTTTCTCTCTCCCTCTCTCTACCAAAACACCCACTTCTTTTCTCCCCCGTTCTCGCTTCGTTCCACCAAAACCGACCCAATCTCCGCCCCTCGTAGCCCAGTGCCTCCATTCAGCAGTGGAGTCGTCACTACCTCGTCCCATTCGGAGCTCCCACCGCCGATCGCGAAGACCCGACTCGCTCGGCGCTTCCTCCCTCTTCTGCCGGTGAAAGATCCATGCAAGTGTGGCTGTGATTAGTGTTCTGGGTCCATGAAATGGCTGTGCCTAATTGTGCACGTGGAAATTGGGGTAGATTTCAAGGTTGGGTGCGAGAAATTTGGGAACCACAGCTTGGTTTGGGAGCTAGAATGTGAGCGACTCAAGTTCAATTCCTTTGCACTAGACTAAAGAATTCTTTTGGTTACTAGGTGAGGTGCTGTCGCACGTTATCCAATGGGTCTTCCTCTCCTTCGGTTCTGTTTTGGTTCCGCTTCACCGATGGTGTGCTCTTTGTAAGTTGCCTGTCGAATTAATGGCCAGCATAGGTGTAGAAACCTTGCAAGGAAGCCGTGATTCGTTGTTTTGCTTGGTAGAAGGCCATGCGTATTGTGAACAATTGCTTTGTACCGAGTTGTGGAATATTTCTTTGTAAGTAAAGACCTACTATGATATTTTTAGATGTCGTGGAAGAGTCTTGAAGTGTTGTAAAAGAGATTGTTAGAGATATTTACGGTTTGGTTGAGCTAGAAACGAAGAAACGGTAAAAGATGTTTTTGTTCTAGAGAAATATAGATGGAAAGCTTTTTATTTTGTGTCGCCTTGAATTCTAATGATGAAGAAAATGAAAAGAACCGTTTTACTTAAGAGAACATCCATCAAATTGAGTTTGACTTCTAGTTATAGCTATATGAATGCGAAAACATGTAAGTAGAAGTAATTCTTTTTGAAACAGTAAGCTGTCTTGTAGAAAACAGCAAGACCTTTGATGACTCTGTGAATTTTCTGTAATTATCTAGATATAATTGGACTTTGAACCCTTGGTGAAAGTTATAGGACACATCCTTAGGAGTAACATATTAAAATTTGAGAGCAAATGAACAATGTTTGGCTAGTGAAACGATTTTCTTCTCTATGTACTAAATCTGGAAGTTGCTGCAGGATTTTAGAAAGAAGACAGAAATTACTGCTCTTAATACATTGAGATATAGACTTAGGTTTCTTCATGGAAAATGTTAATCTATATATTTTCTATAACATACTGAAATTTCGTAACATTCCAATAATGTTAGATATACTTTCTGTGTCTGTGATTGAAATTGCTCATTTTAGTCCATAGTCTGCTTTGATCCGAGAATGTGCAGTAGTTGTTGTGTCACCTTTAATGAGAGTTCCTATATACCTTGAAGTATTTAATAATGTGTGTTTAGACCTATTTGTGATTGTTCACATACTGAAGTTGTTGGTGCTGTAAAAAGGGAATTTTGAATGTGCGAAGTTGGCTAAAGAGCCAATGTGAGACCCCGGGTGTCGGGATGCCTGAAGAGGGGTGATGAAGAGTAGTGATATTCTCTCCAAAGGTCTGAGAAGGGCTGAATAGCTTCTCAGGGGACCTCGTGATGCCAGGTTGGGTGCGGGGGACAGGGTGGAGTGTCATCTCCCCCTAGGTGATCGTGGGCCTCGTGATGCCAGGTTGGGTGCGAGGGGTTCAGGGCGGTGTGTCGTCTCCCCCTGGGTGATTGTTGTAGCTAGATTTATGTGGATTCAAAAAATTGATGATTTGTTTACTTATTTGTCTTGTTATTGGCTAAATCCAAGTTAGGACTAATCGCCCACTTGTTGAGTTTTTAAAATAAAAACTCATACTTGTTATTATGTAATTTCTTCATATTAAAAGATGTTTGCTGCACCGCCTACACCGCATGCTGCCATGACGACCATCCTATATGGCTCACCTGCCGATTTTGTATGGCGGCAAGAGGACATCCAGGACCGACACTTCCCGAGTGTAGTCTTCATCAAATGCACATCCTGTTTGACGGTAGATACGGGGGCGCCTATCGGGCCAGCATACATGGCCTTTGCAGCCCTTTACGCTAGGGTAGATGGTCGGCTGGAAGGGCCCTTGGTGTTGTATGACGATGGACCGGGCCACGGTGGTAGTCCCGCAGAGTAGGAGGTGGCAGATGAGCACTCAATGTGTGGGAGAATTTTGTTTTTGGTTGTCTGACAGCATGTACATACTCAACGGGAGGTGGGATGTTTAGCGTTTGTGGTTCGTAGTGTTTTTTTGTAGAAATCCCCCTCTTAATCTCATCTCCCCACGTGTAAAGAAACAAAGTTTTTGATAAATATAGTCGAGTGCATTTAGTTTCTTATGATTCAGCTTAACTGCAATTTATTTTATAATTCCTGAAATTCAAGCAAGTCATGTGAAACAATTTGAGATCCTGGGTGTCACATTTTTCCTCATCAAATCCACTTGCTTCCTAAATTCGTAACAAAAAACGATTCCCGAAATTTTCTGAATAAAAACAGTCCTAGGATGACTGTTTCTTAAAAAGTCTCAGGTTTCAGAAAAATTTTCTGAGACTGAGTCGACATTCCTAAAATTTATTGTGACATGACAGAATCTTTAATTTTTGAAATCGGACTTGAATTCGCAGTTAATTTCCATTCGGCGCGTTTTTAGCACGACCTAGGCTACCGGGTAGTTTTCAGAAATTTTTAGTGCAAATGACTCGTGGTCGATTTTCTTCGAGTCACAATGAACCCACTCGACTCAATGGCGACTCTCGATTGTCGTGAAAATCTCGAAGATTCAAATACGGACACAGGGTACCAAAACGATAGAATAATAAGTCTATGGCTGGTCGACGAGAATTTTCCAATTTAGTGTGACAATTAGCCACACATCTTAGTCGAACAGATCTATCTCTGATCTCAAATCGATTTTTAACTGTGCCGTAATGGCCTCTAAAGATGAACACGATTGGAAAGTCGATTTCTGGTCGAATTCTCAAGTCTATTGCATTAAAATTTCTTAATAGCTTCCCTAAATAGTCTAGTTATCTCGAGAGTGATCGGCTTCGAGAATAGCCTATAGGCACGTCGATGAAATACCTGATTTATTCAGTAAAAAACAGAAGCGAAAATCTGGGATGTCACATAGGCTACTTGAGTGGTCTAGAATGATGCAGGAGATGGCTCCTTCCATCGAATCCTCATTGAGCAGCCCATTGATGTTGATTTTTAGCATGCCTATTGCCGGAGCAACCTAGATCAGAGATAATTCTTTTTCCCTTGCCTTTCTTGCTTGAGAGTGTTGAAAGCCCCATTTTTCAAAGCTTTTCTACTGAAACCAAGCCAAAGCTACTATGTTGCAGGCATTCGGCTTGTTAACCTGAAATATAAGATTGTTGCAACCCTTCCAAATTTGCTAGAGAATGTTTAAAATCACTTCCAAGGAGGGTAAGTTGGTGTTTTTCCCTATAAAGAGCGCCAGCTATGCATCCATTCATGTAATGTCGTGTGTAACTATTTGTACTTTGATTTCCAAGTTATCCCATACTTGTGCGATTTAGGGGTAGAGGAGAAAGATATGCTTTGTTGTTTCCACTTCCTCTCGCTAAAAATTGCAGACAGGATCGGGTAATATATTTCTTTTCCATAAATTCTCCTTGGATGGGATGACATTTTGATCGATACTCCATATAAATCTTTACTTTAGGGCTGATCTGCATATTCCATATAGCATTACATAGTGCTCTTGGTGTTTGGTAGGAGGAAGAAGGTTGTTTAGTTGCTGCCTTGATTGTCATCATCTCTTCTCTAAGTGTGTTGTAGCCATTTTTTACTGTAAAAGTCTCATTCTCAGTCCCTGTCCATGCTAATTCATCATTGGTAAATTGCCATTTAATTGGAATAGCAAGGATCTCCTGAGTAGTCTATATGTCAAAGAAGTTGTTTATAATTTGTTCATTCCACCGTTCCTCTTCAAATTTCATCAATTCTGAAACCTTTTGTGGGTCATTTATGTTTGCCAGCCCCTAGATTAGTCCTTTCTTCAGCCATCTATTTGTTCTAATGTTGACCTTTTCTCCATTTCCAATTGACCACCTCATTGAGTTTGATATCGCATCCCTTCCCATAACTAGACTTTGCCATCCCCATGAAGGTTTGGTTCCTTTCTTAGCATGCCAAAAATCTTTTCGACAAAAATAGAGCCCTTTTAGTAGTTTGCTCCATAATGTGTTCGGATTTTTAAACAATCTCCATGCTTGTTTACCTAGAGGGCCTTATTTACAGTAAGTAAGTCCTTGAACCCCATTCCTCCCTTATCTTTCCTATCCTAAATTTTAGAACTTCCCATCTTTTTTAATGCAGACTAGCTTTCGTTTCACTATTTTTCCACTAGAATATGGCTTTTTTTTTTTCTCAATTGCTCTACAAATTGATATTAGGATTTTAAAATCTAACATTGCATATTGTGGTAATGCTTGCACCACCGACTTCAGAAGGATTTCGTTGCCCGCCTTCAATAAGATTTGTTCATTCTATCCTTCCAAATTCATGTTTACCCTACCCAATATCCATGCAAACTTCTGTCTCTTTGAGGCTCCCTAGTCAAAAGGGATTCCTAGGTATTTTCCTATTTGATCTAGTTCTAAAACTCTCAATTCTCTTGCTATGTTGTCTCTTAATAGTTGAGGACAATCTTTGCTGAAGAAAATACATGATTTGTTCAGGTTTATAGCTTATCCTGAGACATAATAGTATTGATTTAGAACAGCTGAGACATTTTGGCATTTCTGAATGGCCCCATCAATAAATGGGTTAAAGTGGGGCAAAACCTATTTAGCTAGATTCATTTTATACTCACATCATTTAGACTTTTGCCCAGTCAATGAAGACAAATAGTTTGCTACTAAAATAAAAAGGTAGGGTGATAATAGATCCCCTTCTCTAATACCTCTAGAAGGGTTGAAATAAGAAAGAGGTTCGCCATTGAATTTATGCTAAAAGTGATTGTAGTAACACGTTGCATGACCTAGTTGACCCATTTTTCGCAGAAACACATTTTCAGCAAACATCCTTATGGAAAATCTCATTCCACTCTATCATAGACTTTTTTGCATATCTAATTTCAGCATTGTTTGGAAATGCTTTTTTCTTTTCCTCGTTCTTAGCTAGCGTAGCACCTCCTGGACAATATATATGTTGTTTGGAATCTATCTACCACTAACGAAAGCACTTTGTTCCACTGGAATTAGCATCGACAACCATCTTTTAAGTTTATTTGCCATAATCTTTGCAAAGGATGATAAGGCAAAATTGGTCAAGTTTTTGTGAATTCGGTGTCTTCGGAATAAGGGTTATATGGGTTCTATTTAGGGTTGGTTCTAATACCCTTGATCGAAAAAAAAAAACCCCTTAACTTCTTGAAAGATGTCCCTATTGATTACATCCTAATGGTGTTGAAAAAATATTCCATTTAAGCCATTTGGACTAGGAGGTTTCTGTGCACCTAGTTGAAAAACAACATAATGAACTTCTTCCATGGTTACTTTCACCACAAGACATTCATTTATATTATTTCCAACTTATGTTGGGCATTAATCTAGTATTGGTTGACAATTTCTAGGCCCTACTGAAGTATATAAATCTTTGAAGAAAGAGATTGTGAGGTTCTGAAGCTATTGTTTGTCCCTAATCCAAAGTTCTTCTATATCCTTTAGCACAGTAATTTTGTTTTTTTCTTTTTTTGTCTCCTTTGGATAGTTGCTGCATTAAAATATTTTGTATTTTTATCTCCCCATCTTGGTCAATTTGCTCTAGATCTTAACCCTCAGAACATCTCTATTCTCCATAAGGTTTCAATTTTCTCCTTTAAGAGCCGAGCCAACTAATGTCATGAGTTTGGCTTACACTATTTGTTAGGGATTGTAACTCCTGCTTAAGGGCATAGAACCTGCCTTGTCCTCTCCTTTAAAATTGTTAAATGGCTTAATACTCTAAAGGAAGTTAAAGAGTATGTTCAGTCTATCTAGTTGGGTCAATATCTTATTTCCGCGACTTAACTAGAACAATTGGTCACATAAAAGTTGAATCATAATGGCAAGAAAAATAAGGGAAGAACTATAGGGAAAATTTGGTCGCTGATGAAAATAGAATAGTAATTATAGATTTTTAATGCTTTGAATAATTGTCCTTAACATATTATTTGCCCTTCGACAATATATATATACATACATACATACATATATATATATATATATACATGTATATATATATATATATACATGTATATATTATTTGTCTCTACTATTGTTGTTGTGAGTTTTGAACAAATATATCTCCAGAAAGTATGCCAAAGTTGTAGAGAAACGAGTTCGGCAGTTACTCAATTTCTCTTTTGAAATTTCATATTGAATGTATTATCAAAAGTGTGTGTCTAAAAATAGAAGATGAAAGAGTTATGAAGAAGAACTTGTTAATTTGAACAATTGTGCTGAATAATGTATGATTTGGTTCTATTTATAAACAACCAATTAATACATCTCTTAGAAATAGGTACCTTATCGCCAACATTATTACTTTTCATGTCTAATCACTCCTTTTCATAATCAAGAGTAACCTCTTTTTCATGATAACAAGCTATTTCATATATATTAGAGCTTGGGGATTAAATAGGATCAATGTAATTAGACCAACGTTTTTTAAAATCGGAGCCTTTGCCCTCCTTTCATACCCAAAATAAAATAGTTCCATGTATTATAATAGTGGATAGTAGAGAGAAAAAGATCAACAAACAAAAATCAAACAAAATTGTTCAAAATACATCAATTATCTCAAATTTTGGATTAGAGGACTAAGAGAGAGTATACCATGAATTTTATATATGCTTATAAAAAGCGTTGACCGATCAATTTGAGATTGAAATTTGTCAATTAATCTTATGTTGTTTATATGAGCAACTTTCCCAAATCTTTTTTCTTTTGGTAGGGTCTTGCAGTTGCTAAATTGAGAAAATTGTCCAGCATATCATAAATCTATTGTACTTTTACCGATTAAGTCATAAACATTTCCATGTTTTGCCAATTGAGTTCATTTGACTAATTTTGAATTAGTTAGAAATCATTAATGTGGACGCTGGTTGTCCTACATAGCGTGGCTAGCATTAACATGGCTAGTTTTTAATAATATATCATTTTTATTTATTTTTTCATTTTCTTTTCTTCTTCTTTTTTATTTCTTCCTTGCTTTCTCTAGCCAATTGTTGTGCCTCAACGGTGGCCTAGGACCAGCCAGAGGTGAGGACTGGTGAGGTTGACCTCACTAGCTTGTGTGAGCCTTGCCCGCCCCTAGCAAGGCTCGACCTTGCCAAATTTAGCGAGGCTTGCCATCGTTGGGCGAGGATTGGCCTCACTAGATTTGGCGAGGCTTATTCTCACCGGTCATTGGCAAGGTTGACCTTGCCGGGGATAGGCAAGGCTCGTCCTTGCTAGTAGTTGACGGAAGTGAGCTTTGCAGAGGTGGGCAAGGTCAATCATGCTAGCCCTTGCCTCTAGCCAATTGCTAGGCCTCAGGAAGAAGGGAAGGGAAAAAGAAAAGAGAAGAAAAGAAAAGAAAAGAAAAGATAAAAGAGAAAAAAGAGGAAAAAGATATAAAAATTGGAAAAAATATTCAAATATTATTAAAAATTGTCCATGTCAACATTGAGCTATGTGACTAACAATTCCGACCAAAATTAGTCGAATAAACTCAAAATTGGCAAAACATCAAAAGGCTTACGATTCAATTGTCATAATTAAAAGGTTTAGAACTGAATTAGTAAAAATGCAATAAGCTTAAAACTTTTTGGACAACTTTCTCCCGCTAAATCAAATCAACTCCTACTAGAGGCTCAAAATGAAGCTATGGAGGTAATGCAATGAGAAAATAAAAGAAAGATTGAATCATCAAGTCGAATTCCAATGATGCTTTACAAAAATTACACTAACCAAGTGAACAAAAGTGACTGCTTCCGGGCATTGCCACTGTAAAAGGCTTCTTTAACAGGCCGTCTGGAGAGAAGAGATTAGTGTAGAAAATCAACAATTTGGTACAGATTTTCCAATCTTAGATTGTTATGTCACTTAGAAAGTTCCTATGTGTATTACTAAAATTTTCCGATACTTGCAAGCATATTTTGTTGGAAATTTCCTAAATATGGGCTGACATTAATTAATTGGTTCTCTATTTTAAATGATTGGGTTAATGGATATTCCTATATGTATAACCTTTTAGTGATATTGTTGAATTGGGTTTTAGCATCTATCAATCATGAGACTAGTTGAGTAACAAAGTGTAGATAATTGCGTTTAACTAAAGCTTGTGATGGGAGGGCCTAGTTGGCACACTAAGTGATTAAGGTTTGTTAGGTCCATTATCTAGCTTATAAAATGATAAGTTATACCTATTAGTTCTTGAATCTTATTGAAAGCTATTATAATGAAATAGGTCATAGAGAGGAAGATCCGGCATTCCAATAGATCGTTGATTTCCAATCAAATTGATTTATTTTCTTTGAGTAAAGTAATGACTCAAACAAGTACGATATAATTCCGTTGTATATATCTTTTATAGTGTTTTACATTCATATATGGATCTGATTTGTTCTTGATTATTTGGTTGTTTATGTTGATTAATATGGATGTTTATGATATTAATATCAACATGTGGTATCAGAGCAGGTTGTATATGATTGTAGAACCCAAAATTATGTTTTTCTTTATAAACAAATTTGAAATTCTTTTAAAACTCGGATATTGTCATTATTATTTTATGTGAATTTTTTTGATCGATCAATTCCAAAACCTTAGGATTTTTATTCAACATGTCGAGATCCTTCTAACCATATATAATTTGTATAGTTTCATTTAATATTGAATGAGAATTTTGAATTTGAATTTCTAGGTTTCATAATTTGAAAAGGTTCTAAAATTTTCAAATTACCTTGAATGATGTATGTTAGAAATTTTCATATATGTATTGTTATATATATGTTTTAGAACATTTTGGTTGCATTAAATTAATTTTTTTGGCTCAAAATTGAGAAAAGCCAATTTCGGCCATGGATGTTAGATCCGAAATTTTGAAGCTTGAATTTGAACGATTTAGTTTGTTATTTTTTTTTTTTCAATTAATTCACTCCAATCAAGCATAATAATGTTAGCATTAAAATCCGTGGACATGTGGGGGCACATGTAAGTCCTCTGGGACTGTTTTGTTCTAACAATTTTTATTAATATGCCTAATTTTTAATTTTAGTTTTTTTTTGGTATGTTTAATTTTAATTTTTGCATATTTAAATATTTATTTGGAATTATTTATCGTTATCCATATTTAATTCCATAAAAAATATTAAGAATAATAATTTTATGCCTATTTTTCCAACTTTTAGTTTATGGAAATTTATTATAGCATATGAGGGATAGGATGGCAATATTCACTTTCCCTAGTTTAGCATAGATTATCTATACCCTCTTGCTTTAGTATATAACTAGGAAATCTTAGTTGCTTAATTATAGAAATAGGCACATAAAATTGTGGCAAAAAATGTTGTTTAATAGATGCAATATGATTCAATTGTGATCCTGGGAAGCACATGTTGTAAAGTGCTTCATATTCTTTGATGGATTTTGGGCATAATTAAATTGAAAATTATTTACAAATTGTCAAAGTTTGTAAATTGTTGAAGTTCCTCAATGATAAAAATTAGTATATACAATCATTTGCCTAAAGGGGGTTATTATGCATATTAATTTGAAAAGTGCATGAAGATAAATTCCAAATCTAAAGATGGTGATGTATGATTCAAAAGATTTATCTGCCCAAATGGGATAAATTTTTGAAATTTGTATGTAATTCCCTTACATATTGGCATAATAGAGATGATTGATAGGGATGTATAACTGAGAAGGTTTATCTGCCCAAAGAGGATAAATTTTGAGAGTTAATGTGCAATTCCCCTCTATGTTGAGATAATGAAGATGTACAATTTAAAGGTTTTGTTTGCCCAAAACAAATAAACCCTTGATGATTATACATAATTCTCCTTATTGTCTTTGTATATTGATGTCATGAAGATGTATAACTTAAATGATTTGTCTACCCAAAGGGGATGAATCCTTAACAATTATGTGTAATTCTCATTGTTATTATTTTAGAAACTTCATGTTGTGGAATATAATTGTGCATTATACACTCTTCCCAAAGGGGAGTTTATAATGTACTAATTATTTTGTTGAATTGATCATTGCCCATAATTGATCTTATTGCATTATGTGTGACAAACAATTACCTTTATTTAACGCCGCCATTGAAATGTTAACTAGATCAAAATTCAAGAGGTGGAAACAAGACATCGACTTTGCTCTGGGAATTAAGACCTAAATGTTTTGCTAGTTGAATTTAGCTAGATTAAGACCGCTTATAATGCTCAAGATAAGACTTGGAGTATCAATGCCTTAATTAGCAAATGTGTGGCTGAGAAAGAAAAGTTAAAGAAGGAGAAGAATGAGTCCACCCACTTAATAACCAATGCCAAGTCATGTGGAACTTTGAACAGTCAAATGCTCATGCTCCTAAGAAAGGCCAAGACTTCAAGAAAAAGAGAAATAATGGGAAACATGGTGATAAAGATTTCGAGTGTTTCCACTGTAAGAAGAAGGATGACAAGAGAGTCGATTGCTACAAGTTTAAAGCTTGGCTAAAAGCCAAGAAAGAAAGTGATTAAGGTGAGTTGTCGGTTTGTCTTGAATCAAATCTAGTTGATGTTCCTTTGGATTCTTGGTGGCTTGATTGTGGTGCCATTGTTCATGTGACTACTACCTTATAGGGTCTTACTAATCTAAGGTATCCAAGTTTGAAGGAGTCAAAGCTTAAAGTTGAAAATAATATCGGAGTTGATGTGAAACATATAGGCACAATTGTTTTGAATTTTGACTCTGGTTTTTAGCTTATTTTTAATAATGCTTTTTATGTTTTTGGATTTAGAAGAAACTTGATCTCTGTTTCTTTACTTGACAAAGCTGGATGTTGTTTTAATTTTGCAAATAAAAGAATGGATTTGATTTATCATTCTAGAATTATTGGGAATTGTGTTATGTCTGATGGATAATATCGATTATCTTTATCTCCTAATGAACCATATTGTTCCTTCAATGTTGAGAATAATATAGGTAAGAGATCCTTGAACAAAGAGAAATCTTCAATGCTATGGCATAAACAACTAGGGCATATCTCTAAGTAGAGCTGGCAAAATGGGTTATAAACCCATATTATGACCCATTTTTAGTTAAATGGGTCATATATGAGTCAAGTGAAAGCTAAATATGGGTCAAAAATGGGTTTGAGAAAGTAAAGCAAGAAAAGAAATGGGTCTAAATGAGTTATTAGGAAACCCACTTTGAACCCATGGCCTTCCTCCTCTGCGGCAGAGGCTCTGCCTCAAATCTCTCTTCCTTCCATGACTGCAAATATTTGGATGAGTAGAGCACCCCTATCATTTCCGATCCCAACTGATTGCAGCCACCGCCTACCCCGCCATCACGCTGCCATCTTCGTCGCCGATCCCAAGCTCATCCGCCTCAGGCGAGCCGGGAGTTCACCGGCCTTGGCTGAGCTCAGGCTCGCCGACCTCAACGAAGCTCGGACTCGCCTGGAGCGGGCGAGCTGCGAGCTCGCCGACCTAGGCCGAGCTCAAGCTCGCCTAGATCTAGCGAGCCGCGAGCTCGTCGGCTGCGATGGAGCTCAGGCTCACCTGTATCCAGCGAGCCGCGAGCTTGTCGGCCATGGCTAAGCTCGAGCTCGCCTAGATCTAGCAAGCCACGAGCAAGCCGGCTGCGACAAAGCTCAGGCTTGCTTGGATCGAGCAAGCTGCAAGCTTGCCGGCCATGGTCCACGACAGAGCTCGGGCTCGCTTGGATCGGCCGAGCCTTGAGCTCACCGGCCGCAACAAGGCTTGGCAGCTCGGGCTCGCCTAGATGGGCAGAGCCTTGATCTTGCAGTACTGCAGCTTGGCCGGTCACCGTCAACGGAGTAACAATGGAGAAGAAGGAGGAGGAAAAAGAAAGAAAAGAAGAAAAGAAGAAAATAAGAGACTAAAATAAATAATAATAATTTCAAAAAATTTTAAAATAATAAAAAAGTCGATTTTTTTTTAATGATATTTGGTAGATAGATATCCATATACATACTGGAGAAGTACTTTTAGATGAAGCTCGATGCTGTTTAGAATGATAAATAGAAATTCTAAACATCATAATGTAATTTTTAACTTGGTGAACTAAAATCAATAAATCAACCAAAATTAAAAACAATTACAATTAAGAAGCTATGTATTCTCGCATTCAAGAAGATTTGTTTTAAGCAAATATTATTTTCATGTCAATTATTAGCTCATCAAACTTTTTCTTATCAAGAGTTCTTCAAAAGTATTTCAATTTAAAGGTTTTTCACATTTTTTTTTATTTTATTTACTTTTTAAATTTGGTGTGAAGTTTTTATTTAAGTAACTAAATTCTGTTAAATATAAATGTGTTTCGATAATATGGGCCGGGTCAGGTCGGGTATGGGTCATTAAATTAACATTGCATGAAAATGGGTCAATATGGGTTGGACCATTTTTTACCCGACCCAACCCACCCATTTGACGGCCTTATCTCTAAGGAAAGGGTAGAGCAACTCATCAAGGCTGATATTCTTCCTCCTCTTGACTCAAATGATGCTAAGACTTGTATTGATTGTGTGAAAAAAGTTGACTAAAACAAAGAAGAAAGGGATTACTATCAATCAAAATCTATTGATGGGCCACACTCGACCACCTTATGTGGAAATAAGTACTTCATCACCTTCATTGATGATTTCTCCTGTATTGTTATGTTTACTTGATTAAGGAGAAGGCTGATACACTTGACATGTTCATAGTGTTTCGTATTGAAGTTGAAAAGCAATTGGGAAAAGTCATTAAGATTGTCAAATTTAATCGCGATAGTGAGTATTAAGGACAATATATTGAAAATGAATAGCAAATGGGACCGTTTGCTAAATACATACAAGATTGTGGTATTGTTGTTCAGTATATAATGCCCAAGAGTTGTGAACATAATGGTATAATTGAAAGGCGTAACTGCACACTAATGGAGATGAAAAAAAGTATGATGGACAGATCTAATTTGCCTGAATATTTATGGGGTAATGCAATCAAAGTGGTAGCTTACATTTTAAATTGTGTACCTAGGAAATCAATGTCGAAAACATCTTTTGAATTATGGACAGGGAGGAAATTGAGCTTGAATCACTTTCAAGTTTGGGGGTGTCCTGCTGAGGCAAAAATTTATGATCATTTTCGAAAGAAGACCAAACCGAGGACTACTAGGTGTTACTTTATTGGATATCCTGATGATTCCAAAAGGTATAGGTTCTATTGTCTTACTCATGGCACTAGAATCATTGTGTCTTAGATTGCTAGGTTCTTAGATTTAGACGTTGCTGAAAAGAGTTATTCTCAATCTTTCATAAGGGAAGAATCAAATAATACAGTCTCTATTCCATTGCCTATCTTGAAGATGATTCTATGCAAGAGACTTGCAGAATGGAAATTCAATGAGAAGCGTATACTAGAGAAATGATGGTAAACCCTTCTATTACAAACGAAATTCCCTAGACAAATGATCTAGCTCTAGAAATGCCTATGCGAAGATCACAACAGCAAAGAAAACCAATGATATTAAATGACTATTATGTCTATCTTGGAGAGGTTGATTTTGACATGGGACATATAGTGATCAGGCATATGACTAGTTATGAGCGATGAAGGATGAGATGATTTTCATGTCAAATAATCAAGTATGGGAACTTGTTGATTTACTTGATGAGCACAAACCGATTGGCTACAAATGGATATTCAAAACCAAGAAAGACAATAAAGGCAATATAGAGAGATTCACGACAAGATTTGTTGCAAAGGGGTTCACACCAAGAGAAGGCATTGATTATACTAAAACATTTTCTCCAGTGTCTACTAAAAACTCATTTCGGTTGATTATAGCATTGGCGGCTCATTTTGACTTAGAGCTTCTACAGATGAATGTCAAAACAACTTTTCTAAATGGAGATCTTGATGAAGAAGTGTATATACAGCAACTTGAAGGGTTTAAAGAAGCTGGAAAGGAGCACACGGTGTACAAACTTCAGAGGTCTATCTATGGTCTCAAACAACACGTCAGTGGTACTTAAAATTTGATAAAGTTGTGAGATCACTTTGAAGAAAACAAATTTGATAACGCATCTACATAAAAGTAAGCGGGAGTAGATATATTTTTTTAGTTTTTATATAAATGACATTTTGCTTGCTAGTAGAAATGTTGATCGATTGAAGACACAAAAAGTTTTATATCTGCGCAGTTTGATATGAAAGATCTCAAGGAAGCCTCTTTTGTTTTAGGTACTGAGATTCATCGTGATAGATCTAAGAAGATTATGGGGTTATCTCAGAAAAGTTGTATAGATTGTGTTCAGAAAAGATTCAATATGCACACCTATAAGGTTGGTGAACCTCCTATTGTGAAAGGAGATAGATTAAGCATTGAACAATGCCTTAAGAATGATGTTGAAAAGGAAGCACTTAAGAATGTTCCATATACTAGTGCAGTCAGTGGTCTTATGTATGCACGAGTATGTACCGGACATGATATTGCTTTTGCAATGAATACTCTTAGGAGATATTTGTCAAATCTAGGTCATGATTATTGGGTTGTAGCTAAGAAAATGATGAGATATCTACAATAAACAAAAGACTTCATGCTGTGTATGGTAGAGTAGAGGATCTAAAGGTGATTTGATATTTAGATTGTTTAGATGACATAAAATCAACTTCTAGATATATTTTTATGATGGCTAGATGTGCTATTTCTTGGAATAGTTCAAAACTTGGAAAAGTACAAAGCAAACCTTGATTACGAACTTTACAATGTATGATGAGTTTATGGCGTGTTATGATGTTTTATTTTTTTCCAAGCTATTTGGTTTAGAAATTTGATCTCAAAATTGCGAGTTGTGGACTCTATTGCTAGACCTATGATGATCTATTGTGACAACATTGCAGTTGTGTTTGTATTCTAAGAATGACAAGATCAACAATGTGTCTAAATACATGGAGATCAAATATTATTCTATTAATGACTCGGTGAAAAGGGAAGATATTGCGATTGAGAATATTAGAACTGAGTCCATGTTGGCTAATCCTCTAATAGTTTATTTTAAAGAACATGTGAAGAATATGGATGTTTTAGATTCTTTTGATCTATTTTGTTAATGGAAACTATATATAGTTTGTTTCTCTGAATATTATTTTTATATGTGAACTGATAATTCTTTTATGATCTTTATTAAAGCATTTACTTTTGATGATCATCATTGTTGACTTGATTGTTATTATTATCATTTCTCCTGTCGACTAAGAAATGGAAGTATAAAACAATATCTTTAAACATAATTTTAGTTTAAAGATGACTGTATGTTACTAATTTTGAGATCTCATGTTAAATTGTGATATAGTTGTGCAATTTTATGTTGTTTATAAATTGCACTAAGGCAATTTTGTGTAATTTAGAAATTGCGCTAATACAGTTTCATGTCGTTGAGAAATTGTATTAATGACTGATTAGAAATAATATATTTTTTGATCACATGTTAGCACTATTTCTTACTACACTACTAGGTTTATGATCCATGAAAATATAATACATATGATATGTGATTATGGAAGATCATGTGTTGCAATATTTTCTTAACACCTTGATCAACATAGTCCCATATTGAGGTTAATAGGATTGGGTTGATCTTTTTTTTTTGGGTCGAAGGATTGGGTTGATCTTGAAGTGTTGTTATTGGGATATTATTTTTTCAAAATTCTGGCCACATAAAACAAACTTTTAGTTATTAACCGAAAGTGTTGTTTTCTAAATAAAATCATTTGAAAAAAATGAGTTAATTAATATAGCTCAAGTGGGAGAATGTTGGAAATTTCCTGAATATGCACTTACATTAATTAATTGATTTTCTATTTTAAATGATCGGGTTAATAGATATTCCAATATATATATATAACCCTTTAGCGATCCTGTTGAATTGGGTTTATACATTTATTAATAATGAACCTAGTTGAGTAGCTAAGTATATGCAATTATGTTTAACTAAGCTTGTGATGGGAGGGGCTCGGTTGTCACACTAAGTTATTGGGTTTGCTAGGTCTTCTTTTTAGCCTATAAAATGATAAGTTATACCCGTTAGTTACTTTAATTACATTGAAAGTTGCTATAATGAAATAGGTCATAGAGAGGAAGATCTGGCATTTCAATTGATCGTTGATTCCCAATCAGACTGATCTATGTAATGACTCGAACATGTACGATCTAATTCTGTTGTGCATATCTGTTATGGTGTTTTACATTTATATATTGATCTGATTTGTTCTTGATTATTTGGTTGTTTATTTGGATTAATCTTGATGTTTATGATGTTAATATCAACATATTTTACTTAAAATATTTATTTGCTCTCGAGCGTCATTTATTTATTTTTATTTAATGGCTGTACTAGAGTTTTCATTTTTTTATTTTATGAAAAGTTATAGAGTAAATTATAGTAAGACCAGTGTGCTTTGCACTTCTAGGAGTGCTAGCTAGGTGCCCGGAAGCCTGGTGACCCTAATTGGACTCTTGGCCATATTAGGCCGGACTCACAATCGCGATCCTCATCTTTTATGTCTCTCAACATCTTCATACACATCCGAAATCTATATCGATCTCTAGACTTTGATCCAAGCTTCAATCTCCGATCTGGCAAGGAATTGAGATATTAATTCAACAAAAGGTGTTTGATTTTACAATTGCGAGGCTAAATTGCTTATTTACAATATCATTTTGTCCAGTCTATTGTTTAAGCATAAATGTTTACATTTCGTCATTTGCATCTTAAGTCCGCACAATGATATTTGCGTACATGCATAGCCTGGACATTTAAGCTTTAATACAAAATGAACATTTTAATACAGATTTAATAAATTTCGCGACCACTCTCCTTCATTAGTTCACACATTATTATGAGTGAAATCAGGCAATAAAACCTTCAAACAAGTAACTATAGCATGTGTAAGCTAACGAATAATCATGAACAGATCTTCGCAAACAATTTTATGATTATAAGAAAACTCACTAATTTTTTTTCAAATATCAGAATTTCACATTAATAAAAGGGAATAATTGTTTAAAAAAATCTTAAACCTATTGTATGACGATCAATTCAATTCTAATATTTTCAATTGTACCAATTTAGTTATAAACTATTTGACGATTTGTCATTTTAATTCTAAACCTTTCGATCGTGTCAATTTGCCCTAAAACTTTTGAAAATTTGCTAATTTAGTTATAAATCTATTATATAGACAATTATCTAGAATGACTACATCGACAAATTAAATTAGCAAATTATTAAATGATTTTGGACTAAATTGACACAATTGAAAGGTTTAGAATTAAATTGGCAAATCGTCAAAATGTTTAAGACTAAATTGATACAATTAACAAGTTTAAGACTAAATTGATAGCCATAAAATAAGTTTAAAACTTTTTGAATAATTTTTCTTTGATAAACGTGAGCAAGCCTCGAGCATCCAAGCACCGAGTACAAGACCCTTAGCACCACGACTGCCAAGTTCACTACATTGATGAGCTTTGTAGATTTAGGTACAAATGGTGATCGTGTTTAGAGGTGTCAAGAACCCATACTCAATGAGATCAGTCATGTGTGGGTTAGTTAATTTTTAATAAATGGGTTGTTAATGGGTTTAGGTTATATGGAAGTTTAACAATACATGGGTTGTAAATGGGTTTGTCTTTAAACCCATTTAACTTATAAAGGTTATTAGTTGAGTTAACCCATTAAGAATATATCATCCTCTTTGAACAGTTTTTATAATTTTTAAATAATTTTATGTTTTTTTTCTTTTTCCTTTCTTTCTTTTACTTTTTTTCCCCTATGAAATACAACGGTCAACTCTTGCCGATAGGGTAACGTTTTTGACCCCTGCCCAATTGCACCAACGAGCTTCAAGCTCTCTAAGCGGGCAAGGCTAATGCCTTGTTGGCCTTGGCACTTGCCAAACTTGAGCTCGTTTGAAGCTTGAGTCTCGCCAATCTAGTGAGACTTGACCTTGTCAAATCTAGTAAGGTGGAGCCTTATTGGCCTATGATGAGGCTGAAGCTCACCAATGGCTAGCCACGACCGCCATGGTCGACGATTGGGTGAAAAAGGAGGAAAAGAAAAAGAAAAAAAAATTCAATGTTTTAAACAAATATTTTTTTTTTAAATACGTAAAAGGAGTACATGGAAAAACAAATCAAATTTTCTATTTCAAGAGAAAAATATTTTGTTAATTTATTTTCAAGTTTCAACCAAATACCAAAAAAAAAAAAAGTATTATCATTTTTAGAAATACCGCATTTTTTGTGAAATAAATGAAGCCTCAATTTTTTAAAAAATATTAAATTTATCCATTAATTTTGTAATTGTATGGAATTGTTTTAACTATATATATATATATATATATATATATATATATATTAAATCAAATGAAATGAATTTTTCTAGATTTGGTAAATATGAAAGTGTTTTAATAATATGGGTTGGGTTATGTATGAGTTAATAAATTTACATTAATGATAAATGTGTTATAAACAAGTTAAATATGCCAATTTGAGTTCGGACATTTATGACCCGATCCAAATTGGACTCAACTCACTCGTTTGATAAGTCTAGCTGTGCTCCATCTTATTGTGGTTAGACGCACGTGTTGTGTGGGGATGTAGCTGAAAGCGTGATTTTGAGATCGACCAAAACATGAAAAGGGATTTGAAACTATTACTGTCTGGGGTTGCAAACAGGCCGGGCGTCGGTCTTTCACCAAAAGATTAGCCCGGCCCAACGCATCAGGGCCTGGACTTTCTACGCCCAGTCAAAGCCCCTTACCGAAATAGGAGTGAATTTTCTTTAAAAATAAAAACAAGAATCGTTCACCTTCCTTTACTCCACAAGTGATTTAGAACTCGAGACCTCCTCCGAAACTGAGCATACATAATCAGGACTTCTAGTGCGAATCTGATTTGTAGGTAGTTTTTTTTTTTTTTTTTTTTTTTTTTCAAAAAAGGGTTCCAACATGCCCAAAATTTTGTAAAGAAAAAAAAATTCTTAAAATGAACTTTGGTACAACGAAACTATTATTTCATAGCTAAAATGCAACATTTAACGACACTAGGGGTGATTATGGTCCGGGTTTGGTCAGTCCAGCATCTAACCCATGGACCAACTTGTACAGTATCGATCCCCAATTTTTGGGACCGAGGATCAACCGGGTTAAGCCTGGGACCAAGGACCAGACTAACCCTATGGATTTAGTCCAGTTCTAGGGTTAATTCGGGACCGACCGGTTTTTTATTTATTTAATTTTTTGTATTCTTTAAAAAGACAAACCTATTATTTCAAATTACATATTCATCAATAAGGGCGAGCCATGACGCGAGCGGTGAACTACAAGCGTTGCTCACGAGCGAAGATGGTTTCTAATTAGGGCTTTGTTTCCTTTTGATTTACTTGGCAACGAGCGAGGTCAATGAAGAGAGGAGAGAGGCGAGCCTCACGGTGAGTGGCAAGTAGGATGAGTGTCAAGTGGCGAGTGGCACAGATGATGAGTGGCAAGCGTTAAGTGGGGCAAGCGTCACATGGTGAGAAGACTAAGGTTGCTCATGAGCAAAAAATTATTTCTTTCTAGTAACAATTGAAGAGGATAAAGAAGAAGGAATAGGATTAAAAAGAAAGGAGAACAAGAGTACTAGAAGTGGATGACGTCGTTTGATGCTGCTTAAGTTAGGGTTTTCTCTTTAGAATAAATATAAGAATATTATATATAATATATTTAAAATATATTTTATATATAACATATGGACCAATCCTAAACTCTCAAGATTGAGGACCAACCGCACAGTGCTGATTTAGAGACCTTAGGACCAATGACCGACTCAATTCCCCTGAGAACTAGATCAAGACCGGTAGGGTTGAGGGTTTAGGGTTGACATTGGACCGATGCTCACCCCTAGTCAACACAAAATGAAATTTGGTTTATTTTTTTGGCTAGAATGATATGCAATTTGGTTGCTAAAGGTTGACTTTAGCGACAAAACAACCTACTCAGAGACAAAATGATAAACTTGGGGCCCAATCCCTTTAATAAGCGCTAACTTTAGCTCAAGTTTCAATTATGGCCTAAACATTTTTGTCTCGTGAAAAAGGCAACAATTTTATGTCAAGTCCCAATTCTGACCCTAAGTCAATACCCATATTTGGCCCTCATCAATTTTTCGTAAAGTTTCTACCAATTACACGTAGAATCACAAGTGACAAAACTTGATGAGAGTTGAATTTATGTACCGGCTAAAAGTTGATGCTTTTTAATGATACAACAAAAAAATTGGACCAAAATTGAGATTTGAGGTGAAGTCCGTGCTTTTCTTGAATTTTTTGAAAAAAATTATGCCAGAATTGGGGCACAAGATAAAATTGGTGCTTTTTACCCAAAAAAAAAAAGAAAGATAAAATTGGTGCTCTTTTATGATACAAAGAAAAGTTTGGGCCATAATTGAGACTCAATCTAAAGTTGATGTTTTTAAGGGTAAATTTAATGTTTTTTTAAGAGAATTAGATCTAAACTTCGCCATTAAAAGTTCAGTTTTGGGGATTTTAAATGTTTGTTTTTTTGGTAAGTGATTTTAAATGTTTGTTATCGCTAGACTTATTAATTTCCTTGCTTAACTTTCATAATTAAGAATCTTATCGAGAATCAACATTTTGAGGAAAAATCAATATAGTATATCATTCCAAAGTACTGCCCTAATGCATCTAATTTTCCCCTATTTGGTGTTCTAAATTTATATGTTTGATTTTGGGGAAGTTATCTATTTTACAGCTATCACCTCTACTAGAGCATCATGCATCCTTTTGCTTTCATGGTGATCTCCAGTTATAAAGATTATCATCATGTAGTTTCACAACATCACAAATTAAAATGTGTAATACATAAATCAACCGCAAATGACATGTGGCGTCTAAAAGTTCTTTTGAGTTTAAAGTTCAGTTTCTTAGAAGAAGAATATGTCTGTTATGTTATGCTTAAGATGTGCTCAAAATCAAGATATTCTTATCTTAACTTTTATGACTTTTACTTAAAAAAATTTCCTACTTCTGTCTATACATCTATGGAAAGGAAATATAAATTTGGGTGTTTTAATAAATCTACGTCCGATTCAATTTGATTCTCGATACATGAACTTAAGATTTCGATTCCCTGCTCGTATTATGATTTGGCAACTATTTTGTTGTTTCTTTATGGAAATCATCGATTTCTTTATTGTCTCAGAAGGTTGGTTTTATATGCTCGGTATGATAGGTGGGTGATGATGATATATTGTCTTTGACAACGAAATGTTAAAGAGAAGTTTGATAAGAGAGAGGAATGAGATTTGTCCTAAAGAGTATACGTGATGGCTGTGGAATGCAATAGTCGGGTGAATCCATACAAGCGAATAACTAGTGGATCACCCATCAATTTTAATGGAGGAAAGTCCAATTAAGGTGGAGCAAGTGTTTCCTCTCTATGAACATAGTGATGATTGACAATCACAAGGAGAAGAAAAAAGAATAATATAAGTATAGGAGAAAACCACCAAAAACCTAAATTTTGTCCGAAGTGACAAATTTAACTCAATTTTTTTTAGCGATATGGAAAAACCCTAAACTTTGATTATCGTGACATATATAGCCCAAACTCTATGACCAAGGGCCTTTTCGTCTTATTTTTTTCCTTTTCCTTTTTTTTTTCTTCTCTCTTCCCTCCCCCAACCATGGCAGAGGGAAGCAGGACTCAGGTGAGGGCGGCCCTTGTCGACATCGGGAAATGGCAGCCCTCACCAGATCCAGCGATGGTGGCCCTCGCTTGGGTTGGATTTGGTGAGCAATGCCCTTGCCCGACGTTGGCAAGGGCTGCCCTCGCCTGCGTTGGGCGAGGGTTGCCCTCACTTGCGTTTGGCGAGGGCGACCCTTGCCTAATGCCTGAGTTCGACTTCCCTCTGCCATGGTCGATGGAGGGAAGAGAGAAGAAGAAGAAAAAAAAAAAAGAGAAAGAAAAAAATTTAAAAAGTAAAAAATGAAAATACCCTATAGTTTAGGATAAATGTGTTACATGAATACAAGTTTAGGGTTTTTTGTGTCACAAAAAAAAGTTTTAGATAAATATGTCACGGTTAGCAAAGTTTGGGGTCTTTTATGTTGCAAAAAAAAAAAAGTTTAGAGTAAATTTGAAATTTTGGGGTTTTTGGCGGCTTTTTCCCCATAAGTAATAAACTAATGAGATTACTATTGGAAGAAAACTTTCTATGTAAGATTTTGTGGGAACACTATTAACTGTTCTAACTAAAAACTTAAGTTGTTAAATTAATACGTGATTTATTATTGGTGTAGTCTTTTGCCTATTACTAAATGTGAAAATTTAATTGGGGAGATAAATGGGGTTTAAAAAGATTTTAACTCAAGACTTATAGCTTTAATATCATATAAGATTTTATGGGATCACTGCCAACTAATTGTTAGATGAATATGTGGTTTATTATTTGATTACTCTGACACTACCTAACTTTAAGGTTACGTTTGGTCATCGAGATTTCTAATCGGAATATGACTGGATAGGACATGATATTAAATCTTGGGATTTTTTTTTTTATATCATCTACATTGTTTAGTGAATCGCAGTATTAAAGTTGGATATATTCACATCATATAATATACATTTATTTATATTTTTATATAAATGGCATGTCATTATAAATGAACTTAGATATTCATAAATGGAGATGGTGAAAATATCTCGTAACACTATTCCTTAATTTATTTTTATTTTATTTTTCCTCTTTTTTTATATTATTTTCTTTATTATTTCTTTTTTCCCCTTTCATCATTCTTTAATAAAATTTTATCAAATAGTAAATTGTACTAACATACCTAAAATATATAATAAATATAAATATTCAATTTATAGATTGAATGTTTATTATAAGATAGAATTAAAGTTGAATATATAAATTAATATAAGATTAATTAAAAATAAATTTCTATTTTTATTTTTAATTTCTTAAATTAGAATTAAAATATTATTTATATTGAAATATAATTTCAATTTTGTTAACTTAATAAGTTTGTTATTCGAAAAAATAACTTTCCTATTATGAACATTAGAAATCCTATTCACTTTTATCCCACCTCCCACATGGGATAATTTTACCCAACTTATATTCCCCTTATATCTGACTTTATTCTATCCTGAGCGAACACCAAACGTAGAATGAGATAAATCATATTTTATTTCGAGTTTTATCCCGACTGACAAACGTAGCCTAACAGCATATATAAGAAGCAGAGAAGTCAAGAAACTTGGAGGGACAAATCTTTTCAGCATAAATAATCCACTCTTGTCTTTCAAAAGCAAGCAGAAGGAGGAGAAGATAGAGGGCCATCCATGGCATCTTTTCAAAGAGTTGTGTTCATTGTGTTTATTGCAGAAAACTGTATGCAAGAAATCTCTATCTGTTTATTATCACTAATTATAAGTGGACATATATATAACTAATTCCAACCGTTAGCGTGCAAGATTCAAATAGGACCCATATCATTTATTAGCTGAGATAGAGTTGACTCGTGCGAATTTTGATCGTCTCGGACTTGTTTCATATGAAGGGGTTTTACGAGTAGCCCAAGTTGTGTAGGCTCTTGTTTCTTGCAAGGAAGGGAAAGGTACAAAACACAACAGAATGTAGCAATTGTCCAGAATTTGATGGGCATAGGTTCTCCATTCTAAAGTATTAATCATACCACTCTGATCCATTTGTTCGTAATGCTCGTCTTCTGTTATTTTCCTCTTCGATTATCCAGGAAAAGAAAAAAATCATGGCATGAAAGTCAATTGGATGACTAGATGCATTCATTGCACAGAAAATTAGTGAAAATTAAAATGAATGAATAAAAAATACTTTGATCATCAATAAAACCATCTATATATGAATTGTTATCAATGATGAAAATATTTTTTATCAATTAATTTTTACAAGTGATACAATCATTTTTAAGAAACATTTTTCTAATTGTTCATTTTCGTGATATTAACAGACCCGGCCTTATAAAGTCTCCAACATGTGTATAAATTAAGTGTATGACAAAGGTTTAATTCCACAACTTATGTTTATGAGCACAAGTGTAGGTTAAGTGTATGATATTATATGACTATCGTTTTGACTTATGCTTAGTTGATTTGTGAGGTTCGGCAGTTATTTCCATAGATCTTGAATTTGCATATTTTGGTAGGCGGTAAAAATTGTCCAAAAATTGTTATCCTGTTGTATAGTTACATATTCAGTCACAAATTCTCCAATTTGATAAATATACTTAAATTTATTTTATGAGTTTCCAATGTAGTCTATCTAGCCTAAATTAATCGGAAATTATTAATGTGTCAATCCAGTTATCGTTAGGATAGTCTAGATTGGCAATATGACATGGACCACCTTTACTGAAAACATCGTTTGAGCTTCTTTTTTTCAAAAAAAGGTTTATGATTTTTTTCCTCTTTATTGTTTTCATTTCTTTCTTTTCCTTTTACTGTTCATCTTCAACCTCAAACCCAGATCTGGGTTCGCGACGCGCTGAAATTGCAAGATAGACTCCTCCTCTCCTCCGCCATCTGCAACAAGAGATCCAATAAACATCAGCGCAGCATGAACCGATCACGAAAAATCAGACCGCCCCTGAAGAAAAACGAACCTGATGAGCAAACAACACGAGGAGACAAACCAATCAGATCAGAACCGCAAACATGAAAGGGGGTTGCGGAGAAGGATATTTTGAAGGGGGATTACGTGAAGAGGTGGATTGGAGTGGGAATTTCTCCATGGCCAAGCAAGAGGTTTTGTACACGAAACCCCTCTGTATTTAGTTTGCTTCTATTTATCCTTTAGGAAAAAGGGAAAGGAACAGAGAAACAACTTTTGAATTGTGGGTTGTTTCTTTTCTTATGGTGGACTGCATATTTGCATCTGCAGGAGAAAGGATTGCTTCGGTTGTTTGTTCTTCAATCGACAATGTTTTCTTTCCCCCTTTTTTGGTGGGATTTTGGGGATTAAACTAATGGAAAGAGAAGCTTCAAAAGGAAGTCATGATAAAGTTTCAAAGTAGACTTCTTCGGGGTTGCACGCCCTGGTCGGTCACGGGCGAGAAACTGCACGCCGAGGATGAAGTGGAAGGAGATGAAGACCTAAGAAAGAAAATGATTAGTGGATTGGAAAAGAAAAGAAAAGACAAAAAGAAAAACAAGAAAAGAAAAAAAATATTGAGAACTTAAAAAAAAAAATTACAAATTCATGCATTTTCCATTCATTTTTTTCATATCAGTTACCTGTTAAATTAGTTAAGAAGATTAGTACCCATCAGATTAGAGTGTCACGTCAACGATTGGAAAAATATTACCAGCCTTATAATAATTTTTAAATAGTTTTCTCTTGATAGATTTTCTTCTAGTAAAAAAATCGTAAAAAATAGTTTTCACCGTAGTAACAAAAAGCTTTCCCCTCAATTTGACCTAATTTTGGTAACTACAGTGGACCTTCAGCACTTTAAGTTAGACACCAATTTGAATCGATGATGTAGCTTCTTATTCTTCATTTTGGCGAAAATTTACAATTTTCTTTTCAACACCCTTGCCCACAAAACATTTATTCTTTCAATTCTCCGAGTCTCTCACGTGATCCTTCATCTCCACAAGCACCACCACCACCACCACCACCAATCTCTTCATCCCACTATCCATCTCTATCTTCATGGCGGCTGAAATTGCCATCAACACCGATTTTTTTTTTTTTCCAGAAAAGCATCTATGTCCCTTTTTTTTTTTAATCAAATAATATCTATTTCATTTCTTTAAAGAAAAACATGATAACAAGGTAAAAGGGTTTCAGTACAAAATAAGTCTCGTGGAGCTAGTGGGGATTAGAAATCTAGTCGTATAGAAGGACGTTACATATATGAGCTTTGACGGTCCAAGCATCCAGTTTAGATTCCCAAAGCGATCACAATCATTAATATCAAGGAAAAGGTAACACGTAAACCCATTTAGATTCACATAGAATGTAAATGAATGAGGAGGATTACACTTGGGAATAACTGTGGGCGGATGTGAGTCATCTTGGGGGTGAGTCAAAATAGGGTTGACAATTCATGTGTTTATTTCGTAATAAGTTGTGTCTAAAAAGTCCTAAACTTATAATTTGGCAACTAACTTAAACTTAAATTCTTCAATTTATCCAATTTACTTATAAATTTTTTGACAATTTATTATTTTTATTATTTTGGAAAAAAATGATCAATGTTAACATCTTCGAGTTTAATGTAACACGAATAATATTAATGTTGACGATTTTTATAGTTTCTTTAATTTTTTAATTTATTTAACCCCTAGTCGTGGTTGGTGAGGGCTTGCAGGCCCTCAATCCAATGGCTATTTGAGGGTTGCTGACCAATGCGAAGGCCCTGACAACCCTTGCAACCCTTACAAGAAGATAACCAATGAAAAAAAATGAAAAGAAAGAAAAACATCTGAAAGATTAAGAAGGAAAAAATAAAGGATGAATTCAACTTTCAAAAAACATTTTATAAAGATAGCTAAGTATTGTAAAAATGATCAAATATTATCGGCCGTGTCATGTAGAATGGTCAGTTGCCACGTCAGTAATTTCTAACCAATTTTGGGTAGAATAACTTAAATTCATCAAATTAAAAAGTTTATCATTGAATTGACTATAAAAAGTTTAAATTGATAGATGGAAGGAAACTATATGTAACACGAGTGGCACGTAAAATTTGATTAACTTGGGTGAACCCACACTTGAAACAAGCAAATTATAGCTCCAATATCATATTAGAAAGTCCAATCTAAAAGCTTGAACTTATTGATGGAGGGATACCAATATACATTAAAAGCATATAAACCTCATTATCAAACAATGTGAGTATAAATGACACGTTCGACATGTTTTGAACTAGTAAAGAATGTGTCTAGATATATATATAAGTACCAAGATATGTTTACAACATGGGCATTATGTTAGCCTATTTAATAATGGAGGGATACCAATATACATTAAAAGCATATAAACCTCATTATCAAACAATGTGAGTATAAATGACACGTTCGACATGTTTTGAACTAGTAAAGAATGTGTCTAGATATATATATATATAAGTACCAAGATATGTTTACAACATGGGCATTATGTTAGCCTATTTAATAAATATGACAAACATAGTGAAATATTCAACTCGCAAAATACATCTGCTAATCATATATAAATGGGTCAACCTATTCATATACGATAATGGTTAAACTCATGTGAGCACCCTTATTGTATAGATGAATTGTCTCCCAAATTATTAGTCCTATATATCAGTCCAGAATTTCTAGGCAATTTCTTGCGGAGGCAACTTCGTCCTATATAGGACTTTTCTAAGATACCACCAACTATTCAGAGGATATGCACAAACAAGAGAAAAAAGTACATGTTATCTAGTGAACCCACACTGATTAAGAATAGTATAAGCCGAGAGCACACGGTCAAATGTTGACTTTTATTTGACTGGAAATTCAAAACTCAGCAAACGCCTGGAGCTTGAATTTCCCGTGAAGACTAAGTGGATATTGTTTATCTTCCAAGTGTCTGTTTGTGTTGTAGCTCATTTGTCAAAATGGGTAAATAAACAATTAGAATCTGTGGGAAGAACTCTTCCAGAAATTCCAATGTCTGTCAAGTGATGAGATAGAATTCTAAACATTTTAATTGATGCACCATAAATCGGTTACATGATAGCTGAAAATGAGGCATGCATTATAATTGCCACACAGGTGATATTGCAGGTCAAGCTGACCATAGGAACAACTAGAACAAGTTGACTGTTAGAACAACTAACTAATGCATTTTCATCAAAAGATTTATGACTTGATTTCGACATTTGAATGATCACGGACCTAACTATGATTCATACATGTAGTTTAAGACCTTCCTCCACTTTTCTCAACAATTGGTGACAAAGCATTTCCTCTATTCACCAAATGGTGTCACTGCTTTTGGAAGAACTTAATAGCTGCTCCAGATATTCAGGCCCTAGATCCTCTAGCACCACCAAATTCTGCTTCCTCGTTTCCTCATCTTTCTCTTGATCTTTTTTGACCAACAGCCTCTTCCTCATAGAATGCCTCCTCTTTAGTGCCTCCACAGGAGAGCAGCCACCCACACAAGTATACTCCATTCCCTTAAGCGAATCCCTAACCTTTTCTAGCGGGAAATTAAGCACGGCCAAGGACCCCCGCAGCGTGAATGCGGCTTGGTCGTAGGCCAGAGCAGCGGCCTCCGCTGTGTCGAATGTCCCGAGCCAGACCCGGTTCCCATTCCGTGTTGAGTCTCGGATCTCGGCAGCATATTTCCCCCACGGCCGCCTTCTCACACCTCGGTAGGTCTTCCTCTTCGACTTGAGCTTCTCCATCGCAAGGCTTGAAGTGACCTCCTCCTCACCGACTCCAGTCGAGGATGCGGACTCGGATTCGCACGATTCTTTCACGGTTCCTTGTGCTATGACTTCCAATAGAAGTCTATCTTGAGAGTCGTTAAGGTTGAACGGGAGTGAGTTGTGGCTAAAGAGAAGCTCTTCCCAAGAGAAAGACTGGGGGGCGATGAAGGAATTTGGCGGTGATGGGAGTTTTGGTTTCTGGTCGTGGGAGAGATGAGATTCCATCTTTTAAGGTGAAAGGGAACAACGTGGGAAGATAGTTGGTGATAGATTCAGTGGATTAGTGTCAGAGAAGATGACATATATACACGAGAGCGGAAATTTGATTTGATGGGAGATTAATTGAATATGGGAAGAGTCAAATATGGTGGGATGTTGGAGATAAAAATATTCTAAACTCCATTATTGTAGATGTGGGGAGAGGTTATAATACATTGGATTGGACAATCAAAATAGTCACTAGAGAATTTTATATTTGGATGCCCACCTCTTGAGGGCCACATAGCAGTTGAGCACGTGAGTGAAATGCAAGCATGGCGGCTGGTTGTTGGACCAAAATCAAGTCTAGAATGAGTGGTATCAATTTTATTTTGCTCACTAATTTCTTAAAATTTAATGAACGAAATGAAGGATTTGATTCCGTTCCTTGATGTCCAAGGAGACATTGCACTCTCCTCTTTTTCCTTCCCTTTGTTCATGGCAAGACAAATAGTCTGCCCTGTGGGAGCACGAGACCGAGGGAAAAGTCAGCTAGTTCAGTACCATCCAATCCAAAGTATTTGCTTTTCGTTTTAATTAGCAAAAGGGTGAGGGGCACAACCATTGCTAGCGACCCTTTCTTAGCATCATCCAACACTTTTGATACGAAATATTCAGAATTAGCTATGTTCTTATAACAATTGATTTAGATAAGAATGCTAGTGTAATTTACAAATAATTAAATTTGAATGAACTTAGATAAAAACTTTGGTTGATTTCTATTTGTGGGGGCTCAAAGTAGACCTAGTCTCCTACAGCTTCAACTGATGCAACCGATGTCTTGCTTATTCCAAAGCAAGCCTTGTAAGGTCAACGAAAGAAGCGACATTTGTATCATCACAAAGAGAGAACTGGTACTAAACTAATAATCACAATTCACAATCCATTTCCATTTCGAGTGTCTGTTAGATTTATTTTTTGCTTCATCTAGAACTTATGCTACAGTTCATATGTATTGCAGTTGCAACAGAGATAGAAACGATTAGACATATCTACATTAACCCAAGGGACACGGTGTGCACATGTCCAAAGACTTACCTAACATGTCCAAAAACTAATCTATGACTAATGCCAAAAAACTAATCTACTGACTAATCTATGACCTTGCAATGCCTTAATTGAAATGGTAACAATCCATACAAAATCCAAATTATTTCTTAATCTTAGTCAACATTGACAGTCAAAACAGTTCCACTTTCGTAGACTCGGCACTCCCTAAACAAAACGCAAAGAAAACAAGGAGCGTTCTTCGCGTTTTGATTCTCGACAGTGATCAGTCAAGAACAA
The DNA here is from genome assembly GCF_016545825.1 of Eucalyptus grandis. Lineage (NCBI taxonomy): Eukaryota > Viridiplantae > Streptophyta > Magnoliopsida > Myrtales > Myrtaceae > Eucalyptus > Eucalyptus grandis. Next base: position 23,454,292 of record NC_052613.1, read on the forward strand.
TCAAACCCATAAAGCTGGTGCACTTCAATAAAGAATGTGGAATTTTTCAGTGATTATGACAATTTGGAATATATTTGTTTCTCATGTAAACGTATGTGCTGATTCTAATGATGTGAAAGCTAGGAAAGACCCGTCCATATTTTAATAAATTCCTAACCACTCGATCTTAGGATCCTCCCGCGAAGCTTCACTCGGTGAAAAAGTTCAAATTGACATTTCCGTTGATAGTGGGGAGAGCCACGACCAAAGTGCTTCATGCGACTAGACAAAATAAAAAATCCACAGCCACCATGGCATCGTCACCTTATGCTCAGATACCTGGAAAATCATATAAAAGGAAATCCTAAAGGAAAATATCTATCAATGTATTGCAAGTGCAAGAAGTAAACATTTAAGTATTGAAAATGCTTGAAGTGTGAGAAATAAAACCCAATACTCGTCAGGCAAAAAATATACATGGCTTTGTTCTATGTCCTGATATAGCAACCCTCATGTGCTCAGTTCAAATCAAGTGCAATTTCTTACCTAAAGAGATTAATCTATGAAGACTAAACTCGTATTAAAGGTACACACTAAAATATCTAAACTGATATATGTACTAATCAAAAAGAAACTAAGCTTCATCTAATTCCTAACCCACACAACTAGGTAAGGAACTATTTCTAAGTTATTTTCTATTTTTTTAAATTATTTTCTATTTTTAATTTTTAATGTTTTTGCAATTTTTTTTTTTCGAAAATGGGTGACACTTAGGCCTTATGGGTCAGGGCCCTGCACACAATTGGGCTCTGATTTTTAGCCTGTTCAAAGCAAACGTCCAATCTGACTTAACGAAACGAAACAAGCCCAATGTGGCCTAAACCAAATCTCGTCCCCAAAATAACCTTTGATCTAGCAGGTCCAAATCCTCTGAAGCCCAAACAAAATCCAAACCCATCAAGGTCTAATTTAGCCGTAACTGTAAACCCAAATTTAGCCGAAAGCCTATGTGAGCCCATACTAAACCAAAGAGACAATTAACGCCCTTATTATCCTCTCCACGTGGCCATCACCAACGTTAGCAGTTCTCGGCCATAACGCCTCCGTTCATCAACCCAGAAACTTCAGCATCCCATATCGATTTCAGAATAAAAAGAATTTAACGATAACGCCCACATCATCTCATCTTAAACCAAGAACATATTTCATCGCCAGACATTTTTAAACGCCCAACCTTTAGCATCAGCGAATACTATCGCCACTGCAATTCGCTGGACATACCACTGGACCACCGGCCACGACTCACAAGAACGTGATATCAACTCCCAACCTTCCCTTCCGGCAACCGCTTCCAAACATCGGCACCAACTTTCAGCCACCATTATTAGCCAGACCTTAACTTAAAACAATGACTTTACCAATACAAGCTGGGGATGAGAATATGCCACGAAACCATCACAAGAAAAAACATACTTGAACCCTCTAAGAGAACCCACATACCTAATGTCACACCCTGGATCCCATAGGAATAGGGGTAATGACACAACTATCCTTCTATCCAAACAATATAACCTCAAACCATACCCAAAGTTCAACTCCCAAAAGTTTTTGCAATAGCACTCTTACTTTACTGAACTTGTTAATTAAGAGAGAGTAGTTGATAATATTAGATTGGCACTACTTAAGAATATCATAAGTCTATTGAGCTCTCATTTTAAGTTCAAAATTCATCATATTTTTTTATTCGGAAAGGCAATTGACCTGTTGATATGCTTGTCAATATTGGCATAGCGACACATTGGGATATTACATTCTACTTGCGGCTTCCTAGAGAATTATTTCATGTTTTGTTTAGTGATAAAGTTGGGATTGTAGATTTCAGACGTTAATTTTTCTTAGTTTTGTACTGTATATTTACCAAAAAAATAATAATTTGGGTCTGTGAAAATTAGTCAAACCTCTTATGCCTCATCCTATATAAGGAGTTCATGGGAGGTTTAATCTATTAAAAGTCAAATTTCACATGATAAACAATGAGAATTTGAAAGAAAAGGACATTCAAAATCCTCAATAATCAAAAAGCACATATTCACACAAGGAATCTCCCAAGTGCCACATCATCGGTGTCGAGCGCTTACATCATAGGCTTTACTAGTAAAGCCAATCTCTTAGACTCTTAGGGCCTATTTAATAATCATCTTGTTTTTCTTTTATTTTTTTAAATACTTGGATTCCTTTAAAAAAAATCTTTGTGGTAACATCAATGTATTTTTCTATTCCTTAGAATTTATTAGTGGCCAAGAAATATATCTGAAACAAAAATGAAAAGTAAAAATATCTACATTTTTGCTCCTAGAACTAAAAGAGAAACAATATCATTTTAGAGAAAAATGCTCAACGTACGCTCGTGCTTCATGGATTTCTGACAAAATTTGTTTGAAGATTTGATAAGTTTGTGCAAATAACGGCACCAACTTTAGGATTGCCTCCATCATTAGTTGTTCTTGCCTATACCATCAAGCAACATTTGCTCTTATTCTTGTAGCTAAAAAAGCTCAAAAGATGCACCTATTTATTGTAATGTCCAAAAATTTACTGTCAGTCTCCTCATATTATGAGTTATTAACTAGTGGGACTCTCTACTATCATTCCCAGCCATCTTTCTTTGACTAACTATTATGTTGGATTTTTTTAGGCCATCTTAGAATATCTTAATTAATTAAAACCTCCTCACAAAAGTCTAATTTTATCTAAACATTTATTTTAAGTGTCCACTTACATTTTTATAATTAAATGAAAAAAATTGGGAATATAAATCTTAGGGTCATATCAAATGCATTTATGTTCTTTTTCTATTCTAGGAATATAAATTTTATATCGTTATTAAACGTATTCTTCTGCTTAAGAACTCATACTGGGAATAGAGATAGAAAAAACCTATTTCTAAACAAAAATTATTCTTGAGAATAGAAATGTCATCTCCCTATAGTAGTAGCTTTTTAATTTTTAATTTTTCATCGAAAGATGTGGCACCCCCGAAACGGCCCCCGATCCTTTAGGGTCACCACAGTTTGCTTACCTTTCACTTGACTTGGTAATATTCACTTTGATACCATCGAGTTGTAGTGGGTCCGTATATCCTGGGGTTTATATATATATTTTCAATCGGTCCCAACGCAGTTTATATAACGGAAGCATATTCGACATCTCCCTAACCCATACTCAAACTAAGTAATACAATGCAATGCACACCACATATGTTAGAGCCGAAACACTTTTATTTACATAGTTTGATCGAACATCAAGAGTTGGTACATCAAAAGGCCAAGGCTTTACTAAGCTCCGCTATAACCCAAAAGTACCTGACCCCACATCAGTCATGTACACCAATCCATCATCTAGTGTCGGCTATCCAAGAAGTGTCATCTGCTACCTGTCACACGCACAGTCACACCCAGCCCGGTGCATCGGCTAGTGGCGGCGGTAGCATCCCCATCATAATCTCGTCGCAACGAACATGCATGAACAGGAACTCCTGGACTACAGGGCCATCAGGTAGACCCACGTCATGCATAACTAAAACTCGAACATGGATGAACACCAGTCCATGAACACCAACATAGGAATGCTCCGAACACTCAACCTCAACGTCGGACGGTAAGCCATAGAAAGTACCATGTGTGACCGGTAATAGAGGCATCTCTTAATCTGAAATGTTAGTCCCTAAAGGGGTGAGTACAACCACTCACCAGTAAAAGATTCCTCAAGCTATATCAAGCATTACTATTAATATCCAGATTCAAGTAGGGTAGACAAAACAAGAAATTTAACAATAGATCAAAATCATGAAAACCATCAATATAATAACAATGTAGTCCTAATGTGTAGTGTAGCATATCCAAGATAGGCAAATCTCAGTCATATGGTCAAACTGAAACATCACGTTCCATTCCATGCCACATACTCAGTCTTATATCTAGACCCACACACACTTTTAATGGAATCATTCATTTTATTTTTCAAAAGGTTTCATCCCTGGAGGACCAATGTTTGCGTCCCTCTGGGATTTGCACCCCTCCAGGCATCACGAAAGCCTCCGGTATTCAGCCATTTAAGGCCACCGGGCATCTGGAGCGAATCACGCCTCTAGGCATCTCGTACCTCACCTGGCATCATAAGGAACCTCGAGGGCCTCCCATGAAAATGGTTACCCTGGCCATTCGGAATTACATACCGACTAGCATACTACCGGGCATCCCGAAGCTCCTGGGGAATAACCTCTGGCATTCAGTCATTTAAAGCCACCAGGCATCCACAAGGTATCGACTCACTCGATCCTTTGGGCATCCTGACTCCCGGGGTATCGTTGGCCCGAGGGCTCAACGGTAACAATTTAGCATTTTAATTCACAAAACATTTTCAAATGCTAAAACAAGACATCTCATGGACCCTATATTACATCTCAATATTGCACAAATATCCATAGCCAATACCATCATATCACATAGCCATTCGAAACACCTTCACTTTCGGATATTTTTGTGAAAATTTGAGAACAGAATAGCCCGACTTTTACAATGCACAGTTCGGGTAAAATTTTTGAAATAAATACTAGATGGACTCAGAAAATTATGAAATTGTGACACGTTATCAATGAGACCTAAAGGAAAAAATTTCATGAATAAACCAAGTCAAATTAGATACACATCGAGAGTAAAACTTCAGTATTTCTTGCTACAGTTTCTGTAAAATTTCCAGATTTAGCATTTCCCTATAAAAATCATTTTGTCGACCAAATATTTTTCATTTATGCTAAATTTTTTATATGTTACTCTTGTATATGTGCTCTCCAACTTTCATTAAGGACTTGAAGTCAAATTTTGGCTATAAAATTTCAGAAAAATCAAAAGGTCACCGAGGGTCACACTGTTCTTCACAAAACAGTCCATTAACCTAATGAGAGTTTTTCCTAATCCTTGAATTTCGACCTCCAACATCCACAATCAAATAGATACAAGTGTATTACACTATAACACAGCCTTATCACTTCCAAAAATCCTCCATAGTCAGATTTTTAAATTCTTGTTCCATCTCAAATTCGAAATCCACAATGCATGCCCTGTTTTTCCTAGATTTCTTGATCTAACTTCATCTTACATGTCCAAAATCCAACATGCAGCTCTAAAATTTCACCTTTCTCACATCCACCAACTCTTAGCTAGATAAAACAACAAGCAAAACATAGATTGAAGAACTTCTACTTGCCTCAAGTTCAAAGCAACCACAACAAGCAAGTAGGCAACTTGGGGCTCCGGGCACGGCTCGATCGACGGCGAAGCTAGGCGGCGTCGACAGTGGCAGCTAGGACACAGCGGAAGATGGCCTTCCTCTTCCCCCTCACGGTCCGCACTTGCCCCTCTCTCTCTCGCTCGAACTCTCCTCCTCTCTCTCTCGCTCGCTCGCCTGCTCGGTCTCACTCTCTCTCTCTCTCTCTCTCTCTCTCTCGGTTGCTCCTCGTCCATTCCGCCCCTCTCTTTTCTTTTATTCTTTTACTCTCATGATTAACTAGTAATCACGAGGTTTTGCATGGGGGATTTCCGGTGGAGCAATGGGGGCAGCGACACTTGCTTAATCCCTCTTGCCACTTGTCAATCTTCATGCAAGGATGATGGGCCTCAATGGGCGGCCTTGGTCGACTGAATAGGGGAAAATGTGGGCCGGTTTTTGGTCGGTTTTGGGCCTTAAGAAATCAGCCCACACTTGCTCTTAATTTTCCACCTTAATCCCCACTCATAATTACTTAATTTCAAATATTCACATGGCCATAAAATTTTGCAACATTAATCGATGGTAATCCAACTTATAGAGTACATGGCCAAGAATAAAAAAAATTCTTTATCAATTCATCCTTTAGTACAATCCTTGATCACACATAGACATAGGATAGATTTCCAACAAAACAATTGTCCATTAAATGCTCGGCCTTGTTTAATTGTAATCCATTGGTCTAATGGCTATAATATAGCCCGATGGCGCTTCCATCACCTATTCATGGGTCGTAGTGCATCTAGAGATTGCTATGAAATTTAGGATGCCACAAAAGAGAGGAAAAAAGAAACTGACGTTTATATAATATATGCAGAGATATATATGTATGTGTGTGCGCAAGCGCGTGTATATATATATATATGAGAGAGAGAGAGAGAGAGAGAGAGAGAGAGAGAGAGAGAGAGCTATGTCCTTCCATCTAAGTCGCCTAGGAAACTAGATATTTATCCTAGCTTGGCTAAAATGATCATGAACAATAGAGAGCAAAGCTGTGTCCCTCTATTTAAGGGTTCGTTTGGTAATGCTTTTATTATAGGGAATAATTTCTTTCCAGAACTAATTTTTCTCTATTTCTATTCCTTAGAACAATTTTTTAGTAAAAGAGTGTGTTTGATAATTATATCAAATTTTTATTCTCAAAATGGAAAAAGAATAAGAATGTGTTTGGTACGATTTACAAAAATTTTATAACATAGAATTTCTTTTAATTTTAAAATGTTTTTTAAAGTTTTTTTTCCTTTTTTTTTTCTTATTCTTCTTTGCCATCGGTTGCATTGGCCATTAGCTATCGGCTGCCGCTGAGGGACGGTGGTAGGGGGTGATGAGTGGCAAGAAATAAGAAAAGAAAAAATAACTTGTTTCTAAAAATTGTTTTCAAGAACAAGAAGTTACTTTTTTCTATTTCTTGTTTCTATTCTACATCTATTCTCTGGCCACCTTTCTATTCCTCAGTTGACGTTACCAAATAGATTTTTATTTCTTTTTTTTTTCGGAGAATAAAAGAATAGAAATTGGGAGAAATAGAGAAATTACCAAATGGAGGCTAATCCATTTAAGAAACCAGAGATTTTTCCTAGCCGTCAAATCTACTCATAACAGTGCTAGGGAATAATAATAAAGAAACCTTTTTTACTTTTCTAGCTCTTTGGCTCATTTTTACTGAGACAAGCGGAAGCAAGTGCTGGTCAACGTAATGACCGAAATCGCCTTGGACCTTGATCTCTTGAAGGACTTTGACTTTCCTTACATACCTCCGGATTTATCGATTTGCAAGTTCGAACATTCTTATGTAGATAAATTGTGTGTACTCTTTCGACAAACTCAGTGAAAATCAGAGCATTGAAATGCACCTATTTCATTGGTTTTTTATCCCCGTGAAAATATTTCGCCAAAAATTGCGTTTTGGTTTTATTATGAGAGACTTAGGTTTTGTGTTGAGTTTGGACAGAGGATGTTAAATGCAGATAAGAGTTTTATTTATCAACTTGTATATACAACCTTGACAATTAATATTTAGACGACTTGACAACTAACTGTCCTTGGGCACAAATTACACTAGAATTTAATCAGTGATGCAATTTGGACATCCGCAGCAGACTAATCTATGCTTTGAATTCAAACTATGTCAGCATTTAATCTACGACATGGCTTGTTTCAAGTGTGGAGTTGGAATTTAATTAACAGCAATACTCCTAGATAATAAACGTAACGTCAAAATTTAATCAATGACGTTGGGCTTATGAAACAACATCGGAATTCAATCAATGATGCTGGACCATATAAAGATACACGCTGGAATTTAATTAATGATGGGAATCTAGGAAATTACAGCTAAAATTCGATAAAGTAAAGATAAAGCAAAAATAGTTGTTGTGTATTGTTCGGTGTGTCATTCTCGATGGAGAGCTGCCATATTTATAGGGAGCTGATATTCCTTACTCAGTTGCTCTTCCTTGGGCATTACTCCTCGCAATCTCCACGTGTTTCATCTCTTTGAGATGGCCTTATCCTTTAACAACCATTTCCTAACCTGTCGACGATATCCATGTAGCTTGCTCATCAAGTAAATAACCGTTCCCTATTTTTACGCACATTTCTAGCATCAATTATTCTCGCTTGAGTTTTAATGCTAATTGCACTTAGTTTTCAAATTTGGTACATAGCTTGACACATGGTCACTAATTACTTGGCCGTCAACTCTAGGTTTCGACTTCTAGAATTTCATTGAGGCTTGGCTTGGATAACCTCCACAAAAGCTATTTCCCTCTGATTTTATGAACTAAAATGGGGCATTTTTGTCCAAAACTCCCTCGTGACTAGCATGTGGTTCAAAGGGTTAATTTGTATATCAACATATGCTCGCTATTAAAAGAAAGAAATTTGAATTTATTTCTTTTAAAGAAATATCTTATTTCCGTACAACCTCCCGGTGTGATCATGTCTTTCTATCTTCTGACACCTTTTCTCTGATATGGATTCTCATTCCCCTTGTTATCTCGACACGTCTCCTCTAATTTCGCAAGTTTTCTCTTTTCTCCTCGAGACGTTGTCTTCTACCAGTATCTCTTGAAGGTTTTCATCACTATATTTTGTTTTCTTGCCTTACCCCATTTTCACATTTCCTTTGCAATTCCTTTCATTCACGGTTCGTCACCTGTCATGCCACCCAAGAAATCCTCTGAATATGACTCATAAAACTACATTAGCAATTTGATCACTTTCTAAATAGGGAAGTATGCTATGTTAGACGCAAATTGTGCAAACACCAAGATCTCCATAACTAGAACAAAAACATGCATGATTGAGTAGAAAGAATTGACGTACCTGTTTTGGAATCCATTGTTCTTGAAGCGGAAGCGGAAACACAATGTTCCACGTGCAAGTCATTCTCCTCTATTGCCCTCTGAATCACTGGTTCAATGAGGCGGTCCCTCCTCACGTGTAGCGTTAGGTAAACGTCCCTTAGGTGATGATATATGTGAGAATTAGGGTTATAGGAGAGACTTGAGCACTATTTATAGAGTTTCCAGCCAGTCCCCCTCATTACGGGCCAAGCTCAACTCGGCCCACACTAGCCAGCCCATATTAGACTAATTAAGAAACCTACTATCTCACCTTAGACCAAACCCTGTGAAACGATAAACGTTAAACGGTAAATTACAATATCAATTAATGTAGTCCACAATTAGAAAAACTCTTACATTCTCCCACTTGGACTATATTAATTGAAATTGTACTGTATGTGCACACATTGGTCCAGAGATAATTCTTAATAGTCAATCCTATCCCATAAAGTCTCAAACACCGAATCATGGCAATAACTGCATGTATACACACAGAGCCTTCCATGGTCACAAGTGCTCTCAACTTTATTGATATGGATTCAATATGATAGTGTGGCAATGGATAACATCTCTCATAGAGAGACCCCATTTGTCACACCATTCTCTTAACTTTAGGCGTCACAAAACTTGTGCCACTAGAGAATGCTTTATGGTTCCAATGAACCCACATATGTCTTGTCCTTACGATTAACCTTTCTTTATGTATCACAAGACATATGCACAAGGCTAATAACCGGATGCCCAGATGCCCCCAGCCTTCACTCAAAGTTTAAGTAGTACCTTGAGACTTTTAACAATATATATATTCAACATAATAACAATCCATTCAAAAATATTTTATTGAATGCAAAAGTTGACATATATATATATATATATATATATATATATATATATATATATATATAAGTGTTACTAAATTGTAACAAAACAAATGTAAACTTTATTCAAAGAAAATAAAAACACAGCTCCCACTAAATAACAGCATCCCAAGATGCTCCTAGGCCCATACTAATGACATGTCGATCAAAAACACACGGGCGTAGGCCTTTAGTTAGTGGGTTTGCAACCATATCATCTGTATGAATATAATCTACTGCAACGTCACCATTCTGTACTGATTCTTTTATAGTAAAAAACTTGACCTCCATGTGTTTAGACCCCTTTAAACTTCTGTTGTTATTAATAAACAACACTGCAGAGTTATTGTCACAATATAACTGTATGGGTCTATCCACAAAACCATAAACTGATAACTCTCTAATGAGGTTCCGGAGCCAAATAGCTTGAGTAGCAGCTGAAAAACATGCTACAAACTCCGCTTGCATGGTTGAAGAAGATATGGATTTCTGTTTCTCGCTCTTCCATGATACTACACCTCCTGCCAACATAAATAAGTATCCAGTCGTTGATTTCTTATCATCTTGACAACCAGCAAAATCTACATCTGAATACCTTACTAGTTGTAGGTCTGGAACATATTTATAAATCAGCATATAATCTTTTGTTCTTTTTAAGTACCTTAAAACCTTCTTAGCAGCAACCTAGTGATCGCGTCCTGGATTAGACTGATATCTGCCTAGAAGCCCTGTTGCAAAAGTAATATCTGGTCTAGTGCAAACTTGAGCATACATGATGCTTCCAAGCACACTAGCATAAGGTACATCCTTCATTTGAGCTTTCTCAAAATCTGAATTAGGGCATTGTGAAAGACTCAATTTATCACCCTTAACAACAGGAGCAATTCCTGGTTTGCAATCCTGCATATTGATTCTTTCTAAAATGCGATCAATATACGCCCTCTAAGATAAACCCAATGAACGGCGTGAGCAATCCCTATGGATCTCAATGCCAAGAACAAAAGACGCCTCACCAAGGTCTTTCATGTCAAAAATTTTCGATAACATCCACTTTGTCTCATGCAGTAAACCAATGTCACTACTAGCAAGCAAGATATCATCTACATAAAGTATGAGAAAAATATATTTCCTCCCACTAACCTTGGTGTATATGCACTGATTTACTTTGTTCTCAATAAATCCAAATGAAGTAACAACACTATGAAACTTGAAATACCACTGTCTAGAAGCTTGCTTAAGGCCATAAATATACTTTTTCAATCTACAAACAAGCTGACCTGAGTCATCTGCTACAAAACCTTCAGGCTGCACCATATAAACCTCCTCATCAAGGTCTCCATTTAGAAAAGCAGTCTTAACATCCATCTGTTGTAACTCCATACCGTAATAAGCTACCAATGCTAAGATCACTCTAAAGGAATCTTTAGAAGAAACTGGAGAAAATGTTGCTTCATAATCTATTCCTTCTCTTTGAGTGAAACCCTTAGCTACCAGTCTGGCTTTAAACTTTTCAATCTTTCCTTTGGAATCCCTTTTAGTCTTGAATACCCATTTGCAGCCAATAGGTTTACAACCTTCAGGCAATTCAACAAGCTCCCAAACACCATTGTGTTTCATAGATTGCATCTCATCTTTCATCACATTTAACCACAAATCTGATTGAGGACATGAGATGGCTTCAGTATAAATCACGGGATCAACAACACAGCCTATGTCATAATCATGCTCTCCTAGGTAAACTAGATAGTCTGGTGGTATAGCTGAACGTCTTTCTCTAGTTGATCTTCTGAGTGGAGCTACGTCAACCTCATTCTGAATTTGAGGAGCTTGAGGAATTTCATCAGGAACTGTCTCAACAATAGGATCATGAGCCACAATAGGCTCAGTTTGTGGCGCAAGAGGCTCCGTAATTGTCTGCACAGGATGAGACAGGGATCCAGTAATCCCCACCATATTATCATCTTCGATAGCTTGTGAGCAGCTACCCTTTTCAGCTACATCAAGTTCTAGAAATTTTGCAGTATGAGATTCCACTATTCTTGTACCTCCATTAGGGTTATAAAAGCGATACCCCTTTGAATGGTCTGGGTAAGACATGAAGTAACATCGAGTAGTTTTGGAATCCAGTTTACTCAATGTTGGATTATATAACTTCACTTCTCTTGGACATCCCCAAACTCTAAGATGATTCAAGCTAGGTTTACGCCTAGTCCACAACTCAAAAGGAGTCAATGGAACACGATTTAGAATATAAAGAGTTGTTTTCAAAGCTTCTCCCCACAGAAAATTAGGTAAATTTGTCCTACTAATCATACTTCTCATCATGTCCATAAGAGTACGATTCCGCCTTTCAGCTACACCATTTTGTTCAGGACTTCCAGGCATAGTAAATTGACTATTATCCAAGAATCCTCTAAGTATTTAGCAAATGGCCCTTTAAGCTGTCCAGCATCACCGTGCCTACCAAAATACTCACCACCACGATCAGATCTGACAATCTTAATAACTTTTCCCAACTCAAGTTTCTCCACTTCAGTCCGAAAATCTTGAATTTATCAAGAGAGTCGGACTTTTCTTTAATCAAGTATAAGTATCCATATCGGGAATAGTCATCAATAAATGTGATGAAATAAAAATTTCTGCACAAAGTAGCCGTGTATGGTCCACTAATATCAGTGTGAATAACCTCCAACAAGTCTGAACTTCGTACAGCATATTTCTTCTTTATCTTAGTCATCTTACCTCTGCAACATTCTACGCAAGTCTCTTGATCATCTTTAAGAGTAGGCAAGATATCAGTCTTTATAAGCCTTTCTACTATGTCTTTAGAGATGTGACCAAGACGTTTATGCCACAATGCATAAGACTGTTCCTTAGGTAGAGGTCTTTTGGAAACAACCTTTTCAGCGGAATAAGCAACGTATATGTCGTTGGGAGATAAGCTCAATCAATATAATCCATCGGATAAATTGTAACACCCAATCTTATTTGAATAAAAAAACATGGAAATAGTATTACTCTTTATTTCAAAAGAGTATCCACACATGTCCAAACAAGACACAGAAATTAAATTCCGCCTAAAAGAAGGTATTAAAAAGTGTTTCTTAACACCATCCGAAAACCAGAATCTAAAATCAACGTCAACTCCAACGTTGTTTCCAACAGTGAGCTTTGATTCATCCTGAGTTGGCGTCCTTCGGTTTATGAACCCCTGTATAGTAAATGCAACATGATTAGTTGCACCACTATCTAGCCACCAAGAATTGGTCGGAACTTCAGATAGATTGGATTCATAAACTAATGCCAAAGAATCATTACCTTTAGGCTCTCTCTTATTTCTCTTAGACAACCAAGCCTTAAACTTGCTACAACGTTTCTTCACGTGTCCTCTCTCCCTACAAAAGTAGCAAAGAACACCATCCTTCTTGGTGATTGCCTTCTTAGGACCCAGAGTGTTAGAAGGACCTGCTCCTTCAGAATTTCCTTTGTTGTTGGAAAGACCAGCAACTTCTAAATTGCTTTTATGGGTATAAGTTTTCACCTTCTTACCCTTGTCACTAGCAGAACTAGAAGCATAAAGAGCAATATGTCCTTTATCTTTATTTAATTTCTCTTCCTTTGCCACCAACCTTACAATCAGGTCATTAACAGACCAGGTTTCATCTTGGGAATTATAATTGGTCTTAATAATCCCAAAATCAGGAGGAAGAGTATTTAGAGCTTGATGGACAATGCAAGCAGTAGGAATTTCAACATTGAGAACCTGGAAGCTTTGTTTGCAAATCAACCATCCTCGAACATAATCTCTAACTCCACCAGAACCATCATACTTCATAGTAAAAAGTGTTTGCATATGTGTCCCTATCTCAGCATTAGGCGACACACGGTTTCTAGCCATCAAAGCTTCCATCATTTGCCTAGCATTGCAGTTTGCAGGCAAACCACTTTTCAAGTGTTTCCTGAATGGAACGCTTCATGGATAGCAAGCAAATTCTATTGCTCTTTTCCCAGGCAGCAAAATTTTCTTTTTGAGCCTCTGTACTCTCGGCAGTCAAAACTGCCGGCCGATCAATAGTAAGAGCCATATGAACATCTGCCATTTCCATAACAAACAGAAAATCCTCTCTCCATCTCTTAAAATTCGAACCAGCAAGAACCTCAATGGTGACGGAGTTACCATTTACGAAAAAGGTGACTGAAAGACAAGCAATATATACAATTAGCATCATGTGAGCATTGTGTAACTTGACGCACAAGTACACATCCAGAGAGTTACATGTAAAATCACATAATCACCTTTGGGCAAAATACATGGCAATCAATTGTACACTCCCCACATGATAAGGGTTATGAGAATATATTCCAATCTTCGTGAATTCATCACCTTTGGGTATATGAACCATTAGGATCGGTCACTCCTCCACCACACTATCATGTATCCCTCCATGAACTAATACATAATCACCTCCTTTGGAAGTATGACTATGCATTAGACCAGGAGACATCCCAATCAATATACGATATCGAAATTTCTCAAACTCAATCAAGTGTGCCACTTTGGCGGTCACAACTCAATTGAATCCTTGAAACTCTCTCATCCTAGGGATATAATCTTTACATCTCACATACATCATATACATGTGATTTAACTTTAGTGATAGATGCATCATATCACTTAAATCGCATGCCATGCTAATTATATTGCATTATTCATTAATAAAATACAATAAAGTTTAATTTTTATTAATGAATCACACTTTTATAATATTTATGTGATAACATACCTGTAGCCCGGCACCTGTATTTTCTAAATCACATAAAAATACGCAAAAAATACGCAAAAAAGCACGTATTTAGGGCTTTGCATGTATTTTCACATCCATAAAATCATTAAAAATATAAAATAAATACACGATGACGTAGGAAATAATCGTACGAGTCCATCGCCGTCGGCCACGCGCAAATCGGAGCCTCCACGCGCCCACACGCGCCGCCTGAGTGCGCGGCGCGTGGAGCCACGCGCGGGCGTCAAATGCCGGTCAAACCCGACCGATTCCTGGTCCGACAATCCGGTTCAGCCACCCGGTCCGACCGGTTGACCGGTTCGGTCAACGACTGACCGGGTCGGGTCAGGTCAACGGTCGGTCGGGTCAACGGGTCGGGTAATCGGTCGGGTCCGGCCAGTCGAATTCGAATCCGGGTCGCTAACGTCATCATGACGTCAGCGCGTGCAGAATCCGAGTTCGGGTCACTGACGTCATTGTGACGTCAGCTCCCGCGTGCGCCACACGTGCGAGTAGCGCCCCGCGCGTGGGAGCGCGTGGCGCGTGGGAGCGCATGGACGCGCGTGGGGCGCATGTTCGACGCCCGGCAGCGCGTGGGGGCGCGTGGGGCCTCCCTCGGCGACGCGGCTCCCACGGTTCTGCTCGCCTCGTCGAGCTCAGTCCGAATTTGTGATTTAATTTTATTTTTATTGAACTAAAAGTCTCGAAAATCACAAATTAGGGTAAGATCCGTACTAATTAGTGCTAATCCGTACAAATTAGGGCAAAATCAATTATGTTCGTGTTCTAGGGTTACGGAGGCTCTGATACCACATGTTAGACGCAAATTGCGCAAACCCCAAGATCTCCATAACTAGAACAAAAACATGCATGATTGAGTAGAAAGAATTGACGCACCTGTTTTGGAATCCATTGTTCTTGAAGCGGAAGCGAAACACAATGTTCCACGCGCAAGTCCTTCTCCTCTATTGCCCTCTGAATCACTAGCTCAATGAGGCGGCGGCCCCTCCTCACGTGTAGCGTTAGGTAAACGCCCCTTAGGTGAGGATATATGTGAGAATTAGGGTTAGAGGAGAGACTTGACCACTATTTATAGAGTTTCCAGCTAGTCCCCCTCATTACGGGCTAGGCTCAACTCAGCCCACACTAGCCATCCCATATTAGACTAATTAAGAAACCTACTATCTCACCTTAGACCAAACCCCGTAAAACGATAAACGTTAAACGGTAAATTACAATATCAATTAATGTAGTCCACAATTAGAAAAACTCTTACATGCTAAAGATTGCCGTTTTGGCTTGTTAAATGAGGTCGAGGATGTAATGGGTTGCATCCTTCTAGGTCCTAGCATTATTGACTATAATATAATTTCTATTTCAATCAAAGCTTGCTTTCCTACTATGCGTGAGACTTTGGTTTTTCAACACAACTCCTTTCGAGACATCTAGTCTTCAGCCGCTCCTCGGTTCGCGGGTTTCCTTCATTTGAAGCAAATGTCCATATGTTTGACACACGATTTTTAGTCGATATGTCAAAGAAAGAAATAAAGTTGAGATTTGGGTTTTTGATAATGACAGAGTCCATTTCTTGGTCAATAAGGTGCTGTTTTTCATTTCTTTCTATTGCATTATCATTATTAAATGATTTTCAAGCCATTTTCAAGAAAAATCCAAAAAGTCAAACGGTTGACTTTTGGATTAACTAAAAAGGTTAACCCTTTGACCAAAAGTCAACCTCAAATTAGAAATTGACTTTTTACCTAAAAAGATTTTATTTAACTTTGATTTTACTTTTATCAAATCAATTTCTTAAAAATTCAAAGGTTTGACCAAAAAAATCAACATTTTAAGAAATGTCAACTAAATGGTTGACTTTTGGTCAAACCTTTGATAAAAAAAAATGCACAGATACATTTCTTTTAAATATCAATATGACTTTTGTGTTGAAAATTTCACAAAATTCGATTAAGAACCTTAATTTTTTATTTTTTCAATTTATGGTTCTAAATCGACCAAAAATAAAATTACTTTTATTTTAGTCATAGTTATGTGCAGTTCCTTCTTCGACATTTTGTTTATGGACTATTTTAAATCTACTCGTGCATTCAGTTTCACGAATTGCCCAGTCAAAATACAAATTGTTGTTTTGAGCCCTAATCAGGAGACCAAAATCGATCTTTCGTGAATTGCAAATGGATAGTCGTTCTTCACTCATTTTCTTAAGATAAGTCCAAATTCGAAATTGATTTTGAAAAATTCACATCAAAACTTCACAATTTGAAGAATTTTAATTTCCTAAGCACATGAAAGTTGTTTAATTGGCAAAATGTGAGTTGACCCATTCATGGTTTTGGTTTAATTTCATAAAGTTAGGTTTAATTTCAATATTAAATCTAGATTCATGTTTGGCATAAGCTCGAGTACTTTAATTCGCAGCCATTAGATGGGCCAATTTGGACACGATAAATGATCCTACACATGGGTGGTTCATTAGATGGGCCAATTGTGACATTAATTGAATTCAATTTCAATCAATTTGTAATTTTACTCATCAAATTCCAAATTTGACCATTTTAGTTCTTTAGGCTCAATTCAAAGCACTCATGATTTTGGCCCGTTGTTGTTCATGATAATCGTTTAATTAGATCAACAAAAGACCCCTATATTACATTCATAAGGTTTGATTAGATTAATTGAATCTCAATCGGCCAATTTCTTCTTAAATATGATAAATTTCCTTTTCAATTTGGACCAAATTGCATAACTTTTGAACCAATAGGGGTCCCAAATGAGCGAAATGGCCATAACTAAACCAAACCGATCAAGAATCGGTAAAAAATCAGCCAAATTGGATCGAACCAATTTGACCGGCCTGTGGTGATTTTGGCCGATTCAGCCGCTTGCCAGTTGGTTCTGGACCTCCAGTGACTGGTTCCAAGATTTTCTTGATGTCAATTTTCTCTCTCTAGAGGTCTCTCTTCTGGTTTTGGAGCCTAAACCCTCGTTTCTTTCTCTCTCTTTGTTCAGTCTGGCTGTTTTCTTCTTCCGGCAATCGAATCACTGTCGATTTAGCCTCCACCAGCGATGATCTAGCCTTATCAACGATTGTCTCTCCTTGCTTGGCTTTGTTCAAGTGTTTAAGACCTAGTTTGGTTCCAATCGGAGAGTTTCCGATCAAAAGCTCGAACCATCACCGAATCAGTTCATTGTTTGACTAGTTATATCTTTTGGCAAATCCGGTGGCCGGCAATGACTTCTCAGCCACTGGATTTGAGCCGATCAACCCTTAAACTCATCCTCGACCAAGGTGTGGTCCGGATTAAGAAGGCTAGCCATCAGAACAACTTTGATTAGCCTGGTTTTTCCTTGCCAGTGCAAGAAGGTTGGTTTGATTAGACTGGATCTGGTTGAAGCCTCAAATTGACGGTTTCGCTACTTCTTGGAGGTGTTCCTTGTTGTCCAAATTAGATCCTTGGAGTTTGAACGTGTTCAATGATTTGTTTTGATTGATTGCAATCAAAATAGACAAAAACACATCAAATGTATCCTTCTCGATGTCAAACCCTAGGAAGCAAGACTGGATTAATCGATCGGGGTTAAGGTTTAATTTTAGGTTAATATGCTATGTTTAGATGTTAGATTGAAGTATTTGGATGTTGATTTGTTGTGAGTGAGTGTTCTTGATTGATCATGAATGATTGACTTGATTTGGCTTAGAACCTGCATTTTTGTATCCTTGGACTAACTTGCTATTTAGGCCAAAATGAGGTTTGAAACAACTTTATCTTAGTTCGAGTTTTTCTAGACTTTGATAAATCATGTCACTAGCTTCAAATCAATAGGTTGTACACCCTGATTGAACGATGTTTGACCCTCAAAAAACACCTACGAAGTTGCTCGATTTTGCAGTAGTTTAGGTCTATTTTGAAATCTGTTCTAGTTCTCAAATCTAACTTTGCTATTTTTGTGTTACTCTTTGTGTTGATTTTTAGAGGAACTTTCCTTCATAAAAATTGTTTGTTATTGTGTGGTGTATGTTTTGTATTATTATTTTTTTTGGGAATATTTGGACGTGATTAGTTAGGTCAAAACCACTTAAATCTGAATATAGGTTAGTTTATTTTGTGTTGATTTTTGATTTTGTCATTTTTGTATTGATCTCTGTGTTTATTTATTAAGGAACTTTCCTTCATGAAATTGCTAATAATTATGAGGAGAACACCTTGTAATTATTTTTTGGATTTTTTTGCATGTGTTTAACTAGGTCAAAATCGCTTAAATTTTAGTGTAGGACGATCTATCCTACACTAATTCAAATTGCATTTTGATAAAATTGAGTCCATAAATGAGTTGTTTGGTCTCAAATCCTTCATGAAAGATGGAATATATGCTGTATGTATTCAATTGATGAATGATTTGCAAAATGTTGATGTTGTCTAGTGTGTCGACTGCTTGGATATGCATGTTCGTTTTGCAATTTTTTTCCATGACTCGTGATTTCATCTAGGTTTCAAACTCTTAAAAAAATGTTCATCATTGTTGATTTGCATATGAGAATTTTCGTTAGATTTTTGCACATCTTTAAGGGTTCGAAATCATGCTTGTTCTGTGGTGTGAGATTAGAACAGAATCTTACCATATATGTACTTTACCATGCTTGGTTGAGTCATTTAGAGACCAAACCTTATATTATGCCTTCTTGACAATTGAATCGCATGTTACAAGATTTGTAGACATTTTTATGTCATTTTGTTTAAGTATCATTTCACATGTTAAACTTGTGTCATAGAAATGTTCATCACACTTAGAATCCCTAAGCATATCATTAGGAATCTCGAATCATCTCATAATGTCATTAAATTGTATGACGTTTTTGCATGTCGACTTAAGGTTAGATGATAATTCGAATTATCTGTCACATCTGATTCTAAGTCTCATGTGATTTCTTCATTCTGTTTGTGCATTACTTGACTAACTTTGAGGTTCTCCAATACATGCTTGTGTTTTATTTTTCTTAATTACTAACATGCAAACTTTTAGAGATCTCGGTCTTAGAGTGCCAAATTGACCTAGTTTTTGAAAGGGCTAGTATAAACACCTAGAGGGGGGGTGAATATGTGTGAAAACAACTTTTTATAAAATGCAGTAAAAATGCTTTACTTTTAAATTGAGTTTGATGACTACAAACTTTGCAGAAGGATTCAGAATTTAACAACTATTTCAAAGCACATAAATACATCACAGTAAATAAAATAAAGTAGTTCAGGAAAGAGAAAATGCACATAAAATTTATAGTGGTTCGGCTTAGATCAAGCTTACATTCATTCTCCATGTTGACAGCCTTCTAGCTAGTTTCCACTATGAATCGAAAGAGAATGTTACAGCCCTATGATCTCGACTTTTCAGTAAGGTGATTCTACTGCTCTCACAAAGTCACTCTCTAGACTTTCTCTCTTTCGGAGTTTGGGACACTTGGAATGCCATAACTTGGCATGGTAGGACATTAAATGCCATAACTTCGAAAATGTACACTTAAGTGCCAGTTTCGAAGTTAAATGGAACACTTAAGTACCACTCCGGCGAAAATCTGGGCAAATGGCTGACGTGGCAATTTTCCGGCGAGTTTAGTTTAAAACGACGTTGTTTTGCACGTCGACATGGCGAGAAAATGCAAAAACGACGCCGTTTCATGTCTGATGTGTAAATAATAATTAAAATTTTAATTTAATTTAATTTAAACTTAATTTTCTTTAAAATATTCTAAAAATTTAAAAACTAAAAATTAGAAAAAAAAAAAAAAGGAGGTTGAAGGGGGCGGCTAAGGGCTAAGCCCTCGCCGCCGCCGCCTCCCCACCATTGCCGGAAAGGACCGGCGACGGAGGGGGAGGGTTGGTCGGGGTTGCCGACCCCGGCTGACCGGCGGCGAGGCCCACGAGCCCTTGCCCAGATTCGGCGAGGGTCATGGCCCTCGCCCGCATTCGGTGAGGGCCGCGGGCCCTCGCCGCCTCCCCCTCGCCATTGCCGGGACGGCCGGCGATGGAGGGGGAGGGTCGACCGAGGTCGCCGCCCCCTGTCGACCGGTGGCAAGGGCCACGAGCCCTCGCCCAAATTTGGGGCGAGGGTCATGGCCCTCGCCCGATCCGGCGAGGGCTGCGTGCCCTCGCCGCCTCCTCGCCGTCGCCGGGAAGGGTCGGCGACGGAGGGAAGAGTGTCGCAGGGGTCGCCGGCCCTCGCCGCGATCCGACGAGGGCTCGCAACCTCACCGCCGGTCGGGCCGGGGCCGATGGCCCCGACCGACCCTCCCCCTCCGTCGTCGGCCCTTCCCGACCCTTTCGGCCTCCCTTTTTTAATTAATTTTAATTTTTTAAAATTTTAGACTATTTTAAATAAAATTAAGTTTAGATTAAATTTAATTATTTTTATATTATTATTTACACATCAGACATGAAACGACGTTGTTTTTACATTTTCTCGCCACATCAACATGTAAAACGATGCCGTTTTGGACCAAACTCGTCGAAAAATTGCTACGTCAACCATTTGGCCAGATTTTCACCGAAGTGGCACTTAAGTGTTCTATTTAACTTCGAAATTGGCACTTAAGTGTATATTTTCGAAATTATGGCACTTAAGTGTCCCACTGTGCCAAGTTATGGCACTTGAGCTGTTCTTCTGCCTTCTCTTTCGAATACAAGTTTAAACACTAAATAATGAAGGACAAGAGATTTTGGAAGCTTCAAACTTTGGAATTTTGCTTTCACGCTCTCTATCGAATGACTTGAAAAACCTCCTTAAATAATCCTCCATGCCTTGTCGACCGTAGGCACTTTTCAAAGGAATTCTTCCAATCAATGAGATCTTGAGCCGTTTGAAGATTGAGATGAAAGTCTATCATTTCTAGTCGCCCATACAATCAGGATATTAGTCTCCATAAGTAGATTCTTTCCAAATAAGCTTGCATTCCGAAATGATTTGCTATTTCCAAATTAATTCCAATAAAGATAACCAATATAGTAGGTGATATTTCCAACCAAAAAGCCTGATATATCTTGTACGTACTGAAGCCTTGAAGGAAGAAAAATAATCTAGAGTCTGATTAAGTCTTCATTCTTCATTTGCATTTAGTTTGGAACTTGTCAGAGTGGACAGATTTCTAATGTAAGATAATTTTGAAAGGCTTACACAGAAGTCTGGTATTCTTCATAATCAAAGTTTTGTCAGCTTCAAAATCTGATAAGAGTTTTCTCCAAAAATCTCTCCCTTTTTGATGGTGACAACTTTCCTGCATATTTAACACTTATATTCTGCAAGATACACCTTAGTAGCACATGAAAACTTATAATAACAACAGATTATTATAAAACTAATTTGCAATGATTCTGCATCCACAAAAAACATATTAGTCATGATAATTTAGAGTCTACAAAAGTTCAATCCAAATCCAAATTCTTGCATAACACAATCATTCACAAAGTTGATACTACCAAAAAGCAAACACAAAAACATAGGAACATTTAAATATGTTCTCATTCTCCCCCTTTTTGTCAACAACAAAAAGAAAGAGAAAGTTCCTTTTGTTAAAGGGGATAAGAGAAATGGAGTCCTTCAGGGTTGTCTTGGAACACGAACGAGTCGGAAATCCCCCAGCGATTGCACTACCTCGTCAAGCTTCTCCTAGCACTGATGGTAGACATTCTTGACTTTGGCTACAGTCTATGAAGCTTGTTGATTCAAAGTTTGAACTTGAGTATCTAGAGACTGTACCTTGCTAGTTAGAAAGTCTGAAGTAGATCTCAAGGTAGTGTGTAGCTTATGAATCTTAACATCCATTACATATTGCTAAGCTTTTATCTCCAATAGGAGCTCTACTATCTGTGGATAGTTTGGATCTGGTTCTATTTGAGCACTAGTTTCGGCAAATTGAGTCTGTGGAGTATTTAGAAATGAGGGA
Organism: Eucalyptus grandis; assembly: GCF_016545825.1. Taxonomy (NCBI): domain Eukaryota; kingdom Viridiplantae; phylum Streptophyta; class Magnoliopsida; order Myrtales; family Myrtaceae; genus Eucalyptus; species Eucalyptus grandis. Next base: position 23,476,535 of record NC_052613.1, read on the forward strand.
ACATCAACTTGATTGAGGGCAATTTATTTTGTACCCTGTCTTGGAGTTTCTACATCAATTTTAGGAAAATGAGATGCGAAAAAATCTTCAGCGTTTGTAGGAGATCTACTAATTCCATCACTAGCAGTAGGTATAATGTGAGGAGTTTTCTCAACATCTCCCCCTACTTTGTTGCCTATAGGTGGAGAGGAGACCTCATCTTCTTGTGCCTGTTCCTTCCCAGCACTAGATCTCTTTTCTTGTTCAGTTTTATCTCGTTCAGACATAGCTTTTTCCCTGTTGTCTACAGAGTCATCCGATAGTGGTATTGCACCATTGTCTCTTTCAGAATCTTCATCCTCATTCTCATTTCCTGCTGATCTTTCAGCATCACTCGCTTCCTCTTCTTCTCAATCTCTTTCTTCTTCTTCTATTGCTTCAGAATCAACATCTTCATCCTTCTTTTCTTCATCACTCTCTTCTTTTGCTTCTGGTTCTCTGTCCTCTTCTTTTGTCTCCTTAGAATTAACAAAACCTTGAAGATTTCACAAGGCCAGCGTAGATATTGTCAAATCCTCCTCCTCTTCTTCATCTCTCAAGAGGATAGACTTCTTTTTCTTTAAAGTTGTTTGTGCAACATCCTTTCCTTTTCGCTTCCTTGCAGCAGTAGATCCTTCTTTGATTCTGCTTGAGGATTCCTTCTTCAAAAGCTCAATGGCCTTAGTCAATTCCTTCAGCCTCATTTTGGAGATCATCTTCATTCCTATCTCCATAGCACTGACAGTTCTTGAGCAAAGTTGAGAGGGAAACTGGATTTGAAAGTGTCGGAACAATTTTGTAATCAAAGTAGAGTAAAGCAATTGTCCTTTTTCTTTCATTATAGTCCCGTACAAATGCAAGAAGATGGCGTGCGGCGAAGGAGTTCCATTGCAAATAGCCCACATAATCTTTGCTTCAAATCTTAAAACATTAGTTTTGGAGGCTGCTTTGGGTTTGATGCAGTTAATGACAATTTTGTGCAACATAATGTTTGATGCTGGCAATCGAGAATATGTGATATTCCCACTTGGTAGTTTGTCCTTTACCAAAAATCGAGTGGCTTGACTCATGGAGACATTGATTGGTAGAAAACCACTACGTTCAACTCCAAGAATATCAACCAGAGTGTTTACATCCAAAACAAAGACTTTGTCACGAACAGTGAATTGAATGTGAGTTCAATCCAAGAAAGACAGATTAGAATAAAAATATGCTGTCAATTCAGGATAAGCCACAGTAGTCTCATCACAAAACTTTTCAAGTTGCAAATTGGCTAACCTTTCCCTCAAGTTAACCTTTATTGAGTCAAGGAAGTCAAAATCTACTGTACGAGGGTTTATCACCCCTCTGTTCAACATTTAAGCATAAAACCCCTTATGCTCCTTTGAACGAAACAATCTCGTTCATTCTCCAGGGACGTCAGCAGCCACACCAACGCGGGGTTGGAAATTCATAAAATCGTTTCATCATCATCCTTATTCTTAAGCTGACTCTCTGAACTGAATCGAGGATCAGAAGAAAAATGCAGAAAAGTCTCTTATACCGAACCTTTTGGTGCCACTCCTAATCTTTCCATGGCTCTTAAGAATAGAGTTTCATTTCCATGCCCATGACCTTTTAGAAAACTAGTGATAAAGGACATTGGAGACAACCCTGTTTCAAATAACAATAATGCTTATAAAGAACTTGGGGTGTCAAAACTCTAAGAGGAACCATTTCTTGATCAACTTCCTCATCTATAGGTTGACGAGGAGAGTTCTACGGAGAGTCTTCACCAGTAAGATCGAAGTGTGTTGGTCCTTCTGGCATGTTTCGAGGACCCTAGCTTGCAATGTGAGAGGATTTCCACTGGTACGCCATAGATGCAGACTTGGAGGATTTTGATGACATGTTCGAGTGAAGGAAAGATGGAAACTTGTAGGGAAATTTTGAGAGTAAAAGTCGAGGGAGAAGAGATTCAGTATTAGGGTTTTGAAAGACTATACTTGAAATGAAATGTTTTGAGGTATTTAAGGAATTCAAAAAAGGGTAAATGAAATGTCACAAAAGAAATGCATTTTCTAAATCAAATATAAAAATGGTAACTGCTAAAAATTTAAAATCGAATTTTAGCAAGAAAATATTAATTTCTAAAAATAAAATAAGCAAGCGATGATTAAGATAAAATCATACATGTTCAGAATTTACATTCTAAAAATAAAAATACCTGGATTTGAGAAAATGTACATACTGAAGTGGCTTCCTCAAGTTGAAGTTCTAAGTCGGATTATCTTAGACTTTACTTGAGAGAAGAGATGATATTCAGCTTGCTGCGAATAGACTCAAATAAGCTTTTCTCTAATGGTTTTGTGAATATGTCTGTCGGTTGATTCTTCGAATCAATAAACTGGACCATAATTTTGCCATTCTGAACATGATCCCTTATAAAATGATGACGAATCTCAAGTGCTTTGCTTTAGAATGAAGAATTGAGTTTCTGGTGAGATTGATAGCACTTGTGTTGTCGCATCTGATCTCAGTGCAGGATTCTTCTATTCCACTGCCTCTTAGTTGTTGTCTCATCCAGAGAATTTGAGAACAACAACTCCCAAGAGCAACATATTCTGTTTTTGTTGTTGATAAAGCCATCGTACTTTGTTTCCTTAAAAATTATGATACTAGCATTTAACCCAACAGTTGACATGTGCCAGATGTGCTCTTTCTGTCGACTCTACAACCGGCTAAATCATCATCAGAGTAACCAAAAAGAGTAAAGTCTATTTCTTTTAGATATCATAGACCCAGCTTTGGAAAAGCCGCAACATTTTTTATGAGGCGTTTAACAGCACTAAGATGAGATTCCTTTGGATCAAACTGAAATCTAGCACAGATGCACACACTGAATAAATATCAAGTCTAGAGGTAGTAATGTAAAGAAGATAACCAATCATGCTTCTGTACAATTTCTGATCTACTTTCTTCCCTCATTCATCCTTGTCCAGTTTTGATGAACTTGGCATAGGAGTTTCTGTCCTCTTGCAATTCTCTAGACCAAATTTCTTGATGAGATCTTTGGTATATTTCTCCTGGTGAATGAATATACATTTCTTTGATTGTTTGGCTTGTAGTCCCAACAAGAATGTCAATTCACCCATCATGCTCATATCAAATTCATCTTGCATAGATCTTGAAAATTTCTTGCAGAGATTTTCATTTGGAGAACAAAAAATTATATCATCTATATAAATTTGTACAAGCAAAAAAAATCTTTTCCTTCTCTTTTTATAAATAGAGTAGTATCGACTTTTCCTTTCTCAAACCCATTCTCTATTAGAAACTTACTCAACATTTCATGCCAAGCTCGTGGTGCCTACTTCAGACTATACAATGCCTTTTTTAGTCTGTAGATAGAGTCTGATTTTTTTGGATCTTCAAATCCTGGTGGTTGTTCCACATAGGCTTCTTCTTGAATGAATCTATTAAGGAAAGCACTTTTGACATCCATCTGGAATAACCTGAAATTTTGATAACAAGCAAAAGCAAGCAATAATCTAATCGCTTCTAACCTTGCTACTGGTGTATAGATCTCATCATAGTCTATCCCTTCTTCCTGAGTGTAGCATTTTGCCACAAGCCTTGCTTTGTTTTTTATCGCTCAACCTTTCTCATCCATCTTATTTTTGAAAACCCATTTCGTTCCAATAACAGATTTGCCTTTGGGTTTTGAAATCAGCTCCCATACATCATTGATGTTGAATTGTCTAAGTTCTTCTTGCATAACTTTTATCTAGTTTTCATCAGACAATCCTTCTTCTACACCTTTTGGTTCTATCTCAAAAACAAGTGCTATTGCACTGGAGTCTTCTCTTCCTTTGGATATGGTGCGAATTCCTTCATCAATCTTGCCAATGATGAGTTCTTTAGGATGACTTGACTTATGCTTCCAGTTGCTATTTGATTTGAGAGTTTGTTGATCCTCTGTTCTGTTTGAGTCTTCTATTTTGCTTGTTGTTGTACTCTAGAAATCTGAACTTCACTGGGGAGAACGGACTTTGTTAAGTCTGGAACTGGTTCAGACTCTTCAAGTTGAACCTAATTTGGTTGAATCTACATTTTTTCTTGGAATCTGACGTTCATAGATTCTTCCATAGATTGAGTCTTTTTGTTAAAGACCCTGAAAACTTTGCTTGTTAAAGAGTACCCTAGAAAAATTCCTTCATCTGATTTTTCTTCGAATTTTCCAGATCGATCATTTGCATTCTTCAAAATAAAGCACTTATAGCCATAAACATGAAATTAAGAAACAATTGGCTTCTTTCTTTTATATACTTCATAAGGAGTCTTCTTTAGGATAGGTCTTAAAAACACCCTGTTGATAATATAATAGGTAGTAGAAACTGCTTCTGCTAAAAAACGAGAGGATATTTTGCTTTTTATCAATAGAGTTCAGGCCATCTCCTGTAGAGATCTATTTTTTCCTTTCCACAACCCCATTTTACTCTAAAGTATATGGAGAGGAGAAGACATGCTAAAAACTAGATTCATTACAAAAGTCTACAAAATTCTGATTCTCAAATTCACCTCCATGATTTGTTCTTATGCTAGAAGTAACATAACCTTTCTCGTTCTGAACTTTCTTCGCAAAGTTTGAGAAGTATGCAAAAGTCTTAGACTTGTTTGCTAAGAAGAACACCAAAGAGAAACAAGAATAATAATCCACGATTACTAGACAATATTTCTTTCTGCCAAGACTCTAAGTTCTTGTTGGCCCAAAAAGATCCATATGAAGAAGCTACAATACTCGACTAGTAGAAACTTGATTTACTGGTTTAAAGGAACTTCTGACCTGCTTTCCTAAGACACAAGGAGTGCATAACTTAGTCTTTTGATAAGCCAAATTATGAAGCCCTCGAACCATCTTCTTAGAAGAGATTTTGGCAATCTACTTCATATTTATGTAACCGAGGTTTCGATGCCAAAGACTTGCTTCATCTTGAATAGAAGTAAGACATTGTGTATCTTCTGGATTTAAATCTAGAAGGTATATATTGCCATGCTTTCGCCTAGTAAAGGATCGAGAGAAGTCTTGACTTATTCTAGAACAAATGCCTTCTTGAAAGTTTATTATGAAACTTGTATCACAAGGCTGACTTATAATCAGCAGATTGTAATTTAGACCTTTCACCAGGAAGACATTATTGATAGTTAGACTTTCAATCTTCACAGTTCCGCATCCTATGATCTTTCCTTTGTTGTTCCCACCAAAAGAAACTTTTCTTCTTTTTAGTCTGTCACGTTTTACAAAAAAACTTGAGTCTCATGTCATATGCCTAGAACATCCACTATCCAAGTACCATTTGATCTTTCTTTTAATAGTGACCTACGATTAGAAGAAGAACTCACACTTTCTTTGGTATCCAAATTTTCTTGAGTCCAAGGGTGTTAGTGTTAAACACAGTTCTTGCCCAATCTTTCTTAATTGGTCTCCAAATCTTGGTACAATCCTTCTTGAAATGTTCTAAGCTGTTACACTTAGAACATCTAAGAGCACTTCGGCCAACAGGTTTTACAAACACTTTTTAAAAATAATTTTTATAAAATGTCTTTGCAGGTTTTTGTTTAAGTCTCTCTTTTACTTTAGGATAATCAATTAAATGAATAGTCTCATTATTCATACCCATACTAGACTTGTTAAAATGGGGTATTTGAGCTGTAAGAATTTTCTCTAATTTTTATGATCATTTTGAAAAAAATTTTGAAATATCTGAGATCTCCCTTTTTAAAACAACATTTTCTTTTGAGAGAGAATTAGAATTTTCTTTCAAATCATCAAAATTTCTTTTCAGACTTTCAAACTTTTCTTTCCAAGAAATTTCCTGTTGCCTGAGCTTTGAATTCTCCCTTTTTTGTTTGGAGATCTTTTTAAGAGAATATTTAAGATTGAGGCAAAGTTCATCTATATACAGGAATTTCTGAGTTACTAATCTCGACTTCTTTGTCAGAGTCTAAATTAGTGCCTGTCTCTAATTCTGAGTTTGATTCTGAGTGAGCCATCAAACATATGTTTGCGAATTCTTCTTCGCTTTCTTCACATTCGGTGTCACTCCAGGGTTCCACTTTGAGAGCCTTTTTGTATTTCTTAGTCTTCATTTTCTTCTTTTCAACAAGGGACAGTTTGGTTTGATATGCCCATTTTTCTTATACTCGAAGCATGTTACATCCCTGTTAGTTTCAGCTTCTTCTATAGGTTTCTTTTGGGAATTTTGCGAGCCTTGCTTCTTCCAATTGAACCTTCTACCTTTTCTGTTTAATCTTCTGAATTTCTTTATCATAAGGGCCAGTTCTTCATCATCCATACTTCTGAATTTGTATAATTAGAATCAATGTTAGATTTTAAAACAATTGATTTCTTACCTTTTGGATCTTCCTCATCATTGATTTGCTCCACTTCGTACGACTGAAATGTGCTTATTAATTCATCTACTGATAGAGGCATAATCTTTTAAGTCTCTCTGATTGAAGTCTTCACATGATTCTAGTCCTTTAAAAGTCCGCGCAATTGTTTATTGACTTTCATTGGTCCAAAAATTGGTTGTCCTTGATAAGCTAGGCCATTCACAATTTTTGTAAAGCGACTAAACATATCAAAGATAGATTCTCTGGGCTTCATTCTGAATGCTTCATTCATCATCCACCATGGCACCCAAGAAAGCTTACACTTTTGACTCATCAAGCTACCTCGGCAATTTGGTTGCTCTTCATATAGGGGAATGTGCCAAAGATTGTCACTTTAATATGTTGAATGCCGTTGAAGGCGAATCTGGTTGCTTCATTTTAGGTCCCAATCCTTTTTACCACAAAAAGGTCACACCTCCACTCAAGGCATGCTTTACCTCCAAGTGTGAGACCTTAGCCTTTTAACATCATTCCTTTTGAGATATTTGGTCTTTAGTTTCTCCCCAATTTCGAGGGTTCCTTCGTTTGAACCAAATTTTCACAATGGGTACCTTCGGCTAAAAAATGATAATCCTATGCAACTCCTCTGGATTAGTGTTGGAATTGAAAAGGCACTTGCCATCAACATGTCTTCTTATGACATAAACTTCTAGTCCCCCTTAACTAATTGTTTCTTTTTCCCTTGAGGACTCATGACTGTCACCCACTAGACATGCACAGAGAGGCCCGAAATGTTGGCCCAACCCACGACTTTTCTAAAGCTTTAAAAAAGAATTCTAAGCCCATAACTTTCTAGGCCCACGTATACTTGGCCCACACGCAATTGGATCTACTCGATCCGAACAAGAAACCCTACTTGGTCAAGGACCCACATCCGATCCGACTCAATAGTCGCAACTCGGCTCCTAAAAACCCTATCCGAATCCAACCCGACTTCGATTGCGACCTGCTTCCTGTGAGGAACCCTCCCCGAACATTAGCCCGTGCCCAACCGCTTTCCAACCTGGTTTCTTCTCCGCAGAATCGAATTTTTGGAACCCTCGAGTCCGGTGATCTGCGGCATCAAAGGGGGTTGGTTGGGACATCACCAAGTGGTGACTCAACAGCGGCGACGTGACGAACGAAGGCTAGGTTTTCGAGGGGGAAAAAGATGGCAACGACGACAGATGGCTACGAGATTCTCGGAAAGAGTGGCGGCAATGACGACGAGCGGTTGCTGGGTTCTCAGGGAGTGACTGTGGTGACACAAGGACGGCGTGAGGGGGCTGAACAATGGCGGCGCTGGGCTTACCACGACGGCGTCAGAGGCTAAATGGCGGCGGCGCTGGGCTGGTGCTGCGATGGGGCTAGATCTTGCAATGACTCGGCACGGCGGGGATAGGGTCGATAATAGGCGTCTGGATAGGCGGTTGATGGAGAGGTGCGGACTAGCGGTGTCATCAGCGATGGCCCAGCTTGGCAAAGATTTGGCACAACGATAGCGTCGGGGATAGCGGTGGTGGCTCGGCAGGTGACGACAAATGGTAGGGATTCGAGTCAGTGACGGCAATAGGGTAGGGCTTCAGCACAGCAACTGCGACAGGGGTTCAACTCACTCCCAGTCAGCCACTGGATGGCGATGGCGAGCCCTCTCCCTCCAGATCTGGCACCTAGACGACCCCTCTTTTTTCTCTGGCCGGCCTCTCCTCTGAATTTAACCTTCTTTGCTTCTTAGCCCGACCCTCTCCTTCGGATTTAACCTTCCTCCTCTGGCGAACTTTAAGATCTTGGCTTGCAGGCGTTTAGGCCTCCCTTGAAGTCTCTCAAGGGAAGGTTTCAAAGTTTGCATCCCTTTGATCTTACTCGCGTCGTCAATGGTCGGAGCTCAAGTAAGCTAGATGGCCACGAGCTTGGCCTATTCGGAAGCGAGGCAACAAGTAGGGGGTCGAGGAATGCTCACCTTCTTCGGGGATGCAGGCTGGAGGTCACCGGGGTCATCGAGGTTGAAGCAGCAGCCAATGATGGGCGGTAGCTTTGCTGCATCGGACCCGATGGCAGGGGACGGCAGTCCGCCCTTTCTCAAATCCACCACTAAGGCTTCCGGCTTCTCTTTCGCTTGCCTTTCTCTTAGATCTCCAAATCTGAAACTCAAATCTCAACTTAGAACTCTCACTTCGACCAGATTTAGATCTCGGGGTTGGCCGGCTCTCAGACCTCCTCCGATGTCTCTCGAGGGAAGTGATCGGAGCTAGCTACCTTAGATCCTCTCTTGGCCGTACTCTTGGCCTTCCCCCAATGTCCTATTTATAGGTGAGGGGGAGGCTAGTCGACGGAGGTCCGGGCGCTAGTCCTTTGCACATCGGATAGTCTTCGCTGGCCGAACCGGCATCCCATCCGTCGAGGTGGCTCTAGGTAGGGTGCCATGCATTCAAGACATGTCTTTTCCGCCTGTTGTGCTGTACATCGCCGTCTGCCCCTCCGTCCAACATTGCGCGTGTTGGATCTCCCTACGTGTGTTGCTCATCCATGGAGGAAGAAGACAAGAGGAGAGACGAGGGGGCTGGGCCAGGTTGCGCGAGCCGGGCCGTGGGGGCGTGCAAGAGAAAAAAAAAAGTCAGGGCTAGGCTTGTAGGCCTAGCCCCGATGGTTGCTACTTGTTTCCTTTTCTTTTTTGTTTGTTTTTATTTAATTTTTTGTTGTTTTTGTTATTTATTATTTATTATTTGGAAAAGGAAAGAAAACATAAATAAAGAAACTAAGGCCTAATTAAAAACCTAATCAAAATTTAGGTGTCAACAAATATACACTAGAATTTAATCAAGGGAAAATCTCAAATAATGACCTAAAATGAGCTTATTTTTTCAAATAAAGACTTGAAGTAGCCGTTGTCTCAAATAATGACCCGAAGTGGCTAACAAGTCTCAACTAAAGGACTTGAACCCGCCGGGCTGGCAAGCGTGTGACATTTCTGGTGGCCGGAATATGGACAATTTTGTCCACAAAAATATAGATAGAAATTAACAAACCCTAAAACTGTTGACACATAAATTTTGGACAAACCATTTAGTCATTTATTGCATAAAAATTGTGGATTAATTTTTAACCCCTAAAAAAATATTATAATTCAATCGCATAGCATATAATTTTTAGGTGCATTTATTTTTAATTTACATGTTTTGCATTTTATTTTTATTTTTAGGACCGGTGGTGGATGAGCTCAAATTTTATGTTTTGAGCTCTAGTTTGGTAGGCCGGGCTAGGTCCATGAAAGAATAAAATTAACCCAAGCCCGTCGTTATTTTAATTGATTATCTTTGCGAAAAATTAAGATTTGATGCGATATTATGGTTTTTTGAAAATTAAAAAAAATCGCATTGTAATCTTATTTTTTATCAATAGATGATGAAATTGGGAGAGAATATTTTTGAGATAAGGATTTGGGTGATCGAGAGGTTATAGATTATCTTCGTGCATATTGAAAAAACAAGATAAAATATTCTACGAAGATTACCTATTTTTACCTATAAAAGCAATCGTGTACGGAGAGAGAAAGGGGGCTTCTCTGGAAAAAAATTTCAAAAAAGAAAAGAAAAGGAGAAGCTGCAGAAAGTACACAGGGGGCAAGAAAAAGAACGTGAGAGAGAGAGAGAGAGAGAGGGAGAGAGGAGAAAAGTAAAAAAGCAGAGGTGATTTGACTCCTACTGTTCATCATCTTCCCCACTTTCACCGCCCCAATCGCCAGTTTCTCTTCACCCGCGCTGCGCTCACACCGCCGGTCTCCACCAGCCATCGTCGCGCCGACCCACGACGACCCAAGCGACGACCAGTAGCCCGCCGCGCCCACCGTCAGTCCCTGCTTGCGCCTCCACCTCGGCGTCCCCGTAGCCGAAGTCTCACCGCGCACGCCTACGCCGCCTGGAAGCCGAGGCCAGCTGCGACCACTTCGCTTGCAGCCCATTCCAGTTCCAGTGCCCGTCTCCCCCACGGCGACCCAGGTGCCGATCGCTCCTGACCCGATTTCGTTTTCATCCGAGATCCGACGAAACCGGAGCCCCACTGCTCCCGATCCGCGCAACCCGACGCCGCTCCTACCCCTGCTCTGCTCGTGTTCACTCCGCCCGAGCGCCCATCGATTGCCATCCGCAAAGCCGTCGCCGAATCGCTGCGCCAACCCGCGCCTCCGCTTGAGCCTCGCTCCGAACGACGCCCCTGCTGCCTTGCTACCGTCGCTCCATCGCCCGCGAGCTGCTCGTCGCCCAACTCGACGACTCGTGAAGCTCCGCCGCGCCTCCGCCTTCCCCGCGCCGACGTAGCCGCCGGTCTCCGTCTACGAGCCACCACGACGTCGAGCCTCACCGTGCCTCCTTCGCGAGCAACCCGCGACGCCAGCCCAGTCGTCCGTGACTCCCCTTGCCGACGCCGCTCGGATCCAAACCCCCTGCACAGCACCCGCTGTTCGCAATTGGTAGTGACCCGCGAGTCCCCTTCCGGAACTCTGCCACCTGCTGCCGCCGGAGTTTCTTCCCTGCCAGGCCTCTGATCTGCTGCCCCTCACCGGAGCCGGTGACCAGCCGCACAGACAGAAAGCTTGAAAGGGAAAAAGAAAAAAAGGGAATCAATTAGGTAGTTCTTTTTTTTATTTACTTTATTTTATTTTTTTAATGTTATTCTCACTTATTTACTTTTTTTTTTTTTAGTAGGATTATTCCTAAATATATGATTGATGTTCCAACATGAAAGTCCCCCTCAAGCAAGGGATTGATCGAAAATCGATTTTCGCGCCCGAAATCCGACTCGCAATCCTTATAAAATCGACAATCCAATCTCAAGTCCCGAGATTTGATTCGCGATTTAAAATTAAAATTAGTCAACCGATCTCACGCGAGATACGGTTCGCCATTTTTAGATATCAATATTGTCTTGCTTGATTTGATATCGTGTGTTTGGATCAATTTTATTTTCATAAGAGAAAAATCAAAAAAATTCAAATTAGGATTAAGTATGTTTTAGAATATTCTTAGTCTTAGGGTTAAAATCGCAATCTGATTTCGAATTTTTTAAATAAGAAAATCAAAAAGAAAAATCCGAATAAGGACTAGGTTTGTTTTTGTTATCTTGCATATTAGGATTGCAATCTTATTATGAATTTTTAAATAAAAAATCCAAAAAAAGTGCATTCATTTAGGTTGTTAGTTTTTTATTTGAATTGCATGTTAATTAGGTATTAATTTTAATTTCGAGATTAAAGAAAAACATAAAAAAAAAAAAAATCATTGTGCATATTAGATTAGAATTGCATGTTTCATTTTAAATTTAGATCATCTTTTTTAGATAAATGGCATTTTAGATTTAGATAATGTCTTAGTTTAAATTAGGATTTAATGACTTAATCCCTAGTTTAAATTAGATAGAATCTTAATCTAGCTAGATCATTTGAAATTTCATAAAATTTGTCTTAGGATAAATTAGTTGCAATTTCAAGGATAGATTGCATTTTTTTTTAAAATAAAAAAATGTTATTTGCATGTCATATAGATTTAGGTTCATGAAATGCACGTCATTTAGTGATTATTGTTAGGTTCATTTCTAATTAGAAATTGCCCGTCATTAGATTAGGTCATTTAATAAATGTCGCGTGACATATACCTCGCATATTAAATTGCATGTTGCATGTCATTTTAGTTGAAATAATTTTGTACGTCATTGCACGTCATTAGAATTAAGTCATTTTGGTTAATGTAGATTGCATATTTAATTATTGCATGTTCATTAAGAAATCACAAAAATTCTTATTCATTCAACATATTGCCATGACATATCATTTCATATTAGATTAGAAGCATTGCATTGCATATGGACTATATTTTCATTGAAAAAGATGAAATAAAAATTGAGTAATTGCTTGTTAATTAGAAACCATATCTAGGGTTGTTGATATGGATTTTAATTTAACATTGCAGATGCTTTCGTAGCTTTGGAGGTAAGTCCTGCATTATTTAATTGCTTTATTGGGTATTAAATTGGTGGTTTGCGCACCTGCATGAACACCTCACATGTTAAGAAAATAGATTTAAAATCAATCCAAATTGCTTGCCAAACGTTTTTTCAAAATAAAAAAGAAAGGTACCGAAAGGGCGTTAGATAAATCTAACGTAACGAAGTCCCCGTACCCTTAGTCTCTGGTTTGTAGGAGTAAAGTAAATCTCCCGTTACTTTACTAGGGTTTCTAATCGACCCACCAAAAATAGATTAGTGGCGACTCCTAATTAAAAAAATTGCATGTTAACAATTCAAACCTAAGTCGCGAATTGGTATGGGCTTGGGAGCCCGAGTTAAGTCTAGGCTTAACAATCCATTAGCCAAATCCTAGGTGGTTCACCCCGAAAAAAAATTGATCGCGACAAAACGAACCCCCCCCCAAACTCTTCATCTCGAGTACCCAACCAAGAGACAGAGAACATCTCCATCTCGAGTACCCACATCTTGGGCACAATTCGAATCCACTTCCACAAACCCAACTAAGAGAGAGAGAGAGAGAGAGAGAGAGAGGGGAGGGAGGGAGGGTTTGTTAATTTCTATCTATATTTTTTGGGACAAAATTTCTCATATTCTAGCCATTGGAAATGTCACACAGTCGCCGGCCGGCGGGTTCAGGTCTTTATTTAAGATTTATTAGTCACTTCGAATCCTTATTTGAAACAACGATTACTATAAGTCTTTATTTGAGAAAGTAGGCTCACTTTGGGTCATTATTTGAAAATTTCCCTTTATTAAATGACGGGAATCTTGAAAACTACGACTAAGGTGTGATAAAATAAAGATAAAGTAAATGCAATTGATGTGTTGTTTGGGGGAGGGCCTTCTCTTTGAGAAGCTGCATTATTTATAGTGTGGACTAATGTTCCTCAGTCGGTTACTTTTCCTTGGTCACTACTCTTCACAATCTCCACGTTTTTCATTCCTTCTAGACGACCTTATCCTTTAACAATCGCTTCTTGACCCATCGACCTTATGCAACTTGCTCATCAAACAAATAACCGTTCCCCATTTTCATGTGCATTTCTCATAGCAGTTATTCTCACTTGAGTTCTAGTACTAATCCCATATTATCTTTAAATCCGGTACACTACCCTAATAGCCTAACATGTGGCCATCAATTACCTAGATGTCGACTCTAGAGTTGGCTTCTAGAATTCCATGGGGACTTAGCTTAAGTAGCCTTCACGAAAGCTGTTTTCCTTTAATTTTGTGAACCAAATTGGGGCATTTCATTCAATCAAAACAGGGCATTTCATCCAATATTCTCTTGTGGCTATCACGTGATCTCAGGAGTGATTTTGGGTGTCAACAACGACATTAGTTACATAAATAATGATGTCATTTTGTGAGACACGCTGGCATTACGTGGGTATCACATGTTGTCCTCGTTGTCGTTGGACTTCTCTCTCTCTTTTGACCATGAAGCTAACCACACCGCAAACCACCGCTGGCTCCATCCGCCGCAATCCATGGACTTAAATGCCGCCACCACCAAACTTGACCGTATCGGCCACCCCCTCACTAATGTCAGCCGCCACCAGCCCCATCCTCTATCTCTATTTTTCTCGGACTTGCGACGCAAATCAAGTTGAGTTTGATCTTTAATCTTGGCTGCACAACCTTGATTCGTGCTTAGAGATCACAATTTTCATACGCGAGACCCTGATTACGGTCTGAACAAAGAGAACTAGTGGGATTCCATCAATGGTGATTAGGGAGAGATGATCTAGGCTCTGTTAATGTTGGTGATTGAAAAGAACGAGTGTTGTAGGCAGGTCATAGTGACGGAGTGATGAATTTTTGACAACGGGCGATGGGTTTAGATGGTGAATCTATGCAGCCGCAGTCTCTACAGGTGTAGAGGAGGAAGGGTGAAAGAAGAAGAAAAAAAAAAGAAAAAAAAAAGTGATAAGTGCATTGAGAGTCTTAAAACTTATCATGAAAGTGCAACTAAGTCATAAAATTTTGAAAAAATGCAATTAAATCCTGAAATTTGTCATGAAAGTATAATTGAGTATTAAAACTAATAAAAAAAAGTGCAATCAAATTCTAAAATTTACAAAATCAATCCAATCAAGTATTTTTGTTGATTGTACATTTTGAAAGTTTTAAAACTCGATTGTACTTTCTTGAAAAGTTTTAGAAATTGATTACACTACTTAAATATTTTAGGACTCGATTGTGCTCGTGACAAATTTTAAAGCTTGATTACACTTTCTAAAATTATTAGGGCTCAATTACATTTTCTTGATAAGTTTTAGTACTTCTAGTGCATTTATTCAATATATATAAGTGTAAATTAAAACATGTGCGATGGAAAAAGAAAAAAAGAGGTGACGGTCTGCATTTATATTTTTGTCCATTCATCGCATTGGCGGTGCCAAAAGCACGTGACAAGACGCTTAATTTAACAAGAAGATCACATCAAATCGATATGAAAAAATTTCAGTGATTAAATTAAACGAAAAGAAATTAGGGATAACTTTAAACCATGAGAACAATTGGGGGAACGCCTGTGGCATTAGCACAAAAACTTACTAAAGTTTGCCTACCAAGCATATTGACAATATTAGATTGAATTGTGGGTGTGTCCCATCTTTTCAAAATCCAAAGTGATTTTTCTTGTGAACTAATTTAGTAAAAAGAATTTAGTTCATGCAATATTATTCTTTTCATTTAGCAACTTTTATTGCTCAACAAGAGCCCTCACTTGTGATTTTACATACTTAAGAAGATCCTCTTTTGAAAATCCTCGTAACAGAGAGAGAGAGAGAGAGGGAGGGAGGGAGGTAACTCGTACTTAATAAATACTTAATAGGCATATAACAATATATAATTCATAATACATATTGTAAAAGTAACATTTCACATCACATATTATTAATCTTTCTTGAATTGTGGAGTAAGTGTTTGATTTCATTCTAAAATGATTGTTTATATTATTTACAAAAATGAATATAATGAAAAAATCTACGAAAATATTTAGATATATATTGTTATGAATAATGAAAGTATATTTCACTAATTAATTATTTTAATTGATATAATCAATCATTTTTAGGAAAATATTATTCAAATTATCCATTTTCGTAAAACATAGGGAGCCTAAATAATCACCTCTTTGTACATATGTCATAAATCAAGCCTATCATGGCACTAATCCTGTAGAATCCATGTGCACTACTAATCTAGGCAAGAATTCTTCCTCATTATTGTTAATAGAAATGAGTCTGGCGTGTCATTACTTATAGAAAGAACTTTTACGTGATTCATGACGATTGGACGTAGCCGTCAATTTGGAACATCTCGTCCTAATATAAACATTGCAAAAGTAATTATAAAAATTAAATGGATGAGTCAGTAATTTGATAACTTCAAATGAATTGGGAACTTTGGTTAGCCGCCGCATGCAACGTCAGTTGCCTGTATAGCACGAGATCCATGCTTTTTCTTCGGAGGACCAAGGAGGAAAGGTCGTCATTTCAAATTCAATCTGGGCTGCGCATTTTGCCTGGGTGACGTCAACGTGCAAGGAAGCGTCGATCAGAATTCCGGGGACAGAGACAGAGAGAGATCATTGGGTTGGTAGTCCGTTGAGTTTGTTTGCACTTATTGTTGGCCCACAAATGCTTGCACAACGTCACAGAAATCTTTGGGTAGATTTAAGTCTAAAAAGTTTTTAGAGTCAATACACGAAAATCATTTTAAAAAAATCTAATTAATATATCTGTGACATATTTACTTGATGGTAATTTTCTTAAGATTAAATTAATACAATTTAAAATCACAAGCTGGTTCATCTATAATAAATGAAAGGTAAAACTCAAAACTACTATATCTATCAACTATCACGTGTTATCTAACTTAACAATTTTAATTGTAAAATTTAACAGGAATTAATAAAGAGTAAATTATTCATAGGCGTACCATTTTGAAAAAAAATTATATTTCAAAAGCTAGTTTTTAGTAAATTTATCACATGTGTACCTATTTAATTTTTAACCCAAAATTTTATTAATTACATGTTACAAAACATTAGATTCTACCAACCAAAAAAAAAAAAAAAAAAAAACACACAAAATATCTTAGTACTTTTATACAACAATTGGCTTTATTTTCTAACTTTTTTCCTTTCCTTTTCCTTTTGCTGGTGGCCAGCCATCACCAAGTTGCTCTCTCCTATATGGGGTGAGGCTAGCCTGCCCAGCCATAGCCGGTGGCTGGCCAATGGCAAAAGGTATAAGAAAGGAAAAAAAAATATAATATTATTAGGATAGACGATGTTTATATCAATAAATTCCAATCAAAATTGATCGAATAAATTTAATGGGCAAAATATGAAAAATTTTATAACTCAATTGACAAAATTTAAAGATTCAAGATTGAATTAACAAAAATATAATAAATTTATGACTTTTTAGATAATTTTCTCCGGTTCAACGTAGTGAAAGACTGAGATAATGATTCCATCTTGTTTTGGAGTGCCCCGTCATGGGTGACCATAGATTATGTCAAAGGGCTTTACTAGTTAAAATGTAATATCATTTCTACGATCCCACAATATTGGAACATGTACTTCTATATTAGAAACAGGGTTGTTCAAGATGGTCCCACCCCACAGGGAAAATCCAAATGGTCAGCCATTCCTGACCGTTCACGTCCTCCTCTCCCAAAATTGCTGGACAAAGACGATCGCGTCAGGATAGATAAGACTTGCGTCATCCTCGCGCTTATGTTCTCGACCGTCGTAGAGCCGTCAGGACATCTAGAAAGTGAGACACATTTGTGATTGATTTCCTTACTCCCACACGAGCTCACACGTGTCCTTGATTTTCCATTGTTGAGTTATACATGAAACATTTACATAGAGAGGTAGCTATTATATACTCCAAAAAAAAATCTATCTTCAAAATTCTCATTACACATCGAGATCAATGTCTAATGGTCAAAGGATAACGATGGTGACGGTTGCTTGGCTAAGCAGAGTGGAAGAGAGAGAGAGAGAGAGAGAGAGAGAGAGAGATGGAGATGTTGAGTTAATTTGTGATTAATGAAGATTAGTAGGCCCGTGCAATATTTCTAAGGATGGATTTTCTAAGTTCTCTGCTCTTTGCACCATCCACCTTTTTATTTTGCTGGGAAAGAAAGGCGGGGTTGGGAGACTAGCCCGAATATATTTGATAATGCTTTCATAAAGATTCAATATTCAATCTAAAATGTTGGGATGTATTACTTAACATCACTCATAATTTAGAGGGAACAAAGGAGCATTTAAGTTTGTTTTTTATTCAATGTAGCTTTGGCATTTCCAATTTATCGTATTGGTTCGATAACAATTTAGTTGGCATTCTACAGTAGTAAAAGTCACATGACATCTAGTTCAATGTTGGGATGTATTACTTAACATCATGTTTTTTTTTTTTTACCAAAAAAAAAAACATGATGGGGACCCACCACAAATAATTTTAAAATGTTCTATATCTAATTGCACTAAAGGATTGTGCAAAAGTTCAAAAATAATTGATCTCATTACCCTAAAAGAAGAGGGAGAACAAACAAAGAAGGGAGATAGAAAGCCTTGAACTACATAAATTACCACCTTGCCTAAATTTGCTATGGATAAAATGATTTAAATCTTTCTTTTTTTTTGTCAGAGATTTGAATCGCTAAAGATGTCAGTTTCTTAGGATCTAGATAGTAAGATTTATGAGTCTTATCTAGTATCCCTAAGATTAAAGCATTCAAATCATTAAGTATTGTGGACTAAGTTTAGATAAGAACTTAAGTGACTCTTCTGAAAATCACAATTAAGTTTGGCTAACATGTGGACATATTCAGTGTTTTGACATAATATCATGGGATGGCACATTATTTGCATCCCTTAAGTAAGGGATACAATATAAGAGGACAACGGATGATAAATCAAAGGCCAAGTATGAAGTATGCCTGATTCAATAGTGTAGATGCATATTTACCATCACCCCTCTAACTAAAAGGAAAAAAAATCAGGTCCATGCTCTAATTTGCTACTAATTTTGCTACCTCACCGTGCAAGTCATGCACATTCATGCACACGTATCTGAGTTTTGCTCCCAACCTGGCCCAATTTACATAAATATGTGAGTGACATAATAAATAAGTTGAAAAATAAAACCATCGTCCAATCAGAATTCCACAAGGCAACCTGGGCGTCATGTTGCTCAAATCCTTTTTGTCTCTCTCCGAACTTGAAGGACACAAAAAAACACGAATCCCCCGCCGTCAGAAAGGAACTCCCCCCGCCCGACCCCAAACTTTTCAACGCGTCCGATCTTGCCTGACCAAACCCTATAACCTACCAACCCTCCATCATTTGTTTGTTGCCTGACCAAACCCTATAATAGTTTTTGAGGTATTACGAGAATAACAGTTTAGTGTGAGTTATAAATTTTTGAAAAAGTGAATCCCACAACAATTTATAATTATTTGTGATTTGATTTTTTTTTAATTCAGAATAAACTATTATTCTCACAAAGATACAATAAAGACCGTCGAGCAATCATTTCTCATTTGAAATTTATCTTCTTAAAGTTTACCGAAAAAGTACACGCACAAATTATCTCACTCTTCACTTCCGATTTGACATTAACTCACTTTGCCATGGAAGGATCTTCTTCAAGAGGTAATCAGAATAGTGAGAACAAAGATGAGATGGGGAAGAAGAGGGGATCACGGTCGCGATGTGATCAAAACCGGTACTGTGCATTCCGGTGGCGCCCCTGGGGCAAGTTTGCGGCTGAGATCCGGGACCCCTTGAGGAACGGCACCCGCCTCTGGCTCAGGACCTTTGAGACTGCGGAGGAGCCGTGCCTACGACCGGGCTGCCTTTGCCTTTCGAGGCCATTTGGCCATCCTCAACTTCCCCAACGAGCAACAATATTACACTCAGAATGATTACAATGTCTCCAGCCACCACAGTTCTTTCTTGGCATCCCATTCGCTGTCATCATCGTCATTCTCATCAGCAGGTTCGTCATCATCCGCTGTGTCAGCTCTACCGAGCCTTCCAGAGACATGATCGAGTTCGAGTATCTGGACCATAAGTTGTTGGAGGAACTACTGATGTCGCACAGCGACATGTAGGGTATATGCGGGTAGGCAAGTTCATCTTTAGGGTTTCCAAAAATTTTAGGTGAGAAATCTTTCTGTTTCTTGTTTCGATCGACTTCTTCGGTGAGAGTTTTCGCTTGAGGAAAGAGATCGCATGGCATTTCAATTGCAGCGTTTCATATTCTGCTTGAATAAATTACATTTGGCAATCATCAAGGGTGCATTTTCACAACGGGGCTTAATATGACTAGGCAATATTGTAATTTGTATGATAACTTCGACCAATATTAGTGGAACAAATGGTTCGTCATACATATTTCTTTCTAAAGTACTTCTCTGGGTACTTGCATTCAATTTAAGCAGTAGTATTCATACAAAGACAGATTTCTGGGACGCTTAAGTTATTTCTTTTCAATAAACCTTTGCAATATATCTTAGGTTTCTAATGTTAATTACCAAGATACAGTTTCCGAAATTCTTTCGTAGTAATCTAGTCTGGAAGAGCTTCTCTGTGTCTGAGAACAGGTTGATGTGAGACCAGGCTGAGCTAGGGTTTTGCAGTTTTAAGGTGCGATTAATATTTTTTTAAATTTTTTTTAGTGATTTGGGTACTTTGAAGTAGGGTTGATATGGTACAAGGTGGGTAGGTTCTAGACCTAGACTCTGTTCCCAACCCTGTTATAACCACTTCTCATTTTTTGAACCTTGTACCCGACCCTTTTTGCACTAAACCTTATTTTAGAACCAACCTATTTTTTCTGTTTGGTTCCTGGGTTAAACCTGTTTCCATCGAAACTTATTTTATAGCCATCCAATATCCTACACGATTTCAAATTTTACATTAATACGCGAGAAAATAACGTAATCCTCCTAATTTATATTGAAACATTAAGCACATATAATCAATAAGTATATGAACTTTTTGACTAAATGAAACTAAGGATCCATAAGGCTATTTATCCTAAACAAATATCATAAGGAAAAATAAAAATCCTATGTGATAGATGGTGCGACCGCGAGCCGGCAAGGGAGGGAAGCGAGTGAGAAAGAGGAACGACGAAGGAGGAGTACCGTGCGAGAGGAAAAACACAGTTCTAAGATTAGAAATCAGGGGGAAAAAAAAGATAGGGTTTTGGACTTTTTGGCTTAAGAACTGGTACCCAAACCAATCTGGTTGATCCGGTTCCCCGGTGGGTATTACTTGGAGCCGGTTCCCAAACTTGTCTTTTAGGTGGGCTGGTCTGGTTCTTGGGTAGACCCGGTTTGGTGGCATATCCCTACTTTGAAGCCAAAACAAAACTTTTAGTATATTCCAGAATTATCGGGCTCCTTATTTTGAATAGGACATGATGAGAAAGGCGACTGAGAATGTTGAAATTGTTCTTGATGGTTTGATTCTGACCTGAATTTTCCGGTCGCCAGTAAGCGTTTTCGCTCATTCACCTTTACAATTTTTTGTGCCTTGACCATCAACAGGAGAAGTAAAGGGATCCAAACCAGTGACTGTCACACGCACTGTTGCACCATAAAGTCGACCGCCCCCTAGCTGGACATGGCCTGCATCACCGACACGCCCATGAGGAGGACCGTGCACAGTGAGAACGCCGTGATGCCGTTGTCGTAGCGTGCCTGGTTGCCAAACCTCCCTCAAAGGGCAAGGATCGAGAGGGTTGCAAGTTTTGACACGCTGTCGGCGGCGAGGAGGCCTCGGGATGCAACTCGAGAGGGGAGATTGATCTATTAACTATTCGTGCAGCTTTCGTGCAGTTTTCGTTCATTGACCATGCCTATGAATATAAAACTTTTTAAAAGGAATTGATAAATCTAAATGAGAATTTTTAATCGGTTCATCACCCTCTTGTCTTCCCCTCTTCGACTTTGAATTCACTGCCACATGAAACCCTTTGCCATGAACTTTTGGTTCCTTACTATCGGCGCCCAAAATTGATTTGAATCTAGCAAAAATATGCTTACTGTATAAAACAAAAGAGGTTCCTCAAAAAAGTCATTTGTATGCTTTCTTGTAAGGAATAAAAGGAGGGAAAATTATTTTAAAAAATTTAAACTTGTTAGCACGAATATCAATTCAATGTTAAATCTTTCAATTTGACCAATTTAATCATAACATGTTGATAATATGCCAATGTAGCCCTTTTCACCAGAATTAGATAGAAATTGTTGATGTGGATGTCAGTTGGTGCCAATATAGATAATTTTTATAATTTTTTTTCCTTTTCTTTTTCTTTTGGTCTTTTTTCTTTTCATACGTAAACTTGTTTGAAGTTCAAGCTACCACACCACTATCTATAAGGTCCTCCAGACTTCAATAAATTTAGCAACGATATCAACAATATGTACATAAGAAATTTAAAATAAACATGCATAGGTTATATTTGCACAATCACAAGAGCTCATACATAAACTTGTTTGAAGTCCTCGATACACCAACAACTACAGCAACCATGTCAATAATACCTACAAATCTAAAATAAGCATGCTTAGGTTATATTCGTACAATCACAAGAGCTCATTTGTAAACTTGTTTAAAGTTCAAGCTGGCAAGCCACTTATCTATAACTATAAGATCCTCTAGACTTCGACAAATTCAGCGACCATGTCTTTGCTTAGTAGATGATCAACTGCTCTTAAACTGCTTACCACGAACAAAATAGCCGATCAACAATTGAAGGGAAATCACCGTCCCGAACACCACCCAGCAGAGATTTAAAAGAGAGTTGATAATTAGCAGTAGTTCATCATTCATTATAAATTCTAAGCAATTTAACCCAGCAATCTTTTAATTGAGAAAAATGTAACTACAGAACGACGTGGTTAATCAGAAAAAATTGAGTAGTACTCATGCAATGGTGTAGACTTTCACATGCAATCCATATTCGTTTGCAAACACAAAGGAAGCAATGGTCTATGGATGTGCCGCCTGTATAAAAGAAAAAGTAATTAAAAAAATTAAATAAGAAATATATTATCAAATTAAAGCATGTTTGGTGAAATTAAAATAGTTGTTTATTGTTGTTAATAAACAAAATAAACTAAAGTCAACCTGAATAATGGCAAGCGTAAGGCAAAACGCAAGCTACAGCAAGAGAAGATAGGACCATAGTTGCCCAATTACGACCCTCGACACCACGCCAAAAACTACGGTCTAATTCCGCATGCTATAAGTTTCTCTTGATTGCTATGAATATCCCTGTATCCATATGCACCATACACTTTCATTTATCGTCCAAACCATAGTGAGTTCAAAAATAAAATAAAAAATATTTTATCACGCAAGAAAATATTGAGACATAAATTATTATCGATAATGAAAATATTTTTTATTGACTAAATATTTTAAGCGATATGAGTGATGATTTTTATATAAATAATTTTTACTTGATTTATGATAATCGGATGTTGAGTGTGGCCATCAACTTGGAATATCTCGTCGCAACATAAACATCGCAAATTATATTATGAGAAGAGGAGGTCGTCCTTTCAACTCCAATATGGGGGCGCATTTGCTGCGGGTGACGTCAAAGTTCACGGAAGCTCCAATCAGAATGGAGAGAACCGAGAGAAAGAAACATCATTCGTTGCGAGTTGTTGAGTTTGTTTGCACTATATATTGGCCCACAAATACACGTAACTCCTCACGGATACTGTTGGGCGGACTTTAGTCTAAAAAGTTCGTATTAATGTCATAAAAAGGAACATTCGAATCCACGTAGAGTCCACCAAAAATATAATATTTTTTTATATTGTGATTGGCCATGTTCCTATCCCATTTATAAAATTAATCTATCCATCTTCTCAATGAAAGATTTCAAATAAGAGTTCAAAATGAAATCATTTTGTCAAAAAAAAAAGATCTAAAGTGGAAAATATCTCAAATTTTGATATAAACTTCAAATCTTATTCATAAACAGGGGCATTTCATCCAAGAACATTTTTTTTTTATTTCTTCATTTTCACTTTATTTTTGTTTTCTTTCTTCATCTTCCTCATGCCTTCATCTTTTCTCCAAATCACCTTCGACCCCATCATTAGCCTCCCCACAGCAAGCTCGTGAGCTTCGCGTTGTCATGTAGGCTCTCATCGATCAAGGTGACACGAAACTGACTTGAAGTAATTTGATGTCGGTCGCCTTCTCTGACAACAAAATCCTAAGTTCCTTAGGATGCATCAAATCTCAGCTTGCCCCTGCTCGATGTAGGGCTCAGATTGGCCTCCATCTAATGACGAAAATGTTGGAATTACAATCAAGGGTGGTGGCCGACGAGATCGAGGGCTCAAATTGGACTTGCCAAATAATAGCAATGTGCAATTGGAGAGGAAGGCGTGGATAAGGATAAGGTCAATCTCAGGGAGTTACGAGATTTGAGAACTGAGGTTGGACAATGTGGAATTGGGAGGAGATCCTGTGATCTGTAATTGGTTAATGGTGGTAGATTTTTTATGATGTGCGTGGGGCTTCTTTGGCCATGTGATCGGTAGGTAATAATTTGAAGTTGATTGACAATCAATTTGAGGATGGGTTATCCAATGAGGAGAAGAGTCGCATCGATGAGAATGGTAAGAGTGCGAGTGGATGTCTCCAAACTGGGAATTACTACGAGGAGCCACTTGCATTGCAAAGGAGAAGGATGAGCTTTGAAAGATCAAATTTGCCCAAATGGGGCAAACTTGAATTTGAAATTGATGAGGCAAACTTGTTGCCGAGGTTTAAATAGTCACCGGCTACAATGAAATTGTTCTTTTGCATAAAATTGTTGATCATCAAGTGAATTTTAATTGATTGGAGGCTTAAGTCAGTCAAACAAGATGATCTAGCGATGCTTAGTTAATATTGCTTCTGTTGTTGGCAAGCAGTACCAAAACTAGGCAATAAGATTGCAGTTTCTAGGTTGACAACAGGCATGAAATTTCTGACCAAAAAGAAGGCATGGAATAAGTAGCCGAGAGAACAGATGTTGCTAAAGGGATAAGTTGCATTGCTTGAGAGTTGGATAAGAAGTTGGAGTCTCGGCAAAAGCAGAAACATGTTGCTAATGAAGATTAACCAATTGGTAATATTAGTTAGGGGCTTAAGAGTCATGTGACATCCATGGTTCGGACCACTATCTCGGTCATGAAAGGTGGTCTAGCAATTGGTACGCCGATAATGGTGATCGGCCATAGATCAATCCAAGGATCAGTCATGGATCAATTGACCCGATTTGGAAAGGCGACTAAGAATCAGTTATGTTCAATCGAAAGATTGACCATTGGTCGGCCACGGGATCGACAGTGAATCAGTCCATCAATCACACAAGTTGATTAGAATATTTAACCAAGGATAGGTTGTTCGACCATGAGGATCGGTCATGGGACAATCATGTACTGTCACAGATCGATCAATGGATGGTTATGGTCGATTTTGCGCAGTCATGTACCGATAGTGGATGACTCCGCATGGTCATTGTATTGGTCGTGAATGACTATTGACTGATTTCGTGTGACCATGCATTGGGTCGGATCGATCGACCCCACACGATCACATGACAATCGAGGACCGACCATGGATTGACCATACGCAAACATGGATAGGTCACGAACCAACAATGGAATGTTGCAGGGATCGTGGACCGGCCACAGACCAATCCTAGGCCTGGTTACTTGGACCAAGAACTGGCCATAGGCCTAGCTGATCCTGGCCATGCCCTGGTTAGAATAAACCACTGACCTAGTTATGCCAATCAGGCTCAACTATATCCAACCTCGTTCGATTGTGAATTAACCACAAACCTTGGTCCAAATAGGATAGTTGATTGTGGATAAATGCGAAAAACTCTCACTAAATAATGATGGCGTTTACCTTGGCTTATTTCTCATGATTGACGTTATGTTCCTCGGAAGATTACAATTTAATGAGGAAGATGACTCATGTGTCCAAGTGGCAAAATAAGAACTTGGCTTATTATGATTGTATTTATGTCCTTTTGAAGTTAGTTAATTAATGAAGAAGATGACTCATAAGCTTCAGTGTAATGGATATCATTACAAGCCATTAATGAGGGAGATTACTCATAAGCTTAGGTGTTATAGTCATCATTACAAGCCATTAATGAAGGGAGTGACTTATGGGCTTATGTGTCTCTATTAAGGTAAGGTTATTATTACCCTAAATTTAACCTTGAAGAGCAAATTTACCCAAATCATTAATTGCAAGATGGCTCATTATACAAGTGGACCAATGAGAAGATGGCAAGTACATTTTCAAAGCCTTCGGTGCCACTTCACCATAACAGGTGTGCCACCTCTTCCAAAGAAGGTCTTCTTTAAAGTGGTGACTCATGACTAGGTGGACCAATGAGAAAGACACGAATAAGGCTACAATCATTCCTTTAAAATTATAGGCGCCACTTAATCTAGGTAGTGTGCTACCTCTCTTTAAATAGTCTTGCCACCTAAAGACAAGCTATTGGACCATTTGGAAAGGCCATCATGGAGGATTGGGTTATGAATAGAGGCACTACCCATTCATTTCCCCAAGTCTTGGCTCATTTCTCCCATTCCTCCCCTCGCTTGCATGCCCTCACTCTCTCGGTTACTCTTTCTCTTCCTCGGCCACTTTCATCCTTGTCACTCGCTCGTGCCGGCTATGGCCACCGCTTGAGCAATTTGTAAGTAGAATTCCTAACCCTTGACCAAGGCAATGTGTTATGTTGTTGGATTTAGTCGCGTGCTCACTCATGTGTAGTCATGTGCATGATGATGATTGATTTTGTATGGTTTGCTAATATCTTGTATTCAAAAATACAATCACACCCCCAGTCATGAACGAGTCTCACTCGGTTATGAGATCAGCATTGAGACGTAACAGTTTGAGACTTACTTGGCTTTGAATCGGCATTGAGGCATGTCGATTTAAGTCTCTCTCGGCTTTGGATTGGCGTTTAGGCATGTAGATTTGAGCCACGAGTTCCATGCCATGCTCAACATATTAGGGCGCGAATGATAATTATTCAATTTCTATTCTAGAACAATTTTTCTATTTTATACTTGTTTATGAAATAGAAATTTGTTTGGCAACACAATCTCATTTTTCTATTTCTAAAACACATTTTTAGTCCAAAAAATAGTTTTGAAAAGAAATGAGAAGCAAAAAAATTTTACTCCTCTCTTTTTGGAACATAAATGAGAAATAAAAACTATTCTCATTACTTGTCCTTACTACTAGCCGAGGCCACCCACCTACCGTTATTGCCCGCCATTTGTCGCTACTGATCGCATCCTCCATTGATTGCTGTCACCGGCCTAGTTGGTCATTGTCCACCGACCGTTGGTGATTGTTGCTTGCCGGTCACTACCGTCGGTTGTCGGTTACCACCACTTGCTGATCACCGACCGCCAATCATCGGGTGCCGTCCTTCGCTTAAGAGAGAGAAATTTTATGTTGTTATCAAATGAATTTCTAGTTTGGGAATAAAAATTTTGTATCATTATTAAATGCGTACTTTTGCTTAGAAACTCATCTAAGAATAAATAAATTATATTTCTTTCTAGAAATCAATTTTTAACCACAATGGTTGTCATTCGCACATTTAGTAGTTATGATGTCTTAGGTCCTGGTACACACATTTGCATGAGTATGCCTTCAGACCTTGTTTGCATTGGCTAAGATAAAAGGATAATGAACCGAATTGTGTGATGCATGATGTGTCATCCTATAAAAGGAAAGATAAATTCTGTCAACGTGTCTTGGCTATGCCAAGGACAAATCATTGAGGAAGATGGTCTAGGAGCACGCCTTGCAAAGGACAATATTGGGTTGGGATGAGGGATGGTCCAAGAGCACACCTTTACCCCCCAAATGATGCGTTTTACATTGCCTCGTTCATGAGAATGGGATGCCCAATGGATTTTGAATGCACGGTGGATTCCGGATGCTCGATGGATTTCGAATGCCTAGTGGATTTAAGAAAAACTGATGGATTTTGATTATGTTAATAAATGAAATTCTGTGTGCATGTTTCTATGTTTCAATTTGATGATTCTGGTAGTGGTTGCACCACAAATAAGCCGAGTTGTTCACATGAACATACTCAAGGTAATGCAATGGATTTGTTATTGATCTACCATCAATGCCTTAACGAGGTTGAGATTCATAGGTTGATTCAATGATGAGACGTCCTCCTCTTTGGAGATTAGTGATTTTACTTACTGAGTCTTTGACTCACCCCATTGTTTTTCTCAGATTTCTAGGTATGGAAGTCTCACCCCTTTAAACCGGAGGCCATGCTAGAGGAGATAGAAATCCCCTAGTCTACAATTGATAGAAGATTAATGTAAATAAGGAAATGCACATGGAAAATGGCTTGTAATTGTACTGATGTAATATAGTATGCTTTGTGTAGTGTTTTCCCGACTGCTCAATTATTTTATTGTCTAGGAGATGGTTGTTGTACACACTTCCACATGCTCACAAGAATAGTATAGAAACAAAAACGGGTCGACAACGCGCTTGGGACGTCGCAATAATAACCCCCATCAAGTGGTCACAAGTCATATGGGAATAACATTAACAATGGCTAATAATAGCGAGAGGCTTAAGAGGAGTCATCTTAGCATCAAGTGATTTGACATATCATGGCATGTTTGGTAATGCTCCAATTTTTCTATTTTGCTGTTATTTTGTTCTTGGAATAGAAATCCATTTGGTAATGTCAGTTAATTTTTCTATTCTCAATAATAGAAAAGTGGCCCTATATAAATTGGGAACAAAAATAAAAAGTAAAAATAATAATAATAATTGTTTGTTCTCGAGAACAATTTATGAAACAAGGTCATTTTTTTTCTTTTCTTTTCTATTTTTCCTTCCTTCTTCTTTCTCATGTAATGAGTCGCCAGGCCTCGGTGATAGCTAGCGACCGACCAAAGACTTGGGCTGGCGAGGCTCGACCTCTCTAGATCTGGTGAGGCTTGACCTCGCCCAGATCTAGCAAGGTCGAACCTCGCCATGGTTGGGCAAGATCAAGGGGTAAGTCTTGACTTTGCCCAAATCTAGCGAGGTCAAGTCGGTCACTAGCCATTGCCAAGGCCCTGTGACTGCCTAGAGGAGGAAGAAGAAGGGATGAGAAAAAGATTTTTTTTTTTTTATATATATAAAGAAAAATCCTAGAAAATTATTTAAAACTAAAAATTCACGTCATAAAAAATTTTGAGGGTCGACATGTTTTTGTTCTTTTTCCATTCATAGGATATAAATTTAGAGTCACACTAAATGTGTTTTTATACTCGGAAACTCGTCTAGGAAATAGAAATGGAAAAAGTTATTTTTGAACATAAATTATTCTCAAAAATAGAAATGTTAGCAAATGCATCATTAAAACCCTAGACAAATCATATCGTCGCATTAGAAGTGAAGACCTTCGTAATTATCTATTCTTAAAACAAAATAGACCCATTGAGGCGTTTTAGCGAACATCTTTGAGGCGCGTGGTATGCCTCGAAGGAAGACGCTCATATCAGACCAAAACTTGCAATTGATGTCAGGATAAAGAGAACCTAGTTTTGCAAGCATGTCGCTTGTTTTGGCTCCGTAGAATTGTCTAGGAACCATTTTGAGGAGCAAAAATTAAAATCTTCAACAAATTAGCTTGTGTTGTAATGACTTGCACCGAAGAAAAGCCGATCCTAATAATACGATGAGATGGCATTGCAAGAGAGAGGGCCTGATGATGGCGTCGAAGGTGGAGGTGATGAAGAGCAAAGGAGGCGTGAGGAAGATGAAGAAAGAAAAAACAAAAATAAAAAGAAAGAAAACGAAAAATTAAGAAAAAAATATTCTTAGATGAAAATGCCATTACCTGTGAATAGGATTTGAATTTTGAATTCTTATTTGAGACTAAATTAATCACTTAAAACTCTTATTTAAGACTACAATCACTTTAGACCCCTTTTTTGTGCCAGTGATCTATATAATCAGATATGTGAGCCTTATTTGGTATCCATGGGAATTAAGCACTCAAATCATTAAATATTATGGATTGAGCTTCGACAAGAATTTAACCGTACAACACTATTCTTGCAAGTCATGACATTACTTTGGATATTGACACTATTGTGCAAGGACTGATTCTACCCACCACATACCCGTTAAAAGAGATTATATATAATTCATGATATACAATAATGACATGTAACAATGGCTATTTTGAAAATCACAATTGAGTTGGATTTCCAATTTTGACATCCTCGGTATCCGACACAAATTGAGGCACAATAAAAGAGGATGATAAATGATTCGCACCCCGTGTAAAGGACACATTATAAGAGGATGACAGATGACAAATTAAGGCCAATTGTGCTAACGAGCCTCGTACGTATATCGTATGTAAGAAGTATGCCTAATCCAATAGTGTAGATGCATATTTACCATCACCCCTCGAATTAGAATTGTGTATGGTATCATCTGTAAATCTCTACTTCAAATCATTTTCTTTAAATTTTTAAATAATTTTATTACTTTTTTCTTTCATTTCTCCTCTTCTTCTTCAATGATTACCAGTTGCTGGCCTTAAGATGACCGGTGACTGGCCAAACAAGGGCCAATGACCTTGCTAGAGGGTCACCAGCCCTTGCCGAGGCCACTCCTCATCGGTCAAGCCTTGCCAACAGCTAGGTGAAGCTCGGCCGAGCCTTGGCTGGGCTAGTGGCCACACTCAAATCTGGCAAGGCCGAGCTCACCCAACCGCCGACGGGCCAAGCTTGACGGAGCCTTGCTCGATCAAACGAGGCTCAAGGGAGACCCGAGTGAGACCTGCCTAGCTACCGGCGAGGCTCAGCCACGCCAAATCTAGCGAGGCCGAGTCTCATCGGTGGTTAGGCGAGCTCGCCAAACCTCGCTACATCGATCGCCGATGGCGGCATTGGCGGTTGAAGAAGAGAAGAGAGGGAAGAAGAACAAAAAGAAGAAAGAAGAAAAAGAGAAAAAAAAAATGAGTTGATTTGATTCTAAATTGTTCCGAATAACAAATAATCAATTTTTTTTTTTACTTTTCAATTTTCTTTCAAATCTACTTTCAAGAACAAAAAAAAATAGAAATTTATTTCTAGAAATAAAAGTTTTACCAAACGAATTTATGTTCCAAATCTATTCTCGAAAATAAAATAATAGAAATTATTACTATTTAGGAAGTTGTCAAATGCAACCTTAGCCGCCACATCATGACATCATGCATACGGATCTGAGTTTTGCCCCCACCCTGGCCCACAATACATAAATATGTCCGAGACATAGCAATTGTATATAATTTGAAAATAAAGCCATAGTCCAATCAGAATTCCAAAAGGCGGACGTCAAGTTGCTCTAATGCTTTTTCTGTCTCTCTCCGAACCTTCTCACAAGAGGGCATAAAAAAAAACGAAACCCCCACCGTCAGATACGACCTCCCCCACCAACTTTTCAACGCCTCTCAACTTATCAAATTAGACTCTATAAATACCCGCCAGCGTCCGTAATTTTTTTGTCGCCGCCAAATTTGAACTCTTTCTTCTTCTAGCTTACCGAAAAAGCAGCCACACAAATTATCTTACTCTTCACTTCCTCATTTGAGATTTAACTCACTTTGCCATGAAAGGATCTTCTTCGAGAGGGAATCGGAACAATGAGAACAACGAAGAGATGGTGAAGAAGAGGGGATCACGGTTGCAATGTGATCAAAACCGGTACCGGGGGATCCGGCGGCGCCCTTGGGGCAAGTTTGCAGCTGAGATCCGGGATCCCTCGAGGAACGGTGCCCGCCTCTGGCTCGGGACCTTTGAGACAGCGGAGGAGGCCGCCTGCGCCTACGACCGGGCTGCCTTTGCCTTCCGAGGCCATTTGGCCATTCTCAACTTCCCCAACAAGCAACAATACTACGCTCAAAATGACTACAATGTCTCTGGCCACCGCAGCTATTTCTCGGCGTCCCCATCGCTGTCGTCGTCATCATTCTCAGCATGTTCATCATCATCCACGGAGTTAGCTCCTGCCAAGCCATCCAGAGATGCGATCGAGTTCGAATATCTGGACGATAAGTTGTTGGAGGAACTACTGATGTCGCACAGCAGCATATAGGATAAATACGGGTAGGCGAGTGCATACTTAGGGTTTCCGAAATTACATGGTAAGAATTATTATTGTTTCTTGTTTCAGTCGTCTTCGTCAGCGAGAGTATTCACTTGAGAAAAGAGATCGCGTGGCGTTTCCTTCGCAATGTTTATACATATTTTGCTTGAAAAGAATTCTTTCGGCAATCTTCAAGGCTGCATTTTCACAGCAGGGGTTCAATATGACTGAGCAATGTTGTCAGTCGAAGTAAATGGCTCCTATCATTCCTATATCTTTCTAAAGTACTTCTATGGGTACTTGCACTCAATTTAAGCAGTTGTATTCATCCAAACCCAGATTTCTGGGATGCTATAGTTGTTTCATTTTAAAAACTTTGCAATATGTCTATGGTTTCTATTAGAATATAATATACGAAAACGACAAGATTTTATAATTTATGTTAATGCGAAATCATCAGAGAAATAAACAAGAAATAATAAAGACATCAGAAATTTATGTGGTTCAATCTGAATATCGATACCTATGTTTACGAGGAGAGTCGGCAGCAAATAATATATTATAATTGGAGAATCAGAGTTTGTAATCGTCCACACGCTCGAGTGTCTTTCACACCTAAATTTAACCTAAAACTCAAAATATTTATAAATAAACAACTCATTTGGCCGAAAGCAAGAACTCCTTTTCTTGATGGCGTGGGTGGCTTCACTTGACGTTGTGTGGCAGCAACTCCATGTAAGGTTTCAGCAGCACTCACCAAAGGAAAGAAGACGTGCATAATCTATTTTATGTGAGCCCAAAAGGTCAAAACTTTGACCTGGGGCCCATCTCCTTTTAGCTTCACGTGGGAGAGAGAGGCTCTCGAGGCTTCTTTTATAAAGTTTATATTGTGACTGCCCGAAAGTCAAAGTCTTGACTTTTGGACCCCACGAGGAAATCATCTTTCAGCTTCTGCGGGCTTCCGTAAATATGTGAAGAAACTTTGCTTCGCTTTTTTTTTGTTTATTCTATTATTTGCTCTTTTGTAAATCTTCAAAAGTCCAGCGAAGCTTTTCTGTTACTTGGAAAATCTTTATCAATAAATTCGGTTTAACAAATCGTTATCTGAATTCAAACTCGAGACATTAATTTAATAATTTTTAACATTAATTACCAAGATACAATTTTCGAAATCGTTTGGTAGTAATCTATGCTGAAAGAGCTTCTTTGTAATTGAGGATAGGTTGATGTAAAACCAGGCTGAGCTAGGATATTGCAGTTTTAAGGTGCAACATATATATATTGGGTAGTGATTTGGGTGCTTTGAAGCTGAACCAAAACTTAGTGTTGGTAAAATATGTCTTCGAAATGGGTTGAACAATGAAATCGGATCGAGTAAAAACAACTCGGACTTTGAGGCGTGATATCACTTTCTTTAAGGATTTATTTGCCCCACAACGTTGCTAATGGTCACCGGCAAAAATCCTCCAGGATACAACAAAGTCTCGGATGAGAATACTAAATAAAGAATTCTAGTATTTCTCCGGGGTCTCTCTAAGAAACAATCGAAAATTGGCTGCAGTTTTTTCGAAAAAGGAGACTCGAAAATGACCACACATTTCTTTCCGAAAATGACAAGTATTTATATGAAACGGTCTTGCAACTCTTCGTGAAAATTGCGAACAAACACGTCTTTTAGAAATTTGTTCGGATAAACAAATGTGACTCTTCGGAAGAAGTCGAAAACCGAACAATTGCAATCCTTCGGAAAAATTAAAACCAAATAAGTAATTTTCCAAAGGTTGTCTTGAAAAGAAACAAATAAAATTCGGAATAATTATTATTATTTTTTTTAATAGAATTTCGAATTTTCATTTATATTTCATTTCCGAAATTCTCAAATTAAAAGGCAACCTTTGAACTAAAATATAAAATAAAATAAAATAAAAATAAATAAATAAAAAGCAAGGATTAAAAAGCACGCGGGTACGGTGGGTCTAGCCCCACCGAATCACTCCTTTAACTACAAAAGGAAATTCCTCATTAATAAACTAATCCTCCTGCTCCCACCTTTTCTATGTGGGACAAAGTAAAATGCACTTATTTTGTTTTGACAAACAAAATTCCAACACTTAGTACTTTTCAAAATCATTGAGGTTCCTTTTCTTGAATAGGACATGATGAAAATGGTGACCGAGAATGTTGAAAAATTACCGATCTTCATTTGACCTGAATTCTCCGGTTTTTAGTAAGCGGTTTCGCTCCTTCTCCTTCTCCTTCTCCTTCTCCGAGCCCGTCTGCTTTAATTAATCTCTTCATGTCACGACACTTAAACTATAAGAGAGGGAGGGAAGAAGAGAGACAGGGAGGAAGAGAAAAAGAAGGGTGGGGGGAGTGGGGGAGAGAGAGAGAGCATGGAATGAGCTGAATTCGCAATAAACTGGGTTGACCTAGTCTATACTTTAAAACTTTTCTAATCGAAATAACTTATATCCGAATGGGATATAGAATATGAAACCGAAATAAACTGAATTGAAATTGATTGGACCGGCCAAATCATCACCTCAAGCTACCATGAAGCCTTATCCAATATAGGTAAAGAAATTGTTTTGTGTCAGTACAAATTAGCCAAATCTCTAATATAAAGAGTTAATCGGAGGTTTTTAATAATACAAGTCAAATTTCATGGGATGAACAACCAAAATTTGAAAGTCAAGGTCTTCAATAATCAAAAGTAAATTTCATAATATTTACACAAGGAATTATTTGCCTCCGTATAAATTAACCGAATCTCCAGTTTAGAAAGAG
Organism: Eucalyptus grandis; assembly: GCF_016545825.1. NCBI lineage: Eukaryota > Viridiplantae > Streptophyta > Magnoliopsida > Myrtales > Myrtaceae > Eucalyptus > Eucalyptus grandis. The sequence goes on from NC_052613.1 coordinate 23,510,976, forward strand.
TTGATAGTAGATTTTTAATAATATAAGTCAAATTTCATGGTATAAACAGCAGGAATTTGAAAGTCAAGGTGCTCGCACAAAATGGCTGGACAAGGACGACCGCATGAGTATATTGAACAGGATAGAAAAGAACTCACTACACTTTTGTCTATCAAGTGAATTGACAATATTACATTGACTTTTGAGTGGGTCCTATCTGTCTGAATATCCAAAGTGTTTTTTTTTTTTTTTTCAATATTTAGTAAATAAAAAATAAAAACAAAATCTTAGCACATGCAACTTTCTTCTTTTTACTTTAGCAATTTTTATTGCACAATAATTCCCATTCCAGCACAAGAGCTCATATTTGTGCTTGATTACAAAGAAAAAGCTCCCATTGGTGAGTTACGAGTGAAAATTTACAAAAAGGTTTCGCTGGTTTAAAAAATAAATGATTTGAAAAATATTTTCTTCAAATTATTTGTATTCATCATCCATGAATATGCTTACGAGTATAGATGCAACATCGAATGAGAACTCAAAGGTCATGCATATTTTTGTAGGTTTTGAGAAAAAAAAAAAAGGAGAATGTTTTGTGCAAAAGTGACGAGGGTTTTAAATTTCTCCCAACCAATCCGAAATACCCTCCCAACCCATCTAAATCCAACTCGAATTGACCAAGAAAAGTCAATAATTTATACCAACTTGTTTAATAAACGAATAACCCGAAAAGAATCCAATTTATTCAAAAGCATCTGAATTTGACTATTCTCGAGATCAAATCCTAAGGGAACCTGAATCCGACTAGGCATAAAACCCATCCAAAGTGAAATTGAAGTTCGTGAAGACTCGAACACGAAATTGTCTGTAAATTCATTGTGCGTTTGTTTAAAAAAAATATCAATTTTAAAATTATTTTTCCTAAAATTGATAAATTATATTTTTTGAAAAAATTAGTTGTCAATTTTTTTGACATCAATGACTCATAGATTAGTGTTGATAATTAAAAAAATTATGCTAAGTACCTTTTCTAAATGACATAAACGATCGGTTCTAAGAATATATTTTTCAAATTGTTACTTTTTCGTAAACCAATTACATTTATGGCCTATTTGGTAAAAGTTGTTTCTGTTTCCCAGAATAACTATTTATGTTCTTCGGAATAACTATTTCTATTCTTTTATTCTAAAAAAAACGAAAAAAGAATAGAAACTTGCTTGGTAAAAACTTTTGTTCCCGAACAAAAAAATTATTTTTTATTCTAGGGAATTGATTTGGAACAGAAATAAGAAGTTGAAAAAAGTAATTTCTTGTTCCCCGAAAACAATTTTCTAGAATCTAATTTTATTTTTTCTTCTCTCTTCTTCTCTTTTCTTCTTCTTCCTTTTGGTCAGTCGCTGACCTTAGCCATGGCCGGCACCGGTGATCGGCCAAATGAGGGCTGGCGACCTCACCGGAGCATTGCTAACTCCTGAAGACGCCAAGCCACGGCAAGACTCGACCTCATCGGTGGCTGGGTGAGCTCGACCTCGCCAGATCTTAGCGAGGTTGACCTTGCTCAACCAAGGTGAGGCCGAGCCTCACACGGCCATGACGAGGTTCGACCTCCCTAGTCGGCGCGAGGCTAGGCCTCGCTAGGCCAAGGTGAGGCCGACCTTGCGCCACCTAGGCGAGGCTGAGGCTTGTCATGGCCAAGCTAGCCTCCGGCTAGTTTGCTAAACCTCACCTAGCCAATCACTGGCCATCACCAAAGAGAAAAGAAAAAGGAAAAAAAAAAAGAAGAAAATATAATAAAAGAATTAAAAATTAAAAGAAATAAAAAAAAAAATCTAAGAACCCTACCAAATATATTTTTATTCTGGGAATATAAATTTTAGGAAGTTACCAAATGCATTCTTTTACTTAGAACATAATCGAATGGATTATAAAAAAAAAATCGTTATCATCAAAAATTATTTTTCGGAATAAACTCGTTATCAAACACACCCTTAGTAACTCAAAAACACTCGAATGGATTATAAAAAATTTACAGGCCAGTATAATGGGTCTATAAATAAAAATAAAAAAGAGACAAAACAAGTGGATTATAAATGGGTGTATTACAAACTCATTTCAACCTACTTAGGATCCATTTGTTTCACAAAAACTAAATAATTCGAAAAAAAAAATCAACGATTATTAATTTTATCATTTGAAATAATTAGTTAATAAAATATGTTTTTCATTATCGATAATATTTAATATTTAAATAATTTCATGAATAATGAAAATATTATTTGTCCATTCATTCATTTTTGTAAATTATACAAATAATTGATTTTGAAAAATATTTTATAATCTTTTATAGTTTGCGAAATAAACGCATGGTTTACCCAATTTAATTTAACCCTACAGTGATCACTTTCTATCGTCTCAGTATCAGTCACCTCGAGCGGCTTCTTTGCGTCCTCTGCCTCATCCTTCGACAAACCCCCTGCGTCTCCCCCTGCTAAGGGCGCCATGGCCACCACCGTTGGGCTGAACTCGGCCGTGGAGACCCCCAACATGCCCTGCAAGTAGTCCACAAGGGCGAGGGCCTCCATGAGGGTGAGGCTGGAGATCTCGTCGAGCTTCCCGATCTTCTCGGGGGCCTCGACAGCGGCAACAGGGTGGATGGTGGTGGTGGGGCGGTGCGTCAGGTGAGTGATTCGGGAGGGCCTGAAGGGTAATTGGAAGGTGGATGGCTTGGTTTTGAGTGGGGTAATGGAGGAGAGGGGAGTTGTGTAATAGGATGGAGAGCAGGAGACGAGTGTGGAGAGACCCGTGTTGCCACAGAGAGAGAGAGAGAGAGTGAAGAGGGAAACGAGGAAGGGGTAGAAGAAAAAGGTAGGATAAGACTGCGAGAGGAATACCAAGGAGAGTAGTGAGAGGAGGCACATTAGAGTAGAGTTAGAGATCCCTGTAGCAATGGGCTTCCTTTACTTTTTATGAATTTATTATTATGATCATAGACTTCGTTACTTTATATCTGTGCGTTTTTGTATGGGTTCGAACTGCATAATCGTTAATTAAAATTGAAAACTTTTGTACAAAAAAAAAAAAAAAAAAAAAAAATTAAAATTGAAAACATCGCATCAAATTATGTATTATTAAACAGTCGTCAACCTATATGTTAAGATCTTGTTTACTTGTACTCAAAACCAAATTTCGAATCTGTTTCATGATTTATGGATAGCTCAGCCCGAACTTTCACCATCACATTCATGTCCCCATCCATAACTTGATTCCGAAGCTCCTCACTAACTCAATGAGTTAGTCCATGGAGCCATTCATTCTTAAAAGGCAATAATATAAAGAGAAAAATGCTAAAAATGAATCCTAATACAGGTTGGGTATGATCATAAATGGATTAATGGGCCACTCTAGTTGGACCATTGATGGCCCAATCCAAACCCAACCTAGCCCATCCATTTGACAAGTCTTCTTTTCCATGAAACAAGTGCGCCCTAGGATAATATCCTTGATGCACGTGTTTCATATAACTTCAATTTCTATCCTAATTAAGGTATTGCAAAATAAGATGTATGACTAATCGTTGAGAGCTAATTTCGACAATCAAAGGAGGTATAGTATGCACAAAATTAATTTGAAAGAAGGACCGATTTGCTTAAACTAGAATATATATGATAATTGACTCAAAGTCACTGATCAAAATTGATCCTTATCCAAACTATTTGAAATCCAGCACAATTTGAAGCTGGCAATGACCAAATAAAATTTGTTGCATCAGAAAAACAAACATTTTGAAATTGACTTGAGTTCGCATTGACCCAAATCAAACCAGGCCTATAGTTGAAATTTTTCAAATTGAAATGGCCCACATCCATATAAGATTCAAAATCTCATCAAACTGAATCAAAATTGATCCAACCCGTCAAATCACCATGTTTGGCTACCGTGAAGCCTTATTTAATGTACGTCAAACAATGATTTACATCCATGAAAAATTAGTACAATCTTCCATATGCCTCATCCAATATTTAGATTTCATTGGAGCTTTAATATAAAAAATTTCAAATTTCATATGATAAACAACGCTAATTTAAGAGTAAAGGGCATTCCAAATGCTCAATATATAAAAGAAAATTACCATAATATTTCCAGAATGAATTATTTTCTCAAAGTTGCGGAGATAACACGGAGTAAAATATAATCTGAGATGCACTTTGGCTTAGCCCTCGCGTAGAAAGGAAATGAGCCCATATTATTGCCACTTTATATTAAAGAATATAAGTCTCTGAAATCTGTGCATATAGTCTTTGCTCAACCTTCGTTTTTAGTGAATATCGTTCGATGCACTAGACAAGTGACACAATGATTCCGTCACGTTCCGGAGTGCCACGTCATGAGTGATGAGCCAGTAGAATTTTTAATATGATTTCCACGGTACCACAACATTGAAACGTGTATATTAGAAAAAGGTTTCTCAAAATGGTTCCGTTGGGGCCCACAGAGAAAATCCAGTGCGTCAGCAATTCGTGTGCTTGTAGGGCCCCGCACGCAATGGCTGGACAAGGACGACCACGTCAGCATGGACAGAAATTGTGTCATCCTCGTGCTTATATGTTTCTGATCGTCAGAGAGTCATCATCACACGTAGTGAATGAAGACATGATAAAGGACTCATTACCAGGGACGTTCGATGCTCGAGTGATTTGTTTCCTGATCTAGACTCAGGAACCGATTTTATAATCCCCGATTTCAAAAGATCGAAATTGGGAATCAAACCAGCGGTTCTTCAATTCTTAAATGGTGGGTTATGGTGTAATTTCTTATTCTACTTGTGAATTAGCCCCTTATAACTTTTGGATAAAAAATGAAATTCTTAATGTAAAATATAAAAGTTTTACCATTTTTTTAGAAAAGCATATTCTCGTCAAGCATGTGTTATGGTTTCTTCATGTTGGAGATCAGCATTCAATTCTCGAGTTGCAAAATATGAATATCTTTTAGAAAAGACTTTAAAACCAATTTCAATTTTGATACTTGTTCCATACTAGTCAACTTATTCTAAGTTCGCAAAACTGAAAACTAAATGGATTTTCCTTAGAATTGACCTTTAACTAGTTGATTTAGGCAAATTCAATCTAGTTCTCGAATTAAACTAGACATGTTATTCATTAGTAGTTACTACGGTTTTTATCAAAGTGAATTAACAATATTACATTGAATTGGGAGCATGTCCCATATATTTGAATATCCGCATTGATATTGTCAAGTTTTAGTTAAAACACAAAACAAAGGAACAAAATCTTAGCACATACAACATTGATCATTTTACTTGAGCAATTATTATTGCACAAAAATCCAAGAGCTCACGTCTGTACTTGATTTCCCATTGGTGAGTTATCCACATATTTTACATAGAGAGGTGGCTATTACCATGAAGTATGCCTAATTCAAAAGTGTAGATTAATATTTACCTCACCCAGTGAATCATGCACATTCATGCACACGTAACTGACCTTTGCCTTACCCGGGCCCACAATACAAAAACATGTGAGAGACATAGCAATTATATATAATTTGAAAATAAAGCTATCACCAGGTTTCGTCGAATCCTAATTCCAATCGGCATCCTGGGCCTCAAGTTGCTCCAATTCGTTTTGTCTCTCTCGGAACTTTCTTACAAAAAGACAAAAACACGAACCCCACTCCACCCCACCCACCCGCCCCCAAACCAAAAACTATCCCCACCGTCAGAGACGACCTCCTGAACTTTTCAACGCTTCGGATCTTACCTGAACAAATCCTATTTATACCCGGGCAACCTCCATCGTTGTCATCAAATTTGAAATCCACATTCTTAAAGTTTACCAAAAAAACTTACCCGCAGATCATCATACTCTTCACTTCCTCATTTGATATAACTCAGTTGGCCATGGAAGGGTCTTCTTCAAGAGGGAATCAGAACATTGAGAACAACGAAGAGACGGGGAAGAAGAGGGCACCGCGGTCACGATGCGATCTACCCCAGTACCGAGGGATCCGGCGGCGCCCATGGGGCAAGTTTGCAGCTGAGATCCGGGACCCCACAAGGAACGGCGCCCGCCTCTGGCTCGGGACCTTTGCAACGGCGGAGGAGGCTGCCCGCGCCTACGACTGGGCTGCCTTCGCCTTCCGAGGCCATTTAGCCATCCTCAATTTCCCCAACGAGCAACAATAGAATGACCATTATGTCTCCAGCCACCACAGTTCGCTTTCAGCACCCGTGTCGCTGTTGTCATCACACTCTTCAGCTGGTTCGCCATTGTCCACCGTGTTAGCTCCCGCAGAGCCACCCAGAGAGGTGATCGAGTTTGAGTATCTGGACGATAAGTTGTTGGAGGAACTACTGATGTCACACGGCGACATGTAGGGGGAAAGTGCAGGTTGTCGAGTGCATATTTAGGGTTTTTGAAATTTCATGGTAAGAAATTTGTTGTTTCTTGTTTCGATCAAGATGTCTTTGTGGTTGAGAATTCTCAGTTGGGGAAAGAGATTGCAGTGGTGTTTCCTCTTCAGGGTCTATGTATTTGCTCGCATAAATTACATTTGGCAATCTTCGAGATTGCATTTTCACAGCAGGGGCTTAATATGACAAGTTAATATTGTATGATAACTTCAATCATTATTAGTGGAATAAATGGCACGTATATGCCTATATCTTCTAAAATACTTCTCTGTTGTACTTGCACTCAATTTAAGCAGTAGTATCAGTATGTATCCAAACACGCATTTCTGAGATGCTAAATTAGTTTCATTTCAATAAATTCTTGAAACATATCTTAGGTTTCTAAAGTTAAATACCAAGATACAATTTCCAAATTTGATTCGCAATAATCTATTTTGAGAGGCCTTCTCTGTACTTGATAACAGTTTTACGTAAAAGTTAAAACCAGGCTGAGCGATCTTCAGGCCCAGGTCATCTGGTCCTGGTCAACCACAATTTCGTAAAAAGAGATAGAATTTCCCTGAATTGGAAATTCACCTCCTAATAATGAGTAGGTAGTTATATCGTTTTGATTCTTCTTTAGTGGTTTGGGTGCTTTGAAGCTGCAACAAAACATTAGTATATTAAAACATTATTAGGGTTCCTTTTTTCTGAACAGGAACACGATGAAAATGGCGACCGAGAAGTTTGAGAAATTGTTCTTCATGTTGACCTGAATTCTCCAGTCTCCAGTAAGCGGTTTCGCTCCTTCTCCTTTCCAAATTTGTCTGCGTTGAATGTGACCCGTCTTTCCTTTTTCTTTTTATTTAAAAGGTTGCATGTCCGGGCCCACTTGCTTAATTAATCTTTCCTACCTACTGGGAAAGGGTCATGAACAATTTCCAAAAGTTCGAGATGTAATTGAAATAAACGGAAGCCAGAAATGAGGGAGATTAAATATGTTGCAAAAGTTCATAATTAGATGATGATTCCCCTAAAAGAAAAGGGAGAACAAACAAAGAAGGAAGATAGGGAGTCTTGAAGTACATAAAATGTTGCATAGCCTCTATTCACCCTTGATTGAATTATTATATGGCATTTATACATTATTGGGACATTGCATGTTCTTATCTCTACCTCGTGAGTATGTGATTTGTTGTGGAAATTGTCTATGTACTTATGTTGTGATGACCTCAAGAAAGTGAGATAACCGTTCTTGTTAATAGTGGGATAAGTACACTATTAGTGCCAAAAGTTGTGTATGGTGCTCATTTTGGTGCCAAAAGTTTCCGTCAGATCACTTAAGTGCCAAATCAGAGAAAAAATGATCACTTTAGTGCCATCGGCGAGAGATTCCGGTCAGATTAATTACGTGGCTTTTATATTTAAAAAAAAAAAGTTGCTTGGCTTTTAAACGATGTCGTTTTGCCGCTATACGTGGACATCCTCGCAAAAACGACGCTGTATAGCTCATATGTTTATTGAAATTAGGGTTAGGGTTTCTTCTTCGCCGCTCAGCCACCGTTGTTCCCTTGCCAACGCTCGACCATCGTCGCTCAGCCACCATTGTAGCTGCTCGACCAGGTGAGAGTGTGGAGAGAATGAGATTGTTGCTCAAGTATGAAGTGGTAGGAAGAATAGGAGGCGATGACGGAGGAGGAGGAAGAAGAGGGGTCGAAGGTGCCGCTACTGGTGCGTCGCCGCCGCCACTACTAGTGTTATTGCTGGTGCTGCTACTAGTGCCGTTCACTGCTGGTGTTGTGAAGAAGATGACATGTCTCCTCTCCCTCCCTCCCTCCCTCCCTCTCTCAATTTGGGAATTTAGGGTTTCAATTTGGGGGAAAGAAGCCGAACAACGTCATTTTGTGGTTTATATGTTGACTGTACTCTCCGACGAGCCACGTTAGCTTCAAAAATTAATAAAAAAGTGTCACGTCGGACTTCTGGTCAATCTAATCGAAATTGACACTAAAATAATTGTTTTTCAATTTTTTTGGTATTTAAATGATCCGACAGAAACTTTTGGCACCAAAGTGAGTGCCATACACAATTTTTGACACTAATAGTGTACTTATCCCGTTAATAGTTGAGGCAAAACAAGGGATTTGATATTGATCTGCTATCAATAGATAATTTACATGTTTAGGTTGACTCTGAGGTGAATTAGCTCCATACTCAAGGATTAGGGAGCTTATTCAATAAGTTTTATCTCATTGGTGTTTATTTAAATTTTTTTAAGACTATGAATATCTTAACCTTGTCGCCACGTTTGGTTGGGGATCCCTATTGAGCAAAGTCAAGAGGTTACTAAATATTCAATCGAGGGGACCAACGCCAGCTATGAATGCTACATGATCATGATCTGGGTCAATGAGGGGCTTTAGAATTTAGTGCCCCATCACTTCTCAACCTAGTACTTTTAGGTAGGGGACTACCTATACGGCCCCATCCGAGATTTTAACGGACCTCTGGGTGCAACGCCACGGAACACCAACTATGATGCAATGGATCTGGATGTGCCCGATGGGGCAGTGTCCGATTTGGAAGTCGACCTCAACTTGATCATTGAGCTAAAGCCTCGATACATGGAGCCCATGGGGAGCTAGGTGGTAGTGGGGGTGCATCACTTTTTTAAATAACCTTCATAGTACTAAAGGAGTTAGGCTTACCCCAAGACCCTTTTAGAGATAGTTGTGGCCGTGCTTTTGGGTTGTTTTTGGAATATACATGTGTTTTATGCTATCCCTATTTGATTGGTTGAATGATTGTATTTCCGCTTCCACTTGTGCATAAGTCTCGGCGACGCCTGCTAAGACGTCGTAATCAAATGGCTTAAGAGAATGAGGGTTGTTGTGTACCCGAGGGTTAGGGCGTGTCATCCCTATTTGGTTGGTATCAGAGAATGGTCATTACACGGAGGATAAGGCATGTTGAGACCTTGGGATAGTTAGAAGAACACTTACGTTATGCATGTGATTGTTGATTGTCTTATTGGTTTATGGTTTTGAATTCCTAACTATATTTTTGGGATGGTGGAATCAGTTATTCTTAGTGCTTTAAGAGGAGTTTAGCCCATATTTAAGGATGCGTCGAAGAAGGTTAACTCTAGGGGCAAGCTGGTGCCCAAGAAAGGGTACAGCAGGATCTCAAAGTAGATGGGATTTCGCAAGCCCTATTGCTACCACCGTGGCTACCTCTGCTGCTCACAACGATGCCCTATTAGTTGGAGACGGGAGTCAAAGGTTGGTGGAGCAATTCATAAAGCTAAAGCCACCCCAGTTCACTGCAAAAGGCTATCCTGAGGTTGCTGCCTCGTCAATTAAAGGGCTGGAGAATGCCTTTGTGTTACTAAGGTGTAAAGATAGGAAAAGGTGACCTTAGCGATTTGCCAACTATAAGGAAATACTAATGACTAATGGGAGGTCACATGGGGAAGAGTTTTTCTTGAAGATACTGTCTTGACTTGGGGCATGTTTGCGGAAGCATTTAATGGAAGTACTTTTTCAAGTGTGCTCGAGAGCAAAAAATTGCTGAATTCCTGCAATTTCGTCATAACCACCTGTTCATCGACCAATTCGAGGCTAAGTTTGCTGAACTGTTGAATTATGCTCCAAGGATGATTGATGATATGGCAGATTGAGCTAGGAGGCTCCGAGATGGACTAAAGTAAGAGATTCGTAGCCAATTGGTGCCCTTAAATCTAAAAGATTATGATGAGCTTTATAAAAGGACCCAACTAATTGAGAGGGTGATGTTTGAGTGAGTAGCTGCATTTGAGTCGCGGTTCACTGCTAACAGAGACAATAATCGGTTCAAGAAGAGGTAGATGCATGAGAAAAACACTTGATCTCTCCCAATAGGAGGAATGATGTTAGAGAGCCGATGCACAATCTAAGCCATGGATGCCGATTTTGTGGCAAGTTTCATGGATCCGTACCATGCCACGCCTAGACAGGAGCATGCTTTTGATGTAGCCAATAGGGCCATCATGTACGAAACTATCCATAATGACGTCATAATTGGAATGGATTGGCTCAAAAAGTGACGAGCCACGGTGATTGCTTTAGTAATGTCATATAGTTCAACCCAGTTGGGGTTCTACTTTTGAGTTCATAGGGAATAGAGGTGGACAGCCTACACACTTAATTACATTGCTTGAGGTAGAATGGTTGCTAAAAGATGGTTGCCAAGGCTATCTGGCAATGGTTGACGATATGATCATAGAGAAGCTGACGTTAAAGGATATCATTGTGATATGAGACTTTGCGGATGTCTTTTCAAATGCAGGGATTGCTTGACAAGGGATTCATTCACTCTAGCACATTGCCATGGGGAGCGCCCATCCTATTCATGAAGAAAAGGGATGGACTATGCATCGATTACCGACAACTCAACCAAGTGATGATCAAGAACAAGTATCCGTTACAAATGATAGACGACCTATTTGATCAACTTCAAGGAGCTTTGGCATTGTCAAAGACCTAAGGATGGGTTATCATCAGCTAAGGATTAGAAAAGAGAATATCCCAAAACCACATTTGGAACACAATATGGCCATTATGAGTTTATAGCGACACCATTTGTGTTAAGCAATACCTCAGCGCTTTCATGGACTTAATGAACCGAGTGTTCAAGGTGTACTTGGATCAGTTCGTCATAGTCTTCATTAATGACATATTGGTGTTCTCGAATAACCTAGAGGAGCATGAACAACATTTAAAGATAGTATTGATGACCCTCCGAAAACACGCACTTTATGCTAAGTACACCAAGTACTAGTTCTAGCTCAATTGAGTAGCATTTCTAGGTCATGTAATATTAGGCGAAGGAATTTCTGTGGATCCAACAAAGATTGAAGCGGTCATGAATTGGCCAAGATTGACGATGGTGATTGAAGTTCGGAGCTTCCTAAGATTGGCTAGCTATTATCGGCGATTCGTGGAAAGATTCTCCGGCATAGCTACGCCACTGACAAGATTGTTAAAGAAAGAAGTGAAGTTCGAATGGACAGATAAGTCTGAGAAGAGTTTCCTTGCCTATCCCCCTAATTTCCTATGTGTACATATCAAATGCATTAATTGCTTGGACTTTCTTTCTTCATGAATCCTTCCCCTCCAAGCAAAATACTAAGTTGTAATGGATTGGAGGGATTTCAACTACAATGCTATTAATGGCAAGATCTTTCATTCTCTCTTTCCCCTCCCCTTTTGATTTGCATAGCACTCTCTCATTCTCTCTCTTCTCTCACTTTGCTCTCATTTCCTTCCTTTTCATTGAGCTAGTTGAATCCGCACTCCTCCATTTCCTCCCTCTTTGCAAGCCATTTTCTCGCATTTTTCCTCCTTAGATTCCACTCCACCATCCAAAGTGGAAGCTGATGTTCCTGCACTGCTGTCCTCATGATCGCCACCTCACTCTACTCTTTTCTCTCTCGGTTTGGACCATTGATGCTCGGAGAGTGCCGTCCAGCCCTGCCGTCGCCATGCCTCAGTTGTGATGCCACCACAGCCTCCACCATGAGCCGTTCAGTGTGTGATTGGCCACCACCACCACTGTCCAGCCCTCGCCACCCCTTCACCATCGCTCACCGAGCTTAGAACTAAGAGTGAGTGGCTTTCTAGCCCTTATTTAGGGTTGTGATTACACTTAGAACTAAGATTAGTATTAGATTAAGGTTAAATGATAATTTGGTTATGTGATAAGTAGGTTTAAAATACAGGTTATTGTAGTTTCTGATAGGTTATCGTGATAGATTATTGTAGGTCACGATAGGTTATCGTGATAGGTCATTTTAATATTCAATAAGTTATTATAATATGATATATTGATGTGTGATAAGTTATCATACTATGATATGTTGATATGAGATAAGTTATCGGATAGGTTATGTTGGCATGTGATAGGTTATCATAATAACTTATACTTAAAAACAATGACTGATCTTACCTTTGATGAGTGTTCTATATGCTTTGAGTTCTAATGGATTGGTGTATTGTTGGATGCTAAATTTAATTTTGGTGTATATTCATGAAATTCTTAGATTAGAAAAGAAAGAGTAAGTGTTTATGGAATTCAATAATCATGGCTTATTAGTATGCATATAAGGTTATATGAAAAGATAATATGTTAAAAGTGTTTAAGTGACGTTATGAAGTGATATGATATGAGATACAAGCATGACATGATTGTACGTGGCAAACGTTATTGCATATTGTACAAGTATTACACACTCTTGTTTCGGTTAATGAGAAATGTATAAAATGAGCTTGAGTGATGGTATACTTGTGCGATTATTTAAATATCATGATGCGTATGATTATGCGGGTGATGGAACCATCTTGATGCGCATGATTATATGAGACGATGCCCGATTAAGTTCGGATGCTCCCACGTTAACAAGATGCCGTTCACGAATAGATTTCAGAAAGAAGCTCCTCAACTAGAATGCCGTCCTGAGGCGTATGCGTACGCAAGATAATGTTGTGCTTGATGGGGGTGGGACGATACTTAATTATGCTGAAAGGCCACCGACCTTTGGGTTGTGGCCTTGAACGGTCGTAATAATCTGAACACATATGTGTGAAACGTGTATGAGAATATGTGTGAAATGTGTATGAAAATAATATTTGATTATGTTTGGATTATTATATGGTATTACTGCATGGGACATTGCATGTTCTTATCTCTGCCTCGCAAGTATGTGATTTGTTATGAAAATTATCTATGTGCTTATATTGTGACGGCCTCGATAAAGTGAAATAACCATTCCTATTAATAGTTAAGGCAAAGCAAGGACTTTGCAACTGATCTAACATCAATAGATCACTTACACGTTTAGGACAACTCTGAAGTGAATTTCCTCCCTACACGAGGATTATGGTGTTTATTGCCCGAGTTTTATCTCATTGTTGTTTATTGAAATGTTTTCAGGCCCTAAGAATGTCTGAACCTTATTGCTACATCCGATTCGAGGTCCCCATTGAGTAGAGCCATGAGGTTACTGAATATCCAACCGAGAGGACCAATGCCCATTATGAACGTTTCGTGACCACAATTTGGGTCGATGAGGGGCTTCAGAATTTAGTGCCCCAGCACTTCTTGACCCGGTACTTTTGGGTAGGTGACTACCTATACTGCCCAATCTGAGATTTTGACGGACCTCCGAGTGCAAGGCCAAACAACACCAGTTGGGATGCGATGGATTTGGTTGTGCCCGATGGGGCAGTGTCCAATTCGGTAGTCGATCCCGAGTTGATCATCAAGCTAGAGCCCTAGTACATGGAGCCCATAGGGAGCTAGGTGGTAGTGGGGGTGCATTACTTTTTGACATCACCCTCGTAGTACTAGAGGTGTTAGGCTTGCCTCGGAACCCTTTTGGAGATGGCTATGGCTGCGCCTTTGGATTGTTTTTGGAAGTGGCATACCGGGTGATGCCGTTGTTATGTTGCTTAGTTTGTCTAAAAATAGTTTGTATGGAATGATGTGGTTATGAATGTGTGTGCGCGTGCATGTATATAGGTATGTTTTCAGCTATCTCTGTTTGATTGGTTGGGTGATTGTATTTACGCTTCTGCTTGTGCATAAGTAAATGATAATACAAATGAGTCAATGACGCCTTCTAAGATATCACAATCAAATGACCTAAGAGAACGATGGTTGTCGCGTAAACTAGAATTAGGGCGTGACAAAGTCTTTCATAGGTATGCATGTAGTCTTTGGTCAACTTTCGTTTTTTTAGTGAATCTCGTTCGACGAAGTAGAAGAGTGACGCAATGATTCCGTCACGTTCCCGAGTGCCACGTCATAGTGATAAGGGATTACGTCGATGACTTTTTGGGGTCGGTTACGTCGACGACTTCACCAGTTAAGATTTGATGTGATTTTGATGGATGTATTAGAAAAGGAGTTGTCCGAATTGGCCCCACGTGGGCCCCACAGAGAAAGTCCAATTAATCCAGCCACTCGCGTGGGTTTAGGCCCTATCCCGGAAATGGCTAGACAGAGACGACCGCGTCATCATGGACAGGACTTGCGTCATCCTATGCGCTTTATGTTCTTGATCGTCATAGGATCGTCATTAGACACGGTTTTGATGGGACATTTGTGCTTGATTTCCCTACCACCACACGAGCTCACGTTTGTGGTTGAAAACGTAAGCTATTGCATATTCAAAAAATAAAAATAAGAATAATATGCTATTTTTGAAATCTTTGTATAAATCTATATCAATAAATGTTGGTCGCCGGAGGTGAGAGTTATGATGATGATGGTTGCTTGGCTAAGAAAAATGAAAGGGACATGGTTAGAGAAAAGAGGGAGGGGGAGAAAGGGGGAGGGGTAAGGAGGAGAATTTGATTTGAGATGTCAAGTTAATTTGCAATTAATGAAGATTACACATATGCCCATATTTCCAGGGATGGACCTTTTAATTTCTTCGCTCTTTGCACCACTCACTTTTTTTTTCCTTGCTAGGAAGAAAGGTTGGGGTTGGGAAACTAGCAGCCATTAGATCTCAAGATGCTATCATAAGCATCCCATATTTGATACGAAATATTAAAATTCAAAGAATGTAGAGATGAAGTTAATTTGCATCACTCGTGATTTAGATGGAACAAAGATGCATTTGGAGTTCTCTTTTATTCAAAACGCATTTGGTGTTTCCAATTTATCATATTGGTTGTGTAACGATTGGTTTGCCACCGTACAATAGCAAAAGCCACGTGCCATCTAGTTCTATATAATGGGGAATGGCCATGAATAATTTCAAAAAATTCTAAATTTAATTGAAGATGCAAAAGTTCCAAAACGTATGTTGCTATCACCCCAAAGGAAAAAGGCAGAACAAACAAAGAAGAAAGATAGAAAGTCTATAAGGACATAGATTTGTTAATTAGCCGCAATTTATTGTGGATCACATGATTTGAGTCATTAAAAATATCAGATTCTCAATATCTTATGGACCGGGTAATCTAAATAGCTTGTTCTACGAGTCTCAACTAATATCATTTGGAACCAAGCATTCAAATCATTAAGTATCATGGACTAAGCTTAGACAAGAATTTAACCTTACAACACTTTTCTCGTAAGTCAGAATGTTACAATGACTATTTATACTATTGAGATTGTCACTTTTGATATCTAGCCCCCTCTTTCTCATCGGGAAATTGGAAAAATTATTCAAAGAGTTCTAAATCTATTGTACATCTTCAGCTCTATTTTTATTTGATTAATATAATTCTAAATTTTTTGACCATTTTATAGTATAGTCCATCTAGCCAATTTAAGTTAAATTTAATTTACGTGATGGTTAAATTAGTGTCATCTATTTTATGTGACAAAGTTGGGGATTGACGTGGACGATCTTAAGTGGAATGACCCCAGCTTTGTAATTTTTATTAAAATTTCTGAATTGATCTTCTCTTCTTCTTTTTTCTCCCTATTCTTACTTTTTGGTGTTCATCATCTTTCTTCCACTGCAATGGCCAGCAAAGGACGCCGACCACAAGTGAGGGTCATGGCCCTCACTCAGATTTAGATGAGAGCCACGGTAATGCCCTAGCCTAAATCCGGGCGGCAAGGCTAAGCTTCTCTCTACTTTGGCTGTTGGCGCAGTCTCCAACATCGTTGCCCGGTAAATCATACGCTTCCCATGCATCCCTCTTCATCTCCCGAATAAACCCATTCCAATCACTGACCCGATTCACGCTTTGCTTGAAATTACGGGCTTGGGTATTTTGGCAGCGGTGTGAGGTGCGACGCCCCTAGTGGTAACCGCCAGTGGCGCTGCCACTGTGAAGTAAAAAGGGGAGAAGGGAGAAGATGGCGGGTCGGACAAGCAGGTCTCGTGGGCACCAGACCCGAGATCAAGATGGCTGAGTTGCGAGCAGAGCTCTTGAGGCAGATGAAATGATTATTTCGAATTCATTTAGTGGGGTTTGATAGGTGAATGGGGCTTTGTTATCGTTACAACAATACAGAATATCGACATATGCCATGATTCGATTGATTAACCATTATATTGTTACAAATCCTCTGTTTTTGGGTTTCAAATGCCCGCTTCTCTGAACACGCACCATTAGCTCGTTTAGACACGGGGCATATATCATAAAAGCGGACAAGCCCGCCTACAAAGGCGATGGAGAAGACGCCCTCGACTCTCTCGCCATGGCATTACAATCCAACCTGCAGCCATAACGCGGGCAGGAAAAATACCAAAAAATCCTAAACTTATTACGTTTGTGCCAATTCACTTTTGAACATTTCAATTATGCTAATTTAGTTTTAAAAATTTTCACAAATTGCCAATTGAATAATTTTGACCAATTTGATTGGAAATTACTAATATGGATGTTAGTTATTTTACATGGCACGGTCGGTATTGACATGAATAACATATACAATTTTTAAAAAATTGATTTTTTTTCTCCTTTTAATTAGGCCAACAAGTATCGTCGGCTTAGGCCATTGCTAGATTTGGGTGAGGCCCTAATCGGCCACAAGGGTACAAAGACCCTAGCTAATTCTGGGTGAGGGCTGCCTATCTCATGGCTAGCAAGGGTGGGTGTGAAGGCCCTTGCCCACAGTCTTCACCGCCCCGCCAGCTCTAAGTGAGGTGGCCCTTGCTTAGATTTAGTGAGAACATGGGTGAGGGTCGCGACCCTCACCGGCTAAAATGCAAGGGAAAAAGAGAGGAAAGAACATAAAAATTCAAAAATTAAAGTTGTCAATGTTAGCGCTGATTATGCCATGTAGGAAGGTTGACATCAATGTTAGCGATTTTCAATCAAAAGTGATTGGATGAATTTAATTGGCCAAATATGAAACTGTTTAAAAATAAATTGATAAAATTGAAAGATTTATGACTAAATATATACAATAATAATAGATTTACTTTTTTGGTACTTTTTCCTAATGCGAGCACTCAAAGAAGTCCTCCACCAGGGGCTTGTGGTAGGTTGAGGGCTGCCGGTTATTGTAAAGGCCTCGATGACCTTTGCTGACTTCCAATGATGGTGGGGGCGGTGAGCGGTTATTTTTGAGAAAATGAATAGTGAAGAAAAGAACAAAGAAAAGAATTAAAAAAATAAAAGAAAGTAAAAAAACTATAAAATGATTCAAAACGACGTCGTTTTTGTTGGAGTTTGACACATCGGATTATCAATTATGTCATGTAGGACGGTCGGCACTAACTAATCGTCATGTTAACAATATCAAGCATAAATTGACTGGATGGGTTAAATTGCAAAATTGTTAAAATGTTTAAAATTACACTAGCTAAATTGAAAAGCTGTGGACTTAAAGAGGCTATACAATCGATTTAAGGCTTTTGTGCACAATTTATTTCAAGAAACTATATAGTAAATCTCTTGTTATATCTCTTTTATTCACCAGCGCAAAGTTTCACTTAAAAAATGTCCATGATACATGTACAGACCTACAAACTTTTTCCGAAACGCCAGCAATATTGCTGATTTCTTACATAAACAAGTCTATGATTGAGACACATACTCGTTTTCATATTAAATAATCACCTATTTATACAGACATCAATATTTTATTTGAAGATTAATTATGTTCATTACATCGTTTCTAAAAGAGATTTTAGATAATCTGCAGTTTACGATAAAAATATATAATGATGACTCTTTTGAAGGGACACAATATGAGAGGATGATTGATGACACAGCAAGGTCAATTGCACTAAGGAGTCTCCCGTGGAAAGTATGCCAATTGCAATAGTGAAGATTAATATTTAATATTACCCCTCTAACTAAATATTAAAGAAATCAGATCCATGCTATAATCGTTGCTTTCGACTTTGCTACCTCAACCAGTCAGTCATTGACATTCATGCGCACGTATTTGCCCTACCCGGGCCCACAAAACATAAACATGTCACAGACATAGCAATCATATACAATTTAAAAATAAGGCCTATATTAAAGAAAAAATCAGATCCATGGTACAATAATTGCTTTCGACATTGCCACCTCTCCAGTAAGTCATACACGTTCATGCACACGTATTTGCCCTACCCGGGCCCACAACACATAAACATGTCAGAGACATTAGCAATTATATACAATTTAAAAATAAGGCCATCACCCGGTGTTCGTCAAATCCGAATTCCAATGGGCGTCCTGGGTCTAAACTTGCCCAAATTCGATTTGTCTCTCTCCGAAATTTCTTACGAAAAGACAAAGAGCGCGAACCCCCCACCGTCAGAGACGACCTCCCCTGAACTTTTTCAACGCCTCCGATCTCATTCCCGAACCCCATAAATACCCGAGAACCTCCATCAATTCTTTGTTGCCATTGAATTTGAAATCCTTATAAAGTCCACCCAAAAAGCTTACACGCATAACATCATATTCTTCACTTCCTCATTTGATATAACTCAGTTGGCCATGGAAGGGTCTTCTTCAAGAGGGAATCAGAACAATGAGAACAGCAAAGAGACGGGGAAGAAGAGGGCATTGCAGTCACGATGCGATCCACCCCAGTACCGAGGGATCCGGCGGAGGCCTTGGGGCAAGTTCGCGGCTGAGATCCGGGACCCCTCGAGGAATGGTGCCCGCCTCTGGCTGGGGACCTTTGAGACGGTGGAGGAGGCCGCCCGTGCCTATGACCGGGCTGCCTACGCCTTCCGGGGCCATTTGGCCATCCTCAACTTCCCCAACGAGCAACAATACTATGCTCAGAATGATCACAATGTCTCCGGCCACCCCAGTTCTTTCTCCACACCCCAATCACTGTCGTCTTGGTCGTTCTCTTCGGCAGGTTCATCGTCATCTGCTGTGTCAGCACCCGCTGAGCCGTCCGGAGATGTGATCGAGCTCGAGTATCTGGACGATAAGCTGTTGGAGGAACTACTGAAGTCACACAGCGACATAAACCCGGGTCGGTGAGTGCATATTTAAGCGGTAGTTTTCATACAGACAAAGATTTCTGGGATGCTAAAGTTATTTCATCTCAATAAATTGTTGCTTTATGTCATAGGTTTCTAATGTTAAATGCCCTGATATAGTTTCCAAAATCGGTTCGTACTAAACCATTTTGGAAGAGCTTCTCTTTATTTGAGGACGGGTTGATGTCAAACCAGGCTGAGCTTGGATTTTGCCGTTTTAAGTTGCAATTTCTGTTTAATTTCAGTTGATTTGGGAAACTCTAGTATATTTCAGAATTTTTGGGGTTCCTTTTTTGAATAGGACATGATGATTTCTTCAGTCTCCAGGAAGGGGTTTCGCTCCTTCTCTTTTACAAATTGGTCTGCCTTGACCGTGACCCGTCTTTCCTTTCCTTTCCTTTCCATCTTAACAAAGGCTGCATGTCCGGGCCCACCACCTCAATTAATCTCTTCACGTCACGACGGGACAGTCTACTATTTTGCAATAAAATCGAGTAATTAACAGGGGGCAAATTGATGAGAGGGTTGCCTCTTTTGAGACGTAGTTTGGCGTTGAAATGAGCTGGACCGTGACCTTTTATCTCGTTCATGCGAAAAATCGACTACTAACAGCGTATATCTTGACCTCAAAAGTTAGGAAGGTTAAAAAGATATAATAGGAGGTATACTTTGGTTAGGCCATCCGTGGATAGCCTTGGTCATCTTTCGTTTCTAGTGAAAATCATTTTCCTGAAGAGCAGCTCAGCTCCAGAGTGAGATAATGACTCCATCACCGTCTTGAGTGCCACGGCATGAGCGATGAAAGATAACGTCAAAGGCTTGACCGGTTAAAATGTAATATGATTTCGAAGATGCCGCAACATTGGAAGATATACTTGTATATTATAAATAGGTGGTTCAATATGGTCCCACGTGAGGCCACTGAGGAACTCCAACTAGTCAGCCATTCGTGTGCTCTGGCGTCCTCTCCCCCAAAATGGCTAAAAAGGACGACCATGTCAGCATGGACCGGTATGGATAAGACTTCCGTCATCCTCGAATATAATTTAGAGGTAGCAGATTGGTTAGTTGAGTCGGATTTCGATAAATGAATTTGATCTATATTCATCCATTTAATTTATATTTGCTTTTTTTTTTCTCAACAATTTAGACAGGGATGCACAAATTTACATATCTCACATCTTTTTAACCATAAAAATTAGGCATTTAGCAATTTTAAAATAATAAGAATTAAGAGAAATAGGGATGCACAAATTTAGCATATGTAAAAGACAAAAAGGGTCAAACAGATCTCCATCGCACTAGTTACAAAATGAACATCAACTATGCCCCTTCCTCATTTACGGGCACCACCCTCAGCCGTCGCAGCACCTTGGCCACCACCCTCTTCATATGCAGGAACGCCATTTCCTTCCTCGGGACAAACCCTTGGCCCCACCTGGAACACTGGACACATGAATGCATCCTTACCAACGAACGCCCAATTCTCACTACCGTCCTTCGTAGCCCTCGTCCAATGCTCTGGTCCGAACTTCAGCCGGTTCTTTCCCCATAGTTCCTCTAGCATTCCCGTCGCGAAGAGATTACACGTCACCCCCGTCCCTTTCTTCACCATTCTGCTGTTTTCCAGGACATCGTCGCTCACCACCTCCGTCAAACGGCACGGGTGGGTAAATCTGCATACTCTCTCAAAATGACGCGTTTTTTACACCATCTCCTTCACATTGTCGTACCCGGCCAATCACTAACATCGATAGTCCTCTCCTTTGAACCACACAGCCGTTGGTGTCTGACGCAAATGGTTGTGGCTTAGCGAACTACGAAACCCCCACCTATACAATAACTGGGGATGATACAACCGTCATTTCATTCGAAAGATACTTCCTCAAATATAACAATCATCAATCCGTGATCGAAATACATAAATCTATATGTTCGATAAATAGTTCTAGAATTAGAGTTTCTATAATCTATCAAAAGAATATATATATATATATATATATATCTCCAACTAACATATCTCCAACTAACAACTAAACTCAAAAGTTCACCTCAAACATAAACAACTTATACTAAAAAATCTCACTACCAAAACGTCATGCTTGTAACGTAAACATTCTTATCCTACTTGGGCTAGTTGAAGAACCTAAAAAGCAAGTAAGACAGATTAAATGAGCAATCACAATCCAGTGAATAGTATATCTCTTCCAAGTAAATCGGACATTGACTATGCATCTTTATAAACCGATATCATAACTCATCAATCCCAAATTCAATATACAATGTACCTAACATATCAAAATCGAGTTATATTTTCAGCAAAACTTTTTGTATATCAAATCATTCAACGATATCAAATCAATATTAACAAATCAACCATCAATAGTCATTCTATTGATCGATCTCTGTCAAATCAAACGTCAAATCTAATACGCAATATCTAATTATGGTCGCACTCAATGCACATGACAATTGCAACTAAATTTTCCTCTCTTGGTTAGGTCTCCACCTATATTAGTTGATAATTTGACCTAAAAGAACAACCTAATAACAATATGTATACTTACCTCCTCAATGGGTTCTAATTCTAGCAACATGAGCATATTTCGCTTATATCATTCTCCAATGACCCACAAATCAAATCTAGAATCCATCTCGAAACTCAAGTTCACTAATAAAAATATATAAATTTTCACAATTCAATATATATCCAATGGAGTTCCTTTCATAAAACAAGTTCACAATTTGGAATTTTTCTTAATTCTTTCATTAAAGGTTTTTCAAACCAATTATGGGCAATCAACTCAAGATATAATCAAAAGATATTTTGCCACTTCAAATAGATAAAACAATTTAGACAAAAAGAAGAAGAAGATAAAACGATAATAAATGCTCGATTAAGTTTAATGCATTTAATATACCATAAGCACCACTTTTTCTTTCAAAGGAATATCAAACCATGCCATGCCTCTTTCACTTATAATATATCTTTTATCATTTCAAAACATGAGTTTTACAAAGCTAAAGAAGAGATAAGTACCATTCATCTAGAAAAGTTGAAAACCAACTTGTGAAGGTTACTTGAGCCGAAGAACTCAAGAGAGGAAAAACACTAAAAATGTCAAACGTTATGTACGATGCTCATTTTAGTACTAAAAGTTTTCGATAACTCACTTTAGTGCCAGCTTTTTTAAAAACAATTATTTTTATTGCCAACTCATATTTGTTTAGTCGGAAATTCGATGTGTCATTCTTTTGTAAATTTCTTAAGCCGATGAGGGTCCGGTCAACATCTAAAGCATAAAATGACCTCGTCCAGTAGCTTTCCTCTAAATAAGAACCCTTAATCTCCAAATTGAAAGATAATCCCAACCCTAAGCCAGACATTGAATTGGCTGTTTTTGTGCCTTACCCGATGACATCTCTCTCACCCTCCCTCTGTCTCTTTCTCCCTCCGCATCTCGTGTGAAATGAGCATGTTGATATTTGTTTGTGACTGTGAATCGATTGTTGTTTCGTAAAAGATTTTGGATTTTTCTCTAGTGGCTTTGGGAAATTAGCAGAGAATGTGTATCAGCGTGGTGCGACAAAGGTGCGCCTATCGCCGAAGGTGATCTCTACGAAATCGAGAAGGGGAAGGTAGGCAGTTGTCGTTCAAACTTCTTCCCATTAGGCTCTACGACAATCATCTTCCCCTCATTCCTTCTCGCTCTTTTCTTCTTCCTCCTTCAAATCCCCGTTTTGTTCCAGAACATTGAATTGCTTCATTCTTCTGATCACTAAGCAGCACTGAAGATTTCTTCAATAGTAGAGGAAGTGGACAAAGGGATTTGAATGGATTGAGACAGGAGAGCAAGTGGGGACAACAAACATGGAGTTGGTCTTGGCGTGTGACGTAGAGGAGGGAAGCCAATCCCAGGCCTTGCTTCGAGGGACGAATGTATGGGAAGCCAAGCCAAGCCTTCTTGTACTCTGTCTCAAACCTTTATTAGGGCTAGTTCCACACGATCTTCAGGCCCTTGCTAGAGGCTTCGTTGTCGGTGGTGGTGGTCGCCACTATCATCTCTCTCTCTCTCCCCGACTTTCGCTCCGTAGGTCTGGCGAGCTGGGAAGCTAGAAAGCATGTTGTACGACGTCGTTTTGGGTGAGCGAGCCACATGCGCCGTGCGACTTCATTTTCATAGTCCACATGGACTATATTTTTAAAAAAATTGTCAAGTCATACTAACAAGTTAATTATAAATGCCATGTAATCAATTTAGTTGGAATTTCTCACTGGATGCACTTAGGCGATATTTTTTTTTTTTTTTTCCAATTTGACACTCAAGTGGACCATCGAAAACTTTTGACATTAAAGTAAATGCCGTATACAACTTTTGACACTTTTAATATTCTCCTCCACAAAATCAAATGCCAAGCTACCTTTAACTACTCTTTGACTAAACTAAAACTTAATCATTGACAAAACGACTTCTACGCAACAACAAAACGTTTTCCCAAGGCAATTATTTAAAGTTATTTACTACGCAGACCTTGAGCTGAAATTTTAGAAATTCTCTTCAATCAAACCTTAATTCGAAATCAATTTCATCAAATCTTACGGCTCCACAATTCTATAAAATTTCATAGCTTAATAACTCCTCAATTAAACCTTGCGGTTCAAAATTCACATAGCTTCAAATTTATGACGATACTTCGAAAATTCGTTTGATTAGACGAATAAAAGTTTCGTATACTCACCAGATGCTGGGAAACAAAGTTAATTCGGTTCGCCAGAATGTTCATAACTTTTTTTTTTTTGGTCGGAAAGCCCTCATTCAAGTTAAAGTAACATTACACCCCGCTTCAATAGCGTCCAAGAGAATTAAGGTCTAACAAAATACGAGGAGAGGGGGGGAAGACAAGCCAAGAAGAAGATAAAGTCCCGTAAGAATGGGCCCTGGCAGCCCAATCCGCAACAGAGTTGGCTTCGCAACGGCAAAACCTAATTTGGAGTCGAGAGAAACAGGGGAGGAGTGTAGCCGCTTCAGCAAACATTGAGTGAACCTCCCATGGCGTCTTCTGAGGATTAGTCATTGCTTCTACCATTGTAAGGCAATTCGATTCAACGATCAATGGATCGCTAGACTTGTCGAGCCGCAAAAGATGGTGCAGAGTTGTGTTTAGCGCTTGAATTTCAACCTGCAAGGCCGAGGAAGCAGTGACTCCATTTGTAAATCCTTCCATCATTTTGCCCGTATGATCTCGACAAATATAAGCTATTGAGCCTGTGGTGCTGTCAATCTGAAAAGCTTTGTCAATGTTGATCTTTAGCACGCTTGGATAAGGGGGCCGCCACAAAGAACCTGGATCTGAAAGATTGTGCCCTGATGTTGTTGTGGTGGAAGAGATATGTTGGGCTAAGTGAGACTGGGCGAAGGATGCTTCGACAACAAAAGAAGGATCGGGCCTCTGACGACTGAAGATGAACCTATTTCATGCCTTCCATATTTACCAGAGGATTACAGCAACAATCTCCATACTAGATGAGATTTGGTTATGTTTAAATCTGTCTGCAATCCAAGCTTCTATGCGGTGTGCTTCTGTTGGTAGTATGCGAGTGTTAATCTAAGGGTGAGACCAGACTAAGGTAGTCCAAGGACATAGTAGAAAAAAGGTGCTCTATCGATTCAGGGACTTGATTTGTGCATAAATTGCATGTGGGTTCCAAATTGATGTGTCTGTTAAAAAAATTGGCTTTGGTGGGCAGAGCATTCTGACAAATAGACCAAGGGAAAAGCCTAATTTTGGGGGCGATTTTAAGCTTCCAAATACTCTTCTAGAGGAGCTGAGATGTCTGAAAGGAAGAGGATGCTCTATTGTTGATTGTGAGAGTGGCTACATGTTTGATTGAATGATAGCCACTCTTCACAAAGTACTGACCTTGAGGAGTAGCTGTCCAGATTAACTAATCTTCTGTACAATTAGGTCTTACTGGGATGTTGAGAATTTCTTTTTTGATCTCAACATCAAATAAACATTGAAGTAGAGAAACGTTCCACTGGTTGTGATCCGGTAAAATCAAATCAGCTACCATTTGTGGCTCGTCTCTGTCTGCAGGTCCTCCGAGAGTTCCCCTAGGTAGCTATCGGTCCTCATGAATTTTGATCTTTGTTCCATTTCCCACCGACCATTGTAGCTTTGGTAAAATTGAGTCCCGCCCTATTAGTAGGCTTTGCCAACCCCAGGAAGGGCGGACACCTTTGGCAGCGCTACTGAAATCCTGTGAGTGGAAGTAGAGACCTTTGAAAAGTTTGCTCCACAGGGATAAAGGATGCTGGATTAGTCGCCAAGCTTGTTTTCCAAGCATCGGTTTATTGAAAGCAATGAGATCTCTAAATCCAAGATCACCATTCTCCTTCCTGTCCTTCAGTAACTTCCAATTTTTCCAATGAATACCCTGCTTTCGACTATCATTTGGCCACCAGAATCTCACTATCTTTTTTTCAATGGACTGACAAAGAGACATGGGAATCTTAAAAATGGACATGGCATATTGAGGGATAGCTTGAACTACACTCTTAATGAGAATCTCTTTTCCATCTTTCGATATAAGATTTTCTTTCCATCCATCTAATTTTGAGTTCACTCTTCCCAAAATCCAAGCAAACATATCTCTCTTAGAACGACCCCAATCTGATGGGATTCCTAGGTATTTTCCGATCTTATGAAGCACAGGGATTTGGAATTGCTGCGCCAAATTTTCCTTAAGTGTACTAGGGCAGGCTTTACTGAAGAAAATACCCGATTTATTCCTATTGACTGCTTGACCAATAGCTAAGTAATATTGGTTCAAAATGTTAGCTAGATTCTGACATTCCAGGACTTTCCCATCTAAGAAAAATATAGTATCATCTACGAAAAATAAATGGGATAGAGTAGGACACCACCTGTTCAACTGGATTCCCTTAAGATGACCCATATCAAGGGCTTGATGTATGAGTGTTGACAATAGATTTGCCAATAGAATGAACAGGTAAGGGGAAAGTGGATCACCTTGTCTAAGGCCGCTCATAGGATGGAAGTAGTTCAGTTGATCGCCATTAAACTTGATAGATATAGAAATTGTCATGATACACTGCATCACCCATTGCACCCAAATGGAATGGAAACCTAGCCGGAGAAAATAGTCTTTCCAAAAGTCCCACTCCACTCTGTCACATGCCTTTTGCATGTCCATCTTTAAAATTGCTTGAAAGTTCCTCTTCCTATTCTGAGTCTTCAGTTGGTGTAGCACCTCCTGAACGATTAAAATGTTGTCCTGGATTTGGCGGCCGCTTACAAAAGCACTTTGTTCGGTAGATATCAGGTCAGGTAGGAGGGGTTTGAGTCCGTTGGCAAGGACTTTGGATATTATTTTGTAGGCATAGTTACAAAGGCTAATGGGCCGATATTGGTCTAGGCTTTCCGGGTTAGGGACTTTCGAGATTAGAGAGACAATGGTCTTGTTTAGGTCGACAGGCATTACTCCTGTTTGAAAAAAGTTCTGGACCGAAAGGACAAGCTCTTCTTGTAGGATATTCCAATGAGTTTGGTAGAAGAGACCATTTAATCCATCAGGGCCCAAGGCTTGAGTTTTACCCAACTGAAAAGTTGCCTTTTGGACCTCTTCTGATGTGACTGTAGCAATTAAGCTTGCATTCATTTAAGGTGTAACCACACTCGAACATTGGTCTAGGATGGGGCCATAGTCTCGATAACCTGCTGACCTGTAAAGGTTTGAAAAGAAAGCCATAGTCATATCCTTCAGAGTCTGATCATCGCTTACCCATTGCTGATTTTCGTCTTGTAACATGCTGATTTTGTTCCTTTGTCTTCGCTGAATGGTAGTTGCATGAAAGAATTTGGTGTTTTTGTCTCCCCACTTTAGCCAATTTATTCTAGATCACATCGCCCAGTACTGCTCCTCTTGCTGCCAGGCCGTTTGTAGCTCTTCCTTTAACTTTGCAACTAAATCTCTATCGTAGGAATTGTGAGTTTGATTTGTCAGAAATTGTAATTGCTATTGCAAATTAGAGATCTGTGACTGGGCATTAGAAAACTTGACTCGACTTCATTTATTTAGAGCTGAGCTGACAATCCGAAGTTTGTGTGGCAGGTCACGCCCAACTTCCATTGCTGAGGTCCATGATGTTGCAATAATGCCGCTGCAATCTTGGTGTTGTAACCAATAGGCTTCAAATAGAAAAGGTTTGCATCTTCTACTTTGTCTGGCTTTTTGTATTTAACATCAAAGGGCTATGGTCAAAGCTCACAGCAGGTAAGGCAAATACCTTAGCTTCAGGGAAAGTAAGTCGTCAATTCAGATTACAAAGCACCCTATCCAACCTTTCTTTGACCAAGTCATCACCCTGACGATTATTCATCTAGGTAAAAGCACAACCTTTACTTTCAAGAGCCATTAGTGAGCAGTCATGTAGTACTTCTCTAAATAAATGTATTCGATGTGAGTCTATTGTTCGTTTGCCCACTTTCTCCCAATGATAGAGAATATCATTAAAGTCTCCAGCACAAACCCAAGGTAAGGAGTTGGTGGATGCAATCTAGCGGAGAACTGTCCATAATAGTTGGCAAGATTGGAATGTCGCTAGTGCATGTAAACAAGTTAACTTCATCGTTATGCCCATCCTTGAATCCATACATATAGTATCAAAATAATCCGGAGTTGATTGTTCCACTTGTAGGGAGATATGAGATTGCCAAAACATAGCTAGTCTGCTAGCCAATCCTATAGGACTAATCAAGTGGGAGTTTGGGAATTTAAGTTGACGCTGAAGTCTAGTTAGCACAACCTTTTTGCTCTTCGTCTCCATCAAAAAAATTAGGCCAGGCTTCTCTTTGACCACTAGGGCCTTAAGGGCTTGAACTGTCAGGGGAGAGCCCAGTCCTTGACAGTTCCAACCGAGGAGCTTCATTTTTCAAGCGGTGACTTTTTAGGGAAAACCACCTCAACCCACTTACCAGCATCTTTAGCCGAAATAACAGGAGTTTTCATTAGTGGATCTTCATCTAGGCCATCTAATAAGGAAGTACACGAGTCATACGGATTGTACCTTTTAAGTTTCTTTGCAATCTCTGCCTTGGTCGAGAGTCGAGTATGCTTCTATTTCTTTAGGGATGCATCCTCCCGAATCTGATTTTGATTGCCTTGCTGTTTAATAGGTGAAGGAATTATTGCTGCATTTAGAGTATTCATTGACAAAGTGCCTTCTTGAAGGAGTGGCTGAAGTAGAGCAGTCTCGGGTGCTTTAAGTATCGAGCTGTATTGATTCTGGTTACCTGTGTGCCTATCATTAATAGTTAGTGGTGCTTCTTTTAGACCTTTCATCTTGTTTGCAACATGTATTATGTCACTGGTGGAGGGGTTCCCAGATTGTAGACCTTCAAGACAAAGGCGCAGATGTTGCTGTTGATGTGCGCAGAGGATTGAAAGTATGGCCTGGCTGGTCTTGATTGAGGTCCCACTGTTGTGTCTTCTATCAGAGGTAATGTAGGGATTTTTGTGGTCGCTGAGGGAGGAGTTTCAGGGATCACTTCTTCAGTGTCATCAGAGTCAGCCTTTGCCCCATAAAAGGTAAGCCAATAGGGACTATGTTCCTTGACTTGTGCTCTTAACCATTGTCCAAATGCCATTTTTTCTTTGCTTGCTAGTTTTGCTTCATTGAATGGAATGTCTTGACAATATGTAGCATAGTGTTCTAGTCGACCATAGGAATAGCAGAAATGAGAGAGCTGCTCATAATGAAAATCAAGCCAGATAGCCTTTCCAACTATATGAATTAATTGTCCTGTCTACAATGGTTGGCTTAAGTTAAGTTCAACTCGGATTCGGCCAGCTCTGAGATTAGTTCCCTCCTTTGTATCAATTTTCACCTCCAACACTCTTCCTACACTTTTAACCGCTTTACAGAGCATTTGATCTGAACACCACTCAAGGGGTAGGCCAAAAACATGTACCCATAATGCACAAGTAGTAAAATCATAGCAATGTAATGGTGTATTTGGTCTCCAAGGCTTAAATATTACCAAATGACTAGCAAAAAGCCATGGACTACCCTCTAACACTCGCTGTTTGTCACTTTATGATTTGAATATCGTGACATAAAGCCCAGCTTTGCGTTGGGTAATTTCAACTTGTTAGTATGCCAAGCTCACCTTAAAGTATTTTGAAAAGCTTGAAGGTTGATAGAGGGATTTGAAAGAATTGTACCAACTAATACCTTTTTGCACTCTTCTAGTTGTTCCATCGGAGGCAATTCGTCCCAGACATCAATATCTTGCTCGGACCAAAGACGACCCATTCTATTGCAGAGGGCAGCAAGGTGCGAGTCCTCTTCCTGATCGTGGGAGTCCATGAGTAATTCCCCAAGGCAGGTCTCAGCTGATTCAGGGCAGAATGGAAGAGGACATGCAGGGATTGTATCGAAAAAACTGAACGACCATAACGGGAGGGCAAATTGAGGAAAGATAGGATAGAATTGGGGAAGGGAACAGAGGATGGTCGATTGAGTGGGTGGAAGGAGCTGAAGGGTGGTATGCTACTGTGGGGGTGGATAATGCCAGCGGTATTGCCATCGTTGGCGTAATTAAGCCTGAAATTGAGAGTTGGACAGTACAAGACGTGAGTGGGGAGGGGAGTTGTGAAGGAGACGGTGAAGAAAAAGGACAGAGGGATCTATCGATAGCTGGGTCGAATCCGTCTACAGCAAGGGGACAGAAAGCGGATGGTCTGAGGTGGGATTGTGGGTTGTGAGATTACCGTTGTAAAGGAAAGGAGGATTGTGAGCTGGGGGATTACTAGTAGGGTTTGAGATGAAAACTACCATTAATGGTAGACAAGAGCTCTGCATGTCGAGAGAGTTTTTTTAAGTCGAAAGGTTTTTCACAATAAACAACTTGACTATACCATCCACATTGAGCTTGAACAAGTTGGATTGAATGTTAAGAACTTGCAAGCCACAAAACAGTCGTTTGGTCATGCTGTCATCTCTTGTCTTCTTTTTGTTCTTTTCGTTCTTTTCATTTTCTTGTTTTTGTCGTTAGAGTCCCCTTCTTTTCTTTGTTTCATGCCAACTGCAGAGTAAAAAGAGAAGTGGCCTGTTTCCTCCCCTTGAGTCCTTTGAGGACCTTGTCAGGTCCAATGCTATCCCCTCTTGTCTTATTTTTGTTCTTTTATTTATTTTTATTTTTATTTTCATTTTCTTGTTTTTGTCGTTGGAGTCCTCTTTTTTTTTTCATGCCAACTGCAGTGTAAAAAGAGAAGTGAGCTTGAGGCCCTTATGAAATTACTTGGGCTATGGACTAATATTTTTCATATTTGGAGAGACAGGAGAGAGAGAGAGAGAGAGAGAGAGAGAGAGAGAGAGCTATTTTTGCTCTCACGACTATCGCTCTGGCTAGTGATGCCGCCACGAGACCGGCCAATGTGTGCGACGTCGCCGATGACAAAAAGGCACCTTCGGTGGCAGTTCTGTTCGCCCTTTTTTACTCTCCTTTTCCACAAATCCTACTTTTTTTTAAAATTATTTCTTGAGGTAATAACTTCTTTTGGGGGTGAAAATGGGCTTGTATTAGACCCACGTTGAGTTGAGCTTTAATATTGTGAACATATTTTAACTCATATTTAAAATTTCAAACAACCTATATTTCACCCCGTCCGTTGCAATTGAATAAAAAAATGGGTAATGAACTCATTTTGTCAGCTCTATATATAAGACACGAGACACTTGTTGCTAGCCCCAACTCGTTATGGATCAAACGATGAGTCATCAAAGACGTTTTTCAGTATATTATGGACTGAGTGATATAAATAATCTGATATCTAAGTCTCGTCTAGTATCCAGAATGAAGCATTCAAATAATTAAAGTATCATGGGCTACAGTTAGACAATCATTTTTATTTTAGAGCAGCATTTTCGCAGATCAAACGTGAGTAGGTATTTGAACTCCTGACCATACGGTCCATAGATTGCAGAGGAGAACGCCTCCACCAACGCAACCATACATGGGTAGGTACAAGATATGTCACTTTTTTTTTTTTAATGCCTAGGATCCGCCAAGCTTGCCAGGCTTACGCCAAGCAGCCCATGGCTCGTAGAGTGCGCGGTGCACCCTTGACTAAGGGTCAATATCTGGGAAAAAGCTAGTACAAGACTCCACTATCATGGCCCCTCACTTAAGACGTGTTAGTAGTTATGGAGTTTCAACCGTAGGATCTCTGCGATGAAGTGCCCAAAGCCGAACCAACTCGGCTGTCCACCGGTAGGTGAGATATGTCACTTTTTATCTCTCTTTTCATCAAGAAAAGAGGACGATGGATGATTTGTACCCAAAACATAAGGGAATACAGCATAAGATTAGAGCGGATGACAAGTCAAGGTCAACTTGCGCTAATGAAGCATGCCTAATTCAATAGTTAGATGAATATTTACAATTACCTCATCCCATGCGTCATGCAATTGCACATTCATACACACGTATCAAAGTTTTCCACTACCTTGGCCCACAATAAAAAAAAAAAAAAATCAGGTGAGGGACATCCTGGGCCAAAAAGTTGCTCGGGTTCGTTTTCTTTCTAGAACTTTTCTCAAAGAGAGACGTAAAAAAACACAAAACCCTCCACCGTCAGATACGACCTCCCCGAACTTTTCCTCACCTCCGATCTCATCTGACCAAACCCTAAATATCTAATTTGAAATCTATATTCTTCAGGTTTACCAAAGAAGCTTACACGCAGATCATCATAGTTTTCGCTTCCTCGTTTGGTATAACTCATCTTGCCGTGGAAGGTTCTTCTTCAAGAGGGAACCAAAGCAATGAGAACAACGAAGAGACCAGGAACAAGAGGGGATGGAGGTCATAAAGCGATCCACCCCGGTACCGAGGGATCCGGCAGCGCCCTTGGGGCAAGTTTGCAGCCGAGATCCAGGACCCTTTGAGGATTGGCGCCCGCCTCTGGCTCGGGACCTTTGAGACAGTGGAGGAGGCTGCCCGAGCCTATGATTGGGCCGCCTTCGCCTTCCGAGGCCATTTGGCCATCCTCAACTTCCCCAACGAGCAACAATACTATGCTCAGAATGACCACGATGTCTCGGCCACCACAGTTCTTTCTCCACGTCCCTGTCACTACCATCGTCGCCATTCTCTTCAGCAGGTTCATCATCATCCACTATGTCAGCTCCTGCCGAGCCATCCAGAGATGTGATCCAGTTCGAGTATCTGGACGATAAGTTATTGGAGGAACTACTGAAGTCGCACAGCGACATATAGGGTAAATGCAGGTAGTCTATTTGGTAAGAAATTCTTTTGTTTCTTGTTTTTGATCGTCTTCATCGATGAGAGCTTTCACTTGAGGAAAGAGATGGCACTTGCTTCGATAAATTACATTTGGCAATCTTCAAGACTGCATTTTCACAGCAGGAGCTTGATATGACAATGCAACATTGAGTTTGTTTGATGACTTCGATCAATATTACTTCTAGCAGATGGCTCGTATCATACCTCTATCTTTCTGAAGTACTTCTCTGGGTGCTTGCACCCGATTTAAGCAGTAGTATTCATGCAAACACTGATTTCTGGGATGCTCAAGGTATCTCATTTCAATGAACTGTTGCAATATATCTTAGTTCTCTAACGCTAAATTCCTAGAAACAGTTTCGGAATTCGTTTGCCAGTAATCTATTCTGGAAGAGCTTCTCTATATTTGAGGACAGGTTGATGTAACGCCAGGCTGAGCTTTTTGCAGTTTTTTTTTTAGGTGCAATTGATATATATATATATATTCTTAATTTTCAGTGATTTAGGTGCTTTGAAGCTGAAACTAAACTTTCGTATATTCCAGAATGATTGGGGTTCCCTTTTTTGAATAGGACATGATGAAAAAGGCGGCCGACAACTTTGAAAAATTGTTCATGATCTAGACCTGACGGTCTTTACTAAGCGGTTTCGCTCCTTCTCCTTTACAATTTCGCGTGCCTTGACCGCGACCCGTCTTTTCCTTTTTCTTCCTATTTAACTAGGGTCAATGTCCCAGCCCAATCTGCTTAATTAATTGCGAAATTGACAGCGGCAGTAGCTAGAGAAGCTTGATCCTACGACGACGCCTTTTGAGATATAGTTTGATGTTGCATCCTAACCAGTAACGTGTCGAGATGAGTCGGATCGTTTGACCTTTGGTTCCCGTTCATTCAAAAAAATCAACTCGCGAATTGGCAAATCCTGATGGTCGAAAGTTAGGAAAGTTAAAATATATGCAGAAGCCTTCTCATCAGATACAGAAACCGACCAGCAGCCTCTCTTTGGTGCGACCGCTGATTTGCCAAATCATCATGTACAGAAAGTCAAAGGCCAAGTCGGCGTAAGAACCGTTGACCGCAGCAGATAGGAGGAGGGAAGAAGAAAAAAGGAAGAAAAACAGAGCATCAGAGTTGCTTGAGAAAATGGAAAAACAGAGCCTGCTTCTGATCTCGCTGAGATCGCCTTCAACAACTAAATTTCAGGGCCCCCGCGTAATCCGAGTTCCAACATGATGATTTATTTACATCGACCACATTCCATAATTTATTCGATTTACTCAAAGTTCACTTATCTTTTGATTTGTCGGAGAAATCAAGCAGAGCTTCCAACACCTCGTCGCCAAGGCACTCGATCTCGAAGACTTCCCTCCCCTGCTCCGGCCTGTCCCCCCCGCCCCGGCCAAGGCCAGTGGATGGTGCTGATCCCGATGACGTGGCTGGCGATGTCGCCACCGAAGAACCGCCCCCGCCAATGGCTGAGGGATACTCGCCAGGGAAATTGAGGATTGCGAGTGGGCCCCTCAACGCGAAGGCGGCCCGGTCGTACGCCCTCGCGGCCTCCTCTCCAGTGTTGAAAGTGCCGAGCCAGACGCGGGCCCCCTGCCTCGTCGAGTCGCGGATCTCTGCTGCATACTTGCCCCACGGCCTCCGCCTCACGCCCCTGTACTTTACTTCGCTCGCTCCTTCTCCTCCCATTTTCTCTTTAGCCTTGCCCTTGGGGTCTTCGTCCATGCTCAGCGAGCCACCTCTCCACCGCTCTCCCCAGTTTTATAGCAAGCTTGGGGGAGAGCTTGGAATCCATTGGGCCCGATCCGAAGTTTGACATTGACATAAGCGATCGAAGAGTTGTTAATAAGGTCTTGTGACTTTCGGAAAATTTTCAACGTGCCGAGAGACTGTTCACGGTGATGCAATCGAAAGAGCCGAAGTGCGTGCATGGAGGATGATGATCTGGTTTGATGGCTTTCAGGTTCAGGCCCACACAGTTAGTTATTTTTGTCGAAATTCGTTCTTGAAAGTCTGCTGCAAGAGTGACGTCATCCGAGCTTACGTTAGCGCATCTTAGGGGAAGGTCTTGTACTAATTTTGCCGAATTGAACTTGGGTTATATTAATTATAGCAAGTTTTCGAGTGACGTCATGCGATTGCGTTGGTCTTACGTCGTGTCCATCGCGCAGGTGACGAAGGCGTTTGGATTCTTTAGAGGCCATAAGATCTTTGGGAGGATTCGCACTTAGGTTTTGGAAATGGAGACAATCACGCATGTGATTATAATGTCTCGCGGGCGTCATAGTTGCTTACGTCACCATTAGGGTTTCAATTTTCTTGCCCCGATCACCTAAAGACGTGATCTCTGGGCAGCGGTTAATTCAACGGAGGTCAACATTGGATTATCTCACTCGATGACGTCCTGGATTTAGCACTTGAAAAGAAAACGCGTTTCCCTTTCTTTTCATGCAAATGAAAATATATTCGTATTGACTCCATTAAGATCGTGAAGACAATCGAGAGTATAGTAAAAGTGTTGGGACGATGATGAAATTTGGGTTTCCGCTTTTTTCTCCCAAAAATAACTGCTGACCTAACCGGTTCTACTGGTAGAAACTTGCCAAATTTTACAAAAATCAATGTTGGCGTTACTTTCTAGTTTCCTCAATGTAATAAAATAGGCGTAAGAGATAATTTCCCAACATGTTACAAAGTTTGCAAGAGAATTTGTTGAACTTGTGGAATTGGCATGATTGGATAGGTTCCAAAGGGGGCATACATAAAAATTCAGTGGTAATGGTCTAGTTTTCAAAATTTGGCATAGAATGACTATCGAGTATGTTTTAAAGTTTAGGGTCGTATCCACCCTATACCCAATATAATGTACCTTGTGTAGGGCCTTTGTAGAATTATACAAGATACCGGATGCTCCTTATAATAATTAAGAAAAAAATACATAAGTATTCTAATGTTTTTATTTTTCTCTTTTCTTTACAAAATTTACACATTCAATAGTGCGAAAGGATGGGAGGAAGCAATATGTTGTCCTTTATGTTAGATGTTATTATGTCTTAAAATTATGTTACCATTTGACATGGAGATGCACTTTACTCATTTTATGTAATGAAGTTATGTTCTTTGAAATTTAAGTTGGAGTAATACTTGATACTTTGAAATATGTGGTATTTAACGAGTTTGAGTTTCGAGGCTTGTTTTAAGAGGCTAAACTGTGGATCTAAGTTCCAAAAATTTGACATCGGTGCACATAGGTAGATTTCACAGTAGTGTAAAAATTCCCTGGATATTATATTCATTGAAGACGAATTGAGGGGATTTGTGTATTGTCACGGCTATTCACGTGGGTCCAATCCAGGGGAAATTCAATCTAGGTGAATTTCTGGTTTTGACCAAGAAGTCCGACAGAATTGAGGAGGAATTCGGTGACTTCCTACCCTCCTGAAAGCGGTTATATGACTTCTTCAAGTATTGAAATCTCTCACCTCTGGATTTAAATTTAAATCTGAAAATTATTCTTTTCCGATTAATTTGAGATCTAGGAATTCTTTATAGGTGTTTTTGTGCTTGCCCAACATCTCTCGATCTAAATTTAGATCTGGGAGTTTAAGTTTTGTATCTTTGGATGACGATGATGTTAAGGACGCTGAACTTAGGCGTGCTCCAACCATCGGGCAAATTTTAGCTATTGAAGAAGGGAATTACGGTGTGTGCTCATTATTGATGACGATGTGAGATTTGGTGATTGGCCGCTATTCGTTTTGTTTTGATGCTGAGAGATCCTTTCTAATGGGAGAGTGTTTGTGCTTTATTGTTCTACTTTACTGTTTGGGATTTGCTTTGTTTTGAACATCTCGTAAATCATTTTGAGATTAAATAAAATATTTAATTTCGACTGAAAATAAATTCTGGTTCCATTCATCACCTATAAATAATCCTAAAGTAGTTTAATCTAATGGGGTTTATACATTTGGCTTTTTCAGTATCTAATACACCTGTCCATAATTTGGTGGAGATTTTACGTCATCCTCGACTAGTAAGCGTCATAAGCCTAGGAACCATCGTCATCATGATGCAAAATTCCCAGCACCACTTCTCCAAAGTAGTTTCTTGCGTGATGATTGGGTTTTATAGAGAAATTATTGGGCGACAAATGGTGATCTTTAAATATTGTTGACAGAGAACCGAAGGAAAGGTAGTTGAACATCTTAGGTCATGATTAATCGGTAAACAGTTATTATCGAAGTCATTATCAAGTTATTAATAAAACCCGTTTTAAAGCACGTGGTGTATAAACATAATTTTACCCTATCCCCACTCCCTAGACCAGAAATTTGGGGCATCCGGCAGCAACTTTTTCAAACACACGTAGGCAATTGAAAATAGATTATGTGACGCTAGTGACCGAAAAAAAAGAGAACAATCTTGAGATGTTACTTTTCCTAATAGATTATCTTACTAAAAATTCTAACTTTTTCTCGTAATTCATCTATATGCCATTTTTTTTTTCATCTCACTAATGAATGTTAAGAATCCGTTGTAGTTTTGTTCATGATGAATGAAATTGTGAAGAATGGTACTTTTGGTTTACTGACACAAGTTTGGAGATAATTGATAAGGTGAGAAAAATTGAGTATTAGGGCGCGTTTGGTAACGATTCTGTTCCCAGGAGTAGATTTTGATCAGAACTGATTATTTTTTATTCTGTTCCCGGGAATTGATTCTAAGCATTTTAGGCCATTTGGTAACTGTCCAAATTTTTTTATTCTGGAATAGAATTGCGTTTGGTACCGTGTTCATTAATTCTGTTCCAAATCTATTTCTTTTAATTTTTAAATAATCTTTTTACTTTTTTTTTTTTTTTTCTTTTTTTTTTCTTTTTTTCTTTTTTCTTTTCATTTTCTTTTTCTTCTTCTTCGGCCGGCGACCTCACCGAGCGTCGCCGGCCCTCGGCGAGGCCGGTCCTCGTCGGCCGAGCCTCGCCGGCAGCCGGGCGAGGCTCGCCTAGCCCCGCCGAAGCTTGGCCTCGCCAGATCTGGCGAGGCGAGCCCCGCCGATGGCCGGCTGGCCTCGTCGAGGTTGGGCGAGGCCTGCCCGGGCCATCGGCGGGCCGGGCGAGCCTCGCCGGTGGCTAGGCGAGCCTCACCTGGCCACCGATGGGGCCGGGCGTCGCGAGGCTTGACCAGCCCGCCCACGGGCGAGGCGGCCACGGCGAGGCCTCGCCTAGCCCCCGGCGAGGCCTCGCCTGGCCACCGGCGAGGCTCGGCCTCGCCCGATCTAGGGAGGCCAAGCCTCGCAGTGGCTGGGCTTGCCTCCGCGAGCTCGCCGGACGGCGGCGGCGGACGGCGGACGGGGGCGGGCGGTGGTGGACGGTGGTCGCGAGATGGCCGAAGGGAAGAAGAAAATTTCTTGATTTTGATTCTCAAATTCGTTCCCGGAACAAGAATCAACTTTTTTTTTGTTCTTGATTCTATTCCCAATCTGTTCCCGGGAACAAAAATTTTACCAAACGCGATTCTAGGCCGAAACTGATTCTGGGAACAAAGAATCAGAATTTGGCCATGTTTGGATGGTTACCAAACAGGGCCTTAGCGTCTCGTGGAAAAATATTAAGATTTTTTTAATGGGATTTTTCCTTTTCTTAAAACTGCGGACCGAAGAAGCACCAATTGTTTTAGATTTAATGCGTATAATATTGTATTCTCTCTCCTTTCTTCGTCGTCTGTTTTTTTGAAGGGGTAAGCACTATGGTGCAATCTTGGCAAATTTATAGGCAATAGATGCATTTGATGTTCTTATAATTTTTTTTAATATATACGAGGGTGGGCCTTCTCTTGACTTTGAACTGTTCCTGTCTTGACTAAAATCTGAGTCTAAATCAAGCAACAGTGATGGTGGTTAATTTGCTCACCATTTTATAGTTGATCATGGAATAAGGAGTAGGCTGGACTGTCATTGCTAAATACAATGACAGCTAACGTAATTCTTTTTCAATTAATGAAAATTGCATTTGCTACATTAGTCACAAAATATGTAAGTTTCTCTCGTGTGAGATGAAGTCTAAAGTACGTAAATTTCTCTCTTGTATGAGATGAAGTCTACTTTTTTGGGTATAAAATATGGATGTTATCAACATAATAGGAATCAAAACTACATAGTTTAACTGTTTAGGTGATGCAAGAGCTGTTGACATAAAAAAAATGACCAACTTTTAGTTATGATTGATAAGTAAAGACTTAGTTGATAACAGCATAGTTTGGTGAACAACATAAGTCATCACTACAAAGAATAGTCGACAACTCGAAAAGCATAGATAACTAGCCAAGGAAGCTATAGATAGCGAACATCGGTTACCTTCTTTAAGGATGAACTCATCCACACTAACATGTAAACTGTCTAGTAGCAGTAATTTCGAATTTGTGACTTCTTTTAAATAAATGTTAATAGATATTAAGAAATTATAGATAATGTAACTTTTTGTTACCACACATAGGATTAGGAAGCTATTTATAATGAATATAGGATTAGAAAGTTATCTTTTTAAAATTCAATAACCTTTTGCAACCGTCAATTGTGGGTTACAAAAAACCACACCGTTCTCTTTGTAAAAGCCCCTCAATCAATCCAAGAACTCAATGTCCTCGCACAATTATTTTTTTATTTGTTTTTTTTTCCCGCAATTTACATGGCTAGACATGATTGCCCCTAATGTTTGTACCTTTCAATTTCTTGTAATTTACTTTCCTATCTAAAATCAATAAGGGACCCTTCATATTCTATGTCAATTTACTCATC
The DNA here is from genome assembly GCF_016545825.1 of Eucalyptus grandis. Classification (NCBI taxonomy): domain Eukaryota; kingdom Viridiplantae; phylum Streptophyta; class Magnoliopsida; order Myrtales; family Myrtaceae; genus Eucalyptus; species Eucalyptus grandis. The sequence continues at coordinate 23,550,445 of NC_052613.1, forward strand.
AAATAAGTTAATACTCTGGAAGATATATATTTTTTACATTTTTCAACGAAATATCTTTTTTGGCATGCTTGGCGATACACATTTTGTCATGCCCCGAACCCCGGGCACACGCACATCCCTTGGCGGTTGATTAAAAATGCGACATCCCAAAACGTGTCGCCGACCCATTCTTTTTATCTTTCAATAAAGTACATGCGGAAGCAAATTAAATAAACACTCGGCCAACCATCAAACATAGGGATAGTAAAACATGCTGGCGCTTTTTCACAAACCACACTTTATAAACATACCAAGTTAGCCCTACAAGTTTATATACATAAGTCTGATTCAACAAGAAACTACTAGGCCACCTACGCTTTGGATCCTTCTGCCTCGGGCTCCAGATTCTCCACGACACCATCTGTGATGTCGATGTCCATGGGGTGAGCTATCTCCCCAATCTCCGTCCTAGTAGGTGATCCATCAAAACTCTGCAATAGACCCTCCTGAGCCCCATTACGCTCGTTGATGAACCACGCTTTGAAGCGATGAGGCACCAAGTAAGGGAGGCCCTCATCGACCCAAATCGTGGTCACCACTAACTCACGAGTCTGGGTGGTGCTAGGAATAGGGAAGTAGGAGGGCTCGTAGTCCATCTCCCATGGAACCCCAAAACAAATGGGATGGTGTTCCATATTAAGACCTGAAAATATTTAACTACGACGGGGTGAGATAAATTTCAGTGAGTCAAAACCCTAAACCCCAATTAGGAAAAGGCGATCCTAAACACGCACCACACAAAACTCACCTCGTCTCGGTGCGTCCCTGCATATTAGTACATCACATAGGCTAATATCAATGTAGCGCAATTTAATAACCAGAACACATGTTTCACTCTTCAAACATTCACATGGGTCCCGATTATAAGAGAAAACTGTTATGACACGTCCCATACCGTGCCACACAACTTTATCCCATAATCAAGTGCAACTATCACAACCATTCAGGCATGTTCCAGTTATTACAACCTATTGGTCACGGCCAACTCAACAGTTGGCGATCATTTGACGTAACCAGGCGTTGTCCCGCTTCATCGGGCACATCAATGTCTAGCATTACATGTTTAAACGACATTCCATAAAGGAGCATCGGCTCGGCTTTTACCGCGACTGGCATCCGTTGACGTGGGTCATTTGAACTTAATCAGGTATCCCCCCCCCCCCCCCAAACTCTCGTTAGGTGACGGGTTATGATAGTGACCACACGAGCACATACTTGGCCAAGAACAGCGTGCTTTTTGTTCAAATACCTCGTCTTTAAATAATGAACTTGGCCACTTTTCTTCGTATTAAAAATTCCGGGTAGAATAATCATGTGTGGTCACGTATTTAAATCGAACCATTAAACATAGTACGCTCCAATTTTTAAATTCCACGATTTTATATATTATATAAAAATTGGCATAAAAAACCAACACTTGGTATTTTATTTATTTATTTAAATGCTCATAAAATTGAGTTTTGCAATAATAATTGATAGCTACCATCAAACAATCAATTGCACATATAAACCATCAAATTCACGTATAAATTCATCTATGAGAATGAGCATAAAATTTCACAAAACAGCTAATCCGTCACTAATTACGCTAATTATGATTAATTAAATAAATTACGATTAATTAAGTAAATCCAACTTAATTAACTTAACCATGAATTAATTAATCTAACCATTGTTAACTAACCTAACCATAGTTAACTAACTAACCCAAGTAAACTAACCTAACTATAGTAGACTAACCTAACTAAACTAACTAACCTAACCAATCTAATTACACTAACTAAGCTAGTTACACTAACCTAGGTTTAACTACTAATCCTAATTAACACTAATCTAACCATTTAAACGTAATTAACAACCTAATTAAGGATTATGGAGTTAACTCATTGGATTAGGACGGCGGCGGGCTCACGGCGACGGCAACGCAATGGTGGTGAGAACTCGAGACTACCATATCTCCAAAGGAGCTCAAACAGCAGCTGAAACGGTAAGTAGGGCTCACGGCTTGGGGGTTGGTCTCAGTTTTGTGGAAGGCTGATCGGGGCTACTGGTGGTGGCCACAGTTGCTGCTAGTGACTAGAGGAGTTGGTGGACGGTTGGACAGGCTGGGCCGAACTGGAGGTGGATGGTTGTTGGCTGCTTGGTGGTTGGGCAGATGAGTGGGGTGGGTTGGATGCAGGGGCTGACTAGACGGCGCAGCTGAGGAGTTGAAGGTGGTGCTGGTGTTATGGTGGTGGCTGGCTGTGGCAACGTGGGATGTTAGATGGTGGTGGTGGAAAGGAGCTACTAGGCGTGAATGGTGCTGGAATTGTGGGCTGTGGTGGAGCAAGGGAAGAGGGAAAATGAAGAAGAAGAAGCTAGGGTGGAGAAATGGTAGAAGAGAGGGGAGTTAGCTAAGGGGGTTGTGTGCATGAGAGAGAGGAGGAGAGAGAGAAGGAAGAGGGAGGGAAACCAACAAGTCAAATTGGTAGCCAATGAGGGACCTTGAGAAATATCAAGCTACTCATGACCTAAGCCTCTAAAGTCTTCATCTAAATAAGTCAATTGGCCAACTAATGGAGAATTAGCTTCATTTCTTCAAAATTAAACCATTTTGGGTAGCCAAATAGCACACTCCTCTTCCTATCCGAATTTCCATTCCTTTTTCCTTTTTGTCCGAAATTGATTTTTCCGCAAAATTCCGGACTTAACGAAATTTCTCCGAAAGATGAGACGACGTCTTATAAATGAATCGTGACACGCTCAAACATCCAAATCCTAAAATTGAATTCAATTCGTGGTTAAAATCGACCGAACGTGATTTTAGTACGACTTAACCTATCAGGTAGGTTTTAGGGATTTTTGCATGTTCGACCCGTAGTCAATAATTTTTTATCTATGTTTGTACATCTTTGAATTGTAGATGACTCTCGGTTGTCATAAAAATTGCAAAGTTTCAATTACGTGTCTCGAGTATATTATTGACAGAAAATATGGTTAGTGCCGTTCGATGTGAATTTCGCAATCATGCGGAACTACCCACAATTCGACTAAGCAATTCCATTGAATCGACTTATATCTGATCACAATTTAATTATAATGGTATCGTATTGACCCTTGCCAATTATTATGGTCGAGCAATCAATTTCTGATTGAATTCTCTAGTTTGTTGCGTTTATATTCTTTAACATCCTCATCTAATAAATTAGTTAACTCGTAAGGGGCCAGCTTTGAGTAAAATGACCATAGGCGTGTCAAAATTCAACACATGGGTCGGGTCAAGCTCGTACTTTCTCAACATCGACACGTGGAAAACATCGTGCACTTGAGTAAGCCTTGACGGCAATGCAAGGTGATACGTCAAAGTCCTGATTTGCTTTAAAATCTCGAAAAGACCGACATACCTCGGACTTAACTTCCCTTTCTTGCCAAAACACGAAATACCCCTCATCGGTGACACTTTGAGGAATATGCGTTCACCAACTTGGAACTCCAATGGTCTTCGCTGCGAATTTGCACAACTTTTCTAGTGACTCTAAGTGGTCTTGAGTCTTTCTCGAATAGCTTTGATGGTGTCGATTGACTATTAAACCAACTCAGGACTCGTAATCTTATGTTCTTTAACTTTGTCCCAACAAACAAGAGTTTTGCAGACTTTGCCATACAACGCTTTAAACGGTGTCATCTTGATGCTCTGCTGATAACTGTTGTTGTAGACGAACTCAACTAAATGAAGCTATTCCTCCTAACTTCCTTTGAAGTCTAATACACAAGCTTGTAGCATGTCCTCGAGGGTATGAATCGTCCTCTTAGACTGGCCATCTGTCTGTGGATGATAGGCCATGCTATACTGTAGCTTCATTCCCAAGGCAGTTTGTAAACTTTTCCAAAAACCATGAACTTCAGGCCTCAATCTGACGTGATCATTACCAGCACTCTATGGAGACGAACTATCTGTCGCACGTACAATTCAACATATCTGTCCAATGCAAAGTCCTTTTGTACGGTGATAAAATGAGCAAATTTTGTCAATATGTCGACTACAGCCCATATAGAATCGTTACCTCATTGACTCCTTAGAAATCCCATCACAAAGACCATTGTGATATGTTTCCACTTCCACTCAGGAATTTCGAGAGGTTGCAAAAGTCCTTCAGGCTTGTAATGCTGTACTTTTACTTGCTGGTACGTCAGAAACTTGGCGACATGTTTGGTGATATCTGTCTTCATACTGATCCACCAATAATGCTGACACAAGTTCTGATACATCTTCGTATTGCCTGGATGAATGTCGTAACTACTACAATGAGCTTCTGACAAGATCTCCTTGTTAAGCTCCGCATTATTAGGTACACATAATTGCCCATGAAACTTTAGTGTTCCATCCTCGGTAACTTGAAAGTCAACCTTCCTCTTTTCCGCATCTTCTTGCATAATTTTTTGGATATCTGGGTCTGTCAATTGCAACGTCTTAATCTTTATCCACACTTTTGATTCAATTATGAGGGTGGCCATGAGACTTCAAAGGTGGCCTACCTCAAATTTGAAATCAGAATCTCGAACTCCTTTGAGTAGGATCCACTCCTAGACCATCATCTGCATAATCAAAGACTTCTGACTTAACACATCCGCGACCTTATTGGCTTTTTTGGAATGATACAAAATGTCACAGTCGTAGTCCTTGAGAAGCTCCATCCAACGACGTTGTCTCATGTTCAACTCTTTTTTAGAGAATAAATACTTTAGGCTCTAATGGTCCGCAAAGATTTGGAACATTTCTCTACATAGGTAATGTCTCTAAATCTTCAAAGCAAAAATGATTGCTGTGAGTTTTAAGTCATGCGTTGGATAATTCAACTTGTGAGACCTCAGTTGATGGGACGCGTATGTAACAACTCTCCCATGTTGCATTAAAACGCAACCCAGTCCTTTGTACGACGAATCACTATAGATCTCATATCCTCTAAGACTAGACGAAATCGTCAGCATGTTTGTAGTAGTCAGTTTCTGTTTAAGCTCTTGGAAACTACACTCACACTTGTCCATCCATGTGAACTTCTCTTCCTTCTTCAACAATTGAGTTAGAGGCATGGCTATTGCAGAAAATATTTCCACGAACTGTCTATAATAGCTTGCCAATCCCAAGAAACTTCGGATCTCTGTCACTACCGTTGGTTTCAGCCAGTTTATCACGGCTTCAATCTTTGTCGAGTCCACGAAAATTCCTTCACCAGAAATCATGTGACCTAAGAAAGCTACACGAGTTAGTCAAAACTCGTACTTACTAAACTTGGCGTACAGTCTGTGTTCTTGTAGGGTTTGAAGCACTGTTCTTAAATATCGTTTTTGCTCTTCTGGACTTCTTGAGTACACTAAGATGTCGTCGATAAACACAATCACGAATTAATCCAAATACTCCTTGAATACTCGATTCATCTTATCTATAAAAGTAGCTAGGGCGTTGGTTATACCGAACAGCATTACAGTGAATTCATAATGGCCGTAACGCATACAAAAAGCCATATTTGATATGTCTTCCTTCTTAATTCTCAGTTGATGGTAACTTGTCCTCAGGTCGATCTTGGAAAATATCGACGCTCCCTGTAGCTAGTCAAACAAGTCGTCAATCCTTGGCAACAGATACTTATTCTTGATTGTCACCTGATTGAGTTGCCGATAGTCGATACAAAAGCACAATGAACCATCTTTCTTCCTCATGAACAAAACTGGTGCTCCCTAAGGCGATGCACTAGGACGTATAAATCCTTTGTCTAACAACTCCTACAATTTTGACAACGCTATACGGTAAGGAGCCTTAGAAATTGGCTCTGTCTCAGGTGCCAACTCAGTCATGAACTCGATCTCCCTTTCTGGGGGCAGACTGGGTAATTCCTCAGGAAACACGTTATAAAATTCCCAAACCACAGCGATGTTCTCCATCTTCGGCTCCTCAACTATCGTATCAACGACAGTTGCTAAATAACCTTGGTAACCCACATCCAGTAATCAGGTTGCCTCAAGCGATGAGATTAAGGTAATCGAGAGTCCTCATCGACTTCCAATAAACTCGAAACTTTTACCCGCTAACGGGTTAAACTAAATCATTTTATGATAATAGTCTAGAGTAGCTTGTTGCTTGGTGAGCCAATACATATCAATAATTACATCAAAGTCAAACATGGCCAGCACAATCAAATCTATCATTTCCTCTCGCTTGCCAATCACTAACTTGCAACCAGAACACCCTATCGTAGACAACACTTTATCCTTTAACAGGGTAGATATGCTAATGGCTATCCCTAACAATTCTAGACTCAATCCTACTAACTTAACAAACTGCTCAACAATAAATGAATGTGTGGCTCCAATGTCAAATAAAGCATAAGCAGCATGGTCATTCAACAAAACTGTACCTGTAACCACATCCTCTGAGTCCACCACCTTTCGTAGGGTGACAGCATACACCCTTTCTTGCATCAGAGGCTTGTTCAAAACACCTTGCTATGTGTTCTGCGATGTACTCCCTTGGGTTGTCCCATCTGTGGTAGTGGCGCCTGTGCTCCCACAGGCCTACGCGGACAATCCTTGATCTGGTGGCCATGTTGGCCAGATAAAAAATAAGCTCTCATCTTAGTGAAACACAGAGCCGATCCATGTCTTCTCCCGCAGAAATGGCACACGCCATTTGATTTGGGTGCTGACTTTCCTATTCCACCTTTTCGGTTGGAGGAATGGCATACCTACCTCTTGTCATTAGCCTTTTCCCGAACCTATTGTTGTCTCTGTTGGGCTTGAACCGTGACCCAAATGCAGCGGCTCATTCGTTCAGATTCCTCTCGATCAATTAGGTCCTTTCATACAAATCATTATAATCCTTAAGATTCAGCAGTACCAGCAGATCCTTAACTCTAGTCTAAGTCCATCTCTGAACCTCCTCACTCTGTCTACTGGGTCTTTGATCAGCTTTGGTGCGTACTTAGACAGCTCTGCAAACTTCGCCTCATATTGGTCCACTGACATTAGGCCCTGACAAAGACGCTGAAATTCTGCCATCTTCTACTCTCGGGTGCAATCATAAAAGTACTTCCCATAAAAGACTTCCACGAAGGCATTCTACTTCGAAACCGTACCCTCGGGAAACACTCTTCCTCTGGTGGCTTCCCACCAAGTGCTTGCATTCCCTTGCAACTGGAAGACCGAAAGGACTACCTTGTCTTCCTTAGAGCACCTCAGCAGTGCAAAGACCTTCTCTAATCCAGAGGGTTGTAGCCTCAGGATCGCCTGCTCCCGTAAACCTTGGTAGTTTCAGCTTTAGGAACTGTTCCACCAACTTATGCATCAGTCACTCACCATTCCCATTTCTAGGTGGAACTTCAGTAGGTGTGGCGGCAACATCGGCAACGGCATTGATGGTAGCAACAGCTTGATTTTGAGCCTATTGACTGATCATATTTTCTAGAGTCTCTAGCGCCTGAACGATCCCATGCAACCTGGGATTGCCCGGTGCTCTTACACCAGTACTAGCTTGAGGCGGTACTCTTTTCCTCGCGTTAGCTTGAGCTGGCGCTCTACCTCATGCACCAATCCTAGTCGGCATCCTTCCCTGAGTAATAGTTGAAATTGCCCTCTTTCAAGGATTCCTCTAATCAGGATCGCTCATATTATAGAATCTTTATAGAACCCGCTTTCCAATTCTAACACAAAATTAGAATTCTGATGAACCTACACAAAACAATCAATCAATCACAAGCATCGGCGTAAGGAAAATGTATTTCCTACTAACTATCTCAAGACCCATCACATCTTATTACTCCAAACACTGACCAGCTTTGATACCATTTCGGGCAGGGATGTCATGCCTCGAACCCCAGGCATGCGCACATCCCTCGGCGGTCGATTAAAAATGTGATGTCCCAAGATGCGTTGCTAACCCATTCTTTTTATCTTTCAATTAAGCACATGCGGAAGAGAATTAAAACACTCGGCCAACCATCAAACATAGGGATAGTAAAACATACTAACGCTTTTTCACAAACCACACTTTGTAAACATACCAAGTTAGCCCTACAAGTTTATATACATAAGTCTGATTCAACAAAAAACTACTAGGCCACCTACACTCCTGACCCTTCCACCTCGGGCTCCGAATTCTCCACGACACTATCTAGGATGTCGATGTCCATGGGGTGAGCTACCTCCCCAACCTCTGTCCTAGCAAGTGGGCCGTCAAAACCCTACAAGGGACCCCCCGAGCCCCGTTACGCTCATTGATGAACCATGCTTTGAAGTGATGAGGCACCAAGTGAGGGAGGCCCTCATCGACCTAAATCATGGTCACCACTAACTCACAGGTTTGGGTTGTCCCAGGAATAGGAAAGTGGGAGGGCTCGTAGTCCATCTCCCACGGAACCCCAAAATGGACGAGATGGTGCTCCATACTAAGGACTTGAAAATATTTAACCACGACAGGGTGAGATAAATCTGAGTGAGTCAAAACCCTAAACCTCAATTAGGACACCAATTCATCTCGAAGGCGGTCCTAAACACACACTACACAAAACTCACATCGTCTTGGCGCATCGCTGCATATTAGTGCATCACATAGGCTAATATCAATGTAGTAAGCGTAATTTAATAACCGGAACACATGTTTCACTCTTCAAACATTCACATGGGTCTCAATTATAAAACAAAATTGTTATGACACGTCCCATACTGTGCCTACAATTTTGTCCCATAATCAAGCACAACTATCACAACCATTTAGGCGTGTTCTAGTTATTATGACCCATTGGCCATGGCCACCTCAATAGTCGACGGTCATCCGGCGTAATCGGTATCGTCCCACTCTGTCAAGCATAGCAACGTTCAACATTACACACCTAAACGGCATTCCATAAAGGAGCATTAGCCCAGCCTCCACCATGACCGGCATCCGTTGATGTAGGGCATTTGAACTTAATCAGGCATCGCTCCCTTGACTCTCATCGAGTGATGGGTTATGAGAGTGACTACACGAGCACATACTTGGCCAAGAATACTATACTTTGCGTTCAAATATCTCGTCTTTAAATAATGAACTTGGCCACTTTTCTTCGTATTAAAAATTCTCGGTAAAAATAACCATGCATGGTCATGTATTTAAATCGAGCCATTAAACATAGTACGCTCCCACTTTTAAATTCCATGATTTTATATAGTATATAAAAATTGGCGTAAAAAACCAACACCTGATTTTTTTTTTTTTTATAATTTAAATGCCCATAAAATCAAGTTTTGCAATAACAATCAATAGCTACCATCAAGCAATCAATTGCACATATAAGCCATCAAATTCATGTATAAATTCATCCATGAGAATAAGCATAAAATTTCACGAGGCGGCTTATCCGTTACTAATTACGCTAATTATGATTAATTAAATAAATTACGATTAATTAAGTAAATCCAACTTAATTAACTTAACCATGATTAATTAATCTAACCATGGTTAACTAACTAACCCAAGTAAACTAACCTAACCTAACCAATCTAAGTACACTAACTAAGCTAGTTACACTAACCTAGGATTAACTACTAATCCTAATTAACACTAATCTAATCATTTAAGCGTAATTAACAACTTAATCAAGGATTATGGAGTTAACTCACCAGATTAGGACGGCGGTGGGCTCACAGTAACGGCAACGGGATGGTAATGAGAACCCGAGATTACCACATCTCCAACAAAGCTCAAACGGCGGTTGAAATGGCAAGGAGGGTTCATGGTTGGGGGGGGCTAGTCTTGGTTACGTGGAAGGCTGGTCAGGGCTGCTGGTGGTGGCCGGAGGAGTTGGCGGATGGCTAGACAGGCTGCGCTGAACTAGAGCTAGGCAGTTGTTGGCTGTTCAACAGCTGGGTGGATGAGCAGTGTGGGTTGGATGCGAGGGCTGATTGGACGACATGGCTAAGGAGCTAAAGGTGGTGATGGTGTTATGGTGGTGGCTGGCTGGTTGTGGCAACATGGGATGCTAGATGGTGGTGATGGACAAGAGCTGCTAGGTGTGAATGGTGCTGGAATTGTGGGCTATGGTGGAGCAAAGGAAGAGGGAAAATGAAGAAGAAGAAGAGGCTGGAGTGGAGAAATGGCAGAAGAGAGGGGAGTCGATTAAGGGGGTTGTGCGCATGAGAGGGAGGAGGAGAGAGAGAAGGAAGAGGGAGGGAAACCAACAAGTCAAATTGGTAGCCAATGAGGGACCTGGAGAAATATCAAGCCACTCATAACCTAAGCCTCTAAAGTCTTCATCCAAATAATTCAATTGGCCAACCAATGGAGAATTAGCTTCATTTCTTCAAAATTAAATCATTTTAGGCAACCAAATAGCACACTCCTCTTCCCATCCGAATTTCCATTCTTTTTTTCCTTTTTGTCCGAAATTGATTTTTCTGCAAAATTTCGGACTCGACGAAATTTCTCGAAAGATGAGATGACGTCCTATAAATGAATCGTGACATGGTCAAACGTCCAAATCCCGAAAGCGAATTCGATTTTGTGGTTAAAATCGACCGAATGTGATTTAGTACGACCTAACTTATCGGGTAGCTTTTAGGGATTTTTGCGCATTCAACCTGTGGTCGATAATTTTCGATCCACGTTCATACATCTCTGAATTGTAAACAAATCTCAATTGTCCTAAAAATCGTGAGATTTCAATTACATGTTCCGAGTATAATATCGATAGAAAATCGGGTTAGTGCCATTCGACACGAATTTCGCAATTATGCGGAACCACCCGCAATTTAACTATGCAATTCCATCAAATCGACTTATATCCGATCATAATTCGATTACAACGGTGTCGTATTGATCCTTGCCAATTATTATGATCGAGCAGTCGATTTCTGATCGGATTCTCTAGTATGTCGCGTTTAATCCCTTAACGGCTTTACCTAATAGATTAATTAACTTGTGAGGGGCCAGCTCCGAGTAAAATGACCATAGGCGTGTCAACAAAACATCCATTTCATATATTTGAGATGTGGTCGAATTTCAGGATGTCACACATTTTATGCATTCAAGGAGATTATGATGGCAAGGACCAAAAATCAATAAAATTCTCATGATGTTGAGCAATAAACCATTACCACAAACTGGTTATGAGATGGCGGCGAATCTAATACTTCAACTGTTGGGAGAGCGGTAGAAGATAATTGACATGAGGAAGTTGATCTTATGATACAACACACTAAAGAGTAGTGAAGAGACGTTGCTCTAAATTTCAACATGGTGTCAACCATGACAAGAATTTTCGAGGAGCATTAGAATAACATAACCATTCATTGTGTACAACGCCATATTGAGGATAAGATTGTTCAACCAACCACTATAAACAAATCCAGTGGTAATAGGGTACGATTCTAATTCCTCTCCATTTTTTAAGGCTAATGTTGGTCAAAATAACCAAATTGGTAATAATAACTTTGCAAATCATATTGGTCAACAGGCCAATCAATTGCTAAATGTTGAAAAATGTTAGGTTAATGGCTCCATGAGTATCATCTAATCTAAATATTCCTATTAGGCCTAACATTTCAATTAATACTTTGATTAAGTAGATAGACTAATAAAACTAACATCATTGCCCAGGGGGGGAAATCATTGATGCAGGAGCATCCAACGTAGCTCTATCAACCAATTCAAAACCATCGATGCTTATCCAAACCAATAAAGAAGTTGGGCATTATTTGTTTCGATGGATCATTTTGAATGAATAATGTTAATTACTTATCGGTACTTTGTGGTATATCGATAGCTATCAATGGGAGGCCATTTTAGATGTCTTGTATGACCAATTGATGAAGTTTCAAGAGGATTATTTTCTGGTCAAGAGAGGAGCTCGAATTTTAGGAAGGCTAAAGGTTTGTGAATGCGGTTCAAGAATATGGAAAGCCAAAAGTTCAAGAATACGGAAAGCTAACGGTTCGAGAATGCGGAAGGTCAAAGATTAAAGGCATTTAGTTCTCGTGTTAAAAAAGGATTTTATTAAGTTCCTAGGTGTTTTTATTTTTATGTAGCTCAAGAGTCGAACGTTTAAGTTCCTAGGTCATTAAAGTTTATTTTTAATATTTCCTAAGGCTAAAATCCTCCTATAAATAGGGAAAACTATCCAATGTAGAGGAGATACGAATTTTATGAATGAAAATAGTGAGATTTCCTCTGCTTGAGTGAACATCTTCGGAGAGTGGATAACTCCTTTCGGTTTCTTTTCCTTAGAGCGTAGATCACTCCTTGGTGGTGAGCCAAGAAGCCCTTTATCCTTGGCCGGTGGAATCTTTAGGCCTTGGTGGTGAGCTTCTCCTATCCCGAAGTCCTTTATCCTTGGCTGGTGGAAGCTTTAGGCCTTGGTGGTGAACTTCGAAGATTTCAATCCTCTTCTTCGGTTGGTGGCGTGTCCTTTATACCTTGGGAGGAGATCGTTCTATCTTTTCTTATTCCCATTTGTTTCTTCACCGTATACACTACTCCATACACTTAACCATAAAATCCCCTCTGAAAAATTTCCATTCTTGAATCACTCACCCCCATCATGCATCAAAAGATTGGTATCAAAGCTCAAGGTTCAACTCATTTGAGTGATTCCTTTCTTTCTTCTATTACAAATTCCTTATGGATGATCAAATTCCAAGAGGCTTGACTTGGAGCAAGTGCACAACAAAAGGCGAGATCGTGCAATCCAAAATCTTCAGCAACAAATGGAGCGTGTCCTCATTCTTCTAAAGAAAAAGGCGAGACAAGGACATCCAGCAAGACGTCCCAATGAATGGCATCAACATGATGATTCTGAATCTCGTGAAAATTCTGATGGCGATTCCGAGTCCACTGGAGACAACCGAACGATTCTGCACTCTAGTGATTCTGAATCCCCAATTTGAAGACGAAGATGAAGAGGGAGGCATAAGGAGGATGAAAGAGACATTAAAGTGGAGATCCCTGAATTTGACGGTAATCTCAATCCGATGACTTTGTGGATTGGCTACACACAATCGAACGAATTTTTGACTTCAAGTCCTATTCGGATGAGAAGAAATGTAAGGTTGTTGTCCTAAAGCTGGCCAAATATGCTTCTCTATGGTGGGAGAATCTAAAGCATCAACGAGCAAGGGAAGGAAAAGGCCGAATCAAGTCTTGGGAAAAACTCAAGAAGTTGATGAAGAAGAGGTTCTTGCCCGACAACTATAAGCAAGATCTCTTCCTCAAATTGAATTCCCAAAGACAACAAGGGATGAGTGTTGAAGAATACATTCGTGAGTTTGAACAACTCAAAATGAGGAGTGAAGTTCCAGAAGTTCCTGAGCAAACCATTGCTCGTTTCCTTGGTGGCATGAATTGAGAAATTGTTGAGATGGTTGAACTTCAACCTTATTGGTCCTTTGAAGACGTATGCAAGTTAGCCATAAAAGTCGAAAAACAATTGAAGAGCAAGAGGTTTTCCTTCAGAACATGAACAAAGGCGACATCCTAATTTAAGGGTGCTTCCTCAAGCAAGGGCAAGAGTACGTCAACAAAAGACAAAGGCAAGCGAAAAATTGCAGAGCCTTCCAAAGAAGTCCAAAAGAAGTTTGAAGACGATGCAAGAAAATGCTTTAAGTGCCATGGTTTTGGGCATTTACAAGCAAATTGTCCAAATCGGAGAGTTATGACTCTTCAAGAAATTGAGTAGATCAATTCGGCGCTTCAAGAGGCTGAGGGCAATCAAGATCAAAATATTTCTGAATCTAATCGGGAAGAAGAAGTTGTGGAGAAAGCCGATGATGGCGAGCTGTTGATCATCCAAAGAGCATTACATGTTGAAGTTTCTCCTGATAAAGAGCAAAGGGAGAATATATTTCACACTTGTTGCACTATTAACGGAAAGGTGTGTTCGGTGATCATCGATGGTGGGAGCTGCACCAATATTGCTTCGACAACTCTTGTCAACAAGTTGAAGCTTCCAACAATGAAACATCCTCAACCATACAAGCTCCAATGGCTCAATCAAGGGAACGAACTCAAGGTAACCAAACGCGTTCTTATATCCTTTTCGATTAGGAAGAACTATCGAGATGAGGTTGTATGTGATGTGATTCCTATGGAGGCATGCCCCTTATTATTGGGTAGACCGTGTCAATTTGATATACAAGCTATGCATGATGGTTGGAAAAGCACATACTCTTTTCATAAGGAACAGAAATACATTACTATTTTACCTTTGAATCCTTCTTCGATACATAATAATGAACCTGGGGAGGGAAACACTTGTAAGGAAAATCTGTTCTTGAGTGAGACACGGGTTGAGAGAGCCATTAGCAAACAAAAGAATGTATTTGCTTTGCTTGTGGTCGAGAAAAAAGAGTGAGATAGAGCGACCCATACATTCAAAAATGCATTGCTTGTTGAAAGAATTTGCAGATGTGTTTCTAGAGGATTTGCCACCTGGATTACCTCCCATAAGAGGTATTGAGTATCAAATTGATTTAATCCCCTATGCTCCGCTACCAAACAAGCCAGCTTATTGATGCAATTGAGAGGAAACAAAGGAGTTGCAAAGACAAGTCGATAAGCTTATCCTCAAAGGATACGTCCAAGAAAGCATGAGTCCATGTTCTGTTCCAGCTCTACTTGTACCTAAGAAGGATGGTACATACCGAATGTGTGTTGATAGCCAGGCCATCAACAACATCACCATTAAGTATAGGTACCCTATACCTAGACTTGATGATATGCTTGACGAATTATATGGTTCTTTTGTGTTTTCAAAGATAGATTTGCGGAGTGGTTATCATTAAATCAGAAAGCGAGAAGATAGATTTCAAGACCAAGGGAGGCCTTTATGAGTGGTTGATTATGCCATTCAGATTATCTAATGCTCAAAGTACCTTCATGAGACTTATGAACGAGGTCCTCTGCTCTTTTATTGGTCAATTTAGGCGCATTTGGTAACGTTTCTGTTAAAAAATTGTTCTAGGGAACAGAAATAGAAAAAACTATTTATGCTCTAGGGAACAATTTTTGAACTTGTTCCGAGAATAAAAAATAAACAGAAACACGTTTGGTAAATTTGTGTTCTTTTTTTGTTTCTTTTAATTTTTTAATATTTTTATTTTATTTTTATCCATTTTTCTTTATTTTTTTCTCTTTTCTTTTTTTCTTCTTTTGGCCGGTGGCCGCCGACCGGCCAATGAGGGCTAGTGGCCTCGCCTAGCCACGACGAGGCTCGCCGGCCCCGGTGAGGCCGAGCCTCGCCGCGCCACCGCTAGGCCGGCGAGCCTCGCCAGTGGCTAGGCGAGCTCGGGCTCGCCGGATCTGGGTGAGCCCTCGCGGGGGCCGGCGATGCTCCGGCGAGGTCGCTGGACCTCGATGACATCATTGGCTCTCGACAACCGGTCGCCGACCATGGCTGAGGCCGGCAACCGACCAAAGAAAAGAAAAAGAAAAGAAGAAAAAATGAGAAGAAAAAAAGAGAAGAAAAAGAGAGGAGAGAGAAAATTTAATCTTAAAAATTGTTCTAGAAACAAGAAATATGTTTTTTTTTTTCTGTTCCAAATGTGTTCCTGAGAACAAAAAAATAGATTTGGAACAAAAATACAAACAAACGCGTTTCTGTTCTTTTTTTATTCCTTGGAACAAAAAAACAGGATTTTTGTTCATGAACATAAAAAAAGAACGTTAACAAACAAGGCCTTTGTTGTTGTTTATTTCGATGATATTCTTGTTTATAACAAGAACGATGAGGAGCATATCTCTCATTTAAAATAGGTCTTGAATGTCTTGAGAGAACGAATACTATTTGCAAAACGGAGAAATGTGAGTTCTTCTCTCCAAGCATTGTGTTTCTTGGTTATGTGGTTTCCAAAGATGGAATCTCTGTTGATCAAGCCAAGGTGGAAACTATGAAGACTTGGCCGGTTCTGAAGTCTATTTCTGATGTAAGAAGTTTTCATGGACTTGTTTCTTTCTATCGACGTTTCATCAAAAATTTTAGTGTCGTCATGGCTCCTTTAACTGAATGCATGAAGAATGGTGCTTTTGAATGGACAAAGACTGCTCAAAACGCCTTTGAGGTAATCAAGTAGAAACTTTGTGATTCCCCTATTCTTGCACTTCCTGATTTTGATAAAGTATTTGAAGTTGAGTGTAATGCAAGTGGAGTTGGTATTGGTGTTGTTCTAGTGCAAGCACAAAAACCATTGGCATATTTCAGCGAAAAGTTATCCAATTCCAAGAGGAATTATTCAACTTATGACAAAGAGTTCTATGCCATTGTCTGAGCTCTTGATCATTGGAGTCATTATTTGAGGCCAAAACAATTTGTCCTTCATTCTGATCATGAGGCACTTAAGTTTATTAGCGGCCAACGCAAGCTTAATTCTAGACATGCAAAATGGGTAGAATTTCTTCAATCATTTTCTTTTGTCTCAAAATATAAACCTAGGCACACTAATGTTGTAACAGATGCTTTATCAAGAAGATATTCTATGCTTGCTATTCTGGACTCTAGGATTCTTGAATTTCAATCAATGAAAGAACTTTATTCTGAAGATGCGGAGTTCTCATCCATCATCAACAATTGCAAGTGGGGAGTTCAAGGTATATATTCTTTGCAAGATGGGTTTCTTTTTAAAGGAAATCAATTATGTATCGCGAAGAGTTCTTTTCGCGAATTGCTTATTCGAGAGGAAATTGGTGGAGGATTGGCTGGTCATTTTGGAATTAACAAAACTCTTGAGGTTCTTCAAGAGCATTTCTATTGACCAAAGATGAGTGGAGATGTGCATGCTATCATCTTGAGGTGTGCAACTTGTCAAAGATCAAAAAGTCATTTCCATCAAGGTTTGTATACTCCACTTCCGGTACCATTGTAGCCCTGGGAAGATGTTAGCATGGATTTCATTGTGGCTCTACCAAGAACTCAAAGAGGGAAAGATGCTATCATGTTGGTCATCGATCAGTTCTCTAAAATGGCTCATTTCGTGCCATGTCACAAGACTAATGATGCATCTCATATTGCTGAATTATATTTCAAAGAGATTATTCGCATTCATGGAGTACCAGAGACCATTGTGTCAGATCGTGATTCCAAGTTCTTAAGCTACTTTTGGAGGACTCTATGGAGAATGCTTGGTACAAGACTCTTATTCAGCATAGTTTGTCATCCCCAAACTAATGATCAAACGGAGGTGACAAATTGTACTCTAACCACTCTTCTTTGTGGTATGGTGAGTAAATCGTTAAAAGATTGGGATTTAAAGCTTGCGTATGCTGAATTTGCTTACAATCTCGATCGCCAAGTATACTACTGGTCGATTGCCATTTGAAGTTGAGTATGGAATTAATCCTCTCAACACCCATTGATTTGATTCTAATTCCATCTAACTCTCAAGTAAGCTTTGATGGCAAGAAAAGAGCCGAATCAATGAAGAAGCTCCATGAGTAGATTCGGTCCAAGATTGAAAAGGCCAATGAATCTTACAAGAAGAAAGCTAATAAACATTGCAAGAAGACTCAATTTCAACCGGGCTATCTTGTGTGGCTTCACTTGAGAAAAAAGAGATTTCCATTTTGATGAAAGAACAAGCTGCCTAGAGCTGATGGTCCCTTTAAAGTTATTGAACGAATTGGTGATAATGCTTACAAGATTGATCTTCCAGGAGAGTTTGGAGTTTCAGCAACATCCAACGTGGGAGACCTTTCTCCTTACTTGGAGGATGAAAACCTTCTAGATTTGAGGACAAATTTCAAACAACCCAGGGAGGATGATGCAGGAGCATCCAATGTAGCTCCATCGACCAACTTAGAACCATCAATGCTTATCCAAGCCAATAAAGAAGTTGGGTATTATGTGCTTCAATTTATCATTTTGAATGAATAATGTTAATTACTTATCGGTACTTTGTGGTATATCGATAGCTATCAATGGGAGGTCATTTTAGATGTCTTGTATGACCAATTGATGAAGTTTCAGGAGAATTATTTTCTAGTCAAGGGAGGAGCTCGAATTTTGGGAAGGCTAAAGGTTCGCGAATGCGGTTCAAGAATATGGAAAGCTAATGGTTCGAGAATGCGGAAGGCCGAAGATTAAATGCATTTTAGTTCTCGTGTTAATAAAGGCTTTTATTAAGTTCCTAGGTGTTTTTATTTTTATGTATCTCAAGAGTCGAACGTTTAAGTTCCTAGGTCATTCAAGTTTGTTTTTAATATTTTCTAAGGCTAAAATCCTCCTGTAAATAGGAAAAACTATCTAATGTAGAGGAGATACGAATTTTATGAATGAAAATAGTGAGATTTCCTCTGCTTGAGTGAACATCTTCGGAGAGTGGATAACTCATTTCGGTTTCTTTATCCTTGGAGCGTAGATCACTCCTTGGTGGTGAGCCAAGAAGCCCTTTATCCTTGGCTAGTGGAATCTTTAGGCCTTGGTGGTGAGCTTCTACTATCCCGAAGTCCTTTATCCTTGGCTGGTGGAAGCTTTAGGCCTTAGTGGTGAACTTCGTAAATCTCGATTCTCTTCTTCAGTTGGTAGCGTGTCCTTTATACCTTGGGAGGAGATTGTTCTATCTTTTCTTATTCCCATTTGTTTCTTCACCGTATATACTACTCTATACACTTAACCACAAAATCTCCTCTGAAAAATTTCCGTTCTTGAATCACTCACCCCATCACGCATCAATCACCAACCAAATCCACAATAGAACCAAGTATGGTTTATTGAATAGTGTCAGACACCTGGAGTGCCAAAACTTGGCACGGAGAGACATTTAAGTGTCAAAAGTTAGGGAAGTGACACTTAAATATCAAAATCAGAGAAAAAATGATCCATTTTCCCCTAGGCAAAATGGATTATTTAAGTATCAATCTAGCCAAAATGCTGACATAGCAATTTTCTAGCAAAATAAATGCAAAACGACGTCGTTTTGTCTTTGATGTGGTAAATAATTAATATAAAAATTAATAAAATTAAATTAAAAAACTAAATTTATTTAAAACGTTTAAAATAAAAATACAAATATATTTTTTTTTATATATATTTTTAAAAGAGGAGGGAGGGGAGGCGGCTCGGGGTTGAGCCCTCACCACCACCGCCTCCTCGCCATCGTCGGGAAGGGTCAACGACGGAGGGGGGAGGGTCAGCTGGGGTTGCCGGCCCTTGGCCGACCGGTGGCGAGGGCCCATGAGCTCTCACCGGATCTAGGCAAGGGCTCGCGGGTTCTCGCCACCTCCTTGTCGTCACCAGGATGGGCCAACGACGGTGGGGGGAGCGTCGGTTGGGGTTGTCGGGCCTTAGCCAAGGGCCGGCGACCCCAGCCGATCGATGCCGAGGGCCTGCGAGCCCTCGCCCAGATCTAAGGTGAGGGCTCATGGTTCCTCATCACCTCCCTGCCATTGCCAAAAAGGGCTAGCGATGGTGAGGGGAGCGTCAACCGGGGTCATCGAGCCCTGGTCAGGGGCTGGTGATCTCAGCTGACCGATGACAAAGGCCCGCGAGCCCGAGCCCAAATATGGGGCAAGGGTCACGACCCTTGCCCAGATCCAGCGAGGACCTCGCCGTCACCGGGAAAGGCTAGTGACAATGGGGGGAGCATCGGCCGAGGTCGCCGGGCTTGGCCAGGGGCTGGCGACGACGGTCGACCGGCATCGAGGGCTCGTGAGCCCTCGCCCAGATATGGGGTGAGGGTTAGCGGCCCTTGCTCGGCTGAGCCAAGGTCGCCACCCGTTGAGGTGACCCCTTAGCGGGTGGTAACCCTTGGCCCGGCCGGGCGAGGGCCACCGATCCTCGTTGAATCTAGGCAAGGGCTTGGGCAAGGGTTGCGGCCCTCATCCAGATCCGGCAAGGGCTTGCAAGCCCTTGTTGTTGGTTGGCCAAGGGCCGACGACCCTGGCCGAGCCTCCCCCCTTCGTCGCCAGCCCTTCTCATGGCAGCGGGGAGACGGCATCGGCAAGGGCTCAGCCCTTAACCGCCTCCCTTTCACGCATCCTTTTTTTTTTTTAATATTTGTATTTTTATTTTAAATGTTTTAAATAAATATAGTTTTTAATTTAAATTTATTAATTTTTTATTACGTCAGCACTAAAACGACGTCTTTTTTGCTTTGTCTAGCTACATCGGTGTGCAAAACGATGCCGTTTTGCACTTATTTCGCCAAAAAATTACCACGTCAGCATTTTGGTCAGATTTTGGCCGGATTGGCATTTAAGTGATCCATTTTGTTCCGATTTTGGCACTTAAGTGTCGCTTTCCTAACTTTTGACACTTAAGTGTCCCCCGTGCCAAGTTTTGATACTTGAGTTGTACTTCTCCCGTTTATTGAAGAAGTCTAACAACGATCGGGATTAGATATGGGTGTATTATACTCTTTTTTTATTTATTTATAGGAAATCACATAATAAATGTGTCAAAAATCAGCCTTTTCTAAGAAATTTCAAAATTCCGTACTTTGCATTTTTTATTGGAGACTATTGAACACATTATTCAATTTATATCTCAGTGTGGGCAAGTAGCGATAAATGAGTTTTTAATATTTAGGTTATTTCCTTTGTTTTTATCAAAAACTGTCTTTACCTAGTAAACCAATTTATCATTGAATTCGTTGTGTTATTGGGCAGAGAAGACAATTCCACTCTCAAGTTTATAGAACAATACCTGAAATATTGATTGTTGATTTGACCAGACTCTATCAACACAACGATGAGTTCGCTGATCAATTTGTTGCTTGATGCTAGGAATAAACACCTTACTTCCCTCTTCGAAAAAAATTGCATGATTTTGGCTTTTGATGGATTCAAATTCAATCTAAGAGAAAAGTTCGAAGACCAAGATTTTATTAATTTATTTCAATTGACAACAAGAGTGTCTAAGTATGAGCAACTTCTTAAAGACAGAGATAAAGGGTCACCTAAAATTTTGCACAAAACATGGGTTTAGTGGAAAATTAAAAGTTAGCATATAAATCTGACCCAAATGAAAACATTAAAATAAATGTGGCAAATATGATGTTTGACGAGCCTTACATTCGTTGATCCTTAAAGCTTGCCAAGAAAAAGAAGAAGAAAAAAAGGCTAGGGGTAAAGACATTCAACTTTTCTAGTACGACATTAGCAAGTTGGACGAAGTCTTCAATTTACTCTTAAAAAATAGCTTGATAGAATTAACAGAAATTGTCTTAAGTGGAAAAGATTTGGTAAACAAAAAATATTTGAAGTGATACCACTCATGCAGCAAGAGCACAATTAATTATGTTGTTTTTAAGAAAGCAACTCAAGAGGTAATTTGGCAGGGAAGATGACAAGGGGACATATGATAACCCTTGATGATCTAATTTAAAAAATAAATAAATGATTGATGAACATTCCATTCTTTTAAAATGGGACATATGTTGAGACCAACAATGATTTACTTTATTCACCCATGCATGGCTGCGCTGGTTGAGGCGTACTCCCTGATTTGGCCACCAGGTCAGGGGTTCGACTCCCTAAGTCATTCATGACTCTTAGAGTAGTTCTATGATTTAAGCGGGGGGCCTCGGCGGTGGGTTGCTGGGCCAGTCTCCCTCGAGGTATAGTCGATGCCGTGCTCCCGTAAGGTGAGCTAGGCCGAATCCTCGGCATAAAAAAAAAACAATGATTTACTTTTTGTTATAATCTACATGTGAATCGATGATAGCAAAGTTGGTGAATAACAAGTCATTGATGAAAAGAGCAATTCACTACTTGAAGAGAATCACCAACTTGCCATATTGATAATGAACATCAGTTTCAATGAAAACCTTTACATGTAACTGCCAAGTTATATTTTCTTATATGTAATTTCTCTTAGATAAGTGTTACTAAATAATAAGAAATTGTGGATAATGTAACTTTTAGTAACCGCGGATAAGATTAGGAAACTATTTGCTCTGAAGATATGATCAAGAAGTTATTTTCAAAAATTCAATAATGTTTGAAACGGTCAATTTTAGGCTATCAATAGCCACATTGCACTTTATAGAAAGGCCTCTCAATCAATTCAAGAACTTAACGTTCTCACAAATTTATCATTTATCATTATTTTCTTGAAATTGCCTTGGTTAGACATGATTATCTCTATTTTTGGTACCTTTCAATTCCTTGTCATTTACCATCCTATCTAAAATCAACATAGGACCGTTCATATTCTCTGTCAATTCACTCATCGATTCATCAATAATTCGAAAGATAATTCTTCGACACTTACGCGAAACAAGAGCATCAGATCTTGGAAAATCCAGTGAAGACAATTAACTTTCAAGCCCAACTCAGCATCATCAATTTACCAATCCCATTTTTTAATTGTGAAAGCAAAGAGAGTAGACTTGATCCATCCAAGGAGCATAACGTGATCCAATGGGTCGAGCGAGAAGAAGACGACCAAGACGAAGTTTCTGAATCTGAAGGGTAAATGCTGTTAGCATGCACGGCTGGGGGGCTGAATTTTAAGTTCTTGTGTATTTTAATGTGGCTCCTAATCTTATGTCTTTAATTTTTTCTAGTCCCTATTTCTCTAACGTTGTATAGTCAATACTTTAACTAAGTGGTGCAATCTCCATTGTAGAATCCAGACTCCTATTTGATGGAATATGGAGACCTGGGTCCTTGGAGTGTCAAAACTTGGTACAGGAGATACTTAAGTGTTAAAAAGTAGGAAATATACACTTAAGTGGCAAAATCAATGGGGAGGCGATGGTGAGTGCTGAGGCCTTGCCATTTGCAATCTTCATCTCCTCTTTTTTTTTTTTTTTTTTTTTTTTTTTAAAATAGTAATTTGATTTAATTAATATTTATATCAAAATTCAAAAAAGAGGCAAAATAATGTCATTTTGGTTTTGCTTTGCTAACTTAGTAGCAAGTTATATTATTAAAAAATTTCCATATAGGATTTTTGGCCAAGGTCGTTAGACTTGGCATTTAGATATCCCAATTTTCAAAAAAAATGGAAGCGTATTTTTTTTATAACTTTTGACACTTGAATGTCCTTCAGTACTAAATTTTGGCACTTGCGCTATTATTTTGCCATCATATATGAGATTTCCTCCTCAAATTAGCGACTTCCTTCAATTTGGTTTTTCATCAAATTCTCTGGTGGTCAACTTCATAATTTATTTGCCTTTGATTGGTGAAAGATTCCTTTTTGCCCTGGTGGGACCTGAAAAATAAAATGTAGGGTCAAATTTTGGCAAAAACTAAAGAATCTTATGAATAAGAGGGTATTGCCCGACAACTATAAGTAACACTTGTTTCAAAAGGCGAACTCTCTCAAACAACATGAGATGAGTATTGAGGAATACAGTAGAGAGTTTTAAACATCTCCTTGTGAAGTGCGACGTACTAGAGATGCAAGGGCAGACTACTGCTTGCTTCCACGGAGATACGAGCAAGGATATTGTTGATTTGGTTGAGCTTCAACTAAATTGATCAAGAGCAGACTATTGCTCGCTTCCACAGAGATATAAGCAAGGATATTGTCGATTTGGTTGAGTTTCAAGTGGTCCTTTGAAGACGTTTACAAGCAACCTGTGAAAACGGAGAAACAGTTAAGGATACTAGGAGATTTTCGACTAAGTGTTCAATTAAGGGACATCATTCTTTAAGGGGGCCTCTTCCACCAATGTCGAAAATTCATTGAAAAAGGAGTTAAAAAAAGAGAAGTCAACATAGTTTGTCAAAGAGCTCCACAAACAATCAGAAGTCAACATAGTTTGCCACCAAGATGAGGACGAGCCTGAATCTGAGGAGCAAAACGTAATCGTGGAACAAGCTAATGGAGGAGAGTTACAGGTCAAAATATAATTCTTATTAAAAGACTCATAAATTATCATGTTAAAGAAACTCGTGTCCCTTTCTTTTTTATGTAAGTGGAAATATATCGCATTGACTCCTCCAATTACTCGCGCAATTGACAGCATCGGTAAAAGTATTGGCACCATGGTGAAACGTAGATTTCCTATTACTCCCCAAAAAATCAGCGTGGATCTAAACTGTTCTAAAAGCAGCATAGCGGTCAAAACATATCGTAATGCAAGAATTGTATGAAAATATGCAATTTTGCGAAAATTGATGTTGGCGTAACTCTCTTTTTGACATGTAATTTCCTTGATATAAGAAAATGGCTTAGATAATTTCTTACAAGGAACAGGCCATGAAATCAAATGCTCCACTCCATGGGTAATGTCCATGGTGCGTCTAGTTGGGAACCTCTGTTTCCCTCTCTCCAATCTTACAAGTTTGTGGAAGAGAATCCATTGAATATGGAGAACCGGCACATTGGATAGGTTCAGAGTGGGCATTTGTAATAATTCACTAGATAGAGTCTAGTTTCCAATTGGCACCTATGAGTATGGGGTAGGTTCGTATCCACCTTGTACTCCATATTATGTACTCTATGTAGGGCACTTTCTAAAATGATTGACATTCTGGATGTATTATATAATATTTAACAAAATATGCATATGTATTTTAATATTTTTAATGTTCTCTTTTCTTTGCAAAATTTACCTATTTAAATATGTGAACAGTAAGGAAGAAATATGCCATACTTCATGTTTGATGTTATTATGTCTTAGTGATGAGTGAAGGGAATTGAGATATTACGAAAATTTGTTTGCCGGGACAAGTGTCTGTTTAGGTTTTCTGAAACGATTGATGGAAAGGTTTTAAATGGATGTGGGCAGGTAGAAAATGAAGTTGGGATAGATGGAGTTCACCAACAAGACTTAAAGAAGCATGCTGTCAGTCAAGGATAAATAACCTTACATGAAGTTCACCACCTACTCCTAGACATAAAAGACTAAGTCACCAGCTAAGGATAAAAGACTTTGAAGAAGATGAAGTTCACTACCAAGGCCTAAAAAAACACCATCAATGGAATTGGATAAAGAATCAAAGATAGATATTTACTCACTTCAAGAAGCATTATCAAATCCAAGTCTTGTTCGTTCAAATGAGATTGCACCTCTATAATTACTCTTGAACTGTTACATAATTATAACTCTTGAAAATGTCAACACACTTAAAACTCATAGAAACTAAGAATCATTCCCGACAATACACTTAAGACTCAAATTAAGACTTGGAACCAACAATGCAATTAAGACGCTTAATAACTATGACTAAATGCATTTTGCTAAGAGCAATTGCATGGTAACTAGTATTAGACCCTCCCATTTTATCCACCAACCAGTCAAATAGCCACCTTAGAAAATCAACAAACAATCATGGAAACAGACCAAAAAGCCTCTAGTTGTTAGGTAGTCAGGAGCATGAAAGTCAACAACAACTAGTCTTATAAATCGACAATTAGGTAGTCCACGGCAACTATACAATCAAAAGACTTAAATTTGGACACATTGAATCAAGTTGTAGCTGAAATTGACATTTGCTTGCATGAGTAATGATTGGGCATGAGTTGCGCTTGAAATTTGTTTAATAGAATTTGATGCTTCCGCATCACTTAGGATTATGCTAATGGAGATGTACTTTTACATATTATGTAATGCCTCAATGGTTTATATTGAAGGCTGAATGTGTTAATACAATCGAATTATAACAATATGAACCGGTATTTTAAAAGAGAAAAAATTATTGAAGAGTATTAATGGTACCTTGAGGACCATGGAACTGACGCAAGAGAAGAACGTAAAATTCTTTTTTCTTATCCGCAAGCTAGTGGTTAGTTGTATTTTTTGGAAACCCCCGCCCACATTATTGCTGACTCCTTTCCCTTTTAGTCAAGCTAGTGTATAAGCAAAACGAACAGAGCTAGAATTATATCGATTCTCTAAATGATTTTATTTGTGCGGAGGTTAAAAAAAAAAAAATACGCTCTTTCGGAAGAGATACTGTTTTACCAATGAGTCACGAGAATCTAACATGTTTATATCTTTCGATTTTTCATAAAGTGGTAACAAAAAGTCAAAGTTATTAGTTGGTTGAAATAACCAAATAAATGCCTTGAATGGTCTCAATGGGAATAGCCAAAATGGATATGAGATAGAGATACATTGACTGGGTTGCAGGGTACTTTTTCAGACCCAAAACGGAAGATCTGGTTTTAAAAATTTTATATCGGTGAACATAGGTCGCTTTCAGGGTAGAGCATAAATTCCCCCGTATCATATTCATTGAAGACAAATTAAGAAGATTTGCAGAAGTGGTCTTTCATTTTCAGGCTAATGACATGTAGGTTCTCTTGGTTATTTGATTGTATAACAAATTAAGATGTGCCTCATCCCACAGTGAAAAGATGTGAGTGCATATGTGAATGAGATTTGACACTAATCAACGGTCATTTTTTTAATTAAAATTAGGATTTATTTTTATAAAAAAAAATAACCATAGCATTTTGTTGAAACAGTGTAACATAAGGAGTTACAGCTTTTTTATTTATTATTTATTTAATTTCGAATTTTATTATTTCATCCAATGGTTATCTTAGAATTCATACCTATTCAGATATGATTTCTTAATCCTAAGAAGGTTGTATTTGTTCAGATATAACTTCCCCTTTTTAGTATAAATTATTGAATGATTAATATCTTGAAAAACTCCAAACTGTTATACTTGTGATAAATTTACCCAAAATTATTTTTTTTATCACTAAAAAACCCCAAACCCGTATACCGTGACAAATTTACTTCGACTAACTATAAAAAAACCCTAAACTGGTGCATTTATGACAAATTTACCCAAAACTAATTTATTTGATCACAAAAAACCAAAAACTAGTAAATTTGTGACTAATATACTCTCCGCTAAATTGGATTAATACCACAAAAAAATCACAAAAGTTGTAAATTGTGACAAACGGTGCGTAAAATCCTAAATTAGTATATCAGTTAATTGTCATGTGTCATTTAATTTAATAATTTGATAGTAAAATTTAACAAAAACTGACAAAGGCTAAATTTGTATAAGTATACCAATTTTGGGTAAATTTGTCAAAAGTATATCAGTTTTGGGTTTTGGTGGTAAAAAAAAATAATTTTGGATAAATTTGTTAGAGGAGTACCAATTTAGGATTTTTAAGGGTATTAACCCATTATTGAATGTGTCTATTCAACAATAAATTTCTTCTTCCATTTTTGTTTTCTTTTGAAAGAATATACAATCATTGTTTCTAATTATTTCATATGAGAGACCCTGAAAAATACTAGAATTGTTATCCAATATTCTCATTGAGACTTTATTATATCATGGTAGAAATTTACCAATGACCATTAGCAACGTTGTGGGGGTAAATAAATCATTAAAAAAAGTAATATCATATCTCAAAATCCGACTTGATTGCTTTATCCACTTTCAAAGTCATATTTTCAAATAATTTTAAGTATGGCTTCATTGTTCTTTGCGATCGTTCGTCATATTTTTTCCAACAATTTTAAGGATTATTCGTATTTTTGTTTTACAAAGTGCGGGATTGTTAGTAGTTGGTTTGTATAACAAACTAAGAGATGCCTTGTCTCACATCAACAAGATGTGAGTGCGCACGTAAAACGAGATTTGACATTGACCAACAATCATTATTTTATTTATTAAAATTTTGATACATTTTTATGAAAAATTAACAATAGCATCCTGTTGAAACAGTATGATTGTTCACGAATGAGTTACGGTTATTATTTATTTAATTCCGAATTTTATTATTTCATCCAACGGTTATCTTAGAGTTTATACATGTTCAGTATGACTTCTTAATCCTTGAAAGGTTGTATCTGTTCGGATTTAACTTCTTGTTTTTGCTATAAAATATTGAACGTGTCTATCTAATAATAATATTCTTCTTCCATTTTCGTTTTCTTTTGAAAGAATATACAACCATTGTTTTTAATGTTTTGACCTTAGAGAAATACTAGAATTGCTGTCTAGTATTCTTATCGAGAATTTGTTGTATTGTGGAGAAAATTTGCCGGTGACTATTAACAACATTATGGGGCAAAAAATTTCTTAAAGAAATGACATCACATCTCAAAATCTAATTTGATTGTTCTATCAAATTTTGAAGCCATATTTTCCAATAATTTTAAGTCACTTCATTATTCTTCCCGATTATTCATTATAATTTTTCCAACAGGTTCAACTTAGGGGAAGGTCTTCTTTTAAGTGCTGGGTACATTTATGTGGCGAATTTCTGGCTTCAATCATCTCCTACTCTCGAAGTCAAGCATCATCTCCTTGACGACTGGTACATGATCGCGGGAGATTTTACATCATTAAAAACGATCCTCATTGTGATGCAACAATTCTAACATCGCTTCTCCCACGTGAATTTCTTGAGTGATGATTGGGTTTTAGAAAGAGATTATATGGCGACAAATGGTGATCCTTAATAATAGTCGATATAGAAGGCGGAAAAGTAGTTGGCAATATTGGGCTATTATTAGTTCGTAAAAAGTTATATTTTCGAAATCATTATAAAGATCCCTTTCAAAGCACGGGAAGATTAATTATAGCTTATCCCATCCCACTCAATAGGCCAGAATATTGGTGCATCCGTCAGCAACTTCAAAGCCCAGGTAGACAATTGAAATTGATGATGTGACGTCCGCGGCTGGAAAACAATATTGGAACGCAGTTTTTAAAGAGATAATCCTAGCAAAAATCCTAATTTTCTCCCATGAGACATTAATAGCCCAATTTCATTCATCTCACTAACACCTCAAATTTGTACTAATGACTTAAAAGTACATTTTGTTAGGCTTCGTTCCTGATGGCCATTATAAATCTAACGTAGGATTGTTTATATGAATGAAATTGTGAATACTGGAGTGATAGAAACAAGTTTGGAGATGTCGGTGGAACGAAAGAAAATTAAGGTATTAGTGTCCCATAGCAAAGTATTGAGAATTTTGATGGGATAATTTCTTTTCTTTTTAACTGTGAATCGAAGAAGCAACAATTATTTTAGCATTTCGAGTTTATTATGTTATATTCTCTCTCCTATCTTTGAATTGTCTGCTTTAGGAAGGTGCAAGGAATTTGGTGCCAAAACTTGGCAAATTTATAGGCAATGGATCCATTTGATGTTCTTGTAATTTGTTAAGGTGAATATCATAATTGACCTTCTCTTGACTTTGAATTCTACTTGTGTTGACTAAAATCTAAATCAGGCAAAGCAGTGATGCTTAATTTACTCATCATATTATAAGTTGGTCATTGAATAAAGAAGTAGGCTAGACTGTCGTTTTTAACCACATTGATAATTAGCTAAGGTAGTTCTTTTCATAGATTTGAAAGTGCATTTGCTACATTATGTGAATTTCTCTCTTGTATGAGATGTAGTCTACTTTCTTTTTCGGTATAAAATATAGATAATATCAACATAATAAGAATCGAGATTACGTAGTTGAACTGTTCAGGTGATGTAGGAGCATTAGAGCTTGGAAATTTTACTGACGACAATCAACTCACAAGCCCAAGTCAAATATCGTCAATTGACTAAGCCATTTGTTAATAATGCAAGTCAAGGGAGTAGACTTGATCCATCCAAAGAGCATAACGTGATTAAACGAGTCCAGTAAAGAGGAAGACATCCAACGATGGAGTTTCTAGAATTTAAAGAGTTAATGCCATTTGTTTCAATGTGTTTCGTAGTTCGTTTGTCTTTAGTGTTTTCTAGTTACTTTCTTTAATGTTTTTTTGTAAGTACTTTTAAATAGGTGGGGTGACATCCTGAAATTTGTAATTCTGTTTTCAATTTAATAAATCGGGCATTTCATCAACGCGCCTATAGTGTTGTTCTCAGAGCTAATTACTCCTAAGATAATTAGACTATCTAGGGAAGTCATTAAGGAATTTTAATGCAATAGACTTGAGAATTCAACAAAAAATCCACTACTCGATCGTGCTTATCTGTAGAGATCATTACGGTACAATAAAGATCGATTAGAAATCAGAAATAGGTCGGTTTGACTGAGATGTGTGGTTAAACGTAGGTGATTCCACCAAATTGAGAAATTTTCGTCAATCAGCACTAGACTGATTTTTCTGTCGTTTTAGTACCCTATGTCCATATTTCAATTTTCAAGATTTTTTATAATAACCAAGAGTCGCCAATGTGTCGAAAATGTTTATTGTGACTCGAACAAAATCAACCACGGGTCATTGGCACTAAAAATTTCTAAAAACTACCCGGTAGCCTAGGTCATGCTAAAATCGCGCCAAATTGAAATTAACCGCGAATTTGAATTCAATTTCAAAAATTGAAAGTTTTGTCATGTCACGAGTCATTTTAGGAACGTCAACTCAATTTCCGAAGATTTTTCTGCAAACTAAAGTTTTGGCGGAAAAAGTCGATATATGGCCGTTTTCGACCGGGAAAATCAAAGGACATTTTTTTAATCATGAAATTGGGATGTGAGCAGGATCTATTGGCGAGGAAAAATGCCAATTTGATCAGGGACTCGATAATTAAATTTTTAGAGGCCAAATAGAGTTAATTCATGATAGAATTGAAGTGGAAGTTGTGGGAAATCAAGCTAAATTCATATACCCCATGACCCACAGCATTTGGACCACTTCAAAGCTTCTAGAAGAAGACTAGGCTACTGGAAATGTGGTTGTGGAGGCCAGCTGCTTGGTGGGACACACCAAATGGGACAAAGAAATGAGAGAGTGACCATGGTGGCCCCCTCCTTACTTAGCCGGTTCCCTCTCTTTCTCCCTGCCTTCACCCGTCGACCTCCCCCTTCCTCTTATGTTGTTCGAAGCTTCAAAGACTCAGAAAACCAATCAGCATCTCCCTCCTTCGTCATAGCCACCCGCCGGACAGCCACCGCAACCCGTTGTTCCCTTGTGTGCTCGCCTGCTCATCGCGCATCACTGCCGTCCTAACCGTGCTGTCTTACCTAGCTCGTGCATCTAGCAGGTCACCAGGACGTCGTGCATTGCCATTGTGGTTGCCAGAGCCACCGCCTACCACCGCCTAGACCCGCTTCAGCCCCTCCGCCCGTCTCTGCCCATTTCCACCTCAGCCAGCCCCAGAGCAGCCTTCTCAGCCCCTGACCAGAACCGAACAATAATGGGTCTCTAAGCCGCTGTTTGGCCTGTTTCTGAGCTCTTCCTGACCTCGCTTGGTGGTGCCGCTTTGGGATTTGTGGACCCTCTCCGCGTCCCCGTTGTTTTGATCCAAGCAGATCTTTAATCAAGTGAGTTTAATTCACTAATCATTGCTTAGTAATTTAATGACATTTAAGGATTAATTAGTTTAGACTAAGTATGGATTAGTTGGATAGTTAGAACAGATTAGCAATTTTATTAATTGTCATTGCATGTTAGGTGGTTAGAGTAGTGTAATTAGAGCCTAGACAAGCTCTAGTATTTATCTAGAGTGGTTCGGAAATTTTCCGGGCCCGTCTCAGCTTTTAATTAGGCGTTATGAGCCTAAGTGTGCATTTTTAGTATTTAATAATTAATTTCCGTATTTATTTATTTATTTATTTTCTGAAAGTTAGACCGAGATAGCTGGTAACTAAAATTTTATGCTGTTGTATTGGTGGGATTGATTTATTTAATTGATTGCTATTTTGTGCAATCGAGTGTGATTTACAATTTTGGGATATTTATCTCAAAATTTATTAATTTATGTATTTAATTAGAAAATAATTGACCATTGGTTTACAGCATCAAAAATGTTTTTATCGACTATATAAATGGTGAGAATTTTGAAAGTAAAGATATTATATTTTTGGCTGAGGCCAACCGTGTGCCCACACACTATTATTTTTATTGGGTATTTTTAACACGAGAAAAATAGGCCAAGGTATTATATTAATTGAAGAATTTAATTGTGAAGTACAATGTCGTTGGCCTCAATTAACAACCGAAGTATGGCTATGCCTATTGGGCCATAATTAACCGTCAAAGTATGACTGTGCCTACTGAGCTGTAATTTATCACCAAACTTGGAACAGGCTGTGTCCATTGGGCCGTAATTCACCACTGAACATTTAGTAGGCCGTGCCCGTTGGGCCGTGATTAATAGTTGGAGTGAGTAATTGAAATGACTGTGTAATGGTCTTGATGACATGAAATCGACTAGGTCGATTGATCAATGAATCGATCTAGTATGATGATTTTAAATGTTGATGTGATTCGATGAAGTGTACTGACTTGCAGGAAGGAACCGAGGCAAAAGTAAGTTCTTTGATTCGTGCTTGTACTTAGGTAACCCTTGGGGCATATTTTCTTCCTAGTGAGGACTTAGGGGGTTAAACTTGCTTAGACATTGTCTCACCCCGTTGTGGGATAACAATTTCAGGTCCCTAGATGGTAGCTCTTCTTGAGCGTTTTGGTCAACCGAAGAAGATCACAGAACACGAACAGGTACTCTATATTCTGATTCATGGGCACCCTAGAGGTCTGGTCTATGAGCTCGTGAAGTCTGTGGTCTGGGTTGATGAGGCTTTACCCCATAAGGTACCTCATTGATACAGATCATGGTATCGTCGTGAGTGGCATGGGTAGAAAGAGGGTCCTATTCCGGAATCCGAGGCACTTGTGTATGTGTTGGAGGTTGCTTTTGGGAAAGGCACTACAGATCCCCCTGAAGGTTCAATGGTAGACCCAGTGGACTCGGATCTTGAAGACCCAGGAACTCCAGTGTACTTGGAGGAAGGCTCTAATGTCAGTGAAGAGGTGGAGGAATCTGTAATTTTATAAACCCCTTGTTTTGCAGACCTTGTTTTTATAGAATGGTTTTGTAATGACATGGCTTAATATATATATATATATATATATATATATATATATATATATATATATAAGCGTGTTGTGATTTTCAATTCGAAAAATTATGGCTCTGCTTTTCTATCCCATGTTGTTGTTATCTGGAGATTATTTATTTGTTTCTGTATGCGTATTAAAAACTGAATGGGTCGACGATGCGTTCTGGAATGTCGTTATTTAATCGACCATGAAGGGATGAGTACATGCTTGGAGGATCGGGGTGTGACATATGGTGCAATCTCCATAGTAGAATTCAAATTTGAATTTGATAACATTTCCATCTCAAGTGAGCGAATCCCCTCAATCTGGTTTTTTATCTAATTCTTTGGCGGTGCACCTTATGGTTCTTTTACCCTTAGCTGTGGAAGATTCCTTTTTGCCTTGGTGGAAAAATCTGAAAAATCAAATAATCAGATAAGGAAAAGGTAAGGTCAAATCTTGGCGAAAACTAAAGAAACTTTTAAAAAAAGAGAGGTTCTTTACTTGACAACTATAAGCAAGACTTTTTTTTTAAAAAAAAAGTTGAACTTTCTTAAGCAACATGAAATAAACATTGATGAGTATATCAAGAAATTTGAACAACTCCATATGAGGCGCAGCATACCAGAGATGCAAGAGCAGAGACCATTGCTCTCTTCCTTGGAGGAATGAAGGGAGAAGTGTTAAAAAAGTCCTAAACCTTTTGTATTTATACCAATTTAGTCCTAAACCTTTTTTTGGTGCTCATTTAGTCCTAAACCTTTTTACGTTATGCCAATTCAGTCATTTCTAGCCAATTTTAGCCGAATTTTGTTAACTGGACACCGGCCGGCTGACGTGGTCTGATCGGTGTTAACATTGACAATTTTTAATAATTTTAATATTTTTGAATTTTTTTTCTTTTTCTTTTTCTTTTTTTATTGTTTTTTTTTTCCTTCTCCTCCTCCTTCCTCTAGCCGATCGTCAAACCTTGGCGACTAGCCAGAGGCGATAGCCGACGAGGTCAAGGTCAACCTCGCCAACCACCTCGCCAGTGGCTGCGAGAGCAACCTTGCGTTGGCAAGGGTTGAGCCTCGAGGGCGAGCCTTGCTTGCCTAGCGCAAGGCTGCCCTCAAGGCTTGGGTGGCGAGGGCGAGTCCCACCAGCTCGGCATGAGGCCACCGCCTCAAGCTGGCCTCGTGCCGGGCTAGCAAGGCTCGCCCTCGCTGGCCTTTGGGGAGGCTTGACCCTCGCCAAATCCAACGAGGGTGAGCCTCGTCACCCTCGCGGCCACTGGCGAGGTGGCCGGCAAGGTTGACCTCGACCTCGCTGGCTGTCACCTCTAGCCGGTCACCGAGGTCTAGCAACCGGTTGGAGGAAGGAGGAGGATAAGGGAAAAAAAGAAGAAAAAAAGCAAAAAAAAAAAAAAAAAAAAAGTCAAAGAAAATATTCAAAAATATTAAAATATTATTAAAAGTTATTTACATCAGCGATCAAGCCACGTCAGTCAGTCAGCAAAATTCAGCTAAAATTGATCGAAAATGACTAAATTGGGATAACATAAAAATGTTTAGGACTAAATTGGCACCAAAAAAATGTTTATAACTAAATTGTCACAAATACAAAAGGTTTAGGATTTTTTTAACACTTCTCTCGAGGAGTGAACAAAGATATTGCTGATTTGGTTGAGCTTCAAACATAGTGGTCCGTTGAAGACATTTGCTAGCAAGTTGTGAAAGTGGTGAAAGAATTAGGGTTGACGTGAGGTTTTCGGCTAAGCCTTCGGTTAAATGGACATCCTTCTTTAAGAATTGTTCTTCTAGAAAGATAGAGAATACATTTAAAAAGGAGCAAAAAGGAGAAGTCCCTATAGTTCGTCCAAGAGCTCCACGAAAAACGAAAAGGTTAAGGTAGAAAGTGCTTGTAGTGCCATAGCTATGGACATTTGCAAGTTGATCGTCCTAACTGGAAGGTTATGACCTTTAAGAAATTAAGGAAATTTGAAACTTCAAGAAGCTGAACAAGGACCAGACCAGGATGAGTTTGGATCCAAAGAACAAAGCAAAATCGTGGAACAAGCTGATGAAGGAGAGTTACGGATCAACATTTGATTATCTCATAAAGACTCCTAAATCAGCACTTACAAGAAACACGTCTACCTTTTTTTGAGATGCACCTGAAATTGAGTCTTTCAAGGGTGTGTGCGTAATCGACGCCATCAGTAGGAGTACCGGCAATATGATGAAACTTGAATATATTTCCCCCCGAAAATTAGTGTGGATCTAAACTGTTCTAAAAGTAGTATGGCGGCCAAAACGTGTCATAATGTAAGAATTGTATGAAAATTTGCAAAAAATAATAAAATAAAATAAAATAAAATAAAATGATGTTGGCGTAACTTTCTTTCTTTAACGTGCAATTTACTTTATCTAACAAAATAGGGATATTATGTAATTTCCCAGCATGTCACAAGGCCATGAAATTACCTGCTCCACTTCACTGGTAATGTACACGTAATCTACTTGGGAATCCCATCTCAGCTCTCCTATCTTATCAGTGTGTGCAAGAGAATCCGTCGAACTTGTGGCATTAGCATGACTAGGTAGGATCCAGAGTGGGCATTTTTTATTCACTGGTCAAAGTCCAGTTTTCAAAACTTTGGCACCAATGAGTACGGGGTAAGTTCTAGAATGTTGGGTCGTATCCATTTTATACCCCATGTATTGTACCCTATGTAGGGCACTTTGTCGAATGATACAATAAATATTATGTGCTGTATAAAATTTAAACAAATATGCATATGTATTTTAATTTCAATTTTCTCATTCTTTACAAAATTTACGCATTTAAGTGTGCGAAAAGATTGGAGGAAGCAATATATTTTACTTCATATTCGATGTTATTATGTCTCAGGGTTATGCTACTGATAGAACTGAAGCTGCACTTTATTTCATATAATGTAATGCATCAATCAGTTTATGCTGAAGGTTGAATGTGGTAAAAAATATAATCATGACAATATTATCTATTATATTTTTTCATTAAATTATAGAAGATTTATACATGGTATCTTAAGTCCGTGGAACTTACTGTTGGGATTTCATTTTGAAAAACATGAACACATGTATAGGAAAAATAGATCAAGAACCATTTGCAGCGGAAGCAATGACGCCCATACATGTATCTCCTTGACATTATTCGTGCATTTTAACAATAAGTACATAGACGTGAAAAGGAGGCTAATCACATTACCCTTGCACCATGCTCAAAAATTTGGTTTTGACGATCTTTATGAACATCCGATATCCTTACATCATTAATTCTAACGTTATTTAGATTCTGATTACGAACATTTGATCTTCTTGTAATGTTGGTTCTAACATTCTTCTGATCCGGATCAAATTTGGACTACAAATGCTTGGTGTCCTTGTAGCGTTGGTTTTAACATTCTTCAAATCTTGACAACAAATGTCTGATCTCCTCGTGGTGCTAGTTCTAATGTACTTTGGTTTTGATGTTCTTTAGTTCCAACCCCACAAATATCAAGCCTCTTGTTCAAATACACAACCAACTCGTGTCGAACAGAAGAAAGAAATTTGAGAGAGTTCACCACAACAATTCTGCTAGCAATTACTCTCATGTATGACTATTTGATTGATCATTATCATTGCACATGATCATTGAAAGACCTTCTATCAATTGCCTTTTATAACCAATCATAGATCACATTTATTTAGTTAATTCAACTCATTATCTCTAAAATCATTCTAGAGCATTAATTCGACCGCAATTTCTAAGCTTGATGTAGACTTTGAATCTAGACATAAGTTTTGAAACCGTTTCAGAGCATTAATTCGGGCATTACCGTTACAAAGTATTATTTTGGGTATTAATCTATAACCAACTTTATTGTGGAGATTAACTTCGTAATCGTTACAAAACTTTAATTTGACCATTAAGTTTGAAACTGTCGTAGAACATTAATTTGGTCATTTGAATCTAAAACTATTTCAAATCATTAAGGATGTGCATGATAACCATTCTATTTTAGTTCAAGAACTATTTTTTGTTCTAAAAACAAGTTTGGATCATAAATCCGTTTGCTAACGCAATGTCATTTTTCTATTTATGGAACAAATTTTTAGTCCATAAATAAGTTTGAAATAGAAATGAGAAGTAATTTTTTTTTTACTTAAATTATGGAACATAAATGAGAAATAAAAACTCTTCTCGTTGTTCGCCTTCACTACTAGCCGACCGTTCACCCACTAGTCCCTACCACCATTACCGATTTCTAGTTGTCGTCTGCCACCACTATTTGCCGCTCATCGCCTATGGT
Organism: Eucalyptus grandis; assembly: GCF_016545825.1. Lineage (NCBI taxonomy): Eukaryota > Viridiplantae > Streptophyta > Magnoliopsida > Myrtales > Myrtaceae > Eucalyptus > Eucalyptus grandis. The sequence continues at coordinate 23,587,509 of NC_052613.1, forward strand.
CCGTTGTCGCCTAAGAGCGAGAAATTTTGTAGCGTTATTAGACGAATTTATATTCCGAAAACAGGAATTTTGTATCACTATCAAATATGTATTTTTACTCAAAAACTCATATAGGAATAGAAATTAAAAAAATATTTCTATTCTAGAAATTAATTTCTGACTAGAATGGTTATTGTTCGTGTCCCAAATTGCTCATTAATTCTAAAACTATTTTAGATATTTAATATAGCCATTAAATCTAAAATTGTTTCAAATCTTTAATTTAGATGTTAAGTTTGAAACCATTTCAAATCATCAATGTGACTATTAAATCTAAAACGTTTCAAATTTTTAATGTAGCCGTTAAGTGTGAAACTATTTCAAAACATTAATTTGGCTATTGATTTCGAACTCACTTTAGATCAATAATGCAGCCATTAATTTTGAACTTACTTCAAATCATTAATATGATGACAGATTCTAATCTCACTTCAAATCATTAATTTGGTCATTGAATTTGAACTTGCTTTAGATCTTTGATTCGGCTGTAAAGTTTGAAGCTCTCTTTAGATCTTTGACCCAGCCATAAAGCTCGAAACCGTTTCAAAACTTAGATTTTCAGCCCGCCTTAATCTGATTGCCTTTATTGTAAACACATTTGCAATATTGTCTCTTATGTTCTAACATCATTTTGAATTGATTATGGTGTGTGACATTCCTAGGTTCATCATTGGGTTGGCAATAAAATTTATACTAACACACATTAGCACAACCAAGAAAACTAATTATCTCGATCAATCTCCAGTTCTTACAAACCATGAGTAACATCTAGCAATATGTTATGGCTACCCAGACAGTGTGAATATTTAAGAACATAATGAACCTGTTAGTTTTGGTGACTATGTAATTCAATCATTCTATCTTACTATGCCTCGATCGAACAAAGGCCATTGAATTGTTTGTCAAACCACCTATTCAATCATATGCCCAAATCTAACTTACATGTATTTCTACGAGACATGAACCGTTCATTTTTTTGTTACAACCCCAGCTAAGGATTTCAATACATATTCCATATTGCGCACATATTCTTAACCCCTTAAGAATAGGCTCGGTACTAATTGATCTTATGGGCTCATTTATATAAATGAGACGATGAATGAATTTTTCTTTGTCATTAAATAAATAATGCAACTTAAATCTCTACATGTAACAATTACATGATTGTTTTAAGGCATATAGCTAACACTTAAGCCAAAGAAGAGTGTGAAATTCTTTTTCCTTTTGGCAAAGCCAGAGGTTAACTTTATTTCTCGGAAACCCCTGCCACATTATTAGTGAATCATTTCCATTTTGGTCAAGCTAGTGTGACAAAAGCAAAACAAATAGAGTTAGAATCACACCGATTCTATATGTGATTTTTTTTTGTACAGAGGTTGTAAAAAAAAAAAACCATTCACCCTTTGTGGAGAGATTGTATTTACCAATCAAGTTACGAATACCTAACATATTCATACCTAATGATTTTCCACAAAGCGGTGACGAAAGGTCTAACATGGTTAGTTGGTTGAAAGACCAAAGCAAAGGTTTAAGCTAGTATAATCTTAAGGAGTTAATGAATGACAATAGCCAAGATAATAGCCAAGATAGATCTGAGATACAAATACCAGTGTGAAGGGCAATTTTCAGAGCCTAAACGGTAGATCAAGTCCCAATAATTTTACATCGGTGCGCATTTCATATTCGACGGGGACAGATGAAGGGGATTTGTAGAAGAGGCCCTTCTTTTTCTGGCTAATCACATGGGAGTTCAATAGAAAATCTTCTTCTTAAGTGCCGTGTCCAATTTAAGTGGTGAATTTCTGGCTCACCTATAAATTATTCTTAAAGTCAAGCATCCAAGTCCATTCATTCATGTTAGGTGGAGATTCTACATCATCCTTTACTACTAAACATTATAAGGCCTAGAAACGATCCCATCGTGATGCAAGAGTACTACCATCACTTCTCCGTCGTAAAATCCTTGAGAGAAGATTGGGTTTTAGGGAGAGATTATTTGGCAACAAATGGCGATGATTAGTCGGCAGTCTTAGGCTATAATTAATTTGGTAAAAAGTGATTTTCGAGGTCATTATCTAGACATTAATATATACCTCATTTAAAGCACGTGATGTATACATATTTTGTCACATCCCACTAATAGGCCACAAAATTGGTGCTTCCGTCAGCATTCTTACGACCAAGGTAAAGAATTCAAAAATAAATGAGGCGGCGCCAGTGGCCGGCATATGATATTGAAGCACAATCTTTTTCTAGTGGGGTTGAAGAAGCAAGAATTATTTTAGCATTTCGAGTGTACTATTTCATATTCCCTCTCCTATCTTTGTCGTTTCTGCTTTAGGAAGGGGGAAGGAATCTGCTGCAAAAACATGGACAAACCAGGAGGCAATAGATGCATTTGATGATCTTGTAAATACGTACATCGTAACGTGCCTTCTCTTGACTTTGAATTCTCCTTGTGTCGGCCAAAATCCGAGATTGAGTCAAGCTACGATGGCGGTGCTTAATTTACTCGGATATTATAAGTTGGTCATTGAATAAAGACGTAACTGTCGTTACCAACTAAAGTGATAGCTAAAGTAGCTCTTTTCCAAGACTCAAAAGTGCATTTGCTGCATTGGTCACAAAAAGTATTTCTTTCTTGCATGAGGTGAGAATTGCCTACTTTTCTTCCCTCAACTTGTGCCCCAAATTATGTGAGGTTTTTTAAATAATCAAAATGAGCACGGATTTGAAGCTCTAAACCTCACAAGATAAACTTTGATCCCAATTGTTGCCAAACTCTTTTGGAAACGGATTTGTCTTCTTTTAGAATGAACTACGGTCCTCAACTTTTGCTCCAAAACTTTGTGAGTTTCTTTCCAAATTAAAATGAACTCAATTATAAGTAAATAAGATGATTAGAAGTGAGGATATTATAAGGAATAACGCTAATGGATATTACATAGTTGTCATAACCCCCAGGGGATTTCCTTGGGGGGTTGTCATGATCTGATCTTGCCATCCTCGATCCCTCACCATCATGAGGAGAGAAAAGGGAGAAATGTCAGATTTAAGGGTACTTGATCATGAGAGTTCTCTGACGGCTCGCGTTCCAAAAACGTCATCATCTCGCCTTTCAGATCAAGCCTTTTGTGAGTTCCCTTCACGAGATCACGAGCTCTCCCAAGCTTGTATCCTGCATGACAGTGGAGTGTTGTGATCCATATTCACATGGGCAACACACCTTGGGAGAAGAGGTCAGGTGTGAATATTGGATTTAATGATACTTTTACCATTATAGCCCTCTTGACAGTACGCTTCGCCCATAAGGATGACATCACTTCATCCTTTGGGGTACTCACATATCGAGTACGTTAAACCATTGTGAGTTTTATTGAAACTTGTACCCCACGTGACGGGTTTATTTATATGGTCTAGTTCTTTATGACAACCTAAATTTAATACAAGAGTCATCACTAGCCTCATTTTGGGAGTCGGCTAGAAAACCCAATCGAGAGTCGTGAGTGTTCTCTCAATTCCTACATAACCAATATCTAGATTTGGGGACTTGGGTTTTACACTAATATTTCTATTAGTGCCATTTCGATACCTAAGTAGTATGTTGTGTTTTCATAATGTGTCCATTAATTTCTTCTTACATTTTCAAGATTGTTAGTTCTAAACTAAGCAATCATGCATGGTTGGTCATTTTCATACTATTCTATTTCTAGAAAACAAGAAAAAAAAGCAATTAATGGAATTGAAATTATGAAACAGTAAGTAAACAATCGAGGAAAGCAGTAAATCTACCATGCATTCCTAGAAAATATAAAAGAAAAACACAATTGAAAAACAAGATAATAGGAAGAAAGAAAACTCACAACTCGTCGGACTTTATAAAACAAAGAGAACCCGAGACATATGTCGGGGAAATGAATAGTAACATGATAACGGTTGGAATGGACATTGGCCTCCACCGTCTTTGCGCTTTCTCCATCTTTGGAATTCTAATCTAAACCTAATATAGAAACCTATAACTAGGTATATACAAAGTAAATAAACAAGCGTATACATCAAAACAATCAAAAACACGACATCATGTCAAGATCAATCATTTAAAGAAAAATCAATGCGAAAATCAGATTTTGGGGCCTCGGGGTCGGCCTCTGTTTTTCATGCAAGGGTCTCACTAAAACACCTACCCAATCCATTTTTATAACTTATAGCCATTATTGATCAATTGTGTTATCGCATGGCCAATAATACTTATAAGTCTCCTAACCAAGCAATCTATGTGATTCTAGGGTTTTCTCTCGATATCATGCATTGACCCTACCATTCATCTAAAAGTCACATGCATTGTAAATATTTAAACATGCATGCAAATCTTTTGGACATTGTTTCTCAACCAATCAAACAGATGAGTGAGCCATCGGCATATCATTTTTTACCAAAGTCATGCTTCAATCATAAACACATACATTTCTAACGAATAACGTGATTCTATGTATGAAGGGTACATATGATATTTCAAAAACATATTTCGAAATCATCCATGAAAATTTTTGAGACAAATTATGTCTCGGCTATGAAAGGCATTCAATTGTCAAGACTAGCCTGGGGCTCACATAAATGCACCTACAAGCATTGTAGGCATTTTGAATACAATTCAAACCATGACTTTCACAATGTTAAATCAGGATTTTAAAAACGTTTGAAAATATTTTGGATTAAGGAATATCTAGGTTGTGGAACATATTCAATTGCCAAGGCTAGCCCGGAGCTCGTATAAATGCATTTACAAGTGTCAAAAGCATTTTCAATATGTTCCAAATCATGATTTTTCCTTAAGCTAGATCGAGTTTTGGAGAAAAACTTCTTAGAAATTGTTTTGAGAAACATCACATGCACCAAAGTATTTTTTAAAAGATGCAATTTGAAAAGGCCAATTGTTTAACAACAAAGATCAAAGCATTTAGAACAACTTCCTTGAAGATTGCATGACTTAATTTCATGCACAAACAAACCTAAAAGGTATAACTAAACAATCAAGATCATGTTTATATTAGGAAATTTCAGAACAAGCATGTAAGGACAACAAAATTGAGTAATAACCATAGACAATCTAACTATGAAAAATTTCCTAATATATACGACATGATAATGAAATTTTTTTGTGAAGGAAGCTTTCCTAAACAAGCTACACGTGATTTTACAAAAATCAGACAATAAGCAACAGCATATCAGAAATTTGTCAAATCAGCAAGACACTCAGCCAATATCGTAAGGATTTATCCCATAAAAACAAGTCTAAAAATTATCAAATTTTCACACAAGGTGACCAATATGTTGACAAACAAGTTTTGTTAAGAGGCCAAGTGCAAAATCCTAATAGAAAAAATGGAACAAAAATATCAAATGTCTGTCCAAGCAGGGGTTAGAATAGGGGTTCAAATTTGATCATATATCCATATTCCAATCTAGTTTTGAAAAAAATGGAAAATAGTCCAAACGATGAACAATTTGCATGAAATTAATAGCATTGGAAACTTCTAAGTGTGCTTTTTGACTTCCTAGGGGGCTCGAGTCCAAACTAGGTCAATTAGGTGCACTAAGATGAAGATTTCAAAAGGTGAGCATATTGGTAACTAAAAATCAGAACACAAACATGCATTAATAAATCTCAAAATTATTCAAGTAATGCACAAATAGCATGAAAAGATCACATGTGACTTAGAATTAGATGCAACAAACAATTTGGGTAATCATCTAACCTTAAGTCAGTATGAGAAGATGTCATACAATTTGATGACAACACAAGATGACTCAAGATTCATGATGAAATGCTTGAGAGTTTCTTGATGAACATACACTCTTACGGCACAAATTTAACATGCAAAATCACACTCAAATGCAATGACATGAACATGTACTCAAAACTTATAACATGAGGTTTAAGTGTCAAGAAGACATTATCTCAAAATTTAGTCTCTAAATATCTTAAACAAGTATGGTAAGATACATAAATGACAAGATTTCATTTCAGCATTGATTTCACAGAACGTGCACAATTTCAACCATCATAAGACGTGCAAAAATCCTACAAAAAATTCTACATACAGAACATACAATGATGAACATTTCTCGTTAAGAGTTTGAAGTCTAAATGTGATTGCATGAATTGCAGAAAAAATGACAAAACAAAAATGCACATTTAAACTATGTACTAATGTAGCATATTTTAACCTTAACTCATGCAATTGACTCACTTGTCATCGTCAAGACTTTGCAAGCATGCATCAATTGAACATATGTATAATGTATTTCAACTCTCATGAAGGATTTGAGACCAAATAGATGCATTTGTGGACTCAATTTCATCAAAACAGAATTCGGACCAGTGTAGGATAGACTATCTTTTGTTCATATCTAAGCAATTTTGACTTAATTCAACTCATCCAAAAATCATGAAAAAGTTACAAGATGTTTTCCATACAACCATAAGAAAATTTTATGAAGGAAACTTCTTCCAGAATTCAACACAAAAATCAGCACAAAAATGACAAAATCATATATCAATATGGAACAAACAAACCTAGGCTCAAATCTGAGTAGATTTGACCTAATTAGCCATATCCAAAAATCATTAAAAACATTATAGGATGTTCTCCACACAATTACAAGAAACTTTTATGTAGGCAAGTTCTTCCATAACTCAACACAAAAATAAATAAAAAATGACAAAATCAAATATTAGTATAGAAGAAATTGACCTAGGCTTGGATCTGAGTAGATTTGATCTAGTTAAACGCATCCAAAAATCATGAAAAAAATTATAGGATGTATACAAAAGGATTTGAAATGAAACTCATGAAGGCAATATAGTCCAAAAATCATCACAAAAGGCTATATAAAAATAGTAAAGTCTCATTTTGGAGCAAAAACAAAATCGAAAATCCTACTGAACTACAGTAGAATCGCTCATCTTCGGAGATGTTTTTCAAGAATCAAAGGACGCTTAATTGGGGTGTGTGACCTACCACTTCAAAGTCGGGATGTCTATTTTAATCTTAAGAGGACTTGAGTTGAAACGAGGTCATATCGGACCTCATTTTGGTCAAAACACTAAGTTAGTCCTAAGGCTACGAAATTGCAGATTTAAGACTAATCAAGCACAATCATTCAAGTTCAAACTTCAGCAACTCATCAATGATCAACATATATCCCTAATATTGAACCCTAGCCCAGGCTCGCTAATCCGGCCTTGCTTCATGGGATTCAAGACCGAAAAATTACCTTTTGATGTGGTCTTTTTGATTTCGATCGCAATCGAGTAGAACTTTCGTTGGAACTTTGATCAAATCTTCATGAACCTCTTAAGACCAAATCTTGTTTGGAAGGAAGATCGGCGATCCGCACCAATCCGATTAAACCAGCCGATCAAGGAATAGATCGGCTTGATTATTGATCTTTGGTGCCACAACCGAGAAGCCACCGGACTCAACTATGGCCGCCTCTCTGATAAACTATGCCGGCGATCGAGGACAGGAGGAGCTGAGGGACCTCTCAACTGGTGGCTCCGATCAAATGGCCGCCAGTGAAGGCCGAAACCGGTGGCAATTTTGAGAGAGAGACAGACAGACAAACAGACAGACAAACAGAGAGAGAGAGAGAGAGAGAGAGAGAGAGAGAGAGAAGGAAATGGAGGGAAAATAATAGAAAAGAGAGAGAGATTTCTATGCATAATAAAACCCTCCTAAAATGGAGGGAAAATTTCACTTATATACTTCTCACATTAAGCAATTTCGGTCATCGGTTCGATCCAACGGTCAAAATTTTGATCTAACGGTCAAAAATAAATTTCAAAGGCTCCATCATGATCTCGAGGTGTCAAATAATTGATCTAGTGGCTTTGATTTGCAAAAAATCAAGTCAAAATCGAGAATTTCATCGAAATTTCGATTAGGGGTTAATTTGCAATTTAATGAAATTTGGGGGTCAATTTGTAAAATTTCGAGAAATTAAAGGTGTAAAAGTGAAATTGACATTGAGAGAATTCCAGAACCAATCGCTAGAGGTCAGGAACCCGCCGACAAGGGGTTGAACACGCTAACCCCACCGACGGCCGATCAAACCAATTCGATTAGGTTCAGCTGGATTTTGACCGATTCTTGACCGGTTTAGTCCACTTTCAGCAATCTTGTCCACTTGGGACTCCTATGGATCTAAAATTTATGCAATTTGGTCCCTAAAGGACCAAATTGAAAAAGAATTTTATCATTTTAAAAAAGAAATTGGCCAATTAAGATACAATTAAGCTAATCAAACCTTATGAATGTGATCCAGGGATTTTTTATTAACCTAATTGAATGATTATTGTGAAAGAAAAAAAATGAGTCAAAACCATGGGTGCTTTAAATTGGGCCTAAAGGGCTAAAATGGTTAAATTTGCAATTCAATGGACAAAATTGCAAATTAACTAAAATTAAATTCAATTAGTATCACAATTGCCTTATCTAATGAACTACCCATATGTAAGATCACTTACCATTCAAATTGACCTTGAATTGAAGCACCCGAGCTTAGGTAAAAAATGGATCTAAGCCTAATATTAAAATTGGATCTAGATTCATGAAATTAAACCATAGTGATGAATGGGACAATTCGAATTTTGTCGATTAAAGCCTAATTGCATGATTTTCTAATGCTTAGGAGGATAAAATTCTTCAAATTGATATATTCTGGCGTGAATTACCCAAAATCGATTTTAGATTTGGATTTATTTAAAAAAATGAATGAGAAACAATCGTCCATTTGTAAGTTAAGAGTGATCGATTTTGGTTCCCTAATTAGGGTTCAAAACGGTAATTCGTATTTTGACTTGGTAAATCACGAAATTGAATGCATGACAGATTTCAAATAGTCCCTAAACCAAATGTCAAAGAAGGAACTTCATATAATTATAACTAGATTAAAAGTAATTTTATTTTTAGTCGATTTAAAACCTAAAATTGAAAAATTCAGAAATCAAGGTTCTTAATCAAATTTTTGTGAAATTTTGGACACAGAAGTCAAATTGGCATTAAAAGAAATGTATTTGTGCATTTTTTTTATTTGTTTTCAAAGGTTTGACCAAAAGTCAACCATTTAGTTGACTTTTTCTAAAATGTTGATTTTTTTTTTTTATCAAATCTTTGTATTTTCAAGAAAGTGATTTGATAAAAGTGAAATTAAAGTTAAATGAAATCTTTTTGGGTAAAAAGTCAATTTTTTACTCGTGATTGACTTTTGGTCAAAGGAGTCAACCCAAAAGTCAACATTTGACTTTTTGGGTTTTTTTTTTCTTGAAAATGAGCTAGAAATTGCTTTAAAACAACAATGCTAAAGAAAGAAATGAAAAATGACACTTTTTGGTCAAGAGATGGAGTTTTGTCGTGATTAGAAACCCAAACCTCTATTTTTACCTTTTAATGACGAGTCGACTAAAAATCAGGTGTCAAAAGGGGAGAAGGTTTAGCAGATTGTTGAGCAGGAGAGCATTGCCTCTACTCAAGTTTTGCTCGACCTCCATAGGTACAGGTTCTTCCAAAACCTTATTGCGCGTAACGTTGAAAAATTCAAATTCAATTGATCTAAAGAGAGGAATCATCTTATAAGGGTGTCGTCATTGGCCTCTAAGGGCCCGTTAGGAACCAAGTAGAACACACGAGAACATTCTACTTCTTACAAACCATAAATTATAGATTTAGGGACTTATTTACACTAATTATGTAATTAGTGCTCTTTTGGGACCTAAACTCGTTTTGTTTGCCTATGGAGTGATTCATGCAGTCTTATCAAGCTTAAGGAGTCCTAAAGTTCTTTTAGTTAAGCGTTCATGCATAGTTTGTTTGGATTGATTGAGATTATTTCTAAAGTGTGACATAATCATCAAACAAAACTAAAGGAAATGAAAGGCATTAAACGCATGTAAAGAAATCAAATATATATCACAAAGAAACAAAGTAATAAAAACAATTACAAAAAAGAATACGGGAAAAGTAAACCCAATATGAGCCTGGTAAAGAATAATACACGGCCTTGTTACTAAAAAAGAAACTTCATGTTACTCATAAGTGATGAAAGATTGGCTAAAATTAATGTGCTAAAATACAAGTTGCACAAAGGATATGCATCATCTTTATTAAGTCCTAGCCATGAGCCCGTGAGTTAGTTTCAAAAATAAAAGACTAAATCTAATTTCAACTGAATAGGGTTATCACCAAACGCTATTAGATCGGAAATGTTAAGTGAATTGCAATCGTACAATATCTACAAGTAATAAGTGATGAGTGAGTAGTGTTCTCACGAGGATTGTCTCTAATTATCTAATTACTTACTGAAAGTAATCAATCCAAAGATTTAGCTAACCAAGTCGAAAAGGCAAATAAAAAAATGAATTAAACCAATTAAAGGACTGAATTACAAAAGAGTCGAAATTTAAAGAATTTGAAAGCTAATTAAAATTGCAACATAAACCTAATCTAAAGTAAACCAAAAATTAACAAGGTAAATTTCAAGATTTTGACCAAGATCACAAAGTGTTAGAGCATCCAACTTCACTTAACCGCTCATAATCAATTTTATTAACTTGTCATGCAATAAATTAATTTTCAATTGTGCTGGTGAAATTTCCCTAAATTAGATTACAAGCCGACCTCGGTCTAATAATCCCTAATTAGGTTTGTTAACCCACACTAACCTTAAATGAATTTAAACTACCTAAAAGCATTAAGTCCTTGTGGAAATTTCCACATTTAATCTTAGTAATCCCAACCTAGATCTACTACCACAACCACACAAACAATCTAGTGTACCTTGACCTCGATTTAAAACCTAGTTCTCCTTAGAGGTGTGTCTTCTTGATTATTGCTTGTGCTTACTCTCTTCTTCGTCTAAAAAAGGTTCTTTTAATCTCAGGATCAAACTCTTCAAGGTTTCCTTGTTGGCTTCGGGTGATGCGATGCTCCTCCCACCATTTGTAGAGAGGTGAGTTTGATGTACAAAAGCAATAAATTAAAAAGAAAAGAAAAGCTAGTCTAAACCAAGAATCACTTGATATCAATAGTAATTGGAAAATTATCAAATCAATCCCCGGCAACGACGCCAAAAACTTGCTAAGTGAATTGTAAGTGCACAATATCTACAAGTAATAAAGTGATGAGTGAGTATCGTTCCCATGAGATTTGTCTCTAATTATCTAATTACTTATCGAAAGTAATCAATCCAAAGATTTAGCTAACCAAGTCAAAAAGACAAATAAAAAGTGAATTAAACCAATTAAAGGACTAAATTATAAAAGAGTCGAAATTTAAAGAATTTGAAAGCTAATTAAAATTGCAACATAAACCTAATCTAAAGTAAACCAAAAATTAACAAGATAAATTTCAAGATTTTAACCAAGATCACAAAGTGTTAGAGCATCCAACTTCACTTAACCGCTCATAATCAATTCTATTAACTTGTCATGCAATAAGTTAATTTCCATTTGTGCTGGTGAAATTTCCCTAAATTAGATTGTAAGCCGACCTCGGTCTGATAATCCCTAATTAGGTATGTTAACCTACACTAACCTTAGGTGAATTTAAACTACCTAAAAGCATTAAGTTCTTGTGGAAATTTCCGGATTTAATCTAAGTAATCCCAAATTGGATCTATTAACGCAACCACACAAACAATCTAGTGTACCTTGACCTAGATTTAATTTATGGTTCATCACTAGTTCTCATGCATACAATCTCCACTCGATATCATGCATACATCAAAAATCATTTAAAAGTTGGCCAAACTTCTAAAAGCATTAAGATCAGGATAGAGAATGCCACAATCAAAACAATTATATTGCACAAACAAGTCTTGAAATCAATCATGGTTAAGATCCATTGTAGCTCTAACAAAAGAAATTTAAAACATAATTAAAACTAAATTAACAATGAAAATTGAAGAAAACGTAATGCTAAATTAAAACAAATGCACTTATTTGAGTTGCAAATGGATTCAGGTTTGCCTCCTTCTTCTCTCTTTGACATATGCCAATTCCGCTCAGAAAATAAAAATATAAAAGCTAACTAAGAAAACCTAAAATTTGGTGGTGGCTCCAAGGCTCCTTATTCCTCCCTCTAAAATATGCAACACAAGAGGGGTTTATATAGCCTCCAAAAATCTGCCCTAGATCAGCCTCCCATTAGGTCTTGGATAGGACTTCTTGGCTAATTAGGAGTTTATCTTCTTAATTCATAACCTTGATTTTCTTTGAACCTAGCCTCAATTATGGTCAAATCCACTTGTCTTGGCTGGCTTTTTCTTCAAGCTAAGATATTTAGAATGATACTTAAATATTCTTAAAGATATACATATATCCTTAAAGATATTGAAACATCATTGGAATGTTCTAGAAAATATTGAGGCGCAGGGATTGATCTGCAAATCTAGCACAAATACATTAAAAACTAATCATGAATTGGTCCTCAAGTCTTTTGCAAATGATGCGCACAATTTCTTATAAATCCGAAAGTCGTGTTTTCTAAAAAATTCAATGAAATTACATGAGTAGCAAATGAATTCACCCAAAATTAATCAAAACTTAGCAAATATCAAGCTTAAATTAGTAAAAATACTCTATCTAGAATAGAGTTACTAGGAAAAGACCATGAAAATAAGCCCTACAAGAAATCTTGAAATTAAAACGTCAATGAGATTTTTCTATCTTTTATAATTTTTGTTAACTCTTTAATAATTTTTCTTATCTTGTTAATTATCTCATCTAAAGAAAACTAATTACTTCATTGTGAATTGTGAATTGATTTTTGCTAGGGGTAAGTGGTTATGGTTCCTTAAAAGTTCCATCTTGAACTTAGAAACCTATCCTGTCACAACTTTCAAGGTTGCTTCTAGGGTCTATCGGATTCTTTTTTTCTTATATTTCATTGTTAGTTAAGCAAACGAAAATAAATGCAACAATCAAAAACGAAAGCTTCTCATTGATTCAGTCAATCCAAAAAAAATAAAAAATACCAAGGGCCACCGTACCCATTGATTTTTATTAGGACCAACCTAGTTGCATATTGACATCATCACAAATCTTTCGACAAATGTGTTCTTTATTTTTTTTCCCCCCGCTTGTAATTCCAATCCAAGGCTATGTTTCTCATCCTCAAAAAGTGAAGAAACTCAGTATATATACAACCTTGCCAACCAAAGAGGTAACAGTGAAAAATAAGGAATCTCCATAGCATCCTTGCTCTTTCGAATACTAAGCAAGCTTGTTATTCACCAAGGAAAATAGAAAAGACTAGTTTTCCTCACATTACGGTTTAAATTTTTCTTGCATTACGCTTTAAATAATTACAATTAAAATGAGAAGTCACGACATTCTTGAAAGATATCCTTAATTTATGCCCATAAGATTATAAAAATCAAAGTAGCGGATGATGAGTATAAGATAACAGGATAAAGCATAACAAACAAAACATTGCCAAAGCAATAGGCAAGTCCTGTCTCATGAAAACTTAGTGTCCTCTTGGTTTGATGTTATACATTAAACTTACACAACAATTCATGAGGGACTTGTATATTGATCAAGACAAAATCCAGGACCACAAACAAAATGGGAAGCAAGAAAAAGGAAAGAAAGATGATAGAAAGAAGTAAACCCACGAGGGAACTAAACAGCTTTTGAACAATAGTTTGGACGCCGTGAACAACAAACTAGGGAATAAAGTGGATTGATATCCTAATCCGATGCCAATAGTTTGGACGCCGTGAACAACAAAGATACATGGGATACTAGGGAATAAATCTTGCTTACAAAAATCATATTAGAACTTCAGTCCTCAATCATCCTTGGAAATTTGTTCCAAATTATGACCACCTTACATAAAAAAGAAACAACAATCATAGTTAATCACTTAATAATAGTTTAGAAATTCAAATACTAGAAACTAAACTAAATTACTTATTCGAAAGTCTTTCCACATATATTCATTTTGCTTCAATTGGTAAACTCAATTTTCCAATGATAATCTCTTCGCTAAAACACTCCATATCTAAAAAGAAGAAGAGACTAAATAAAACATTTACTCATTAGATATACAAAAGGAATTGCAATATTTAAAGATATAAACATCACTCACCTAACTCAAATTATTATGTATTTTGGATACACTCTTCAACATTAATCAGCACATGAACGGCTATCAATTAATCTTGAGTGCAAATCAAAGTTTCCACTATCTTTGGAGTCAAAGAACTTCGGAAGCCAACAAGCAAACGACACAATGCACTACAAGTCAACAATAAAACAACAATAATTACAAGAATAGACAAAAAAACATCCCGAGCCATCAAAGATAAGATTTTAATTTTTAGCCACTAGTCTTTCACCACATCCAAATGTCAAGATCAAGAACATTTTCATTTTCATCTTCAAGATATTGATCAAGCTCAAATTTATTGTCATCACACACTTTTTGGTTCAAACGCCTAAAGGTTCTCCACCAAGCTTGAATGTCATACTTCTTTATCTTGGAAACACTATTACTAGTGCTCAAACCTTGGACACTAAAATTTCAATCACTTGAAGTAAGAGAAGATTGCTCATAAAATTCATATAAACGCTCATATGCGTCCTTCACCTTATAATGCATATTATTAATTTTCGATTTATCATCATAAATTTGTCCATGTAAGAAATTCACATAATTCAAATTGGCTCTAGGATCCAATACAACCACAATCAACACTATCATATTAGCTTTGTCCAAACTCCCATTATATTTGTCAAATTTCTCTTTCATTTTCGTACCATAACTTGAAGCTTAAGAACTAAAGCATCCGTCACATCTTTCATATAATTATACAAAAGAGTTATACCCTCAAAATAATCATTTGAAATAGCATATGAACTTCCTAACATCTTATTAGAGTCGTTATAGAACAGTTTTAGTTCCAAAAGACTAATGGCATTTTCTCAATCATCATCTTTAGAAAGATCATGGTTAAGCTCACTAGTAAAAGATCAATTGTCTCCTTCCATCCTCCTAAAAGTTTTTTTGAACTTTATGGCAGTGTCTAACATGAGGTCAATGGAGTTCCATCTAGTAGCGACATCAAGAATAGCCAAACTTTTGTAAGTGATCCTTTCACTCTCAATGCAAGATTGAAATGTTTTAACCCTCATAGGAGAATTCCTCACAAACCTAAACACAATTAAGATTTCTGCAATAGATTCATGCAGAGTCAAGCCATCTTTAACAATCAAGTTTAATATATAAGTAGTGCACCTCATATACAAAGCACTTAACATCTACCTCTCTTGAAAATTTTTCCTACAACTAACTAATTGCAACATCATTCAAACTAGCATTATCCAGAGTGATTGTAAACACATTTTGTTCTATTCCCCACACGTAGATGCATTTTTCCATCATTTTCCCAGTCTCCCCACCCTTGTGAGTATGCATCACCACAAAATTGATAATTATTTCATGCAACTTCAATTTTTATTAGTAAAATATGTAGTGAGACACAAATAATTCAAGTTTTGAATAGAACTCCATGTATCAGTCGTGAGTGCAATCTTAGAATTAAGCTTACCAAAGTAAGTCTTCAAACAAGTTTTTTCATAGAGATACAACTTCATGTAATCTTTAGCCATGTAGAACATGAAAAATGCTTGAAGAGAGGCTGTAACTCAGTGAGAAACTCACAAAATCCAAGACACTTAACCAAGGAAAAAAGTTGTTCATTACTTATGATGAACCAAACAAGCATTTGTCTATAACATTCTTAATTAAATATCCATGTCGATAAAACACTACTAGTAATAAAATCTCCCTCGCTCTACTAGCCACGTCTACATTACATGGTACATAGAATCTTATCTACATTACAAAAAAACTTTTCGTTGTCAAGTGCTTCCTCATTGCAATAGTACCATTAGCAACATTGTATTTATACACTAACTCACAATGAATACACTTCACCTGTATGTTTTTCCTTTCTCATCTTTGATGCATTCGTGGTAGGGGGATGGCTCTTCTTCACTTTCATTGCCCAACAATTCCAATTCCATGATTAGACTCATCTCCTCAAATTCTTCCATCTTTGTTGACATGTTATCTTGATATGTCAACTTCACATATACACTACAACAAATGAATATAATTAGATATTTCAAAATGAAGATTAAATATTTATAAAATAGCAAAACAAATTTCAAGCCAAGGTAGCATTTAGTTATCATTACAACAGGTAATAGTTAGAGAAAATCTTAAATCCCCGAACAAATAGCTATGCCTCACTCCTCAGCTACTCCACTCTCATTCCCCCGTTGAGCACGTCATATACCAATATCTAGCCACACCACATTGAAACCACGTAGAGATACACCCATACAAAGTTAAGAACTATACAACTTCTAATGCACCGAAGAAGTTTACACTCTTTCCAATAACAGTCTTTCCGCTTCTCTCATTCTTTAGAAATCAGCATGAGTCAATTATTGTGAAGGTCTTGTGTTTATATCCCTTGTTTTTCACTCTGTTCACTTAATGTTTGCGAATATTTTCTCGCTCATGCATTTTGAAGAGATACATTAGAATGAAGAAGACTCTATCAAGCAGAATTAGACAAGAACAGAAACTTATGGATGGCGGCCCAATTGCACTTAACTGTCATGTTTAGCCTGAAATACTTGATACTCTATTCTAAAGAAAGAGAGACCTAAATATGTGATGCCACAAGTTCAATGCAGTGGCATTGTAAAATGCCGAGAGCAGAATATTAAGATGATTTTCATCTTGTTTTCTTTTTTTGTTCCCAAGACAACGTATGCTTGCTAAAGCAGCAATTATTATTAATGCCATTACCAATAAACTATAGAAATAGGTGATGTGATGTGAATAATCTCATGGACATTTTTCCGGAAACAAACAAGTCTCCCCAGATATAAGACAACCAAGTAAGGTCAAGCAGACAAGCACTATGTTTCAATCCAGCAGGGGAGCTCTTTAGCAAGCAGCAAAAGACTAGATGGTCCAAACTAAAAGAGGAATACAAGATAAGCTTCCCCAGCGAATAGGGTAAACTTCAAATCTTAAGGGTCAGAAATGAAAGGGCTGATCAAACGAATCAGGGCATAGGACAGATTGGAAGAATTCAATCAGGACTATTTCCGAAATTACTACATGTGGGTAGCGTTGAAACAACAGATCCTTAGAGGCTCAATCGATTGCTCAAGCAGCAGCATCAAGCCACGAATTTTCCTCTTTTGCCTGGTAAGGCTCTTCACTCTGTTAACGTACAACTTCGCCGTTTAAATGCGTAGCTCTATCCTCAGAGAAAATGGGTTTATATATACTTTGGCCAACTTTCCAAAAAAAAAAAGTGCACTGTAATGCAAATGCTGATGGTAAAAGCTTGGCCAAAAGTAGTAACAGAAGAGGAAAAAAGTGCAGATCAAATGAAAACAAAACAAATTGACAAACAAGCTCACCTGCATTACAGAGCAACAGCTACAGATCAAACGCAAAACAATAAAATCAAACAAAAACAAAAAAATCAAATCGATCAATCATTGTCTCTTCTTATTTAGTTGAAGTTCAAAATGTCTAAAAATAGTCGACATTTAACTAAAAAGGAAATTTCGAGATTAAAATAGTAGAGTAAATTGCAGCTAGGGAGAATCACCACTGCAAGCAATAGCCCAGCAAGAAATCGACCTGAATCATAGTGAAAGCAAAGGAGAGTGAGTTCTTACAATTTGTCACGATGGAAACCATAGTCGATCTCTTCTCTATCTGATTTGATTAAAGCTGATCACAACCGAAAATCACAACCATGAGTCAATGATGATGGAGAGAGAGAAGTGAAGAGAGAGTCAATCTCGGAGACAAACTAGGACAAACGAGATGAACTGAAAGTGAGACAACCAATCCCTTTGTTCCCTCAAGCCAACTGGTCAATTCTCAATTTTCTATGTATTTAGGGTTTTGTACCGTTCCCAATTCCGTTCCCCGAAAACTGGGAACCGGCCCATGAAACGTATGTTCCTCAAAATAGGGAACTGAGAACTGGAACTAGTCTCCCAAGAACCTTGAATTGAACCGGACTGTTTCTCTGGTTCCCGGTTTTACTCTCGAACGGTGCTCATCCTTAATTCTAGCAATCATTTTATTTGAACTCATCTTAATATATGATTTGTTAATCTTTGGACATGGTTGCATGTGTATTCGATGGTTGCTGAGTGTGATACTGAAGTTTTCTCTATTTTGTGCCGTGTGTCTCAATGATGTCACGTTCATTTTGTTCTAAGCTCCCTTACCGTGTGGCCTCAGGAATTTCTTCTCAAGTCTCACCACACTCAGAAGGATTCTAGAAAAAAGCTCTGAATTTCTATTACCGGTGAGATAATACAAATGAGAGAGAGGCTTCTTATATGTACAAGTACTCCCCTCATCTCAACTGTACATCTCCCTTTAATCTAACGGTGGAGATTCTATCTTTTCATCTACTAACTACCCGCATTAAGTATAAGAATATTCCAGAATAGTGTACATTTCTCAAGTCTCTCCTAAAAATATTCTAGAGCACACAAGAAACCTAAGACTAAGAAACTTCAAGCTTGCCTGGTCTTCTTGGATCATCCTCAGATCATCGTACATTGAAAACTAGCGGGGGAAATGGCTTGGGAGTCCCTGGTGTGCGTGTTAATATCTGGTGATGTTTACGTAAGCTTTGACTGATCAAACAGTAAAGTATGGTGTCCATGTATGTTTCAGTCTATGGTGTCCATGTATGTTTCAGTCTATAAGGGCAAAAGTTTGAGTCTTTGCGAAACCAAAAAAAAAAAACAGAGGTGGAATGTGTATTCAGCGGTGGTTGGTTGTGACTTAGAAAAGATGAAGAGGATTAATTGATTCATGTCAGCGATTAGCTTAAGATGTATTCGAATTAGGATATTTTCTGCAAAAAGAAAGCGCAATTGATTGGAAGTTTAAAGAAATAATAATCAACCAAACAAGAAAGGAAGAAAAAAAAACAGAGAAGTGAAAAGCTTGTGCAGTTTATGTGTAAGAAAAAATAAGAAAAGTAAAAAAAAATAAAAAATTGTACCCTGCTTATGTAGATAGCATTTGGGCATAGAGTAAAGTGACAATAAAAAAATAAAAGTATAATAAAAACTTCGAAAAATGAAAAATAATTGAAAAATAATTATAAAAATACGCTTTAATTAGCTTGTTAGATTTTAGTACTAAATTCCGCTGAGTATCATTTAGTAAGCATATATATAGTTAAGGGATTTAAGTGAATACCTTTGTTATAGTCTAGTTTTAGTAGATTGATCTTTTAGACAGGGAACTGGATTCACTTTGATTGAAGTTCTTGCGGATTGTTATCCTAAGGTTTAATGACAAAGTCACGTTATACTCTTTGCCCGACTCGTATTATGTTACTTTATTGCACTTTATATTTATCTTTGATGAATTGGTAGTGATTCTTTTTGCTTTTTGAGATGTGATTTACTTGTTCTAATTAATTGGTTGGATTACGTTATTGTATAGACACTTAATGGGTGAGAATTTTAGGAATCATAATTTGATAAAAAGACTGTATGGACACTGTATTTGGCAAATAATAAAGTTTAGGCTTTGAAATGGCATTAATAAAATAACTAGTGTTATCAAGATATCCTTAGATCTTTAGTTGCATGAGAAGTAAAATATACTCTAATATCTTAATTTCTAGCTAACCCTAATAGATTGGTGGTGACTTCTCATATATAATTCTCATAAGGTTAATCAAATTAAGATGAAATCATCTCATGTTGCAAGATGTAAGAGTTTGGGAGAGCTGGCGTTAATTAAGGACCAAGTCCTCAACTTGATATTACCTCTAAAATCATTTTTCCCCGGTCACCCTCTCTTCTTCTTTTTTCATTTTTTTTTTTTTAATATGTTTTTAATTTTATTCAAGATGAGCCGGGCCCCATGAGACGGACCCAGCCCATCAAATACATATAAAACACACTTAAGGAACAGATACACAAGTGCTATTAGCATCTTCATGTTTCTTTGCTAGTTCATAAGCGCAAACGTTGACTTCTCAAAGCACGGGGTTTAACGAAACTCTCACGGGAAGCTAATTGAGGGCTCTTCGTGAAGAAGATCCATGCGCCATCGCTGTTAGTAGCAAAAGTTCTGGCTCTGCGACAAGGGTTGCGAGTGTGGCAAAGACACGCAAACAGTGGAACACGCGAACTGATTGGGGAAGAGGAAGGATGATCTGCAGGTAATCCTCTCTCGTCAGACTCCTTATCAACTGTGGATAAGGTCCTGGGCCAAACCGAAAGCCCATGGGCTGTTCGGTAGGTTGTGTTGGATTGCCAAGTGTTCTGGCCTGCTTGAATGGTGTTTCGTTAGCCCATTGCCCTAGAAATGCAAATCAAGTTGCGAATTGGGCGGCGAAAGACCATCAAATAAGCTCTCTTTGCCCAAATTGGACGACTAATCCCCTCCACTCTCTGTGGTCTATACAATGCTTTGATGTTGAATACTCAAGTGTCCCAAAACCAACCAAAAAAAAAGAAAAAGTGTCTCAAACTCTAGTTATTAATGAAAGTTATCATCGTTACGACCTAAGGAAGCCAAAAAAAAAAAAAAAACACACACACACACACGGGGTAGAGGCTGCATTGCTCGGCTGCTAAAGTCCTACACTCATCGACAATATATTTCAGATCATGGGATGAGTAATATTCTCCCAGGACATTGCAAGAACAATCAGAGTCAGTTTCTATCTGAAGCGGACTTATATTACAGTCTTGAGGCTACTCTAAAACCATTCTCCCTCAGCGCACAAAGCTTCTACAAGGATCGTAGAAGATTCGCCCTCCAAACCCAGTTTCCTAAATCACAGACCACACCACCACTTCCAGCGCTTCCACATTCTTCATCAACTGTACCGCCCACATTTTATTCGCGACGCTTAGAAGGTGATCTCTTCAAACTGATATTGTGTTTCGCCGGCTTTGTTCCCACAAAAATCTTTCATCAAATTATACGTTTTTGTTTTATTATAAGAGACTCAAGTTCTTGTTTTATTATAAGAGACTCAAGTTCTGTGTTGAATCCAGAAAGAGAATGTCAAATGAAAGGGTAAATTTTATTTTCAATTTATATATACAACCCTAATAATTGATGCTCAAATAACTCAAAGACCAACAGATTCTAGGCACAAATTACACCAGAATTTAATCAACAATATAATCTGAACACAAGTAGCTAGATAGCTTACACTTCGAGCTCAAATTATGCTGGGATTTAATTCACAACATAGCTTGTTTTAGGCGTCTTGTTGGAATTGAATCAATAGCAATACTCTTGGATAGGAAACACAACATTGGAATTTAATCAACGACGCTAAGCTTGTGGAAAAACACCATAATTTAATTGATGATACTGAACTGGATAAAGACACCCACTAGAATTTAATTTACAATGGGAATCTTGAAAACTACAACTAAAATGTGATAAAACGAAGATAGTTGTTGTATTGTTCAAGGAGGAGCTCTCCATTGAACAAGTTGAGGTATTTATAGGGTGAACCGGTAGCCATCAATCGGTTACTTCTCCTTGGGCACCACTTCCAGCATTCTCCACATTTTCCTTTTCTTCTTGGAAACATGATCCATAGGCAAATGTTTCTTGACTTGTTGATGATGATCGCACAACTTGCCCATCAAGTAAATAACAGATTCCCTATTTTTATGTGCATTTTGTGCAATAGTTATTCTTACCTAGGCTTTAATGCTAATTCCACTTAAACTACAAGTGTGATGCGTTGCTCCCATAGCCTAACATGTGGCAATTAATTACCTTGTTGTCGACTCAAGTATTTATATCAAGAATCATGTCAACACTTAGCTCAAATATTCTTTACAAACGTTGGTTGCCCTCGGCTTTCATGAACAAAACGGGGCGAATCACTCTTATTATTTTCCTCATGGCCAACACATGATGACATGGGTAATTTTGGGTGTCAATATATTATAATCACTGAGGCCACCTTCTTTTTTCTTCTTGCCAATGATGGCAACAAAACCTGCAACTCGAAAGAAGCATGGTATGTTCAGGGAAAATTGTCCAAAAAACTACTGAAAGTACGAAGGCCAATTCAATTATAAACCTTTTAATTATGCCAATTTTTTTTGGGTCAAAATATGCTTAATATCATTACTAGCCCGTAAAGTGGGCACCATAAGTTGGTAAGTCTAGACATAATATTGAAAATAAAGCCGAAGGAGGAAGATAAACCCAATTTCTAGGGAGGGAATTGGTTCGGTGGGCTTTTGCAACCCAATCTGCGGCCTTGTTGGACTCCTTGGGCTCATATTGGACGGAGATACCACCGAATTGGGCTAGGAGTTGCTTACCGTCAGCAATGATGGGAGTGGGCCTGCCAAGGGGGCTCTTTGCAGCCTAGTAGACATTCAACAACAGATAAGTTATCCGAAGATAAGTGAATTGGCAGATTAGATGCTGCAAGGACTTTGTGCGGGACATATGTCCATGCGTTGCTGGCTTCTCGGTTCTCCTTCGCCCACATCAAAGCTGCTCTCTCGGCTAGGGTTTCTGTGATCGAAGCGGACGGAGCCGAGATTTGCTTTGTAAAGTCGATGACAAGGAGGCCAGCAGCATTCCGGCAAACACCCGCAACCGATCCTTCCTATGTCGAACTGCACCATGAGGCGTCAACATTTTCCTTCAGCGAGTTTAGGTCAAGTGGCTTCCATTTTGCGCAACTATTTTGATCTTCTTGTTTTTAGTTTGGTCGATTTTTCCCCTTAGCTTTCCATTTCATGAATAGATCTGTTGATGTACGAGCTTCCTCTTGGGTGCGGATAGGGTCAGGCTTTGTTCCTTTGAAAACCGCAGAATGCGGGTCTTCCAAATGTTCCACAGGAGAGCAACAAAGAGGGCTTTCGACTTCGCTTCGACTCTTGAGGTTAGACTTTCGAAAATCCACCTACTGATTCGAGTTATGTTTGCTAGGTCTGTATTGGCTTGATAATCAGGGCTTGACCATGCAATTTTTGTCCAACCACAGAGGATGAAGATATGCTCCGTTGTCTCTGATGCATGGCCACATATCTGGCAAATTGGATTAGGTAACATTTTCCTTCTGTGTAGGTTTTTTTTTGTTAGGAGTGAATTGCTACATATGCTCCAGATTAAGAATATGATTTTGGGGGATGTTGGTAGTTGCCAGATTTCATGCAATTATGCCAATTTAATCTTAAATATTTTAACGATTGTCGATTTAATCCTTTAGTCCTGAATCTTTGATGATTTGTCAATTTAGTCTTTAACCTTTTAACGATTAGCCAATGTAGTTATTCCAAATCAATTATCGAAATAACAAGTTCAAGACTAAGACTTTGTTTGGTTTATGAAAAACAACTTTTAGAAAAATGTTCTCTGGATTTTCTAGCAATTGATTAATAGAAAATAAACTAGTCAAGAAAAAACATTCTTTATCAATGGAAAAAATATCTTTAAAAGTAGGGAAGAGGAAATCATTTTCCCTTCTCTTTCTTTCAGCTCAACCAAGCATGTTCTCCTATACGCACTTCTTTTAATTATTTTTTTTAAATCAAGTTTTTAATTATTTTTCTTTTTGCTTTCTTTCTTTTTCTTTTTGCTTCTTCCTCAGCTGGTCACCAACCATGGTAACAACCCATGACTGGTCATAGGTAAGCTTGAGCCTCGCTAGATACCTATGGTCTGACATCCTCGTTCCAACTTAGTTTTTCAAAATAGAGTTATTCTGGCAAGTGATCATTGAACGAGGGTGTCTTGAGGATCGATAGGCCATGAGGACATCAAGAAAGGCCATTTAGGAGCGAAAAGAACCCGGTTTTTCATCAGTAAGGGCATACAAGTTCAAAGAAGTGGAAGTGGGCCATGAGTGAGGACCCCAGTGAGCCCAAGCCTACGTTGGGCAGCCCAACGAGCCCAAGCGCATGGAGCAAGGCCCAATGGGGCCCACACCCAATTGGACCCAAGGGCCCAAGCCCATGAGGTGGGCAGCCCAAAGGGGTAGCCCATAGGCTTCCCTAGCCTTTAGGACCATCATGGCACAATCTTGGCATTTATTGCGTGCAATGACATGAATAGTGCATGAATAGTGCAGGATCTTAGTGAAAGGACCAAAATGCTCTCCCATCGGACTAAAGACAAGAGGGTAAAAAAGGAATAGGGGAAATGAGGGGACGGCACTTGAAAATAGGCGGCAAAGAGGAGGGGAAAAGGTTTCTAGCCCACTTAGCCTAGTCTAGTCTCAGCCTATGTACTTGAGTGCAAACTATCTCTCATTTAATGCTAAGATTTTGCTTATTTCATAAGTTACCTTGATTGACATGAGCCCAAAGGATTTGATGGCATTTATGGAGACTTGACCTCACTCTCTCTCCTCCCTTCCTCTCCCTCACATCGGCCACTCCCTTTCCCTCACTCTCACTTTCATTTTCTCACTTGACTACTCTCAAACTCACCAAAGCCACCACCTCCATTCCCATCTTCATTTCAAGCTCATTTCTTTCATTTTTCTTCTAGTTTTCCCCGTCGGTGACCACCCGTTGAACCCCCAACGCCAGTCTGCCCTCTTGCTCCATTATACCACCATCGGTTCATTGTCGTGTGACCACCGAACAGCCATCCAGCCCGGCCTTGTAGTCCTCTCCCCCAACATGTTTCGAGGCCCAAGTCGTCCGTGAGTGGCTTTCTAGCCTTTGATTAGGGCATTCATTGCATTTAGGGAGTAGTTTAGGGTGGTTTAATGATTATCCATGTTATTTGGATTATGTACTATGTGGTTTAGTGATTATCTATGTTATTTAGGTTATGTGCCATGTGGTTTAGGGGTTTAATATGTTATTTGGATGATGTGTTATGTGGTTTAGTAATTGTCTATGTTATATAGGTTATGTGCCATGTGGTTTAGGGGTTAAACATGTTATTTGGATGATGTGCTATGTGGTTTAGTGATTACCTATGTTATTTAGGTTATGTGTCATGTGGTTTAGTGGTTAAACATGTTATTTGGCTGATGTGCTATGTGGTTTAGTGATTATCCATGTTATTTGGGTTATGTGTCATGCGGTTTAGTGGTTATCTATGTCATTTGGCTGATGTGCTATGTGGTTTAGTGGTTAAACATGGTGTTTAAATGATGTGCCATGTGGATTAATGGTTAAAAATGATAATTGGAATATGTGTCATGTGAAATAGTGGTTAAATATGATGTTTGGATTATGTGCCAAGAGTTAGGAAGTGAATGGTGCATATATGTGTGATATAAGTGATGTACGTGCATGGAACGATGGCATTTGACAAGTGAAGTTGCATTTCACATGAGCTCATGGGTTAAATGAGAAAGATAAAAAATGAAGTATGTGATGGTATTATGTGATTACCTAAGACCCTGATGCGTTTTACGTGAGGTGTGAACCCGTCTTGAGGCGTTTTACATGGGACGATGTCCAATTAAGTTCAAATGCCCCCCCAAGTCAACGGGATACCATTCGCTGATAGATTTTGGAACGAAGCTCCTTACTAGAATGCCCCCAAGTCAATAGAATGTTGTGCTCAATGGGGCGAGATGATGCCTGATTACGCCGAATGATTGCGAACCTTTGAAGTTGGCCGTGAATCCTAAATGGCCATAATAATCTGGACAAATGTGTATAAGAAGTGCATGAGATTTGTATGTGCTGAGGTCAACATTATTACATGGCATGAGCGCATGACTTAGATCATAATGCGTATTCATATCTTTGGCTCAAGAACATGAAGTTTATGTTATGAAATTGTCTATGCATCTACATTGATGGCCTTGTATGGTAGCGAGATTAATGTGAGTAAAGCGAGAAGTATGTTGCCATGTTTCGCCATCGATAGATATTTGCATGTTTAGAGCATTTTCAAGGTGAACAACTTCCCTACGCGAGGTCTAGGAAGTTCACTCATTGAGTTTATCTCATATTTTTTTGTGACATCCTGGATTTTCAGTCCTATTTTCAATTGAATAAATCAAGCCTTTCATCGACTCGCCTATAGTGTTATTCTCAGAGCCAATCACTCATGAGATAATTAGACTATCTAGGGAAGTCATTAAGAGATTTTAATGCAATAGACTTAAGGATTCGACCAGGAATCGGCTACTCGACCATGTTCATCTGCCGAGATCATTACGACACAGTAAGATCGATTAAAAATCAGAGATAGGTTGGTTCGACTGAGATATGTGGTTAAACATGAGTGATTCCACTAAATTATAAAATTATCATCGATCGACACTAGATTGATTTTTTTTTGTACCTTGTGTCCGTATTTGAAACCTCGAGATTTTCATGACCACCGAGAGATGCCAATGTGTCGAAGGGGTTCATAGTGACTTGAAGAAAATCGACCACGGATTACTTGCACTAAAAATTTCTGAAAGCTACCCGATAGCCTAGGTCACACTAAAAACACGTCAGAGCGAAATTAACCGCAAATTTGAATTCGATTTCATAAATTGAAAGTTCTTTCATGTCACAAGTCATTTTAGAAACTTGACTCAATCTTCAAATATTTTTCTGCAAACTGAGACTTTTATCGCGCAATTGGGATGCAAGTGGGATCAATTGGTGAGGAAAAATATCAATTTGATCGATGA
Source organism: Eucalyptus grandis (assembly GCF_016545825.1). Lineage (NCBI taxonomy): Eukaryota > Viridiplantae > Streptophyta > Magnoliopsida > Myrtales > Myrtaceae > Eucalyptus > Eucalyptus grandis. Next base: position 23,614,287 of record NC_052613.1, read on the forward strand.
GGTGTTGGTTGAATTTATAGAGGCCAATTTGAGTTGATTCAAAAAGAGATTGAATGGAAATTGAACCTAAAGTCTTCAAAATTCATAGCACCCCTTAGACCCAACATTTTGGACCTTCTCAAGCTTCTTGAAAGGGGTTTTTGGTCTTGAAAATTGGTTGGCTAGTTAGCTGGGGTGAGGACCAGTCAAGGGGGGAGCATGAAGATAAGAAGAGACCAATGGAGGTCCCACCAGCACAAGCTTGTCCCCTCTCCCTCCTCGGCCACCATCAACACCCTCTTCCCCCTCCCTCCATTGTTGTTCGACATCTAGTAAGTCAGAGGAGTCGCCGGAGCAGCCATTAGCCCAACTGGACCATCGCCCGTCGCCGTTCGTCACCCCTCCTCACCCACGCACCACCGCACCTCACCGTGTGACTCTGATGTCCAGCCACCCGTCCCTGCTGCCTCAAGCCATGCCAAAGCTGTCCAGCTCGCCTCCGTTGCCGTAGACCGCCACCGGAGTCGCCGTGGAGTCCCGCCTGGACTTGGTTCGACCCCCTCAGCTTAGCTTAGCCCATTTCCGCCTCAACCGAGCCTCATACCATCCATTCCAGCCACCAATCAAAAGCTAAAGAAATGGGTTTCCAGCAGCTCCTTTGGCCCGTTTTGGAGGTGTTCCCAGCCCCGAAAGCCAAGCTCACTTTAGAGTTTTCCATCCCTCACCGCGTCCCCATCGTTTCGAATCGAGCGGTTCGTTAATTAAGTGAGTTTAACTCACTAATCCTCGCTTAGTAGGTTAATGACGTTTAAGGGTTGATTAATTTAGACTAAGATTTGTTAAGTGGATAATTAGAACGGTTTAGTGAATTAGTTAATTACCGATGCATGTTAGGTGGTTAGTTTAATGCAATTATTGAGTAAATAGACTCTAGTATTTATTTAACGAGTCTCGGAAGTTTTCTGGGCCCGTTCCGGCATATAATTAGGCTTTACGGGCCTAAGTATGCGTTTTTGGTATAGGCATTACATAGTTAATTTCTGTAATTATTTAATTATTTATTTATTTTTTGGAAATTAGATCAGGATAGACGTTGACCGGAATTTTATGTTGATTGCAGTGGTGTGATTTATTTATTTAATTAAGCTTTAATTTGTGCAGATTTTGTGTGATTTGTATTTTAGGAATTTATTCCTAAATTTGTTTAATTTTAGTAATTAATTGGAAAATAACCGAGCGTCAATTTACAACGCAAAAAATATTTTGGTGGACCATATAAAATGGTGGGATTTATGGAAATGAAATTATTGTATTTTGGCTAAGGCCAACTGTATACCCACACACGAGTATTTTTATCGGGTATGATAAAAGTTGAGAAATTATTGATTGAGAATGAATAATATGCATATCAGCTCAATGACTCTATATGTCATCTTAGAGAAGGAATAATATGCAGGGGCAAAGGTAAGACCTCCAACTTGTGTTTGTGCTTAGGCAGCCTTAGGTGTATTTTCTTCCTAGTCAGGTCTTAGGGGGTTGAATTTGCAGAGACATTGTCTCACTAGTTATTGTATTAACCATTTTCAAGTCCTTAGATGGTGTTGGCGGAGGACCAAAAGTCCTGGAGTCTAAGAAAGTGGAGATCGAAGAATCAACGAACATGTCTGATTAGAAGGTCATAGGACAATTCCTTTTTTTTTAAGCCAATATTTTTGTAAATAGCCTAGCATTGTATATAAACCCGTTTATTTATAAAAAGGCTTGTTTTGGTTTGAAAAATTGAGGTCCTACTTTTCTATCCTATTGTTTTATTGTCTGGGGATTATTTATATGTTTTTGCATGTGTACTAAAATAAAAAGGTCGGCGATACATCATGGGACGTTGCTATTCAATCGATCAGTGAGGGATGAGCGCGTGCTCAAGGATCAAGACATGACAGTTTTGGCCTCCCTATTGAGCATAGTCAAGAGGTAACAGAGTACTCAGTAGTGGGAGTAGCCGTGCGCACTATACACGATATGTCACAACCATTTGGGTCAATGAGGATCTACCTAATCTTGTGCCACACCAATTTGTGGCCTAGTACTTTTGGGTAGGTGGCGAGAGCAACGGTCCCATTAGTGGCTTCAATGGTCCGTGGGGTTCTGAAGGCTTTGGGGGCGACATCAACTGGGATGCCAAGCATGGGGACATTCCCGATGGAGTGGTGTCCAACCCCGAGATCGACCCCACGCTGATCACTGAGTCGGAGGCCTAGATTTTGGAGGCCATTGGGGCTTAGGTAGACGTGAGGTGTTAGTAATTTTTGAACCACCCTTGTAGTATTAGAGGCGTAGGTGTACCCAGCCCCTTTTTTGAAGGAGGTCGTGGCAAAGTAGTTAGGCGTGTCGGAGGTGAAGAAGCTAGTTGATTAACCCTCGAACTTGTGTTGTATGAGACGTTAACTCATAATGCTTTTCTATATATATGAATATGTTTTTAACTATCCCTACTATTTGATAGTTGAAGATCTGTATACGTTTCCACTTGTGCGTATCAAGGTTATTACGAATTGATCGGCAACGCCTCCTAGGACGTCACAATCAAATGACCAAAGGATAAGTAAAGGTTCGATGGGCACGGGTTGTCACACGGCCGTAGAGGTTTAGAGCGTGACATATGGCAAGGTTTAATGTGGCATCCTAGAATTTCTTGTCAATCCTTAGGGCTGCTCTAATTCATGTTTTTGCATTGAGACTTTGGCCAAGCTTTTGGTGGGTAATTATTTGATAGGAAGATTCTATTTTGACCATGTGGATTATTGATTGGAATTTATTAAATTAGGTCACAAAGTTTTAGTGAATAATAAATCTCAATTAGGTGTTTATATAATTAAGGATTAGGTGGATTATTAGGATGATGATGGACTAAACATTTAAAGGCCCAAACCAGCCCATTGCCTCAACCCATTCTCGGCCAGCCCACGAAGCCCAAGGAGGAGAGTTGCCATCGGCCCATGGCTGGCCCAAGCCCATGAGGGGCTGTCGACGTGCAAAGGAGGGGGGGATCCAGTTGCATGCCTCCCCCCATTTGTCCCAAGGAGATGGCCAAGTGTCCTCCATGCAAACGCTAATGATGGCTAATGATGGGGGGGGAGAAATTAGGGGAAGATGATGCCGGTTTAAGTGAGAGAGAGAGAGAGAGAGAGAGAGTTCTTCCGAGAAAGAGAGAGAGGAGACAAAGAGAAGGAAGAAAGGAAGAAAGGGAGAAAGGAAGAGAGGAAGGAGGAGGACCGTTCGACCGTCTGCCATGTGTCCGTCGTCCGTCGCCGCCATGTCCCGTCGCCGTTGTGCTCGTTGCTTGCTCGGTTTAGAGGCAAGTGGGATCCTTGATCTACTCTTGCATGTTGTGCCTAGTATGTGTGATTGAATGGTGATAAATTTCGGATGTTTTGGTGTGAAAAGCTGAAGTTTTAAGAGTGGTGTTTTAGGCTAGTAAACTGTTCTTGAGAAAACAGCTCGACCTTGGATGTTCTAGTGGCTTGAATGTGATGTTATAGTTAGATTTTGGTCATGACTTCTAAATGAAAGTTGTTAAGGACTTCTTTTAGTATAACATACTCAAATTTGGGACAAAACGAACAAGTATAAGTGGGTGAAATCTTTATTATTTGGAAAGACTGAATCTGGAGATTTCGGTAACTACATTTGATGAATGCATGGACTGTAAGGCTAAATTTTCGTTGAAATTTCACTTTTATTTTTTAACAAAAGATGTAAAGGACATCCTGAGGTTCAACATATCAAAAATTTAGAGAAAACCAACAAGAATAGGTAGGTGAAATCGTGGTTTTTCGGAGGTAGTTGGATCTGGAAATTTCGGTAATAGAAACAGAAGTTTTAACCACCTATATTTAATTATCTAGGACGAATCTGACTTTTATTCCTTCATAAAAAATGTACCCTGGGGTCTCGACTACCACATAGTCTAATTTCATAATTTTTTAAGGTCATTTGGTTATTTAATCGGAAATTTTTTAAAACCGTGTAATCTGATGTGTTCAGACTTAGTCAGTTTCAATGCGTGGACTATATCGTTTCGTATGAGGTTCTTTTGGCAATTTTTTCTTCATGAAATATATCTCTTTATGTCTTCCCTACAACATATTTAAATTTCGTAATTTTTTAATTTCATTTGCCTATTTAACCAAAAATATTTCAAAAACTGTGCAAGTTGAATTGTTAGAATGGTAGTGCTGTAATGCTTGGTCTATACCGAATTGTATGAGGGTCTTTTGGTGTATTGTTCTTCATGAAATACCTGCCTTTATGTCTTGACTATTACATATTCAAATTTCATGATTTTTTAAGGTCATTTGGGTATTTAATTTAAATGTTTTCTAAAACTGTGCAAGCTGGATTGTGCGAATTTCAAAAGCTGTAATGCATGGACTATTTTGTTTTGTATGAGCCCATAAATTGTATTTTTTTAAGTGATTGAATCTTGCTACACATGTAATGATACTTGGCATTATATATAAAATCAAAAGCTAAAAATTGACCTGGTTGCCATCACATCATGTGCTATGTTGATATTGAGACATAAATGGTGAATATGAGTTATGATAAATGAGAATACCATCGGAGGGGTGAGCCGACGATGCTCCGGGAGTGTCGAGATGCCCGGAGAGGGGAGTGCCGGATACCCGGGATGTTGGGGTTCAGGATGTCCTCGGGAATTTCAGATGCCCGAGATGTGGGGGTGCCGGAAGCCTCGGAGGTGTGTGCCGAGGGGATACCTCATGATGCCAGTTGAGATACAGATGCTCGGAATGTGGGGGTGTCGGATGCCCGGTGGTGTGTGCCGAAGGTTCCTCACGATGTTAGGTGGGGTGCGAGCGATAAAATGGGGGATGCAATCACTGGTCCCGGGAAAGAAAAATGTGGTGACCTAATTGAAAGATAAAGAGTTGAAATTGAATTATGCATGGTATGGTGACATGTATGTGTCACGGGCCGATCGATTGGGATCATGACCGTGCGGCGACTCGGGCAACTTTGGATCACCCAAGCCAAACCTTGCTCGATCAGCGCTCACTCGCTCGCTTACCCAAATTGTTGAGAGAGAAAGTAGAGAGAGGAGTTCTGGAAGGAAAGGAAAAGCTTTGATATTTCTGAAATGGATTGGATGATTACAAATGAAGGAGGACACCCCTTTTATAGTTAAGGGCCTCGGCTTACAACCGTTGATCTTCGATCAGCGCTCACTCGCTCGCTTACCCGGATCGTTGAGAGAGAAAGTAGAGAGAGGAGTTCTGGAAGGAAAGGAAAAGCTTTGATATTTCTGAAATGGATTGGATGATTACAAATGAAGGAGGACACCCCTTTTATAGTTAAGGGCCTCGGCTTAAAACCGTTGATCTACTTTTCATCCAGCGGACGAGATCGCACCACCTTAACTACCGACATAATGTCTAACTACCGTCTACCGACATAAATAAAAGGAACAGACTCCCGTAATATGACTCAATGACGATTTCATCCGCCCTTGCAATCCTCGGGGAGAAGGCTTGGTGGGAATCCAAGCGAAAGCAGGAGGTCCACGGGCGAGTTGGGGTCGACTCTAGGGAACCTCGCAGGTCGACTCTCTTTAGGCCCGTGACATTCTCCCACACTCAATCGAGCGACATCCTCGTCGCTCTCAGCTTCGCGGGCAGCCTTGCGAGCTTTGGCCCGAGCTTTCTTGTTCTTGTTGCGTTTCACTTGGACACTCATGAACGAAGGGCCACATCCTTCGATGATGAAGTCGGACTTGGCATGCGGCTCGGTCTTCGGCTTGGACGGAGCACGCGGCGTGCACTCAACCTCGGGAAAGCGCTTGGATGGGCATGTCGTGAGTCGGAGTAGGATCCAACTTGACCTTCAGCTTCACCTCGGACAGCTTGTTGATGCGCATGACGGCCTTCAAGCTCTTGTCGAGGCATCGGATTGACGCAATGGTCTTGGTGTCGACCACCCCTTTGATCATGGGGATCATTGACGGGCACTTTTGATCGAGGATCATCATGCACTTGGTCCTCATGTCGATCATGGCTCCCACACTCTCAAAGAATTGCATGCCAAGAATGAGATCATAATCGTCAAGAGGGATTACCTCGAACGCCATTCGGCCCTTCCATCTGCCAATCTTGATGTCCACGTCGGGTGTTGCTCCTATGCCATGGAAGTCACCCGAATTGATGGGCTTGTATGACTTCCCGGATGGCTCCACGTGAAGTCCCAAGGCCTTTGCAACCTCGGTCGACATGAACATGTTGGATGCGCCGGTGTCGACCAAAGCGTAAAGCGTTCGGCCGCCCACCTCGACCTCCACAAAGAACATGTCGGTGTTTGGTGCGATTCCTTCTTCTTTGGTCGGCGATCGGGCTTGGACCGAGTTGATCATCCTCACAGCTCCGATCCGAATATGCCGCTTATCTTCTTTGGACTCCTCCTTTTCTTCCTCGATGGCAAGGAGGGCATTGATTCGACCCTTCTTCGGGCACTTTTGGGTCCAGTGCGGACCTTGGCAAATGAAACAAGGAGAAGGCGGGGGTTGATCGAACCTACTCGCGTAGTCCGTCGGTGGTCGACCCCTTTGGAAGGATGGCTTGGAAGTTCCCTCTCCCCATGGTTTGGCTTGGCCGCCTTGATCATGCGCGCCTCGGGATGTGCTTTGTGCTTCATCCTTGCAAGGTCGATGGACCTCCAATCCCTTGATCGACTCCTTGGTTCGGTCTTGGTGAGGTCGACGAGTGACTCGGCCACGCTTAGAGCTCGCGCAAGACTACTCACGTCCCGCCTCTTCAGCTCGAGAAGTGCACATGGCTTTAATCCATCCATGAACGCTCCGAGAGCCTCATCTTCGCTCAGGTTGCGAATCTGGAGTTTGAGTTCAGTGAACTCCTTCACGTACTCTCGGATCGTGCCTCTTTGCTCGAGGCGATGGAGCTTGCTACAGGCTTCTTGCTGAGCAAACTCGGGGAAAAAGTAGTCCCGGAACTCTCTCACAAAGTCGTCCCATGTGCACACGGGATTGGCGCCGCGTCTAACCTCGTCACACCTATTGCGCCACCAAAGCATTGCCGTATCGAACAAGAACATGGACGCGGTTCGTACCTTGGTCGACTCGTCGTGTATGTTGACGGCGCCGAAGTATTGCTCCATGCTCTAGACGAAGTTGTCCACCTCCTTGGCAGATCGTTCGCCTTTGAACTCTTTCGGCTTTGGTATCTCAATCTTGGGCACCGCTTGGTTCGGCACAGCACCATTGGTGATGCTCAGCTTGCACAGGGCGAGCTCGGTCTTGAGCTCTTGGATCTCGGCCTTCATGGCTTCAACCTCGTCCCTACGCGGAGCTTCTTCCTCGACCACTTGGACGCGCTCCTTCAACACATCGATCGATGCTTCCAGGGCTTCGTCCTTGTCATGTAAGGACGCGGTAGCTTCGTTGAAGCATGACGTGAAGTCTTCACGGAGCGAACTCTCAACCTCCATGATCCGATCTCGCACATCGTCAAGACCTTCCATGAGTTCGAGCACGGCGCTCCAGACCTTCCCGATCTTCTCATCGAACGCAGCTACAGCATCCATCGAGGCGTCTCTTTTCTTTGCTCGGCCACGGTTCTCGTTGACTTGTGCGGCCTCTCCAACCATGACAACTTCTTGGCTCGACATTCCTTCGAACAGTTAGTGCTCCTTGACCTCTTGAACGGATCTCTCTTTTGCTCTGATACCACTTGTCACGGGCCGATCGATTAGGATCGTGACCACGTGGCGACTCGGGCAACTTTGGATCACCCAAGCCAAGCCTTGCTTGATCAGCACTCACTCGCTCGCTTACCCGAATCGTTGAGAGAGAAAGTAGAGAGAGGAGCTCTGGAAGGAAAGGAAAAGCTTTGATATTTCTGAAATGGATTGGATGATTACAAATGAAGGAGGACACCCCTTTTATAGTTGAGGGCCTCGGCTTACAACCGTTGATCTACTTTTCATCCAGCGGACGAGATCGCACCGCCTTAACTACCGACATAATGTCTAACTACCATCTACCGATATAAATAAAAGGAACAGACTCCCGTAATATGACTCAATGATGGTTTCGTCCGCCCTTGCAATCCTCGGGGAGAAGGCTTGGTGGTAATCCGAGCGAGAGCAGGAGGTCCACGAGCGAGTTGGGGTCAACTCTGGGGAACCTCGCGGGTCGACTCTCTTTAGGCCCGTGACATATGCATGGCTGTATGATATGATATGCATGAATGCTTGATGATGAGTGCATGGTTGTATATGCACCTATGGCATGATGGTATATGCATGAATGATGGATGATGGATGATGAGTGCATGGTTGTATATGCACCAATGGCATGATGGTATATGCATGAATGCTTGATGATAAGTGCATGATGGTGTATGCACATATGGTATGATGACATATGCATGTCTGCAAGGTAAGTTATGCTTGGATGTATGAATGATATGTGCTTTGTTTATGATGTCATGATTGTTCTATTTGATGCATTGAGTAGTTTAATGGATCTTTTACCTGCTAAGTGGTTATACTCACCCCTTTAGGACAAACATTTCAAATTAGAAAGATGCTTCTCCCTTCGATCACGCGAAGTACCTTTTACAGCCTTCCATCTGACGTGGAGGTCGATTATATGGAGCTCAATTGTGTCACCATCCTTGGTCTAACGTTTATACGAGTTCGTGTGCTGGTAATGTATGATGTGGGCCTGGCTGGGGGCCCGGTCATCCAGGAGTTCTTGTCAGTCCACATCTGCCGTGACGGAGTGATGCGGGGGATGTTGCCGCCACCACCGCCCGATGCACCGGGGTGGGTGTGATGACCCGCGTGAGGATTGAGAGCTAACACTTTTTTAGGATAGCCGACACTTGTAGATGGAGGATGACACGTGATCGATATAGGGGGTCGAGATCTCTTTTGAGCTGTGGCCAAGTTTAGTTAAAAGTCTTGGCTTTTCTTTTTAATTGTACCGACCCGAGAAATCCATCATGAAAATACAAATAAAAGTGGCTCGGCTTTATCTTTTCTTATGGTGCGTAGTTGGTGTGCATTGCATTATGGTTATTGGAGGAAGGAATGGTGAGACTTGTTTATGCTTCCGCTAATAAGTTGCACCGGGACCGTTTTCAAAAAAAAAAAAGAAACGCCTATGAACTACGGTGCTTCCGCTAAGAGATGTAACTAGTATTCATTAGATGGAGCGATAGGTACCTGTGGTGACCTTAGGTGTTTCGGGGTGCCACACTCAAGCTTGACCTTGCCAACCTTGGGCTAGCTCAACCTCACCTATGGCTAATCATTGGTTGTCATCATAGCCAACAACTAGCTAAGGAAGACGCAAAAAAAAAAAATAAAGAAAATAAAATAATTAATAACAATAACAATATAATTAAATAATTCAAAGTTTTTTTATAACTTTCCCCACAATTAGATTTTTCCTACTAAATGGTGCAAAATATTTTCTAGTGAATTTTCATATTTCGACCAAACACAGAAAAATATTGATATTTTCTTTAAAATGACTTCTTGAAAAATTAGTTACATTTTCCCCAAAACAAATGGACCCTAAATTGACAAATCTTCGGCGGGTTTATGACTAAATTGATACAAAAAAATAATTTAGGAATAAATTGGCTAAAACAACACAATTGAAAAATTTATTACTGAATTATCTGCCCTACAATATGTTTAAGAATTTTTGGACAATTATCTCAATATCTTCATAAAGCATCTTATTCTCCCTAAGCCAAAAATGCTCAAGATTGCCTTGAGGAAGAAGAATCAATTTTAAGTTTTTTAATTTTAAGTTTTTTTTAATTCTAAGTTTTTTATTTTTTAGAATATTTTAAATAAAATTAAGTTTTAATTTAATTTAATTAATTTTAATATTAATTATTTACACATCAAACACAAAACGATGTCATTTTTTGCATTTTCTTGCCATGTCAGCGTGCAAAACAACGCCGTTTGCACCCAACTCGTTGGAAAATTGTCACGTCAGTCATTTGGCCAGATTTTGGCTGGAATGGCACTAAGTGTTCCATTTTACTCCGAAACTAGCACTTAAGTGTACATTTCCGAAATTTTGGCACTCCAAGTGTCCCAAACTCGAATTTTTGCTTTACTCCGCAACTCCTTGGCAATCATAAACTGCTTATCACATTGATAGTTGCTTCATCTTCCCTGTGATAGTCACAAATAGCAGTGCTGCTCAAAGTTTTCCTTATAGTCTCAATGCCGCCCCCCCCATGACTGCATCTCTATCAAAAACATTTGATTTTTTTTTTTTGGCAAGGTCCCAGTTTCCAAATCCATTACCGGTCATCGCATTTATAATAACTTGTTTAGAGTTCAGTGAACAACCACTTTCTTTCGGATTTTCTTTCGGTCCTGGTTAGGGGGAATTTCCTTCAATCACCCTTTTAATTGGTGGGTCACAAGTTATAAATAGCCCTCTGTACAAAATTAACTAAATATAAACATGAGTGGTGTCCATTGTTGTAGCCCACCTATCAAAAGGTTGTTGGAAGAAGCAGAATTGGAGGAAAACATGGCATTTTTTCCTACATAATTAATTTGAGTATGGTGCATCCTACATATTTTATAGTGTAAGTCTCTTTCCACACAAAATCTCATATGACGAGGAAAAACAAAAGAGTATAGCCTAGTATACCATACCCTTATGCGAAAAACTTGTTGAAATCTGATGCGTGAATAAAAGGAAAAAACGCAGGCATAAAGCAGTATGAGGGAGGTGTCATGAATAGAACTCCAGATCTTTGACTGTGATATAAAAATAGGTTCAATACCCCACTATTTTCTTTAAAAGTTGAAAGAGTTAGCCTACGGATGTTGGTCTTTTCTCTCGTACATTAGGCACAATGTTCTCTTTTCTTCTCTTTTGTGTTTTGTGAGGGTGTTGGGGACCAGAAATGTTTTCTTCTTCTTGGGGGGGGTGCTAGACAAATAAACTGAGTAGAGAATTTTGTTTTTTTTCAACTTGGGCAAGCAAATCATTGAGACGATTTCAAGAAAGACACAAATGAAACAAATGAAAGGAAAAATAACCCGCACATGATTTTTATAGCCACAAGTTGCCTTGCTAGGTTGCTTCCTCAATGACTTTGTCTTATCCTTGTTTTGAAGTCCTCAACACAAAGGTTAGATTTGAGTTTGCATTAAATTTTACCTTGTGATCATCCACAAGTTGAAAGTACCTTAGGAAAGTGAAGGGTCGGTAAAGAGAAGAGAATGAGGGAGTGACCATAATACTATCACTATAAACTCTGCTTTTAACTAAACAAATACAAATACAAATACAAATACAAATACAAAAAAAAAAAAAAAAAAAACCTCAGCACTGGAACTATGTGATTATAAACTATGCAAGCCACGAGAAGACGGATACCCGTCTTATATCTCTTACCTTAGGCACAACGTTTTCTTTTCTCCTTTTTGTGATTTTTATAGGCATTACAAGTCCAGAAATATTTTATTCTTTTCAGAAGATTGTTCAGGAAACTGAGTAGAATATGTTGCCTTTGAGACTTGTCATTTTTCTTTCCTCTCACTTCTACATCTTTGTTGTTTCACCTAAACAGCCTTAAAAGGATTAAATTAGATAGATGATTATATGCAAAAGTGCTTTAGAAAAGTGAAGGGTTAGAAGAGAGAAGAGAGGTGAGGGAGCGACCAAAATAATATTACTGCTTGCAAACAGCCCTCTCCTTCTCCTTTGCTCCCACCTTTCCCTCCATCTTTTTCATTTCTTCACCCACGCCATCGCCAACACCATTCATCTTCATGCCACCATCATCCCACCACCACCACCGTTGACCAGCACCCTCCACCAACTCCAGCACCTTCACCACCACCACGTCACCCCAGCACCCTCATCTTCACGCCGCCACCACACCACCAGCCTCGGCACCACCAAGCAGTCCGCCACTACTACCAGCCACCTTGCCAACTCCACCACCGCCAGCAACTCCACCACCGCCGGCACCTCCACCACCACCAACACCACCACCATCTTGGCCGCACCACTACCACCGCCGAGCCTCTGTTCAAGCCGTGGGTGTCACGTTCTCGACATTGTTGCGTCGCCATCGCCGCGAGCCTGCCACCGTCGAAGACATGTGAGTTAATTGCCTAATCATGGATTAGGGTGTTAATTACGTTTAGGGGTGGTTAGATTAGTACTAATGGTGATTAGTCTTAGTTAAGCTTTGTTGGGAATGACTGATCCCCGAAAACTGGATTCGACACTAAATCGAACCCCTAAATCAATGCGGAAGATGAGCCCGGGAAAAACAACACGCATCACCGATCCTAAAGCACACCACGGATTTGAGCGTACCTTTTAGCCACAGATTAAACACCGACGCCGTTAGAGGAAGAGAAACTTGATCCTATTCAATCCGGTGAAGCAAAATCGCCTTGACGCCTCACTGTTTGCTTTTTGGAGAAAACGACAGAGAGGAGGAGAGGAGGAAGCGTACGTACGTCTTTTTCCTTTTAAAACAAAATAGTACCTTTTTTCCTTTTTCTCCTCCCTTTTATACCTCTCTCCTTCCACGGGCCTTATTCCCGTGGGCCGGGCTTTCGGCCCAACTTGGGCGGACGGGCCTTAAGCCCAATTCTTATAAAGCCTTCATCTCCCACTCGCACATGGTGGGCCGAACAGGATTCTCTTTACCTCTTTTTTTCAACATTCATACCGATGAATAATCCGTGCGACCAGCATCCTTTGAGAGCTCGTTGCTATACATCTGTTAGGAATATATAGCAGCTCATAATGGGCGTCACACTCCAAGTAGACTTAGTATGCAGTACCCTAGATCGATCGATCACATTTTATATCTCTCTTGATCTCTTTCAAACATGATATATATATTGTATTCACAATTACAGTTATCCCAAAGACAATCATAATTGGTCGACCAGTGAATACAAAAATTACAATGTGATTCTCCAAAATCGATCTTCCTCTTTCCTTCAAACTCTCAATTTCAGTTCAGCTTGCTTTTCTAGAAATGTCCCATTAGATCGAATCAACTCATGACCATTGGCAACATCCTAAGATAGCAAACACTAAATAGAAACCTTGAGAATAAGAAAAAGTCATGAGGGCACTAAAATTGAGGAACTATTTTCCTTAAGAGTCTCACACGTTATAAAAGTTGAGATCAAACTTTTTGTCACTCTTATTGGTCGGCTCATGCATACGTAGTATGAAATACGTATTACGGTATTAACTCATTTCCCATGGAGCGTATGTCTACACCTTTCAATACCGTACAGATGATAGTTCAGACATACCCAATGTCTAACTTGAGTTCATATATCTACTCTTTTACAAAAATCATCAGAACTCACATCTGGCATCTTAGACAGATAAAGTAAAATATGTGGGGTATTTTACTTTCGAACATAGTAAGTATTATATCATCATCTTAACACTCAGTTAAGGCGACATACGTATTTTAAGCTTAAGCTCTCGATTATCACCTAGATAATAAGCTTAAAAACAGTCTCATCTATATTTATCACACAGTAAATAGAGGCGATTACCCGTGTGAGTGGGCTAATCTTTTATCTGTCCGACATACTTCATCAACTTAAAATAATACACTGAGTATTAAGATGCATAAAGATCAAACAAAGATTCATAGGCATTAATAATGAAACAACACTAGTTCATAAATATGAACAACTCAGGGAAATTACAATCCAGTACATCAGACTCTACGCAATCCTAGAGATTTTATATGACCACAAAACACATCTCTAGGTATTGGCTTTATCATAGGATCTGCTACCATTCTACGCGTAGATATGTACTGTAAGTTCACATCCTTTCGTGCAACCATATCCTTGACAAAGTTATACTTTGTATTTATATGTTTGGTCTTGCCATGATATTTTGGATCTTTGGTGTACACTATAGCTGCTTGGCTATCACAGTTAACCAATAATTGATTTGCAGCTTTCTCAATAACACCTAAATGATCCAAGAAGCTCTTAAGCCAAACTGCTTCTTGTACTGCTGCTGATAATGCCACGAACTCAGCTTCCATCGTGGATAAGGCTATGCACGTTTGCTTCTTACTACTCCATGATATGGCGCCATTGCTTAGTAAGAAAACAAATCCTGAGGTAGATTTTCTTTCATCTAAATCTCCTCCCCAATCATCATCCGAATAGCCTTCAAGTCGCAGATCCTTTCCTTGGTAATTCAACTTATAATCAGCAGTTCCCTTCAGATACCTCGCATTCTCTTAACGGCCTTCCAATGTGCTGGACCTGGATTGGATTGGTATCTACTCACCATTCCAACTGCAAAACATATGTCGGGTCTTGTACACATCATAGCGTACATCAAGCTCCCAACAGCACTTGCATAAGGAACATGTTTCATTTGTTCCTTCTCTTGTGGAGTCCTTGGACATAGTCTATGGCTCAATCCTTCACCTTTTGCAATAGGAGTGTCTATGGGTTTACAATCCTGCATACGAAATCGTTCAAGAACCTTATTTATATAGGTTTCTTGCGAAAGAGACAACGATCTCTTCGAACGATCTCTTGAAATCTTAACTCCAATAATGTATGCAGCCTCTCCCATGTCCTTCATCTCAAAGTTGGAAGACAACCAACTCTTGACAGTCTTAACAAGCTCCATATTGCTTCCGGCAATTAGTATATCATCAACATATAATGATATGATCACAAATTGATCCTTGGATCTTTTGATATATACACAATGATCCTCATCAATCATTGTAAAATCATATGCCATTATGGCATTATGAAAACGTATATACCATTGTCTTGATGATCGCTTAAGACCATATATCGACCTCAAAAGTCGACATACCTTTTCTTCTTGGCCTTTCACTATGAAACCAGCAGGTTGTTCTATATATACTTCTTCCTCTAATTCTCCATTGAGGAAAGCAGTCTTTACATCCATTTGATGTAACTCAAGATCCAGACTAGCCACTATTGCCAGAATAATGCGAATCGAGGTAAATCTCACTACAGGAGAAAATGTATCTTCATAATCAATTCCTTCCTATTGATTATACCCCTTCGCCACAAGGCGAGCCTTATGCCTTTCAATCGAGCCATCAGCCTTTCGCTTTATTTTGAGAACCCACTTGTTCCCAATAGCTCTGCGTCCTTTTGGAAGATTAACCAGTTCCCTGACTTAGTTTGATTTCATCGACTCCATTTCCTCTTCCATTGCATTAATCCATTTTTCCTTACTAGGGCAATTCAGAGCCTCATTTATATTTCTTGGCTCATCCTCATCTTGTGGAGCAACCATAAAAGTTTCCCCTTCAATGTCAAAACGTCGACGGGGAATACTTTGGTGACTTGTTCGCCGTATGGGAGATTGTACACTTAGCACATCATCCCCCATCATGCTCCCACTTGGATTAGGTAATGATGATGTCGTCTCATCATGTGGTTGCAATTGAGAATTAGTTGAATTCAATTCATCACTTCTCATATTACTCCCACTTGGACGAACTCCACTAACATCATTATCTTGATCCAAGGTCTCAAATAGGGAACAATCTTCCCCTATTTCGCCCTTCTTAGGAAATTCATCCTCTAAGAATGTGACATCTCGTGATTCAAACTCAGTTATACTTCCACTTTCTTGCTCACCTATGAACACATATCCTTTCGAGTGTTCAGAGTACCTTATGAAAATACTCTTCTTTCCCCTGGGACCCAATTTCCCAAATTTGTGAGAGGACTCATGTGTATAGACGGCACAACCCCATGGCTTAAGAGAACTTAAGTCCGGTTTTCTACCTGTCCATAACTCATATGGAGTGGAAGTAACTGATTTGGAAGGCACACGGTTAAGTATATAAGCAGCAGTTAACAATGCATCACTCCAAAAGGTAATAGGTAAGTTAGCATGCGCCATCATGGACCTAACCATTTCCAGTAGGGTTCTGTTTCTTCTCTCCGCAACACCATTTTGTTGAGGAGTATATGGAATAGACAACTGTCTTTCTATTCCTTTTTCATCACATAATTTTCTGAACTCATCGATAAATATTCTCGACCTCGATCGGATCTCAATGCTTTTATTTTCTTGTCTAATTGATTCTCTACCAGGTTCATAAACCTTTTAAAACAACTTATTGCTTCAGATTTATGAGAAATCAAATAGACATATCCGAATCGAGTATAATCATCAATAAAAGTGATGAAATAAACAGCCCCATGCCTTCCTTTCACATTCATTGGACCACGACATCGAATGGATTAAATGCAGAGGAAATTCAGCTCTTTTTCCCTTTCCAAATGGTTTCCTTGTCGTTTTCCCTTCTAGGCAATGCTTACATATGGACAAATCGACTTTTTCAATATTGCCCAACAAGCCCTCTTTGGCTAGTCTATTCATGCGTTGTTGGCCAATGTGACCAAGTCTAGCATGCCACACATTCACATCATTATCATATGTATTAGGAGATGTGAGAAGGGAATAACAAACATTAGCATTAACATAATCAATATCTAATACAATAAAACCATCCAGAAAATAACCACAACCATAGTAATTTGTATCCAAAAACAAATTCACACATCTACTATAGAAGTTCATATTAAAACCTAATTTAACCAACACTAATACAGACACTAAATTCCGACGACTCTCCGGAGCATACAACACATCATGAAGGAACAAAGTGCGTCCACCACGCATATTCAGTTGGCATGTGCTAATTCCTTTCACTTCAGCTCTGGAGTTGTTTCCCACATAGATCCACTTAGTTCCAATTGGTACTCGTCGGAATTCCACGAAGGATCCTCTATCCTTCGCTACATGGTCCGTCGCTCCTGAATCCATAGTCCACAAAGGATTAGACTCAGTTAAGAACATAGAACTCAACACAAAAGTAAAGTTCTGAAAAGTACAAGGGGTGCATACCTTCTTTGGCTCACGACAGTCGTGAGCATAGTGACCCTTCTTGTCACAGTTGTAGCATTTCACCCTTGCAAGCTTTTTCATGCGGAGACGCTTCCCTCTTTCATGTTGGTTAAACTTGGGTTTCTTCCCTAAAGGACCTGCTTCTTCCTTGCCTTTTCCCTTATCAAACCAGTTAGGGCGCTTGCGCTTGGAGCTCGAAGCTCCATTTGAGCTAGAACTAGCATGATAGAGTTCAGCATTCGGCTTAGCCGCCAACAGGCGGTCCTCTTCCAGCTCAAGATGACGCATTGCATCCTCAAAGGTTTTGATATTTTCATTGTGAGTCAGGTGCACCTTCATGTGCTCCTAACTCTGAGGCAAGGAACGAATCACTGCTTGCACCTGATGTTCATCTGTGAGGACATGGCCAGCATCTTTCAGCTCAGTTATCATGTTTGACATCTTTCTAAGATGTTGCTTCATGGTCTGACCATGAGGCTTCTTATAAGAGTCAAACCTAATAGTGAGCTGCCTCAGTCTAGTCACCAAAGTATGACCAAATCTAGCTGCCAATGCCTCCCACATTTCCTTGGCATTGTCAAAACGCCGAAACTCTCGCATGACGTCATTTTCCATGCTGCTCAGCAACGTGATGCGAGCTAGAGAGTTCTTTCTTTTCCACGCATAAAAAGCTTCTTTGTCTCTTTTGTGTTGTGCAGTGGTTCCCTCTTCAGGTTCTACCATGGTCAGGTTAAGAGCCTCAAGTGCTTCTTGCTCTTCTAGCACATACTGGATTTTCATTTGCCAAATTTCATAGTTGTCACCATTGAGCTTTTCACCTTTGTTCAGCTCGGCAACTATGCTCTTTGTGGCTAAAGCCATTGATCTGAACAAATCAGACAAATATGCACGAATTATTAATGCCTATCATTTATGCATCCCTATTTACATAGACCCATCATATTAATGAATAATTTCAAGTAAGGTTTCAGAATCAAAAGGTCACTATGTTTCCAATCATCCTCCAAAATCCTAACTTAAAACTATCATCAATATAATTGTCTTATGCAAAATCAATTCTATGAAGCTACAAAAACTTCTAAAACTACCCACAAATAATTACCCACAAAGAACCAGAATAACAGAAAGCAATATATAATAGACATCCAATAAAACAATAATTTTTTCAATTAACACAATTAGGTAGTAATCATTACATAATATGTCCACAAATCACACTTAACATATATCAGCCAATACAACTAACACCAAGTCAACACACGAACTGGGAAAGATCCTCTTTTGTTCAATTTCTTGATCTTTTCCCTTGAAACAATACAGTAATATTCATTTACAAAATCCATCACAATTTTCTTATAGGAAGCAACTCCGTTAACATCCCATATGCGATTCAACACATCTTGCCATTCAGGTGGAAGAGTGTTTATGAAAAATCGCACCATTTCTGACTGTGACATAGGACGACCATTCCTTATGACCTGTTGAATTTTCCTGTTGACTTCAAGGACATGATCAATTAAGTCACCTCTCTCCCATCGATGATCGGTCGGCTCGCTATCAACTTAGACATGCCTATCCTTTTGTTCATCCAGAATCGCGCGAATAGGTGTGCGCAACCTTAGGGGAGGCATAGTTCCTGCAACAAATGCAGAACAAATAAGGGATCACACTATAATCCACATAGACTTAATTGAAAAAGAAACACATTCTTTTCCCCTTTTTTTTTTTTGGTCAACGGTCGTCGGTCAACGGTCAACGGTCGTCGGTCAACGGTCAACGGTGGTCAACGGTCAACGGTCGTCGGACGTCGAACCGGTCGGACCGGACGGACCGGTCAGACCAGTCGGGCCGGTCGGACCGTTCACGCGGACCGACCGCACGTGCCGCGCGCGTGCGGGGGATGACGTCACGCAGACGTCATCCGGCACGTGCCGGGCGCGTGCCTGCGTTCGCGAAGTCGGGTCGGGGCCCGTCGAGTCGGGTCGCCCCCGGCCGGTGGTTGCCGCCGTCGGTGATAACATCATCGTGACGTCCGGTGATAACATCATCGGTGACGTCGCACGCGTTGGTCCACGGACCAGCGCGTGCCGGTTCGCCCGCCGGCGGTGTGCATGCGCTGGTTCGCCGACCGGCGCGTGCGCCGCACGCGCTTGGCGATCCAGCGCCTCCAGGGCGCGTTGCGCCCACGCGCAGCGCCTTCCGGCCGTGTGTGTGGGCGCGTGCGGCGTCTCCCGGCGGCGCTCGACGTATCGCCAGACTCGTCTCGATGTCGCCTTTCTTCCTATGCCATCACAATTTGATTTTGACTTACGAAAACTCGGAAAAATGGCCGAAAAGCGCTCGGGTGTCGGGATTTTTGCCCCAATCCGTACGGCCGAAGTTCTTTCGCAAAAAAATCAATCAAAAACATCAAATTGATCGGGAAAAACGTGAACTAGGGCTCTGATACCAATGTTGGGAATGACTGATCCCCGAAAACTGGATTCGACACTAAATCGAACCCCTAAATCAATGCGGAAGATGAGCCCGGGAAAAACAACACGCATCACCGATCCTAAAGCACACCACGGACTCGAGAGTACCTTTTAGCCACAGATTAAACACCGATGCCGTTAGAGGAAGAGAAACTTGATCCTGTTCAATCCGGTGAAGCAAAATCGCCTTGACGCCTAACTGTTTGCTTTTTGGAGAAAACGACAGAGAGGAGGAGAGGAGGAAGCGTACGTACGTCTTTTTCCTTTTAAAACAAAACGGTACATTTTTTTCCTTTTTCTCCTCCCTTTTATACCTCTCTCCTTCCACGGGCCTTATTCTCGTGGGCCGGGCTTTCTCAGCCCAACTTGGGCGGACGAGCCTTAAGCCCAATTCTTATAAAGCCTTCAAGCTTAGTTTATTT
This sequence comes from Eucalyptus grandis, assembly GCF_016545825.1. NCBI lineage: Eukaryota > Viridiplantae > Streptophyta > Magnoliopsida > Myrtales > Myrtaceae > Eucalyptus > Eucalyptus grandis. The sequence goes on from NC_052613.1 coordinate 23,634,164, forward strand.
TAATTGCGATTAAGGATGGATTTGGTTAAAGTTAACTACGATTGGTGTAAATAATTTCGATTAGTCTAATTAATTGTGTTTAGATTAATTGATTGAGTTTAGCTTTATTAATCGTAATTTATTTAATTAATCGCAATTAGCGTAATTAGTGATGGATTAGTCGTCAAGTGGAATTTTACGCTCGTTTTATTGAATGAGATTATGCGTGATTTTGATTGTTTCCACGTACGATATTATGTGATTGATTGCTCTATGGTAAGTTTCGATTATTATTACAAAAGATAGTTTTATAGGCAATTAAATAGGAAAATGTGAGGTGTCGGGTTTGGACGCCAAATTTTACGTGCTAGATAAAACAATGGAATTTTAAAATAGAAGTGTGCTAAGTTTGACAGGTTGATTTCAAACACATGATCACGTACGAATATTTTAATGGGATTTTTAAATATGAAAAATTGCCAAGTTTATTATTTGAAAACAAAGTATTGTGTTCTTGGCTAAATAATGGCAATAAAAGTTGGCTTGATTGATGGTGTGCTTGAGTGGTTATTTAATCAAACCCGTCACCCAGTGAGAGTTGGGGGTGATGCCTAATTTTATCGAATGCCCGGTGAGGATCTAGATGCCGAGTCACAATTGAGGCCGGACTGAAGCTCCTTTATGGAATGCCGTTTAGGCGGGGGTTTTAGATGATGCCATGCCCGATGGGGCAGGACAATACCCGGTCATACCGGAAGACTGCCGACACTTGTGTTGGCCATGGCCCAAGGGGTCATAATAATTGGAACACATGTGGCTACATGCGCATGAAATTTTAGTATGTGTTCTGATTGTTATTTATGCACACTACTATTATTGTGTGAGACGTGCTAATATGCAGGGGTGTGCCGAGGTAAAATGTGAGTTTATGTGTGGTGCGTGCTTAGGCTGCCTTTGTGGCGAATTCGCGTCCTAATTGAGGCTTAGGGGACTTAACTCACTGAGACTTTATCTCCTCCCGTTGTTGTCAAATATTTTCAGATCCATAGTATGGAGTGTCACCCTATCCTATCCCTAGGACCAACCGTTCTCGCGAGCTAGTGCTTACGACGGTGTGGGTAAACGAGGGGTTTGTACATGTGGTGCCCCACAATTTCAAGGCGTGGTTCATTAGGGAGGCAAACAGTGATCAGATTGGTCCCCTTCATGGTTTTGATGGACTGCCCGTCGAAAACGTGGGAGGGCAAGATTGTGACCCCATGGATATCGACATCCCTGACGATGTCGTGGTGAATCCAGATTCTGAGCTAGAGGGGCCCGGTGAGCCATACCCACCTGACTACGTGCATGACTTTGCACCTGGATACTAGGACAGGTGTTTGGAGTTTGTGTAGCTAGAGTTAACCTTGACCTTCTGACCCTTTTTGCTTGTAGGTTGTATAGGAGTTTCGTTTTGTGGTAGGCTTGTACATAATAAACTCCTTGGGTTAACCCGTCGATAAATAAATCGTTGTTTTTGGGAAATCGTTGTTGTATGATTGACTAGGTGTTTAATTTAGTCGCTTCCGCATGCGTACAATCATAAGGTAAAAAGAATGGGTCGGTGAAGCATCCTGGGATGTCGCATTTTTAATCGACCATTGAGGGATGTTTGCGTACTTGGGGTTCAGGGCATGACGATTTTGTTATTGATTAGCCATTGACAAATTTTTTGGATGAGTTATGTGCCTATCAAAAGGCGAGACATTATCCTACCCGAAAATTAGTGGGTTTACTTACTGAGATCGTATTGATTATCAAAGAAAGACAGGATTAACCGATGTTATTCAAACAGGCATAGGTCAACTAAACGATATTTCCATAGCAATTGGAGTTATGGATTTTCAATTTATGGGGAGTAATATGGGATCCGTAGTAGGCAAGAAAATCACCCATTTGATCGAGTATGCTACCAATAATTTTTACCTCTGATTCTAGTATGTGCTTCCAAAGGAGCACGTATGCAAGAAGGAAGTTAGAGTTGATGCAAATGGCTAAAATATCTGCTGCTTTATACGATTATCAATCCCATAAAAAATTATTTTATGTATCAATCCTTACATCTCCTACTACTGGTGGGGTAACAACTAGTTTTGAGATGTTGGAGAATATTATTATTTTCAAACCTAATGCTTACATTGCATTTGCAGGTAAAAGAGTAATTGAACAATTATTGAATAAGATAGTACTTGAAGGTTCACAAGTGGTTGAATATTTATTCCATAAGGGCTTTATCCGATCCATTTGTACCACATAATCCTTTAAAGGCATTCTGAGTGAGTTATTTAAGCTTCACACTTTTTTTCCTTTAAATTAAATTCACTTATTAAGTTAAGTCGACCCTTAAGTCAAATTATTTTATTTTATTTAGCTACATTTTTGTATTTGTAGCGAACAATTAGGTAGTTTATCGAAATCAAAGTAAAAAATTCTAAAGAAGACTTTCTTTTTGCTTTGGTGACATAATTGTAATACTTAATTGTAAATTGTAGAAAGAATCATGCAGATAATTCTTTGTTTTATACTGATATTCCTGATCATTTATTAGGAAATCTCTATCAACGAGATTTAAAAAAAAAAAAAGAGGTTCCTTCTTCAAAATTCAAATTGGGCAAGGCAAATAAAATAAACCGATGGTACAAGAACAATAAACTGATCTTGATTTGCGAATTATTATAGATTATTGATTGGTAGAATGGAAGGAATTAGGAGTAGAAAGACCCTTGGTTAATGAATGGAAAGAGCTTAAATGGATTCTTTCACGTGCAGTGTGCTTTGTCAAAGGGCTTGATCTTCTTGCTTGAGAAGAATACCCAGAGGGAGTGTCCTTGCAGACTCTACTAAAGTTGGAATATTAAGCACATATCAAAAGAATGAATTCATACTCCTCTATTGTCTTTTTAAGGCGTGTGAGATGGCTACACCACCTGTGAGGTTTGGTGTCCCTATGGAGACAACTATGTCCATCACTAAAGTTTATTTTGCTTGGTTGGATAAAGGCTACCGAATGGTTAGTATGACCATCTAGGTCAAGGAGGGGCTGGATCGCCTCATCTCCCATAAGTATCGAGCGTGGTACAAGTGGGTGGATGGAGACTTCGTTGGCTCCATTCGTGACTTCGATGTACCGCCCGACAAGATGGCACTCTTGATAGCACCGTAGACAAAATCTAAGTAGCCAATCCTTGAAGAGGTAGGCTTACCTCGAAGCTTATGAATTTTTGGAAGGGAATATGTAAAAATAAGTAGTTTATCATGTTTATGGTTGTACATGTGTTTTTCTATATTCGAAAGAAATACTTATTGATGTTATCAGGATTGGGTGTTGTTGTATCGCTTCCCATGTGCATAACTCAAAGATAATAAATGAAAAAAGTACGGGTCAATGACATGCCTAAGATGTTGCAAAAATAGCCCTCGTCGCTCATCATGACCCTGGAGATGGAGTTGGGGTTGTGACAAGAGGTGAGAGAGTGACCATAATATATCACTAGAAACTTTGCTCTTGACATGTGATTCTAAATTATGAAGGCTGTGACAAAATGGATGCCTGTTTCGTTCCTCTTACCTTAAGCACAATGTTTTCTTTTCTCCTCTTTGTGATTTTGGGGGTGTTATAAGTCCAGAAATTTTCTTTTCTTCTTGAGGGGATTGGTCAAGAAACTAAGTAGAATATTTTACTTGTAAGACTTGTCATTTTTCTTTTCTCCTTATTCTACTACTCCGTTCTTCCACCTAGACAGCCTTCAAGAATTAAACTAGAGAGATGTTTATATGATAATGTACTTTAGGAAAGTGAAAGGTCTAGAGAGAGTAAAGAGGCGAGAGAGAGACCATAATAATATTACTGCAAACTCTGCTTTTGACTAGATAAATACAAAAAATCATCAACCCTACAATTATGTGATTATAGAATATGCAGGCTATGACAAGATTGATGCCCGTCTTGTCTCTCTTATCTTGTGCACAATGTTTTCTTTTCTACTTTTTGTGTTTTTGGAGTATTACAGGGCTAAAAATGTTTTCTTCTTCTTAAGGCAATTGATCAACAAACTGAGTAGAATATTTTGTTTGCAAAACTTGTCATTTTTCTTTCCTTCTTCTCATCTACTTATTTGTTCTTCCAACTAAATAGTCTTAGAAGATTAAACCAGAGAGATGATTATATGCAAAAATGCTTTACAAAAGTGAAGGGTCATGAGAGAGAAGAGAGGTGAGGGAGCAACCACAATAATATTACTATAAACTCTTCTCATGACCAAATAAATACAAAAAAGAGCTCGACCTTACAATTATGTGATTATAATTATGTAGACCACAACAAGATGGATGTTTATTTTGTCTCTCTTACCTTGGGAACAATGTTTTCTTTTCTTCTTCTTCTTTTTTTTGGGGGGGGGGATTACTAGCTAAAAAAATTCTTCTTGGGGGATTGGTCAAGAAACAGTTTCTCATTTTTTTCCTACTTTTTTTTTTTTTTTTTGCTTCTTTTGCTCTTCTACCTAAACCACCTTATATACAAAAGCACTTTAGGAAAGTGAAGAGTCAAGAGAGAGAAGAGAGGCGTGGAAGCAACCATAATAATATCACTACAGACTTTGCTCTTGACCACAAATACCAAAAATACACTAATGGTACAACTATGTGATTATAAATTATGTAGGCCATGACATGATGAATACCTATCTTGTCTCTCTTTCCTTGGACACAATTTTTTCTTTTGTCTTTTTTTTTTTTTTTTTTTTTGGGTGTTACGAGATTGAAAATGCTTTTTTTTTTTTTTTTTTAAGAATTGGTCAAGATACTGAGTAGAATATTTTGCTTATGAGACTGTCATTTTGCTTTCTTCCTTCTTCTATTTCTTCGTTCTTCCACTTAAACGGCTTCAAAGGATTAAACTAGAGAGATGATTATACACAAAAGTGATTTAAGAAAGTGAAGGGTTAAGAGAGAGAAGAGAGGCAAGGGAGTGACTATAATAATATCATTGCAAACTCCGCTTTATGATTATAAATTATGTAGGCCACAATAAGATGTATGCTTGTCTTGTCTCTCTTACCTTGGGCACAATGTTTTTTTTTTCTCCTTTTTGTGTTTTTGGGGGCTATAGGGCTAAAAATATTTTCCTCTTAGGGGGATTGGTCAAGAAACAAAGCAGAGTATTATGTTTCTTTGTTCTTCCACTTAAACGGCCTTAAATGATTATATTAGAGAGATGATTATATGCAAAAATACTTCAAGAAAGTGAAGGATAGGAGAGAGAAGAGAGGCGAGGGAGCGACTATAAATAATATCATTGCAAACTCTGCTATTAATCAAACAAATATCAAAAAAAAAAAACTCAACCCTACAAATTATGTGATTGTAAATTATGCATGCCATGACAAGATAAATGCCCATCTTGTCTAATATTATCTTGGGTACAATGTTTTTTTTGCTCCTTGTTGTATCTTTTGGAGGTGTTACAGGATTAAATATTTTTTTTTCTTCTTGTGGGGATTGGTCAAGAAACTAAGTAAAATATATTGCTTATTAGACCTATCATTTTTCTTTTCTCCTTCTTTTACTTTTCTATTGTTCTACCTAAATGACCTTAAAGGATTAAACCAAAGAGATGATTATATGCAAAAAAATGCTTTAGGAAAGTGAAGGGTCAGGAGAGAGAAGAGAGGTAAGGGAGCGATCATAATAATATCATTGCAAACTCTGCTCTTAACTAGACAAATACAAGAAAAACCTCAACCTTATAACTATGTGATTATAAATTATGTATGCCATAACAAAATAGATGCCTATTTTGTTTCTCTTACCTTAGACACAATGTTTTTTTTTCTTCTTTGTGTGTTTTTTTGGGGTGTTACAGGACTAAAAATGTTTTCTTCTTCCTAGGGCGATTGGTCAAGACACTAAGTAGAATATTTTTTTTTTGTGAGACTTGTCATTTTTCTTTTCTCCTTATTATGCTTCTTTATTCGTCACCTAAACGACTTCATAGGATTAAATTAGAGAGATGTTTATATGTAAAAATGCTTTAGAAAATGATGGATCGGGAGAGAGGAGAGAGGCGAGGGAGTGACTATAAGAATATCACTACAAACTCTACTCTTTACTAAGCAAGTAGAAAAAAAAAAAAAAAAAAACCAGCCCTATAATTATGTATTATAAATTATATAGACCATGACAAGATGGATGCCCATCTTATCTCTTTTACCTTAGGCACAATGTTTTTTTCTTCTTCTTTTTGTGTTTTTGGGAGTGTTACAAACTTTGAAATATATTTTCTTCTTCTTAGGGGGGTTGGTCAAGAAACAAAGTATATTTTGGTTGTGTGACTTGTCATTTTTCTTTTCCCTTTCTTCTACTTCTTCGTTCTTCCACCTAAATGGCCTTGAAGAATTACACTAGAGAGATGATCATACACAATCTAATAACCTATTTTGTAGTGTTGGTACATGATCTTTGGACAGAAGTCTTTGGACCGAAGGGAAATCTATCATGATCTGAATATATTTTAAGGATTAACATTGAAGACATGAAAATTTTGCTTGCATTAATCCGTATTTTTCAATTACTTATATAGATGGGGGACAGATGCAGGCCATTATCAAAGAAGAGAATCGCTTTGCAGAGATAATTTCCCACTTGTTCAGCGTGTGTGGACTCTGTTGCTCGTTCTGTTGCCGACGTTACCAACCGCAGTGACCTTAGCCTCAGTGAGCTTCTCTTGCGTGCGAGAGTTCATCTTTAGAGAACGAGAGAGAGGCAGCCACAGAAAAGGAGCCGGGCTCCAAGTTTTTGAACCAGGTCAAGGGGTCCTAGGTCAGGTGTCTCGCGGGCTCCACGAAATTGATTCTTATGGGTCAAACTCATGAGTTAAATTTTGTGAAATGGCTTTGGCATGGGGAATGGGCTGCTCAAATTAGACTAAGCCTAATAGGTCGGACTGGACCCTTTCTATGGTGACTGAATAGGAGTGCTTTCTCCCCTTTCTTCTGTCTTTTTATGATTTTATTTTCTTCATTTTCCTTTTTATTTTCATATCTTTTTTTTTTTTTTATTTCTCTCCTATTATTTTATTGCATTGTTTTACAAAAATCAATTTTCAATTTGCCGACAAAAATCAAAATGTCAACACATTTGAGTCAATTTCTATTTGAAGCCAATTGATATTACAATTGGGAAAATTACCCAATGAGTCAAACATATTGTATGTATAAAAATTCAATTCTAAATTTTTGAATTTACCAATTTTGTTTCCTTAAAACATTGCACGAAATTTTAATATAATCCTTCAAGTCAATTTTCAGTGGAAATTATTAATGTGACGGTCTAGTTATCATTGACTATCTTATTTGGTATTTCGCCATGTTAACATTTTTTTTTTCAAAAGTGGATTTGGCTGGAATTTCGCATAAAAATTATGTATAACTGAATAGACATCTGTATAATATGTTTAAAATTGATTAGACAATTTTTCCTAATACAAATGATATTCTAACCCATTAGTTTGGCACATAAGCATTTGCAAGGATTTCCAGCTCTTCCACATTCTTCGTCAATAGTACCATCCACATTTGATTTGTGACGGTTGCAAGGTCATTTCTTCTAACTAATATTGTAATCAGCGAGGTCATTTTCTTTTTTTCTTCCTGTCAGCGATGGCAACAAAACCTGTAGTCTAAAGGAAGCATAAGTGAGTAAGGAATGTTCGTAGAGCATTTTATTCCTCTGAATTCAGATGTTCATAGTTTGTGCAAGTAACCAACCTATCCAACGGTGGTTGGAGGAATCAGGGTTGGAGGAAGACGTCACACTGTCTCTAATAAGACTTCCTATCATACGAAGGCTTGTATGACAAGAAAATCCTGAATAGTATGACCCAATATATCATATCCATGTGCGAAGAACTTGCTGAAATCTGACGCATAAATATAATGAAAAAACTCGTGTAAACGAGTAAAAGGGAGGTGTCAAGAATCGAACTCCAAATCTTTGGTTGTTATATGAAAATAGGTTGAGTACCCTACTATTTTTGCTAAAAGTTGAAGGAGTTAGCCTGTGGTGTGTTTTCTATCCTATACTCAACAACTTGAAAGTTGATGAGAGATGGCACCAATCTATGGACCCAACTTTTGACGTACATACCATGTGAGATTGGTCCATCTTTGAAATGTGCCGTAATGTGGGCGGCAGAGATATACAAGGAGAACATCAGATGTTCAGGGAATCGACTATCATGTGCTAATATTACTCACTGATTGTGCACATTCTCTATAATTCTATCTCGGTGAGCTGACATGCACTCAAAGAAGAAACAGTCTTGAGTTCATCCGCACAGCGAGGAATCTGGAATTCAATTGAGCGGGTCAGCAAGCTGTTTGGAGCCATGGATTCTCAAAGATCATGAATACCAAAATTGTCTAAAAGTCCCAAACCTATTATACATTTACCAATTGAGTCCTAAACATTTACACTTTCTATCAACCGAGTTCATCTGATCAATTTAACCATAAATTGCTAACATGGATGTCGACCATTATACATGATATGACCAACGCTAGAATGAATAATTTTTTATAATTAATTTTTTTTTTTTTTCGTTTTTCCTTCTTTCTTTCTTTCTTTGTTTTTTTCTTATTTCCTTTTCTCTCCTTTTCTTGTTCCCTCTTAGAACTGCCCTCACCGGATTGGGCAAGGGCAGCACTCGCCTGGGCAGGTGACCCTCGCCATGGAGGGCTGCCCTTGCTAGGCCTTATGGGTCTTACTGTCAATCCTCTCAGAATATCAAGCTGTACAAGTACAACAATGATACGACCGATTGAAGGGAGCACCTCGCTCGGTTTTCTCTTTTCGACGATGAGCTCCCCGAGAGGCAGAAGCTTCGAAGCAGCCGACTTACAAAAAATGACAAAGCATTCCATTTGACTGTCCACCCTACTAAAGAAAGAGTCTGGAGACTCAGACTCTGAAACTGCGAGAAACCTGCAATGTTGCGCGTATAGACACCAGGCGAGATACTGGAGGCCAACTTGTCCGAGGTTGATCGCGAACACTTCTATGACATATACCATACTCGCCATTTGGAAACCATAAGAGACAAGTGCAACGTGCGAGTTCGAATTGTTATGAGGAAGTAAGACCCGTGACTTCTGATTCGCAGTTGAGGCTTTCCTAACTTGTCACTGGCCATATAGAGAAGATTGAATCATGGACTGATATCTACTCCCACAGAATCTATCTTAATGAGCATTACCCCTAGGGACGCAAACGTTCTCGGACTTGATGCCAATATACTGCGAAAAACTTAAATCTGACACTATTAGGAACACGATTAGCTCGCTTGGAACCGAACTAACTAGACACGCTGAAATAATCAATCAATAATACCTAACAGGCTAATACTGTTTTGCTACAGACAAATAACCCATATAATTATGAGGACCGGACTTATATAAAGCTTAGAATCACTCTCAACATCAACTCTGGACTGTCTTTAAGGTTTAATCGCAGAGGATGCATCTCGGCAGCACTTCCCCGATGCTATCTACGTGCCATGGACGGTCGTAGATTCATATGAACAAATCTAAAAAATCATGAGTAGCTTTCGAGTATTCATACAGTTCATTGCTATGGGCTTCCCCTTCTCCTCGGACAGTCATCCACCTCCTCCTAAAATCTAGTGGAGGCAATTCAGAATGTTATGTACAGTAAAAGAATAAGAGACTCCTGCCGTCGAAGTGAATGTCATAATACATCACGGAAACCCACGTCTATTCACAGTTGCAGAACTACGCCCACACGATTTGGACAAGCTTCACATAAAACTCGTCCGCTCTAAGTTCCCTGGTGGAGTATCGGGAGGTCTGCTATAAATGTCATCAAAATGAAGACTGACATCCCCTGAATCCTCAAAGTCCTCCCCATAAGTCGTGCGGTCCAACCTCTGAGGTATCCTCCAGTCCAAGCCTTCCTCTTCTAAACTTCGGTCCGAGTAACCATCCTGATGATTGTCATGCGCATACCGGTGGAAATCGGGAGGATCAATAAAACTAGTCTGAACCTGAGTATCATGTGGCCCACTTCTGGCCCACCAGTGACTCCTAACATTGTGCCCCGAGTTGTTCCCAGAGTCATGAGGATTAAACACGCTTTCTCGAAATAGAGGAGTGGAGGTGGATGCCCCAAGATGGGAATTTGATCGATCTCCATAATCATGATGCTCCCAGCTGTGTTCCTGTCTATCCTCGTGTTGCCCAAAGCTAAACGGAGCCCAGATATCTTCAGGCATCTGCAAGCGCACCTCAGAAGTGACAGCGGGGACATCTTCGCCAAAACCGGCAAAGCTCGTGCTGCGGCGACGGAGGATGTAATAGCAATCAAGAATGTATGGATGGTTCCTCTGCTCTTCATCAATCAACCAGTGTGAGCCCAAATTGAAGCCATAACCCATCACAGTGTACGGCATTTCCCTGGAGAGAAAGCTGTTCCTGTCTCCTCCATGTATTCCAATGTTGGGGTTCGCTCGCCATGTCCCGCGAGGTGAATTAGCATGTCGGGGCTCTTCTCCCCGCAACATCCGGTCCCTGAAGGTTCTGAGATTCGAAATGAACTGCTTCCCCTTGGTATCGGGCTCCCACGAAGGATAGCTGCTCTGGAAGCTGAAACAAGTAATAGAGTGAACCCAAGAACTGGGAAGCCACCACTACAGATAGCCCATATAACCAAAAGTAGTATATCCTCTATAACTTTCTTATTGCCTTCCCTAGCGTCAAAGATATGCTGCCCCATCATTTTCTTTATTTAATTTCAATCCAACTTCATCTTCAGGACTATCTCCTGCAAATTTTGATATCTCAACGCTCAATTCTTACAATCTCTAAGGCAATTCACTAGGAAATCAGCTCATTTTGACCCAGCATCCTCAATGATACATTCATATTGATAAGTGTATCTATACCACTTCATCTATAGTGGAATGCTTCCATTGATTCCATATATAAAAGGCTCTACCTTCTTGTAGATGAATCACCCGAAAGAAAACATTATACAGCCTATATTCGTAATGAGTATTTAGTATGGTAGGTCAGGAAAGGACAGCTACTTTCATTGCTAAGAACAAATACTAAGCAAAAAGGTCCAACGATCCAGAAAAGAATAAATGTCGAGATAGGTGTGAAAACAGACCCAACCAACAAAATCAGCACTGTACCTCAAAAATGATTTCTCCATTTTACCCTGAGAGCTCCTCTTAGTGCGGGGCGCATTGTCTGGCGAGCCATAATTGCTATTTCCATGGTTTTGAAAATCGAACATGCTAAAACTGCCAGGACATAAAGCAGAGAAGCACATGAAAAGTGAAAGGACAAACCAATTTGCAGATTGTAACGGCCAAACTTAGGAACATATTTATTGCTGTAAAAGTTCTCATGAAAAACAAGCCAAAACTGTCTAAGCACTGCTTCATTAAAGTAGAAGTGAATAGTGACCTGCAAACATGACCAACACCTTCAACATGCACTGTGAAATCAGCAATGAACTGCAAGATGTCATCCACGCGCTGCCAAATTTCAACCAGGTTTACCAGTGTGAGATCATACAACAGCATGAGAGAGGAACCAAAATGAAACCAGTACCTTTGGGACAACGAACATGAGTAAATATGGAGTTAGGAATATCGAAGCCATCTCTTCCAGTAACATCATTCCAGTATACTGCACAAAAAATGAGGCCCTCATCAGGAAAACAAGGAACTTTCTGATATTTTGGGACCCAACAATTGTAAAGAAGAAGAAGCCATTAATTGGGGAAATTCTCCAAATAATCCAATAAGAGAAAACACTTCATTATTTATCACTTTCCTCATAGCACTGTTCAGATGCTGTCAATATGTAACCAAAGGAGCAAATGCAATGACATTTTAAGGATTACCTGGAAAAGGGTTGCAAACTCTAACCTAACTGCCTCAGAATTTTCTTTTCCACGCCATCTTTTCGGCATGTAATGAGTATGCTGGACCACCATAGACATAGTTCCCTCTGGGTCAAGAACTAGAAGCTCCTCTGCAATTGCAGCACGGCTAATAGCAGTAATTGTGCCAAAAACGGCAGCATACCAGAATAAATTGCGTCCAAATATCTGCACATGTGAAGATGAAAAATAAGCTTATAAAAATAACATTAAGATATTTAAAAAAATAAAAATAAAAAACAAAGTAGCACAGAGAGACGTCTCACATGGCCCTCCAGGAGAGACTCTTCAAGAAATGCAATTATCAGGAGAACAGCAGCAAAGCCACCAAACACAAAGGAAATAAATTTCGCAATGATCGAAATTATAGGAGAAGGGAATTGTCTTAGATAATCAGAAGCATGTATTATGCTGCTATTTATCCGATGCTTGAACAAATGGTCAACCTGACACACAAACAATAATACTGTGAAGCCTTCGCATTTAGGTATATACGTGATCACAAAGCATAAAAGGGGCTAATAGTACAACCAACATACCCATAAACCAATCTTATCCCACTAAGGTATTTCAGCTATATGGATCTTACTAAAGTGTTGCACAATTTTATTTCTCTATTAGATCCTCTGAAACCTCTAAAAAAAAAAGGCTAATTCAACAAACAAGAGAAAGAAAAACCTTTTCCCCCAAATGAAAGGACGTAGTCCCTAGCCACTACTATTACATACTAAATTTCTATATACACACTGATTATCTAACTGAAACAAACTGAAACTCGAATTATCCAACATAATTTGGATTTGAATATTATGATTCTGACAGACTTCATGTACAACATTTGATCTTTTACAAAGATAATTAGCATAAAAAAGATTTGCATTAGGAACTCATGATTTAGCTAAATTCCTAGTCATTCTGACTCCATTTGTGAAGGGCTACAAGAATATAGAGAGGCTGCATAATTACCTCAGCCATGGACAAAATGTCAGCTTCTATTATCTAATATGTAAAAGGATAAGAAGGGAAAAACCAGGCCATTAATTAACAGATTGTACCAATACCCATTTTTACCTACATAGGTATTAGCTCAGAACTTCTCCTAAACAGTTTTCCACTTACATTGCTCAGAATTAAGACTAGAGAAGAAAAAACCGATCCAAGCCTATACAAATCTCTTTCTCCAACAAAACTCCAGCTGAACTAAATTGCCTAGTGCAAGTATCTTAGCAATACCTCATTGTACTCCCTATAAATCCATTTAGACAAATTTGACCATCTCCGTGATGATGCCGTGCTTGGATGATTGTAGAACTGCTCAGCGTGCCTCAGAAAGAGGTAGACCAGCATGAATATGACAAGGAAAGGAGAAAGCAGGAGCATCACAAGCCCAACTAGCATCAGCCTCCTCTTTAGTGTCTTAGGGGTAGAGACAAAGTCCCTTTTAACACAAAAGTTTCTGCATAAAAAAGACATTCATCTCAGAAGATCACAAGTCTGGCAGCAGGCAGCTGACATTGCTCCACAATGTCATGGAGTAAAGCAATTATTCCATTGTCCAACTACGCAATTATGAAATAACCAAGTAGCACCAGAATCCACCCCACCTGATGCGAACAAAGGGCTACAGTAATACCCAAAAAAGAACTACAAAAAGACAGCTCTACTACATGCTTAAGAATTCCACTTAATCATAACACCTTGATCTATGCAAGAAAGCATTCTTTGCATATGAATGACATAAGAAGAGTAACATGGTTATCCAACTCAAAAATAGTCCAGCCCAAGATATTCATATAAGTAGATTATCTTGCTCTTAAAGCACTAATAGCAACTAGCAACAAAAGGTAATATAAAACTCGCTGGCAAATAAAAAGTGGAAGACAGCAATCTTGCAACAAAAGAAGAAAACTGCACATTGTCCAAAGATAGTGAGATGGTGAAAATAAGATGATCAGATTACAGCTTCAACCATTTAAAAATAGCTAAATGGTTGATTCCAAGCTAGAACCAGCAGACATGAATCAACAAATAGAGCATTATAAGTGAGCTGCAAAGCATTAAAATCCAGTTGCTGAACCACAAAATTCAGAATATACAAATGTTGGCACGTAGGTTCACATGTAATCCTTTCATAACTTTTTGAAATTTGGATAATATTTTATATTTTGGTGCATTCAAAATGTAAAAATAAACAGGCCCTTAAACCACATTGAAGAAGTAACCAGAACCTGATCAGATTTTCGTGCGTGAACACAATACCTGTCAAACATGCTCTGGAGGATACACCAATTTAAGGTCCATTCAAGGGTCTTAGTGAGGATAAGACGATGTTGTATGAGGCCCCTGCCTACTTTGACTACAGGACCTGCACCCGGGACCCAAATAGAGATTGGGAAAGCAAGGACCCCTTTATTGAGCATTCCAATCAAATAGTTCTCCTTCCGCATTAGTCGCATCACTATATCATGAGCAGAAAGATACTTAACAATGCACAGTTGTTGCGAATTCTGCAGCTGGACAACTTTCTCAAGAATAGTTGCCCAAGGGATGGTCTGAAGTTCATTGTCCGTGACATGAAGGCTGCAGAATGGAAACAGTCACACCTTGCTTACTGTGTGCTACCACCATGCCATGCATAACAAAAAAGATAGGAGTAGATAAATCTGAACTTACCTGTCATAATAGAAATGGCGGATGGCAAGGATGTCTTTAAGTTGAGCAAAAAACCGTAAAAAACAGAAAATCCAGTAAATGGAAAATATTCCAAGATATCCAACAATTACGGCTTTAGAAACCGTTAATGGAGTTAACGGGTGTTCATCCAGAGCTTCTTTAGATAGATCACACGGCTTAATTCCAGATTCCACAGCATCCATCCCACACTTGGCATTCCGAAGTCCATTCCAATCGACATACAATAGGAAAAATCCTGAGAAACATATGGTAAACCCCAAGCTCAAGAGCTCAACTATCCATTTTATGATGATGCACCAGAGGCCTTTTTCACAGTAGTAACTGTAAAGTCTCTCAAAGAACAGGTCTAAATCAGTAATTGGCTCCAAATTCAGACTTTCTCCATTTAAAAGAGCTGATGGACTCTCACTGCCAGGGCTCGGCACTCTCCCATATTCAGACAATTCAATCTCAGGAGGCACATCCCCAAGCAAGCCTGTAGTAAGAGAAGATTCACGCTGCCACTTCAATTTAAATCTGCCCAGAGCATTTCCACCCTTTCGACTACCGAACATTATTAACAAGCACTACTGGTAGGCAAACACAGCCAATCCATTCCCCAAATGAATCAGATGGTTGAGATAAGGGTCTAGATGACAAAAAGTAAAAAAGAAAAAGAAAAACATGTCAGTTATTTATTTATTAACTTGTATTGGCAGTCAAACTTAAAACAGATGAGAACACTTACACTAAAACCTTCATGAGGCCAAACAATCAGTGCAGGATGACAAAAATTAAAAGAGAAAGGATGCCCGAAAGTGTAAGAGAGAAAGGATGACAGAACATACAAGAGAGAAGGGTAAACAATTAAAATTACAGAAAGAAAAACTGGGGCAATTATACAGATGACACGAGATGGATAACCTGGGATGAAAAATGAACAGCTAAAAGAACTTCTACTTTTCTCAAATGATAAGCAAATACATCAGTAATGTAAATTGCACAGTATCACGATTTCCTGGCATGCAGAACATGGCTGAACACAGCTAGAATGGAATGGTCCCTGATTTACCATGTGTAGTCCACCATTGATGCTCCAACTAAATCGTGTTTTATAAAAGTGAGTTAGATTTTCTTCCATTTCTAAAAGGCAAGATTAGAGTGTGCACTCCATTGGTGCTGCTTTAGAATGCCTCTTTTTACTGTACTCTCCTAGACTTCTTTTAAATGAGACCTCTATCTTTGAGCTACCACTAACAGTTAATTAAGAGTTGATATCCGGGTGTATGGATGAAAGAGAAAAAAAATTTCCCCTCGTCAGAAAGATGAGATGGAGATAAAATTTCAAATTTTCAGAAGGAACTTACAATCCTCAATCTGATCTTATCACCTGCTTTTTTATGACCTTAATCCTACTCAGGGAACTAAACTCTAAAAATTTAGCTTTAAAGAAAGTTATAGAAGGTATGCCTGTCACATTTCATGTGGCAAATGAAAAAATCAAGCTTTGGCACTTATATTTTGCAATAGAACAATTAAATAGTCTAACAGTGCCCTAGGCTCCCAAGGGGCTTTTTCTATAATGATTAAGATCGTAAGGGCTGTCCAAGCATGGCAAAAGAAAAAGCTTTCTCATATAAATTGCAATGAGAGGTAGTTCACTTTTGAGTTTATGCTGCCAATGCATAAGAACAGCTAGACGTCAGCATATCACCCCTTGAGTGGCCTACAAGCTGTGGTGAATTGTCTCAGCAAAAGAAAATCTATTGCGCTCATGTTAGAAGTTGTCCATAGAGTGTTCAATCCCTTTATATCAACCAAAATTTCTCATCTTTGTAGTTAAAATCACAGAATTTGAAGCGCACAGTGAATATTCATTTTGCCCAGAAAAAACAAGTATGACTACTGAAGAATAGCAGAGCATCATGAAGCCCAGAACAACTTCTCCTGGATATCTATTAGGTTGCCAATTCTCTTTATTTTCTTCCTGTTAATGATGATTTTCTCCCTCTGTTTCTCTTGAATCAATCAAGTTAGAGAGTGAAATATCCATTGTTCCTGATGTAAGAACCTATAACCATACAGAGACATGGCACTTAATCAAAGTCAATCAATAATTCAGATTTCAGTTTTGCCAAAAGATGTCCTTTTGGCTAATGTCTAAACCATGATTTTGTTAGTTAAACAAAGATTAAACCTTTTGGCTAGCTTCAGGAAGATTTGGTATCCTTAATTTTGTGATGAGGCATAATATTGCTCACCTACATATCTTCATTGGTGTGTGCCTAACAGTTTACAGCATTATGATATTTTGGCATTGCAGCAACAATACCAAAGTTCTCACCTAAATCAAAATGTTACAAAAGGCCATAGAAACAACAGAGGATTAGAGATGATGCCAAGGCATCTCCAAGCCATAAAAACAAATATGTAACTATAGTAATAGTGATCAGAGCCACAATTAATTTACTTAGGCACATTGAATTAGCTACTTCCAAGCCAATGAAACAATGTCGCGCAAAAAGAAATTGTGACTTCTTTGATAATAAAAGGGGGGAGAGGAATGCCCGTCTCAACAAGGAATAGATAGAAAGCTAAAGGTTCTTTTAAGCTAACCTTGGCCAACATGGAATAGTGATGGAACAAGAAACCACAATATCCTCCAACAGCAGGACCCTCGGAAACTATCAGATCCTGTCCAACCATTAAAAACACGGATCCAAATTACCAGAATCAGACCAGTTAATCGGCATAGACACCACTCCCGAGATCCATCCATACGCCTTGGTATATCAGTCAAGCACATAAAAACAACTTTATTCTCAGCCAAATTTAGCAAAATCCCATGTAACCGTCCCAAGCACACCCACATCCACAAGACCATTCACCAACAGAGGTAAACTCTGCTGACACCGGAGTCGAACACAGCACACGCCGCACATGACTAAACATCAGGTACTGAAAACAACCGATAAGGATCGCAAATTTAACTAAGAAAGATTGAAATAAACTAAAGGGTTCCCATAATTCAGACCATAGCCTCAGAAAGCGCAACCAAAAAAGAAAAGGCAACAGAGGAAAAGAATCACCTGCGAAGCCTCCAAAGGCTAGGCCTTTCCAACGCAGTCGACAAACCCAGAAGTCGGTTCCAGCTGGGATTCTACCGAATGCCCAAGAGCCGAACGCCCCCGAAGAACACCACCGAAAAGGCAAGTCGAGAGCAATCAAAAATCACCGCCGACAAAAGGGGAGAAAGACTGAGGCGCGGGATTCGAGGGGTCGAAGAAAGGAACTGAATCGGATTGATTGAAGGAGGAGGAGGAAGGAAGGAGACGAGACGGGCGGAAGGGGAAGGTGGAAGGGGAAGGAAGAAAGGGCCAGAGGCTTGGTTGCGTGGAACGAAGCGGAATTTTTTTCCCGAACGAATAAATTAAAACTGGAAAAAGAATGGAGATGGTGCAGCAGAGGAACAAAAGAAAGGGGGTTTCCATTTATTTATTTTTTTATATTATTATTTTCTTCTCACTTGTTTATCTTTCCGACGTTTGGGGTTTCCTCTTCCCGTTTGCTTCTCTTTCTCTCTCTTCCCCCCCACCCCTACCCCTAAGAAGCGATTGTCTTTTAATTGAAGGGAGGAGACGTGACGATGGGGCCATGAGGAAGCCTCTTTGCTGTTGTTCCTCTGTTTGCTTCCCGTTTCCAACTTCGTCTCGCACTACTCAACTTAGAGAGAGAGAAAGGGGTAAATTTTGGTCGAATATTTTTCGATATTATAAATACATATACATTCACATTATGTTTTATAAACAATGGCTAGCAACATAACATAACATTAATATACAAGAAAAATGAATAATTTGAAAAATATTTTCTTAAAAACAATCGCTTGTATCGCTCAAGTTAAATATACAATAATGAAAACATTTTTCATTGTTGTGGTTACATGTTGCCCCTTACGTTTTTTTTTTTTTTAAATATTTTCATAAATGAGGAAAAAAATTTTCATTCATTCACTTTTGTAAATTATATAAGCAATTATTTTTAAAAAAGTATTTTTCAAATCATTTATTTTTGCAAAATAAATGCACTCACTTAAGGGGCAACGTGCTGACCTTAGATTATTTTAACTTGGTGACATAACCTTTTATCGCTTTTTCTATATTATGTTAAGTTATAGCTACGATTATGACACGTTTTCAATGAGTCAAAATTTCCATGAGATAGAATTGGCCAGAAGTTAATAATAGTTTCACCTATTATATCATCGACAAGAACACTCATTTGACGCTTTTACAAAAACAAGTTCTTAATGCTTCAACTTCTAATCGTGCTAAGTCAAAAGTTTATGTGCTAATTAAAAAATTTACCAATACTTATTAAAATCAGTCGATTCTCCATGTGATATTAACGATTTGTATCAACTCATGACCGGAACAATGTATTTCCATCATGTGAATCTATTCATAACTTTACTAATCGCAAAAGATTCAATTTATTCACCAAAGATTTGTTTGATACAATAACAATCTACTCCTATTCATCAGCTATCGTATTTTTCCCTGGCAAATTCCACAATTCATGATGCTTGTGATACTTGATAATTACAGAAATAATATAAACTCATTTTTTGTTTTCTAAGGTTCAATCATAGTAAAATGACACAAAAAGATTTTTAATATTCAAATCTTAATAGTATATTATTCAGAAGATATTCTTGGCATAGACCATGGATCTTACTCAAAACTTCGTACTTTGTAATATTTCTTACTTAATTTAAACATATGTATGACAAACGATATTAAATCTATGCATTTCAGTGAATCTTGATTTCGCTATTACGAATATATCAAATAATCTCGATTTTTTAAGCAAAAATAATCGTGCAAAAGTGCTTTTATTGAGAAGGTGGACCTTAAATAGGCAGGTGCAAATGGGCTCAGCTGGACCATTCTACATTCTTCGGAAAAGGAAAGCAGGCATCTTCAGAACGAAAAGGCTCGACTTGGTTGCTCTGTGTTCTCATCTGGGCGTATCTTTGGATTGGGACTAGAATTATAAAACTAAGGCTGCTATTCTACGGTGCAAAAAAGTCATATCGAGATACACTAGTACCCGATCAAATTTCAGGCATAATATAGACAAGAAAAATGGTGTCGAGTTATATAAGATTTTATAAACAAATGGGTGCATGTTCCTTCTACCCATAGCTTTCTAGTTCACGTCAAAAGTCCACAAAAGCAGCAAAAGAGTAGAATCTTTTATGTAGCTCTGTAGTTCATGTTAAAGTTTCATGATAGTAACAAGAGAATAAAACCGCTATACTTTTAGGAATCGTTAAGATGAATAATCATATATTCTCTCTTTTGCTAGATTTTGAGTTTATTGGTTGATCTACCTTGCCGATGTTGGTGTAACTTGTTTACATTTCTTATAATTGTTAAACCTGTTTAACATGTAGATCGTTCAATAATTACAAATTGATTGATGAAGATCCCCATTTATTCATTTGTAATCTCTTTAGCGGTGAATCATGATAAATTCTTACGATCTCCGTTTTTCATTTTCGAGTTTATTTATATCAATATATTGTTCATAGTAAACAACGGATTTGATAGAATATAAAAATATCCAAACTGTAATTCACAAAACAATAAATATAGTATAACAATATCCCTAGATTTAATATTATATCATATCCGATTTCATCTTAACTAGAAATCAAAATGACCAAACACAACCTAGACATTTACATGGTTTGATCCAAATGATGCTACATACTCCACAAGGAGATCCAGCCACCTAGAAATCTATTGAAAATATAAGTTTTACAATCACTCGAGTGTTTAAGTGTTTTCTTAACCTAAATTACACTCAAGGTAAACTCTCAAGGGTTGCCTCACAATCTTTCACAGAGTATTCCTTTTAAAAACTCACGGAAAGAAAATTTTAATGATCCCATTGTTGAGAAAATTACCAAAAAGTTATAAACATATCATATTAATGCAAATTTAGTCATAAATCTTTTGATGATTTTAAATGTAGTCCTTTTAACTAATTTTGGCTGGCAATTGTTGACATGTGGTTTAGGACAACACGAGACATTTTTTTGCATTTTTAAAAAATATTATGATTTTTTTCTCTTGTTTTGATTTCTTTCTTTTTCCTACCAAGGCTTGCAAACTTGGTAAGAAAAAGAAAAAAAGAAAGAAAGATAAAAATTCATAAAAAGTTCATAAAAAAATTTAAAAAATTAAATAACTTATTAAAATGTCAACTCTATCTCAAGGGACTCAGCCTAAAAAAGACGAGGTGGTTATCAAGTAAGTCAAAGGACTTTTTCCAAATAATGTGGGATTGCTTGCATAGCAACGGGTAGGGATTAACATACACCTAGATTCACCTCAACCTAGCTCGATGCCAATCTAGGGGGACTTAAGGTGCGTTTGGATTAGTATTTTGAAAGTCCATTGGAAAAATGTAAAACAATTTAGCCTAAAATACTTTAGGCAAGCTCTTTGAGTGATTAACATTAGTTTTTAATTTTACTTGTTTAAAATTTAAAAAAATATGTATGCAACTTTTTAAATATAAATTTTAACAATAATACTAAAAAAATTGAATACATATATAATTTTTTTTAAAAAGACCAAACCCTTCATCGGAATTTTTAAATTTTTATTTTCTTAAAATTGAAAACAAAAATGATGTATGCAACTTTTTAAATATAAATTTTCACAAATAATGCTAAAAAAAATCAAATACATATATACATTTTTTTTAAAAAAGACCAAATCCTTCGTCGGAATTTTTTAATTTGTATTTGTTTAAAATTGAAAAAAATAATGCATACAACTTTTTAAATATAATTTTTGACAATAATGCTAAAAATCAAATACATATATATATATAGACCAAATCCTTCATCGAAATTTTTTAATTTTTAATTTTTTAAATTTGAAAAAAATAATGTATTCGACTTTTTAAATATTAATTTGAAAATAATGCTAAGAAATCAAATACATATATATATATATATATATTTTAAATGAAACCCTTCATCGAATTTTTAATTTTGTTTGTTTAAAATTGAAAAAAAAATATATATGTATACAACTTTTTAAATATAAATTTTGACAATAATGCTAAAAAATCAAATATATAAATAATTTCTTTTAAAAGACCAATATATATATTATTTTTTAGCATTTATATATATATATATTTGATTTTTTTTATCATTATTATGGCATTTAAAAAATAATAACGAGGGTAAAATTAGAAATTTGAAGAATGAGTGAACCTAGTTTTGAAAGAAAAAAAATAAGTTTTAGCATTTGGCCAAATGATAAAAGCTCAAAGTTAATCCCTACTAGCATTGGATTTTTAGCCTTCCCAATTGAAAGTTATTGCCAAACGAGGTTGGGACATCTGGAGTGCCATAACTTGGCATGGAGGGACACTTAAGTGCCATAACTTTAAAATGGTACACTTGAGTGCCAATATCGGTAAAATGTGACACTTAAGTGCCACTCCAGTGAAAATCCGGCCAAATGGTGACGTTGCCATTTTCCGACAGTTTGGTTCAAAACGGGCGTCGTTTTGCGCGACGTGGCGAAAAGAAAATGCAAAAACGACGCCGTTTCGTATCTACGTGTAAATAATAATATAAAAATTAATTAAATTAGATTTAAAATTAATTTTATTTAAAATATTCAAAAAAATTTAAAAAATTAAGAAAATTTAAAAAAATTTAAAAAATTAAGAAAAATTTAAAATTTTTAAAAAATTAAGAAAAATTTAAAAATTTAAAAAAAAAAAGGGGGGCCCTCGCCGCCCCTTCGACCTCCCCTTTTTAATTTTTAATTTTTCTTAATTTTTTAAAATTTTTAAAATATTTCTTAATTTTTAAAAAATTTTAAAATTTTTAAATTTTTTAAATTTTTTTAAATTTTTGAATATTTTAAATCTAATTTAATTAATTTTTATATTATTATTTATACATAAACACGAAACGGCGTCGTTTTTGCATTTTCTCCGCCACGTCGGTGTGCAAAACAACGCCGTTTTGGACAAACTTCGCGAAAAAAGTCGCCATGTCGGCCGTTTGGCCGGATTTTCGCGGAGTAGCACTTAAGTGTCCCATTTAACTTTAAAACTAGCACTCAAGCGTACAATTTTAAAGTTATGGCACTTAAGTATCCCTCCGTGCCAAGTTATGGCACTTGCGCTGTACTTCTGCCATTGCCAAACAATCCAGTATCCCCTCAAGAGGCTTCGAAGGCTGAAAGCTCCTTGGGAATGCTAAACCAAACGCATTCTTAACCTTAAAAGACGTTTTGTGAGGTGAGGGGAGCCGTGGAGGTTATCAAGCAGGTCAGAGGGCTTTTCCCAAGCAAT
Organism: Eucalyptus grandis; assembly: GCF_016545825.1. NCBI lineage: Eukaryota > Viridiplantae > Streptophyta > Magnoliopsida > Myrtales > Myrtaceae > Eucalyptus > Eucalyptus grandis. Next base: position 23,657,219 of record NC_052613.1, read on the forward strand.
GTGAGACTGCTTTACATAGGATAGAGGTTAACATATGGCTAGTATCCATATCAACAATGTTCAGTCGGCCAAAAGGATTCTATTGACAAATAATCAAAATATTATGACTCATTTAATAAAATTGAAAGGTTTACAATTAAATTGTCATTTGTACAATACAACTTTCTTCTTTTTTTTTGACAATTATCCCTTACTCTAGTAATATAATCCACCTCTTATACATATTTGTATCTAAAATATAAACCCCTTTTAGCCTACTCAAATTAGGTATTCAACTCCATCAAGAATTTATTGTTGCTTCAAATGTTCGGTCCACCAAAAGTCCAATCAAAGTTTTCCTAATTAAAGTCTTATGGCTAGGTGTCAAATTGGGTTTTGGTTATAAGTTCAAACTCGAGATATAATTTAATAGTAGAATCTCTAATTTCAATTTTTGTATTGGGAAAAGATGAATCCCTTGATTTTTTTTCTCTAATTTCAGATAAAGAAATTCTGTTATATTTAGCAGAAGACAATGTACAACATAAAAAATATATGGCTTTTGCATCAAGAGCCTGTCTCTTGATAATTTCTTCTTGGTTAGATTTCTCAGCATCTTTATCTAAGACTTCTTTTCCTTCGTTTGTAGCTAAAGCTGCCTTTGGGTTAATTCCTCTTTCTACAACATCTCATTCCAAAGAATCTCTTAATCTTAGGAACACCTTCGTTTCATTCTTCCACACATTGTATTCTTTTCTATCAAAATAAGGTGGCTTGGTATTACTTTGCCTCTCCATGAGTCCTGATGTTAAACAACTAGCCATAAAATATCTTTAGCTTAGAAGTATAAACCTTCAACAGAAGAGCACATGGCTCTGATACTAATTGAAAATGCTAGTATTACCACCTAAGGGGGGATAGGTGTTAAAATAAACCTTGACAAATAAATGTGAAATAAAATAAGTTGTGAGCAAAGTCTAAAGAAGAGTTAGAGTTTGATTAAAAGCGCCACCAGACTTCTGTAGAAAATTTAAAATCAGATAAGAGATGGAATAGATTTTTGAGAAACCTAAAAAGAAATTGCAACAGATAAAAGCATAAAAAGTTAAGGAAAGAGAAAATTACACACAAGATTTATGGTGATTCAGCTTAGAGGAAATTCACTAAAGTATCAACATATAAGTACAATATTTTGAGTGCAAACACTCTTTTTACCACACTAAGTCACTTTTCTTGTGATTTTCTCTTTTGAGTACAATTTGTAAAAGTTGTGTGGTTGAAAATGCTTCAAACTTTGGAATTTCAATTTTCACACCCACTTCAAATAGACTGAATGACCTCCTTAAATACCCCTCCACACCTTACTAGCCATCGGCATTCTCCAGAGGAATTTATTCCAATCAATCCATTTGACAGAATCGATTAAGGAAATCTTGTAACCATTTGAAAATTGAGATGAAAATCCGTTGATTTTGATCACCCATACAATTAGAATTTAGGTTTCCATAAAAAAGGAACTTGTCTTCAAGATTGATTTCATTAATTCGTGATTGATTCCATCAATGTATTTATAAAAGGTAAGTGAGATTCTTCGCTAGAAAGCTAGATATTAAAGAATAAATTTCTATTATGTTCATACTAAATCCTTGTCGTAAGATCAATAAATTTGTTCTGGACTTAATTTCAGTTTGGATTACGTCAGAACGGGAAAAACTTCTAAAATAAATAGACTTTGACAAGAGTTTGTGATATGATGTCAGAAGTCTACTATTCTTTAGAATAATAACAAGAATAAGAAAGTTTTGTTAACTTCAAAAACCTAGTAGGAGTTTTCTCAACATACCTGATCCACCCGTTTAACGGGTCTACTCTCGAGCGATAGCTGGAATTGAACCATCGGTTCTTGTAATGATGGGTCTCGTCCAAACTCCTTCGGGCCTGCTTCACCTATCTCGGGCATAATAAGCCTCACTACTTGTCCACGGCCCGCTAAGCCATTTCTGGGTGTTAACAAAATTTCAATTCAAAAGTCAATCCAGACGCTTCTCTACTTCTTCGCAATTCCATTTGGTGATTGCTAGGCCGCCGTCTGTATGGTTGACGCAGAAGGCGTCAACCGAGAAAGTAGATGCGTCGTGGTTTTAAACTCGTCATTAATAACGTCCACATCGGTCACATTTTACACCCCTTTAATGATATGTTTATTTAACTCTTGTGACACTCCCAAGAAACCACCAAAATGATTATTTAATTTTAACCGAAAGTCTCAATCTATATGAAGCAAATCCCGATGAATCTTTTTCAATCATTATATAAACACATTCAACTCTGCCATTTCCTTAATACCATCTTCGAGAGAGAGAGAGAGAGAGAGAGAGAGAGAGATGAGGCATCATCAACTGGAATTGCGAGACTTCAGAACACCACAACACCCATCGCTCGGCACCAACAACTGGGGTGGTGCATCTCCGCTGTTGGCAAGGAACGTGCCCAAGGAGTCCCTCGAGCAGAAGTACTTGAAACTCACCTCGATCCGCTCATGCGAGGAGATCTTCCTGGTCGCGGGCGACAACGAGGATGGCAATGCCTTCAACCATCTCCCTCAGCCTATCGGATCAATGGCAGCCGCAGAGTGCCTGCCCGGTCACCCCACCCCCAGACGGGCGGCCCGCAGGGGACTCTTGTTGAAGCTTGTGATCGGGCCGAGGATGGATCGGAAGGGCGAGATTCGCTTGGGATCGAATGGTCATGCTAATGAGAGCAGTAATCCGCAGAAGAAGAGGTGGTTGCCTCGATAGGACCCCCGGAATAGGTGGCCTCAAGGTTGGTGTTGACGCTCTCTCTTTGATAATTTCTCGTTGAGGAGGGCTTGAAAAGACTGATTGACAGAATGATGACGGGGTTGAGATTCTGCTGAGAGTTTGAAGGGAAGGTTCCAAATGCAGAATGATGTAAGTTAATGCCAAATGCTTGATCGAGTCGATTGATTGTTTGCTATTTTGACCCTTTTTTCTAAGAAACTTTGTTTCATTATATGGTTGTTTGAGACAGGATTGAGGAATCTTCATGTCGATGGGATGAATTTGATCAATATGATCGTAATAGAGAAGTATATTTTAATATAATAAATGTCACCATGAATTTCACGATATGATTAATGCTGCGCTTTATGTCAATTTCAAGAATCTTTCGTTGGAGATATCCATCTATGTCACTATTAAAGATACATGAGCTGATGTAATGGATACACATCGATACTTTCTAGATACATACCTGTTCAATCTTTTCCCTATTATTTATGTTCATTTTAATTTACACTCATCACTAGCCTAAAGAATATGGAGGTGGGTTTATTTATCTGAAGGTTTGTCTTATCCTGTTGTCGTACTTTACCTTTAAAAAATCCTTCTAGTCTAAACTCAAAAGTCTCGTGTGATGACAGATAATCCTGTAATTGACTGCATTTTCACATTCTTTTTTGTTGTCAAAGTTTGAGACACAATATCAACAGAGGAAAAGAAATCGCTCTAATTCATTAAAGTATGAAACGAATGTATTATATAATATGCATTGCCTTATTCCACTGAGCACCTTGTCGTGGGGACGACTTTCAATTTCTAAGATGAGCTAGACCTAGCAGAATTAATTAGTTTTTGTTATTCCTGTATAAGAGTAATAGGGGTTCTTAATTCATTTTACTAATCAAAATATTAGTCATGGCCCTTTTTGATTTAGTTAAATGGTACAGAAATATGGTCCTCCACTTTGAGACTCAACTCTTGCTAATGCTACTATATATGAACGGGGCTTGACATTCTTCCATAATTAAGCACGTAAATTTAAGCGTGCGACAAAGTTGACATTAAAAATATTTTGCAAAATCACATTATTAAAAAGTATTTGATTTATTGGTTGATGGAAATGGATTATGGACATAATACGAAGAAATCATACTTATAAATTTGAAAAGAAAACAGATACTTCAACATTTGAACCTCTTTTCGTAAGGTTATATATCAGATGGGAGAAGGTTAACATTTACAACTTGAACTACATGGAGATAAACTGGAATATTAACTTAAACATTTATCCATTATTAGAATATTTAGAATATAACGAAATGATAATATTATGGATGAGAAAAAAGGACCGTGACTCCTTAAAGTAGGAGGTCTTTTTTACTTCATATTTGTAGTTTGAAATGTGAGGAAATATTGTGACTAGACCAATATCGCATGCATGAAGAAAAACCCAGAGCCACAGACAAAAGAAGGCAAAGAGCTAGTTAGATTTAGGCCTATCCAACTTTTTGTAAGCTCTCCACGCATGTATTGTCCCCGCGTACATCTAAAGAAAAACCCACAATCCTACATCTCTCTACGTTCAGCCATATTCAGCACCACCTCCATCGATCTCCGACACTGACACCACCAGCTCCAACGGTCTCCATTGATTTCTCTCTCTCTCTCTCTCTCTCTCTCTCTCTCTCTCTCTACCATGAACATCATCTGCGAAGGCAACAAATGCATCTTTGCCTCCATCTGAATCAAGGACTCATCGCGTCAAGACACTAGCTCTGTGAATTTGTGGATGTTGTTTTGCCTTTTCTCATCAGAGAGAGAGAGTCTGGTGCGCCGATATGGGGGAGGCGACGACGACCAAGATGACAAAGATATGGGTGGGGTCGTGGCGTTTGCGTTGGGCAAAGGCATCGCAAGGGCTGGCGGTGGCAGAGCACATTGGGATGAGGGTGAGGCTAAAGATTTAGGTTTTAGCTTGTGAACAACTGCACATTTGGCAAACTCTCAAGTAAAAGGCCTATAAATTATTGGGTAGGTCTAAGTCCATCTAACTATCTAGGATAGGGTGTGGATAAATCTAAATAGGATAAAAAACTTTTAAAAGTAACATAACAAAACAAGAAGTACATCATCACTTCTGACCACTACGTAATCGCCAATGCCTCTTACTACCATCGATCGTCATTGTCAATCAGTCAATCATAGGTTATTAGAAGGATATTAGGAGGATTTTCCAAGATTATAAGGGGGAAGTATGACCATAAACCTCTGTGCATTTTTCTTGCTATTGTTTTTTAATCAGACCCGGGTGGGTAAGTGACGAGATCAGCAATATCTTGACATGGAACATAAGGTTCTTCAGGAACTTGAGGGTCAGGTCATCCACCTATGGTTGATCCTCGAGTTGAGACGAGTGAAAGTCTCATTCATTTCAAAAACAGGTTGAGACAAGGACAGAGAAAGAAGAATATATGTAGATGCAAAATTGAAAATAGAGGAGAGAGGGGGATGGAGCTTTAAGAAAAAGCGTCTAGAAATTTTCTGGAGTGATGATGGTAATGATGTGAATGAAGTGAATTATTATACAACCCAAAGGCAATTTGGATTGATCCTGTCAATTTAGTGGATATTAGGAGGATTTTTGAAAATGTCAATCCTATTCTAAATTACACCAAACATTTAATGGAGTTTTCCACATTCCAGAGAATATGTAAGGAGAATTTCTAATCCCATATTACCATATCCCATCTTATACCAATTTGATTTTGAAACACAGCCTTAGAGCATTATTAGACTTTTTCTTTTTCTTTTTTGTGTTTTCCCAACTCATTCCTTCCCTAAATTGAATCTATAGCTGTTTAACCTCAAATGACTGTTTGAAATTCAAATGCCACCAACAATCATTGGTTCCGCTATCTATAGAAGCAAAAGTCTCTCTGCTGCTCTCACAAGGACAATTTCCCAAAATAGTCAGTTCTATTTTCGCTTAGAGTATATCATTTTCGTTGCCTGCCCAAACATGATAAAACTACTGTTATCTTCTCCGGTCTGATTTCTACTAGTTATAGCCCCCGTAACTAGTCACAAGACACCAAATTTGAATTCAAACTAATAGAGGTGTTCAACTCTCACTTCTACTCCACGTTTAAACCTAAAATTAACTCTTCTCCTTCTACTACTTGGTCCTTTCAATCGTATCGATGCTCTAGTTTCATACAACTATTCATCTTCTGCTTAGGTCCATTCAAGCCTTCTCAAGCTCCTTGTTCTACGGTTTGTTCACCTTCTGTCTAGATCCATCCAAGTCATCATGAGCTCCGCATTCTATGACTTATTTACCTTCTATTGAGGTACATTCAACTTTTAGAGACATTGTACGTCCTACTTCATTCACTGTTATAGAGGCAGCACTCCTAGTTTTTGACTGCCATGTTAAGACATATCTACATGTTAGCATGTGTATCTATAACTTGATCTTACTCGATCAATACACACATTAGTATCATTTGGTTATTTTGTTATTTTCAAAACAATATAAAGGATTTTCTAATGGGGAGGGAGAGAGTATGAAAATAAATTTCTCATATGGGAAAGTTATCTATTCAGTCCTAAATTTATTATTGGATTCAATATAATCTTAAACATTTTAGTTTTGGCAATATAATGTTGAACCTTTGCATGTGATTCATATATAATCTATCTTGTCAATTTTTGGTTGAAATTCTTGATGCGACAATTTCATCACCTGAAATTAAAAGGTTTTGGACTACATTGAAATTCTTGTAATAAGTATAGGATTGAGTTTGTAATTTTTCCCTTCCTCATTTCTTTCTAGATAATGTTTGGTCACTTGGAATTAAGCGAAGTGAGGATCAAAACTTGGAATGAAAGCTAAAATACTCTTTTACTTGATTTTCATTAACATGGGGGAGTGAATGAATTTAAACGGAAACTTTAAATTGCCTCAAGAATTAAGTTCTATAAATGAAACTAACATCGAGAGATAACTTGATAAAGTCAAGTTATAACCTTATTTATTTTACCTATATTTATGATTAATTCAATCATAAATTTTAAACTATTGACATATCACATTATTCTCATCACAAGAGTTATAAAGCATGTTATTACCATTATAATTTGGGAAAATTGTCTAAAAATTCCTAAACCTATTGTATTTTTACTATTCTGATTCTAAATCTTTCAATTTTGCCAATTAAATCTAAACATTTTCGTACTTTGTCAATTGAGTCAATTTAATCAATTTTAGCTGAGAATTGTTGACATGGATATTAGTTGTTCTACATGGCATGATTAGCATTAATGCGGATCATTATTAATAATATGTTACTATTTTTAGACATTTTTATTATTTTTCGATTTTTTATTTTCCTTTCTTTCTTTACTTTTTTTTTTCTATTCTTTTTTGTGTTGGCGAGGGTTGCCATGAAGGCCCTAAGCGAGGCTATTGTGGTCGTGTTGACTGTAGGTGAGGGCACCAAGGCCCTTGCCCACGGCTAGCAAGGTTCACGCTCTTGCCTACGGCTAATGAGGCTATGATGGCCATGCGAAGGACCTTCACGGCCTTGCTAGCACAAAAAAGGAAAAAAAAAAAGTCAGAAAAAAATTTAATTAAAAATTTAATAATAATAATAATAAAGCAAAAAAATATTAAATTATTATTAAAATATTGTCTACGTTAGCATTGGCTATACCATGTAAGACAGTTGGAATTCACGTTAGTGATTTTTAGTCAAAATTAGTTAGATAGACTCAATTGTAAAATATGAAAAGTTAATGACTTAATTGGCAAAATTGAAAATTTCTTAAATGAATTGATAAAAGTGTAATAAGTTGTGGACTTTTTAGACAATTTTTCCCTATAATTTCTATCATTCTATCTTCATTGATGCATTCCTGTTAACCAAACCCGGCCTGAATAAAACATATGGGTTAATCAAGTGGATATCTTAGTCAACCCAAAATATATATGTACCAAGTTGTGAAGGGCTCTCGAAGTTTACGAGATCCATAGTTCCATTCTCCGAGCCAATTGAAGATCGGTCTGTCAAAAGTATCATTACGGGATTACAACTTACAAGAACTGAAGTTTGCTCATTTTCTAGGCCTCTCGCTTCAATCAAGCTTCAGAATGCGTACTTCTTTGACATTGTACGCAGCAGGATTCTATGTCAAGATGGACGAACACGCGTCGTTCCCCACGATCATCATGGTCTTGGAATTAACGGGACGTGAGTTTAGACGCCGTCCAAGCTTAGCTGGGAGAGGGCCCTTTTGGATGTTATATATTCATATAATTCTTAATGCGAAAATTCATAACAAATTAATAATCTTTGATCTTCATGATTTTCACAAATAGATGAAAACATACCTTTATCCATAGCGTTACCGTAGAACTTGAACCAAAAGAAGAAATCCGATTTCTCTCCCTTAACCCACTATACTATAATGTATTCAATCAATGGATGAGAGAATACCCAATTCCTTTTAGTTATTATTGTTCGTTATGGGTGGAGAGAGGATCGGACTCTATATATACGTTCGTTGAAAATGTGCTTTCATCAAAACGATATACCCTTTCATTTTATTAGAATCGCAACTTCTCATAATCAATAATTATTTATTTTATAGTATTTCAATAATTATTAAACTATATAATAAATTATATCATGTGGGTCATAATAATTCTTACATTCGATGCTAAAAGGGCGAATAACAAAATAGCAATTTTGTTTCTTGGAAATGCAGATTGTCTATTCTTCGAATCATATTTGCCGAAAAGAATTAGGTAGCTGGGAGAGGGCACCTTTTCGATGCCAAAAGGGTGGATAACAAAATCGCAATTTTGTTTTTTGGAAATGCAGATTGTCTGTTCTTCGAATCATATTTGCCGAAAAGAATTAGGTAAACTGTATTTACAATTTCGAAGTGTCTACCTCTTTCGAGAGAATGACATATAAGATGACTAAACTATTTTCGTAATTGCCGGCGCCCCCCTTCCTTTCCCTTTCTTCGTTTTCCTACAACTTTTCTTCCCACGTTGCCTCCCACTCCCTCTTCTGCCGTCCCGTCCATCTCAGCCGTTTGACGCGGTCGCCTTTGTCATCATCCGCCTTGTTGTTGTCACCGCCAATGAGTACGAATGGGTTCAAAGCTATTGCGCTGTCCAAGGTAACCGGCCTTTGGCAACCGACAACCGGCGACTAGTCACGCAATGGTCACCGCTCACCACCACCACCACCACCACCACGTGAATCTCTATGGCTTCACGTGAGTCTCCGTGGCGTCATTCCCACACAGAGAGAGAGAGAGAGAGAGAGAGAGACCTTTACAAAACTAAGCTACCGTATGCAAATTACTCTAGTTTAGGTCCACCGATATAGGGAAAAAGGCCTATATTTAACCATTTCTTGTCGGTAGTTCGCTTGTAAAATAAATCAAAATGTGCTTTGTCCCATATCGAAAAGATGTAAGTGCGCATATGGATGAGATTTAGTACTAATCAACGGTATTTTTTTATATTTTTATTCGAAAATCAGGTTTATTTTTATGAAAAATTTGCCATTACGCCTTATTGAAACATGCGACTGTTCAGAGTTATGATTATTTTTTATTTATTTAATCTCGAATATTATTATTTTCTCCCAAAGGTCATTTCAGAATTTGTACTTGTTCAGACATAACTTAATCTTTGAAAGGTGTTTCGACCAAAAAAAAAAAAATCTTTGAAAGGTGGTGTCTATTTGGATATAACTTATTGTGTTTGCTATAAAATTAAGGGATATACCTATTCAATTAAAGAATCTTCTTCTTCCATTTTTTTTTTTGTTTTCTTTCAAAAGAATATACAACCATTGTTTTCAATTATTTCCTATAGGGATTCTGGAAAAATACTAAAATTGTTATCGAGTATTCTTATTTGAGATTTTGTTGTATCTTAGAGAAAATTTGTCAGTGACTATTAGTAATATTGTGAAAGCAAATAAATCCTTAAAAAAAAAGTGATATTATACCTCAGAGTCCAACTTGATTGTTCAGTTGATTCGAAACCATATTTTGCCAACAATTTTAAGGATGTATTTGTGCAATAATAGAGTGAGAGCTAGAGGAAGTCTTGAAGAGACAAATGGTTCTTCATCGGATTGGGCAGATTGTAAAGGATTGGGTGAAGCAACCAACTCATCTACGCGGATTGCAGATCAAATTCTAAAGCTTGTTCCAAATGTTGAGCATTTTCGGACTACACTCCGTTGTCTGAAGTTTTGGGTGGCAACAAGACGCAGATGATTGCGTTCTTGGAAAGGCTGGTGGAATCAAGGCTTAGGCAGTTGACTTTGATGATTGAACGGAACCCATATGGGAAGCTGCGATGCCATCCATTCCCTCACGAATTATAGGCAGAAGAATACAAGGAAAAATTGTGGGCTTGAAAGTTCACAAAGAGAATTATTTTTGGAAAAAAAGGAGATAAGTTCATCTAAGGAGAAGTCGAGAAAACGCCAAAGCAGAATTAGGTCTGTTCCTTGATGGCTTCCACGGATGCCGATGATCATCGCTCGTCGCCATCAGCTGTAGTTTCGAAACAGCACAAAGCGTGCTCTGTTCGGCTCCACTTCACGGTTGAGAGCCTGAAGCGATCGGATCTCTGTCGAGACCTTTTCGTTGGCTGTAACTCCGGTCATCAACGATAACCGAAGCTTTTATCGTTGATCCAATTGCCAATCTATTAACAAGGTAATACTTACTAATCTGTCGCACTCTGTTTTAATGAGAAAAGGAGACAAGATAGCATGTTTTAGATTGGAATCGATTCAATTCTATTTGAGTTTGTGTTAGTGATACTCTTTTCCAGAGTATTGCTTCACTTTTCTGTGGGTTCTGGATTAATTCTTGCTTATGTAAAATGGAAATTTTTAATTAGGAGGAGATTATTTGTACATAACCTTTTCGTATGTTCATAAGGCATCACAATAAAGTCAGAACTATTGGATTAGCCTTCATTAGATTGACTTTTTGTGATGACCCTCAAGTGACTGGAAGGATGCTCATGCTAATTGAAATGAGTTGCTCTGGGTTAATTTCCTGTGTTATCTGAGCATGATTTCATTTTATAGATGAAAGATTACCACTCGTGACTGAGAAGGCCATGGGGTCGAGTCGTGGAAACATTCTAGCAATTATGCAAGGGAAAGGTTGCATGTGATAGAATCGTCCCCTAATTGTTGCGTAAGGGCAGTCTCATGCAATGAGTCGTCCTCGTTGATGAATGTGCTGGAGGTATGGCATGTGAGTACTATTGGAAATACCATACTTGCATGCCACCGCTAGAAAGAGTGATTCTTATTTGGGAGGTGATTGATGTTGTTTCCGTCAGTGTCGCTTAACAGATCATTGGGTTATGGGAATCTCGTTGTATGGTTGATCTCCTTGGTCGTGCGGGTCATTTGGAAGAGGCTCTTAATTTGATCAAGATTTGTTGGATTCCTGTTTGTTAACTTACCCTTGACTGGAATTTGTTGGAACCAATATGACTGAAGTTTATGAGACTAAGAAGTATAGCTTTCATTTTCAAGAAGATTTGGATGAAGTAGATACTTTATTGGATATTAAAGTTGGAAAACATAGTGGGGTTATTTTTTAAGCCAAAGTGATGACGTGGAAAAGATGTTAAATATATTCAAACATCTTAACTTCAAAGAAATGAGTACTCCATTTGATTCAGTATAAAATTTAATTATAATACTAGTAGAGTAGTAGCACAACTTGAATATGCAAGTACTATAAGGTCTTTAATGTATGCGATGCATTATACTATACATGATATTGCTTATTTTGTGCGCAAGTTGAGTAACTATACTAGTAATCCAAGTATAAAACATTAGAAGGCCATTACCATAATTTTGGTTATCTAAAGAGAACTAAAAAAAGTTTTAAGATTATTTTATAATAATTATTCGGCTGTATTAGAATGATACACCAATGCTAGTTGGGTTACAAGTATGAGAGATAGATAATCCACTACTTGATGGATTTTCACATTACATGAATGTGTTGTTTTTTGGACGAGCAAGAAACAAATGTACATAACTCACTCAATGATGGAATATGAATTCGTTGTTTTAACAACTTGGAAATAGACTGAATGGATTAAGAATTTGTTATTGGATATTCAATTATGGCCTGGTCCTATGCCACCTATTTCTATCCATTGTGATAGTTAAGCCACTTTGCCAATGAGCTTATAGTGGCACTTATAATGGTAAATTTAGACACAGTCTAAAACGTGAATATATGAGAATTGATTAAAAATGGTATTATAACAATTGTTTATGTGAGGTCAAGCAATAATCTAGCCAATGCCTTGACAAAGGCTTTATTAAGAGACATGGTAAAAATGATCTCACAATAATCTAGCCAATGCCTTGACAAAGGCTTTATTAAGAGACATGGTAAAAATGATCTCACAATAATCTAGCCAATGCCTTGACAAAGGCTTTATCAAAATCACCAGTTTTGGTAACCCAACCCTTTTTCTAGAATATCACTAGTCACAAGATTTAATGAGTAAGAACAAGTTATTGAATGTGATTACTTGATACTAATGTAGCCTTAATATGAGAAGTTAGTATCGTTGGTTACATTTTTTAAATTGAATTAAATTCTTAATGAAGTATTGTACAAATTTGTAATGTGTTAATAATAACAAAAACACATGGTAGATACTTGTTGATACTTGATTTTTGGTCAACATTTTAAAAATGTAAAAAATAATAATTGAGATTCGGGATTATGATCACAATAGAGCCTATTTCTTGACAAAAAGTGTCGTTTTCCATTTCTTTCTTTTGCATTGTTGTTTTTAAACAATTTCCAACTCATTTTCAAGAAAAAATTTCCAAAAGTCACATGGTTGACTTTTGGGTTGATTTTTTGATCAACTCTTTGACCAAAAGTCAACGCTAGGTCAAAAATTGGTTCTTTACTCAAAAGATTTCATTTAGCTTTAATTTCACTTTTCTTAAATCAATTTTTCAAAAATCTAAAGATTTGGCTTTAAAATTAATCTTTTAGGAAAAGTCAATTAAATAGCTAACATTTGGTCAAACTTTTGACCAAAATTTGAAAAAAAGTTAAAATTCACAAAATATTTCTTTTAGTCTCAATTTGAGTTTATATCGAAAATTTTACAAAATTTGATTAGGAACCTTGTTTTATGAATTTTTTCGGTTTTATGTTCTAGATCGACAAAAAATAAAATTACTTTTGTTTTAGTTATAATTATGTGTAGTTCTTTCTTTAACATTTGGTTTAGGGATTATTCTAAATTCGCTCATGTGTTCAATTTTTCAAATTTCCATGTTGAAAGACAAATTGCCATTTTAAGCCCTAATTAGGGGGTCAAAGTCGATTTTTCAGGACTTGCGAATAGACAATTGTTTTCTACTCATTTTCTTAAGATAAATCAAAATTTGAAGTCGTTTTGGGGAATTCGTGTTAGGATTTCCTGATCTGAAGGACTTCATTTTCTTGAAGGTAAGGAAACTGAACCATTGAGCTTCAATAGAAGAAATTTGAGCTGACCCATTTATGACTATGGTCCAATTACATTAATTTAGGTCCCATTTTGATATTAGGTCCTAATTCATTTTTTGCCTAAGTTTTGGCACTTTAATTCAAAGTCAATTTGAATACAATAGGTAATCTTATACATGGGTAATTAGTTGGATAGGGCAATTCCAATTAATTTGCAATTTTGGCCACCGAATTGCAATTTGCTCATTTTAGCCCTTTGGGCTCAATCTTAAGTATCCATGGTTTTAGTGTGGTGACTCTTGTCTTACCTCTAGATTGTTTTAAACAACTAGATTGTATAAATAAACCGGTCATGAGGGGCATGAATTTCGATGAGGCTCACCATGGTTTAGCATACCTAGAAAGCTCCTAATGGATGAAATGATGCCATCCTTAGGAAAGAGAGTATTGGTGGGAGGGCTACCATGGTAATGTACTCCGAAATTCAAAATCTACACCCGACCTTTTTCTTTCGAGGTGTGTTATTCATGTGGGTACAAATCACAACATCTTTTGCTGTCACATGGGGTACGAGCTTGGGAGAACTTGCGACTACGATAAGTGAACTCGCAAGAGGTTCTCCTGGAAGATGAGGTGATGACGCCTTCCATGGATGGGAACCATGAGGGAGTTTTGATGGTCAAGCATCTCTAAATCTAGCTTTCCCCCCTTCTTTATCTTGAGGGCCGAGTGGTGGAGAGATGGGTCGTGACAATACTTCATCCATATGAGCTTAAAAGTGGTGCCGTTTCTTACAAAAGTTAGGGTTGCTTTCTAGAGAGCTCATGAAACAAAATTAAATACAAGGCCATAATAATACGAAGTAATATAAAACTTCTCGTTGAAACAAGAGGTTAGTACATATACAGTATGTCCGATTCTATTATTTAAAAGTACAAATTTAAAGTCAAAATACTTGTCACTTTGATAGAGTTTTTAGATACTTACACTAAGTGTCACGACCAATTTTTCGTCGGGTGTGAACCACCTAGAGTTTGGCTAATGGATTGTTAAGCCTAGACTTAACTCGGGCTCTCCCAAGCCCATACCAATTCGCGACTTTAGGTTCAAGTTTTTTTTAACATGCAAATGGATTTTATCTAGGAGTCGCCACTAATCTATTTTTGGTGGGTCGATTAGAAACCCAAGCAAAGTAACGGGAGTTTTACTTTACTCCTACAAACTAGAGATTTATGAGTTCGGGGACTTGATTACGCTAGATTTCGCTAACGCCCTTTCGGTACCTTTCTTTTTATTTTGAAAAATGTTTGGCAAGCAATTTGGATTGATTTTAAATTTATTTCCCTGACATGTGAGGTGATCATGCGGATGTGCAATCCACCAATTTAACATCCAAGGAAAGCAATGAATAAATTGCAGGAACTTACCTCAAAGCAACGAAAGCATCTGCAATGTTAAATCAGAATTCACATCGACGACCCTAAATATGATTTCTAATTAACACACAATTTCTTTTTTGTTTTCACTTAATTAATGGAAATCGTCCAATATGCCATGCAATATTAATTAAATGACCTAATTCTAATGACATGCAATTACTAATTGAATGGACCTAGCAACAATCACTAAATGACATGCATTTCATGAATCTAATCCTAATGACGTGCATATGACATTTTTTGTATTTTTCATGAAATTCCAAATTTGGTGAAATGTGAAAATTACCTAATTAGATTAAGATCCTATTTAATTTATATTAGGAATTAGGTTGAGCCATTTCCTAATTTAAACCAAGATATTATCTTAACTTAGCAGTCTCTAACCTAAGATGCAGTTTATCTAAATCAATCTAAACTTAAAATGAAATATGCAATCTTTTTGTGTTTTCGGGATAAATAAAGCAATTAAATGATAAAACACCAAATCATTCGCAATCACCAAAGATACTATCCATCGCTCGAATTTGAAAACGATATCTAATCCAACTCGATTATTTCGCTAATAAAATCGATAAATTGATCTTAAGCCTTAAAGATCAAGATATCAATTTTACTCCCGCGTGGTTAATTATTCCATCTAAAGCCTGATAGATGGAATAAAAAATCCATGTGCGGTTGCGAATTGGGCAACAAATCCTAACCGGAAATACGTTCATAATTCAAATATGCACGTAAGATATTAAAAAGCACGCATTAGGCAATAAAATATCCAAATCAAATTTAGATAAGATAATTACCTGATTCCGCAAATAATGCTACCAAATTTGAACCGAACGGAATCCGCTCAATGGGTGACGGCGGTGCGTGGTTGTGTTCGGCTAGATGCGGAGACGGGCAGCCATGGGCGGATGATTAGTTTCCGCAATGGGACTAGCGTGAAGGATTCATGGACAACAGTTTGCGTCAAGATGGACGGTGACGGGCTCACGACCAATGAACCTGCAAGAATAGAAAGTTCGTAAAATCAACTCGGTTCGGATACGAGCGGGAATGGCAGCATCGGGGCTTCGGACGAGTGCAGGAGCTCCGCCTAGGTTATTGAACGTGGAGACAAAATCCACTATTTCGAAGGAAGCATGTTCCTGGGTCCTTGTGTCGAATATGTCAGTGAGTAAACATCTTCACGATCTCCTGGCCAAAAAGTAATCCTTCTTATTGCATGAAGTAAAATCACAAAACCCACAAATTGTCAAATCTAGACAAAATTCAAGAGAAGACAAATCCACCGCCTGCCCTTATTTGGCCGAATTGTGACCTTTTCCACCGGAACGGATTACTTTCTTCAAGCTCATCAATCTTTTAGACCCGTGGTTTCTCTCAACTTTGTTCCCTTTTTGAATCCGTGGGATGCCGCGGTTTTGTTGCTGATCGTGGACAAAAGCACCGGTAAACCTGCAAAAGAGAGCGAGAACACAAGGAATCGTCTAGGATATTAATCCCGATGAACTCGCTGAAATTGCAACGGTTCAGCAATAAACAACAACTCAGCGAAACGAGGCAAGGATCGGCGTCGATGTTGAGAAGGCCAACTGAGGGACTCTTGGACTGCTGTTCACAAGTAGCTGGAGTAGATCACGGTTGGTGGTGGTGAAGATCAAGACTGCGGCTCGTTCACTCGGTCCAATACGGGAAGCGCTGTAGCTAGCAGGAGCACAGCGTCGCAGTGGGAGGAGTCGTGAAGCCGAGACCTCGAAGAAAATACCTCGCTCTAGCCTCTATTCTCTCTCTGGATTATTGTGTGCTCGGTGTTGACCAGGGAAGAGAGACAAAGCCCCCCTCCTATTGGACGAAGCAAAGACTCCTCCTTTGTCTTCTTCTCCCTTTGCTTATGGACGCTTGTTACTCTTCTTTTTTTGACTGCAAGATGTTGACCAAAGACCACGAAGATCTGCTGGAGCAATTATTGAACACTTGGACTCCTTGATGATTGCCGTGGAATTGGTAGCCCTGGCCACACGAGGAGCAGCGACAATGACGTAGGCTCAACAGGAACAAAGCCACGAGCCGACGTAGATCTCGTAGCTTTCTGGAGATATCACGGCAAGGCCACCTTGTTGTCGGGAGGTAGGCGCGGCAATGGATTACCGTCTCGTGACGGCGAACAGCAACAGCCGATGTGAAGCTCAGTGGCAAGGTCAGCAAGGTGGCAACCACAAGAGGCTCGACATGTGATGATTGGCTGAATGCTCCTCACCCTCTCTCATGTTTTCTGCAGCCGTGTCTTCTCAATTGCGTGGCCGTATGTGTCGATAGGTGTGGCCTCCAAAACTTCGTGACTATTGATCACCGCCAGACGAGGGGGTGCACGCTGCTACTTTATCATCGGAGAGGATCGCGACAAAGCTAGCCGTTGTCAATGCAACGGACGATTGGCAGCAGGGTCGGCGTCGAGGCACGGCCATGAACTTGACAAATTCATGGCCGTGAAGGGGTTTCAACCGTGACTTGTTCAGCTCTCGCGAGCGTGCCCTCTCTCAATCGTCCCTTCTCACGTGTCTCTCTATGCTCTCAGCATTGTAGCCATCCTCCCTTTTGTCTATAGTGCGCCCATCTTTTATAGGTCAAGGACGTGACCGAAATCTCCGGCCTATAATTTATTTATTTCCTTTCTTTTTTGGTCCAATGGACGCACAAAATTCTGTCTGAGAGCATCCATGATATATATTGAAATTCCTTTTCCTTCCTCACGCTTGCGTATCATGCATTTGTAAGCCAATTTTTCTTTATTTCCTGTTTCTTTTCTTTTCCAGCTCACATATGAAATCTACCATGAAATATTTCTTGTCTTGAAACATTGAATATATCACTCAAGATATGCTCCACGTGCGATATCCCCTCTTGATATTTCATCCTTAAACTTCCAATATTCAGTCAAATATATCACTTAATGTATAAATCACGTGAATATATGATATACTTACCGAATATTAGAAGAATAATATGAATCATTTATGAAAATACCGAATTGTCAATTCATAAAATTGAAGCTCATCCGCCGATGATCAAATGCAAAAGTGATAAACAAATGAATAAGTGCAATTAAAATTATATGTTATGCAATTAATATTTTTTCAGGGATAAAATTAACCCCTAATTTTTATAATGCAATAAATGACTAAACGGGTTGCCAAAATTTAGGTGTCAACACTAAGTAAATGTCTAACTCAAAAGAGACCTTTATGTATGTATATTAATCTCACGAAAATTTTGGTTGTATGTTTTTAACATTTTATCTTTATATCTTTGTTTTACAAATAAAGTGGGAGATTATTGATAGTTTGTTTGTAAAAAATCACCCATTTACTTGTAAAACAAATTAAGAGGTGCTTTGTCCCATATCAAAAAGATGTGAATGCGCACATAGAAGAGATTTGGCACTAACCAATGATAATTATTTTTTATTTATTGGAAAATTCTGATTTATTTTTATAAAAAATTAACCATTGCATCCTGTTGAAACAGTGCGATTATTCAAAAGGAGTTACGGTTATTTTTATTATTTATTTATTTAATTTCAATTTTTTTTTTTCCAAAGGTCATTTCGAGTTCAAACCTACTCAGATATAACTTATTAATCCTCGGAAGGTTGTGTCTACTTGGATTTAACTTCTTTCTTTTGCTATAAATTACTTAATGTACTTATTCAATTAAAGAATCTTCTTCTTCCATTTTTCATTTTCTTTCAAAAGAATATATAGCTATTATTTCTAATTGTTTCCTAAATTACTAGAATTGTTATATGGTATTCTCATTTGAAACTTTGTTGTATATTGGAAGAAATTTACTAGTGACCATTAGTAATATTGTGGGGGCAAATAAATCCTTAAATAAAGTGATATCATGCTTCAAAGTCAGACTTGATTGTTCAATTGGTTCGAAACCATACTTCACCAAACATACTAGACTTGCAAGTTGTTTGATGGACAGGGACTTGTGCCCTTTAGGGGGGAGGGGGGTGGAACAGGTGGACGAAGACAAGGATTAATTCTAGTTTCAGCATTCCGCAATTATTACTTCAAAATGTTGGGTAGGAGTAGCTTTGAGTTTCTAGTATTCTCAAGGCCAACATTTGATCGGAAACTACTTCAAAATACTTTTCAAACACCTCACCATTTCCCTAAGGAGCTTTGAAGACTGAAAGCCCCTTAAGAAAGCTAAACTAAACGCATCCTAAGCACCAATGGTGATTTGTATGGAGGCCAAGTTGAGCACAATATAGATGGAGGCGGAGGTAGAAGGGAGGAGTAAGGGTTGTTAATTTCTCTTAATTTAAGGTAATTGACTAACTGTGCCAAATCTAATCAACCCTTTATGTTGATGTCAATTTAATCTTAAACCTTTTAATTATCACTTCCCTTTTGTTAGCTTGTTACAGTTCAATTTAACTATCACTTCCTTGTTCGTTAGCTTGTTACATCAAATATGACAAGCCACATGGTGTGACTATTGTATAAAAAAAATTTCGACTAACCGCAAAGGGTCACTGATGGATCACATCCTTCTAGATTACTAACAACAATCGATGTTATTCACTACAATTTTTTTCCTTCAACAGAGTTGAATTTACTTGTACCTAATACAATTTAAACCATTTCTCAATGGGCTCTTTTGGAAATATCAACCCTTATAATTAGGGAAAAAGTGCCATAAAAACTCTAAATATAATGCATTGGTGTCAATTTAATCTTAAACCTTTTAATTATCCCAAATTAGTTCTAAATTTTTTTATTTAAATTCAGTTTTTTCAACTAATTTTGGTCAGATATTGCTGACATGGACGCCGGCTAGCCTATATGGCACGAATATTGTTAACATGTACATTATTTAATAATATTTAGTAAATTTCGATTTTTTTTGTTTTCTCTCTTTTTTTCCTTGCTTTTTCTTTTTCTTTTCTTTTTTCCTCCTCTTTCCCGTGGCTAGTGAGGGTTGGCCTTGCCTAACCCTCGCCTGAGTGAGGGTGGCCCTTGTGAGATTTGAGGGTGACCTCATTATATCTGGCGCACAAGAAGGAGTGGGTTGAAAATCTTGATGCTTCCAAGTCTATGACATTGAAGTTGAGAGAAGAAAATGGCATGAGATTCGAACTTCGAAGCTTTGCTCGAAATGTTCATTCATTGGTTCCAAACCTTTACAGACATGAAACCAACAAAAATGTAGAATGCCCACTATTGGCCTCACCCAAATGACCCTTGGTGTGGCCACCCTCACTAGCCATGGCTATGCCGGCCACCAGAAAGAGGAGGAAAAGAAAGAAATAATCAAAGAAAAAAAAATTTTAAAAAAAAGAAGAAGAAAAAAATGAAAATTATTAAAATACTATTAAAAAAATGCTTATATCAACGCCAACTTACTAAGTTGACACAATTATTAATTGGTTTATGATTAAATTAATATAAATGCAATAGGTTGACTTTTTCTGACATAAATTGGCATAATCACAATTAGCTCTAGCCTAAGGACTATTGCCCAGGTTCTGCCTAGAAAATATCAAGGCCCAGCAAAGTTAGCTAGGCCCGCCTAATTGCGCTTATTTTCTCAGCCAAGCCTAGTAGTTTGGTGGACGGGCCTAGGCGAGCCTGCGGGTTGCCAAGTCCATAATGATGTCTAGTGCCACCTAGTCTGAGTTACTCATGTACTCGCATTGCTGAATTCAAAGATAGCGAAACACTATTATATTCTTCTTTTTCCATGTTCAAGTTACCATTGATCTTTTTCCTTTGGTCACTTTGTTCAACTGTTCAAGTATCTAAGCTAGTATTGTCAAAATTGAAATATTTGGCTCAAGCGGCTGATAAGCTTGATGTTTATATGTTTTATGTGGTTTAAACCTAGAAGAAGCATATACGAGGATTTTTTCTTTGTGGTTTAAACCTATAAAACGGTACTCGGACAAGTCAAAAGTCAACCTCAAGCTCCAATTCAACATCAAGTTTGGCTAGTATTGCTTTGTGATAATTAAGTCTAACTACATGTAAAATTTTGTATCCCGTCAAGTTATGCTATCGAGTTTAGAATAATTGAGTCGGGTCGATTTAATTTGTGAATTGTGTTGATATAAAAGTACGCTTATGATATTCCAATATTCTTGAGAAGCCTGTGTCTTTATGCCTCGACTACGACAGACAAACTACGCTGACAGAATAATGCAGGAGTGATTCGCTTGACCTGCGAAGTGGACCTTATACCGATATGATTGTTAGTTGGTCTGTCGTTTAACTCCAAAGCATCGACTGCATTTCTCAGGAAAGAATATGCTTCTCAGGCATGGTCACCTCACTAACGCCTGAGTTTTATTCTATAAATCATTCCCAGAACTCAGGATTGGCTACCAATAAGGAACTAAGCTGTGCATCGATGGACAAGCTAATTTCGAGCAGATGCAACTTGCAACACTGGCCGGATTCTTATGTTCTGCCTCCAGAAAGCAGACCTGGGGAGGAAGAATTTGCGCTCTGCGAAGTCATTCCAGTAATCGACCTAGGACAAGACCGAGCAGAAAATGTCCAGCAAGTTCTGAAGGCGGGCCAAGAGTTTGGCTTCTTTCAGGTTTTGCAAAGCATTGCTTCTACCCTACGTATTTTTTATGGTATATAGGATCAAGGATTATCAACATGCATATATACCTGCATTTTCGCCTCCCTAGGAACGTTTTCAGTACTGCAGTAGTATAAATTCAATCATCTTAGCTCGCCGGAAAGAATCTTCTTCTTGAAAAGAGTCAAACAGAGTAACAAGTGCTTTCAATGCGGCCCCAAAAATCAGGTTTTGGAAATAGATAGTCTAATGGCGCATCAGCAATAATGAATTTACTCTGAATGCGATTTGCAAATGCTAAAGAGAGATAAATATGCCGTTTCGTGTCAACTGCAGTTGACAAATCATGGGGTTTCAAAGAAGCTAATGATTGATGTGTTGGAGGTGGCGGAGGAGTTCTTCGAGCTGCCAATTGAGGACAAGGCGAGCGTCTACTCTGAAGACCCAAAGAGGAGCTGCAGGTTGTACACGAGCATTGACTATGACAAAGAGAAGGTGCACTTCTGGAGAGACAGTCTGCGACACCCTTGTCATCCTGTGGATGAACACATTCGATGCTGGCCCGAGAAGCCTGCTCGTTATAGGTATCTTTTGCTTGAGTTTCCATGTATTATAGACACACATGCGTTCCAGACCAGCTGAATAGCTGCGTTTATCGACATCAGATCGACTCAACACTCTTCTTGAGGCACTTACTATCCATTTAGCACTTAGTATCTGCGGTCCATGCCTTTTTCCTAGTTTCTTTCCCTTACTAGACTCAACTCCGTCCTGTCATTAGGACAGGACATGTTGGTTCCAACCAATTTGATTGCAACATGTTTGATAAAACAAATCACAATTCCTAATAAGGGAACCAACAATGAACGAATTGCTATTTCAGCACGTATCAGTAAGGATTAGGCATCACAGACTTGTCGAATTGCACATGTTGAACTTCACTAGAGACCCGTAGTAATTTTAAAAGCCCATGCAAGCAAAGGGGCTCTCGGGATCACCTTCCACTCACTTTTAATCTGCTTATGCATTGCAGAGAGCTCTTGGGAAAGTACTCAGTCGAAGTGAGAAAGTTGAGCATGTTGCTACTGGAATTGATTGGGGAAGGTTTGGGACAAGAGTCGGGATTCTTCGAGCGGGGTGAGTTGAATCGAGTTCAGCTAATGGCTCTCAACTGCTATCCTCCTTGTCCCAATCCAAGTTTGACCCTAGGATTGCCACGGCACGGGGATGTAAATCTCATTACCGTCCTTCTTCAAGGGCCAGTGCATGGGCTTCAAGTCCTCAATGACGGACAGTGGCTTGCCCTTCAGCCTCTTCCCGATGCCTTCGTGATCAACATAGGACTGGCTTTGCAGGTTCACCTCACGCCCCTCTTGACCTGATCTAAATTCATACGATCACCTTTTTAAGACCCTCAAAAGATTCAAAATTTGTCTTAAGGTTTGTCAGTTTCTGCAGATTATCAGCAATGGGAAGCTAAGAAGTGCAGAGCACCGAGTGACAACGAACAGAACATCAGCACGGACAACAGTCACCACCTTCATTCATCCTTCCGGTGATTGCCTGGTTGAGCCCGCGAAAGTGATAATCAACAACCACAACCCACCGCTCTATAGATCCTTCTTGTACAAGGACTTTCTATCTACTTACATAGTAGACACATATGAAGGAAAACCGCCCCTGAAGCGTTACACCCTTTAGAAGGAAACATCTTAAAGAAAAAATGTACGAATCGTGCTGAGAATTTGAACTACATTATGCTAGCAGTGTCGGATTATCCTTTGCTGTGACTGCGCTACGTGTGAAGAAGCTACTCAGCAAAGCAACGGATTATCCAACTGGGCGACCAATAAATTTCGTCCCATTGAGATACCATGAAATTTTACCTTGTCGTACGGCCCATCGCATTTTATACCACAATGAACCACAATCCCTTTTAACCTCTAAAGTGCGAGTGACTAGCAGATTGACTAGTGGAAATAAAAAAGAACTACACAAAACTGGTCAGATAAGTGACTCTAAGCCCTTTCTTCACCCATTATTTGCTCTCATTGATTTGTGGTGACTACCTTGTCTTCGCCAATTTACACAGCCCAGCATACTGAGAATGAACAAGAGGATACTGCGCCACTTAAGCAGCTACGGTTGAAATGAAAAAAAAAGAATGATAAATTTACCACGGGTAATTCAACATTTCAATGGTAAGACTAGGAGATATCAGATTAGGATAGCTCCTAGATATTAACACTTGCATCGATTGTGACCAATTCAGCATCTATAGAAACAAAGCAATCTTGTCTTTCACAGGTAAAAGCACAACAAAACTTTGGCTGCATATGCAGCTAAACACAATTCACCAAGGCCCACCAACAAAACTGATTGTAATCAGCGAACGTCAACCAGCTCAACATCAAACACAAGCCATGAGTTCGGCGGTATCTTCCCACCAGCGCCTTGAGCACCATAACTGCATTACAGAGTTGGACGAGGATCAACAAGGTGATTATTAAGAGGAGGTGAAGAATGTGTAGCATTCTACCTTATTTACATTGTATAGAAAAGTTACTTTAAGCATTGAGCACTTAAAGTCGGATAAATACACTATAGTAATTAGCATGCTTAGCATCCATTCTAGAGTTGCCAGAATTTACCACAAGCTAGGCTGAGAAAATGCAACAAATCAAGAACAGTGGGAAGAAAAGGAAAGAGAAAAGGAAATAATGCAACATATCAGTCATAGAAAACACATCGAGTAAACAGTAGAAAAAATGCAATTTGCATACCCCATTGCAGGTGGAATAGTGAGCCTTCTTTTATCTCCAATGCGCATTCCTAAAAGTTGCACAAGGAAACAAATTACAAAAAGAAAAAGACAAATAAAGAAAATATGCTTGAGATTATTTTGAAAATGCTAGCCTCTCACTTACCATTAACCCCTACATCCCATCCCTTTATCACTTGTCCAATACCTGCACGGTCGACAGAATGCATTTAAAACAAATGATTGGCAAAGATTAAGTTCCAGATATCAACAGTTCATGTACCGCGACTATTACCCAATCGGAATTTAAATGGTGCTCTTCCTACATTGGAATCAAATATCTTGCCATTCTTTTTCAGTTTGCCAATGTAGTGCACACTAACCTGAAACCAAACAACACATACTCATTACTGAAACAAAACTAAACTTTCCACAAAATCAAGAGAAAAAAGCAAATCTAAATTGAATGTTTAGGTTGAATTGAACATTTGTAAGGAATATAAACCAGGTGAATTGACAGGGGTTGCAGAGCATTACACAGTTGTTACCAAAATAAAACTAAAATCTCCAACAGATCAAGATAAAAAGCAAGTTTTAAAAAGAGGCTAAGGTTAATTTGAACACTTCATAAAAAGGCTTAACTAGGTGAATCAACAGGACTTGCAGCATTCAAAGTCCATTTAATGAAAAGAACATCAATGTTATTCTTTAAATTAACAATAACAGGAAGTCCATTCATGAAACATCACTCCTCATTTTATTTTATCATTTTCAATATATGCTTTAAGGAGTGAAGAAGACATGGAAGAAAAGTAAAACAATAACCAAAACTACAAAAAGAGAACTTCAAAATATGCCAGCCAAGTTCTATTGCTTTTACCACAGAATCAAAGCCAGGAAGGAGAAAAGAATTAAAAGGACAGAAATAGTTAGCATCTTATCCGGTTCCAAGAAATTTCCTTGATAGAAGCGAAGACGAAACCTGTTTTCCAGGAGCAGCTCTTCTGCCATCTGGTTTGCCCATTGCTAGCTCCTCAATGACTAAGCCATTCGGAAAAGTCCTGATTTGCGAGGGCTTAGCATCACCTTGTTGTTCTTTGGGCTCAACCTCAGATGCGCTCCTGTCTTTCACATCTGTCATGGGTTGATCCCCGTTTGTTGCTCCTGCAGGCTCCTGGGACTTCTTTTTCTTTTTCTTCTTTTTCTTCTCTGGTTGATTTTCACTGGGTATAATGTACATTTTAGACCAAGATTACACAGATAGATTAAATAATAGGTTCATTTTAATTTTTCTATTTCCTAGATATAAGACATTGGAATTCTTAGATACACTCAGATTAGTAAAATCCTTGCTCATTTGATGGGCAACCCAATGTGAGTAACAAGGGCCTTTTCTTTTCTTTTTTTCAAGTCAAGATAACAAATTCAGGTCCAACAAGGTCCCTAGCATACCCAATTAACTACCCTTTTGAGAGCTATAGACACAAAACAAAACACCAAATTATCACTGTAGTGTCAATTGAAACAACCCACCTTACAGGCACTATATTCTTCCCGTTCCCCAAACCTCGGCATATAACCAGATGTTTGGAATCAAACTACCAGATACTATAGCATTCATTACAAAAAAATCAATCTTGCAACTTTTTTTTTCCTTTCCTAATAATGACTCAATCTTTTAAATTTAAGCATATATTCACCCTATTAGCTATTGAACTTGGATCAATATGCTGAATGAAAAGGAACTAATATTTTAAAAGAGAAGGTCCAGTCAAGAAAACCCACTGGCTACTCAAAGGTTCATCATCAAGCTGGTTTCCCTCACGCATAGCCTGACCCATATCCTCATTCTTCACCTCATGAGATTTGCTTCGGTTTTTAGATGATGAAGCAATGTTGCTGTCATCAGCATCGATATCAACTTTCCCTTCTTTATCCATTTCTTTCTGTTTTTTCTGTTTCTTTCTCTTCCTTTTCCTGCCAATGAAGTATACAAACTTAGATAATTTAAAAGAACGACAAGAAGTTAAATGTTAGCACAAGTCCCATCTAGTTCAGTCACTCCATCTTCTGAATAATTGCTGATAAGATAATTATTGCTGACACATGATGAACATATTCCAATCATGTCCAATAATGAACCTAAGAAAGGTAAAGTCAACATGTTCCACTAACAAGAATCGGGTTAGCACCATTGTTCCCAGTCAAAAACAATAATGACCAAATACTTTACCCATCTGGTTGACTATTTGCTCAACACATTCTGCCTCTCTCTTTTGGTTGTCAACCTGAACATCATCAACTTTCTTTTCTGATTCCCCAGTTGTCTCCTTTTTTGGTTTTGTAACTGCTCCAGTCTTCAGGAAATCGGCATTGGCTCCATTTGAAATAGATAATGGAAAGCCATCTTCATCCTCACTTTCCACAGGCGCAATACTACTGGTATTCCTGACAACAATTTGACGTTGAGACTGAGAATCTTCTTTCGAATCACTTGGTCTATTCTTCTTTTGTTTCTTGGACAAAGGATTCCCATTGGTAGGTTTATCATCTTCTGTTATCTCCTCAATCACCACTGCAGGAATATTATCTTCACATATAAGTAGTAAAAGAAAATAATTTTAGAGCATCGGACTCTCAACCAGAGTTAACAGCAGAAAGACACCATCCCATAAAATAATAAAACAGACAACAAAGCACGGATGTGACAGGAGGAATCAACAAACAGAAGATTCCCTTCTATCACAAGACAATTGAATGTTTGAAAGGGCATAAAAAGGCCTTCTGCATCAATTGATAGACCAACGCAACACTTAATATACATCTATAGCCATAGTACACAGCAAAGCGCAGGTATAAACCAGAACATTCATGCATGCATACTGAGTTTCTGAATATAGAAAATAACTCAACTAGCACATGCCAATGCACATTAACTTCCTCCGGGTTTACCAGAAGCATGCAAAAGGGAAAAAAAAAAGGAGTAATGAAATGCTTAGGTAGATGTAAAATCAAATTACAGAAAGTCACCTCCACTGTTGCGAACCCGAGGAGAAGAGGGCGCAAACATCTCATTGTCACTTGTATCAGTGTAGTCATCCTCATATTCATCCTCACTATCAAACTCCTCAGATGACTCCTCGGACCCTATCTCCAGACCATCCTCTCCAAAAGAATCACTTTAAATTTTAGTCAAGAAGAACTCAAACAGAGTTGCATCATCATGTACAGAATTATAAATTCACAAGTCCATGAGGCACTCGAAAGGATACAGTCCGTATTCATCTCCGACATCCTCATCATCCGCCAGCAGGTAACCAGAAAGATGGATGCTTTTTGGGCCCATCACAGAGAAGGACGCTGAATCTTCATCATCAAATTCAAGATCCAAGGAACATGACTCAATCTTATTAGGCAACAGGGTACATAAAAATATAGGAGGCTTATCTTCCCTGAAACATTGCAATACGCTCTTCTCAGCAGATGAGCCAAGTCCCAATGTCGCCTACAATTCACACAAGAAGTACACATCCATTAAGAACAGTGATCAAAGTTCTTTAAAGAAAAACAAAGGTTATGCACGGAAAAATTCAATTCTGCCTGAATTCATTGATAAAAATCTGTGTGGATCTAAAGGGCACATTATACTATAGCTTCCATTTCATTTTAACAGTAAAGCCTCTCGTTCCCTTTCAATTAACATCACAATGCTTGAATAAGCAAGAGAAAGAGCAATGACAAGAAGAAGAATAACCTGCGTTACGTGAAGCCTTCCCTGTAGATTATCCTCGTGAAAAGGGTTCACTTTCTTTCCTGGTTTCACTTCAATCCCTGCAGAGAAACGTGATACTGATGTAAGAAAAGTGCAAAACAGAGCGGCATGAAAGTGGGGGGCAAAATGTGTAAAATCCTACTAAGCTTTCTCCACCATGAAATGCATGAGAGAAATCATTAGTGACCCAGAAAATTATCAGTCTTGTTCATGATTCAAGACCAAATAGCGGTGATATTTAAGTCCTAATTCAACAATTCCAATTTCAAATCCATAGAACTCCTGCTCTCAAACGCAAACCAGCAAGTGAAAATCTCGAACAAAGAAGCTAACTTGATAAGAACAAAAAGGAACCCAAGAACGTCTTCTGGGTTAGTATCAAGAACTCCGGAGTCATCGAAATGACATCATATAGATGAAAGAAGAGACGCTTACCCCAGAAACCCATTGATTCTCGAATGAAATTGGGTCGGCTCTCTCAGCGTCTCCAGGGTTTAAGCCTCTTGCGGTTTTTAAAAACCCTACCGGTCCCTCTTTGGGCTATTTAAGCTTCCTCTCATGATCTGGAGCTTTCAGAGGTCCTAAACGGAATTCTGGCACAATAGGACTTTTTGATTTGTTTACCGAAACTTGTATCGCTAATAAATCTTTATTATTTATTTATTATTATTATTATTATTATTATTATTATTATTATTATTATTATTGGTGAAAAGTAAGTATATCTTTTTTATTAATTCACGCGCCATAAAAAAACGTTTTTCAAATTTGAAATAGTTCTCAATAATGAAATGTTTGTTATACAGAATATAAATATCATAAGAAAATGTCTTTCTAAAAATATTATTTACAGTGCTTATAAAAAATGACCGAACGAAAAGTATTTTTATCATCAATGAAAATATTTAGACATAAATTATTATTTATAATAAAAATATCTTTCATCGGTTAATTATTTAAGTAACATAAATAATTATTTTTAGAAAAATATTTGTTAAGTAATTCATTATCTACGAAATAAATGAATATCATATTTTTACTTTCGACCCAAGATTTTAGGGAAAAAAAACTGTTTTCTCTCCAGCAATTTGAAAATGAAGAGAAATATTTTATGTTTTGAATGATTATAAAAAGAGAATTTACTTGTCATTTTTTAAAAAATTAAAAAAAAAAATTCGGTCTTTCATGTTAGGTGTTAAAGCCACGTCATTTTTTTTCTGTGTAGACAAGCCATTTGTGAGTTATCCAATTGTTGACTCGTGTTGTCAGTCAAAACTGTGAAACAGACGGAGAACAATTACACGAAGCCCATAATGCGGACGAATAATCGGCGTAAGATTGACAGAAATCGGGAAGGAGAAGAGTGAAAGGTAGTTCAAACTTCCGAAAAATTGTAAAATTATTAAGGATGAGCAAGTCTACCAAGCATGACGATTTGCCAACAGGCAAAACATTGATGAACACATTTAGTATGTATCAATCCCTTTGTAACCATCTAAAAATTATATTGCTTAAAATAAGAACCCCATTTAAGAATTTGTTGTCATGAAAATAAACGAAGTCTTAAAGCTATAAGAAAAAAGAATATATTATGACCTTAAACAAATTTAGATTTAAGAATATCATAAAATATGAGATTTTTTTTTTTAGTTTTACCAAAAAAAAATATGAAATTTTTAGTAAAATCATGATTTATGGCAAAAACTTTCTCGATTTCTAGTATATATTATGAAAACCATGCATGAGACAATAAAGTAATACGTTGTTTTTGGACTAACACCATTAAATATTTTAAATTGGTGCACTTATGCCACATTTATCTTAACATTTTTCGTGTCATAAAAAACTTGAAACTAATACGCCCGTGCTATATTTTACCCAAATTAACATCCATGCTAAAAGAAACTCAAACTAGTATTCTCAACGCATATTTAGGGTGCGTTTAGTAACGTTTCTGTTAAAAAACTGTTCTAGGAAATAGAAATAGAAAAAACTGTTCTAGGAAATAGAAATAGAAAAAACTGTTTCTATTCCGGGGAATAATTTTTGAACAGAAGAATGTGTTTGGTAGATTTGTTCCTGGAATGGAAAAAGAACATAAACACGTTTGGTAAATATAAACACGTTTGGTAAACTTGTGCAATTTTTCTATTTCTTTTAATTTTTTAATATTTTTATTTTTTCCTTTCTTTATTTTTTCGTTTTTCGTTTTTCTTTTTCTTCCTTTCGGCCATGGCCGGCGACCGGCCGACGAGGGCCAGCAGCCTCGCCCAGCCACAGCGAGGCTCGTCATGGTTGGGCAAGCTCGACCTAGCGGTGGCCCGGCGAGGTCAAGCCTTGCCGATGGCTGGGCGAGCTTGGCCTCACCAGCTGGTGCGAGGTAGGCCTCGCTAGGGGCCGGTGACACTCCAGCGAGGTCGCCGACCCTCGACGGCTGATTGTCGGCTATGGTCGAGGCTGGCGACCGGCCAAAGAAAAAAGAAGAAGAAAAGAAAGAGAAGAAAAAAAATAGGAGAGAGAAAAATTGTTTCTCGAAAGTGTTTCAGAAATAGAAACAAGAAAAATTTGTTCCCAAGAACAAAAAAAAAAAACAGAATTGGAACAAAAATGCAAATAGACGCGTTTCAAAATGGTACACTAAAATCACTTTTATCCAAAACTTTGAGATTTTTCATAACACGAAAATAAACCTAGGATAAATGTATCACAAATATATCAATTTTGAGATTTTCAATGATACAAAGATTGTTTAGAGTTCTTTACCAAAAAAAAAAAAAAAAGATTGTTTGGAGTAAATGTGGGACAAGTGTACCGGTTTGACATTTTTGGAAGTATTGCTTGAATTGTTCTCATTTTCTCAATAAAAGGCTAGAGTGGACATTATTTCGAATAAGAGTTAGAAGTGGATATTATTTTAAATAATGACTTGAAGTGACTATGTCATTTTCAAAGAAGGACTTGACTTTCCAATTAATTAGGGCATTTTCGTCATTTACCTTTTAAAAGTTTTTTCTTTCTTTTCTTGGTTATCCCTTTTCTCTTCATTGGTGGTTAGTAGTCGGCGATGCCTGAAGAGGGCTAGGCAAGGGTCGTCCTCACCTGATTTGGTGAGGCCACCCTCACTAGCCATGGGAGAGGCTGGCCCTCGCCTAGATCTTTGAGAGTCACAGCCCTTGCTAGTGCTTGCTTGAAAGAAAAGAAAAAGAGATAAAAGAAAAAAATAAAATTGTCTTTTGATGAAATGCTATCGATCAGCTGAAATATTTAGCTAGCCGGCGACTAATAAGGTCAAGCCCTTATTTGAAACTAGAGTTTGGGACACCTGGAGTATCATAACTTAGCATGGGGGGACACTTAAGTGCCATAACTTCGAAAATGTACACTTAAGTGCCAGTTTCGAAATTAAATAGAACAATTAGGTGCCACTCCGGCGAAAATCCGGTCAAAAGGCTGACGTGGCAATTTTCCAGCGAGTTTGGTCCAAAACAGCGTCATTTTGCACGTTGATGTGGCGAGAAAATGCAAAAATAATGTCCTTTCATGTCTTAAGCGTGTAAATAATAATATAAAAAATTAATTAAATTTAATTTAAACTTAATTTTATTTAAAATTTTCTAAAAAAAAAAAATTTTAAAAAAAAAAAGGAGGTTGAAGGGGGCGGTGAAGGCTAAGCCCTCGCCGCCGCCACCTCCTCGCCATCGCCGGATCGCGGCGAGGGCCCGCGAGCCCTTGCCCAAATTTGGGGTGAGGGCTCGCGGCCGTCGTCGTCGGTCAGCCGAGGGCCGGCGACCCCAACCTGTTAGGGAAATCCCTTATGATGTTTTGAAGATGACAAAATAAATCAAAGGCTACTAACATGTTTGATGGTTGAGTAATAGACCATGCAGATAATAGAACATGTAGAGGATATTATCAAAGTCCGAAGACTCGCCAGACTCGAGACTCAAAGTCCGAAGACCGTCGAGACTCAAGACTCAAAGTCCTCCGAAGACAGAGACTCTATCTTGAAGCCGAACCTGGGTACGGACTCGGTTGTAAAGTCTGACTCGGATTGTAAAGTCTAAAGACCCGGGTTGTAAAGTCTCAAGACTCATATTGTAAAGTCTCAAGACTCATATCGTAAAGTCTCAAGACTCGGACTTTACATCCAGATTCGATGAATCGTAACTCAAGCCCAATCATACAACGGCTAGTGATCTGGTTTGGATTCCACATCAAGATTGATTTGATTGAAGACAAGATCTTTCTATACGAAGAAGCTTTACTTATGGAAACCAAGATTTCGTTTGTATGGGCGATCGGAATCAATTTGGGATTTTACCTTTGTCACTCAACGGCTACCAAATCTTCTAAGATACGAGCTGTCCAATGGGTATATTGGAAGACGATTCTCCGGGATGCTGTCCAACGGTAGTTTGGAAGTGGAGGAGTATTTAAGAAGATCATGGACCGATGAGCAAGTAAGAGACGGAGCGTAGAATTTATAATTCCAAAGTCTAAGCGACTTTAGATCATATACTTGTCTCTTGAGAGCTTAAACGTTTGTAATCGTGAGAGAAATACCAAGAGAGTGACTTAGTGAGATAGTGTGATCTACTACTAAGTGTTTGCACTCGGAGTTGTAATCTCTTGTTGATTGCATAGTGGAATCCAGCCAAGAAGGCTGTTATCGTGGGAGAGTGGACGTAGGCTTGGATTAAGCCGAACCACTATAAATCTCGTGTTCTTATTCTCTTCCTTAACTCCTTTATTTTGTTCATACTAGCACTCTCAATTGGTATCGAGCCAAGTGCTCGGTTTATAAAAGTGTTTTTACTTTTGAGCTAAAGATTCTTTATGGCTAGTATGTTGGCACCTGAGTCTTATGGAAGGGCAAAGCAACACAAGGCCACCATATTTCGATGGAAGAAAATACAAGCAGAATGGCCAGAAAAGAACAAAAAAGAAGAAGATGATGAGCAAGAAAATTTATGCTTGATGGAACATTCGAGAATCTGAGTCTCACTCGGACATAGACTCGAATCGAGTCGATTCGGGAACTGGACTCGGATTCGATGAGGAAATCAAGGGGGAGAAATCGAATCCAAAAGAAAGGAAAAGAAGCGTGATCATCTCAAAAAGGCAACAAATTGAGGGGGAGCTTTGATCAATTATGGAAAAATCTTTTTGATTGATCGTGATCTTATTATGGATGGAAGGAAAGGTAATTGTGTCAGAATTTATTCTATAAAATCCGGTTAGTGCATCTCTTATTACCTTTTGTCATTAACAAATCTCATATTGATATTATCATATTATTATGACAAAAATGGTACGTGAATTTTATGATGCATCCGTGATTTTTATTGGATATTTACTGATATGATTGAAGTGAGCTATATTGCATATCTTTAATATTCGATAAAAGCTGATTTTTGGAAATTGTGATTCATGCAAGATACTTGTTATCATTCTCTACGTGAATCCATTATTATCGCTTTTTGATTATGACAAAAAGGGGGAGAAGATATGAATATGCATATGTGCTAATTGGTTGATATTATTTATTGCATAATATTGAGCTGCAATTATTTTCTATCTTCTGATATCCTTTGATTTAAATTTTTAAATCTGCATATTCAGAGATTGTTTTGTCATCATCAAAAAGGGGGAGATTGTTAGGAAATCCCTTATGATGTTTTGAAGATGACAAAATAAATCAAAGGCTACTAACATGTTTGATGGTTGAGTAATAGACCATGCAGATAATAGAACATGTAGAGGATATTATCAAAGTCCGAAGATCGCCGACTCGAGACTCAAAGTCTGAAGACCGTCGACTCAAGACTCAAAGTCGAAGACGAGACTCTATCTTTGAAGGCCGAACTGGGTAGACTCAGATTGTAAAGTCTACAGACTCAGATTGTAAAGTCTAAAGACCCAGGTTGTAAAGTCTCAAGACTCATATTGTAAAGTCTCAAGACTCATATCGTAAAGTCTCAAGACTCAGACTTTACATCCAGATTCGATGAATCGTAACTCAAGCCCAATCATACAACGGCTAGTGATCTGGTTTGGATTCCACATCAAGATTGATTTGATTGAAGACAAGATCTTTCTATACGAAGAAGCTTTACTTATGGAAACCAAGATTTCGTTTGTATGGGCGATCGGAATCAATTTGGGATTTTACCTTTGTCACTCAACGGCTACCAAATCTTCTAAGATACGAGCTGTCCAATGGGTATATTGGAAGACGATTCTCCGGGATGCTGTCCAACGGTAGTTTGGAAGTGGAGGAGTATTTAAGAAGATCATGGACCGATGAGCAAGTAAGAGACGGAGCGTAGAATTTATAATTCCAAAGTCTAAGCGACTTTAGATCATATACTTGTCTCTTGAGAGCTTAAACGTTTGTAATCGTGAGAGAAATACCAAGAGAGTGACTTAGTGAGATAGTGTGATCTACTACTAAGTGTTTGCACTCGGAGTTGTAATCTCTTGTTGATTGCATAGTGGAATCCAGCCAAGAAGGCTGTTATCGTGGGAGAGTGGACGTAGGCTTGGATTAAGCCGAACCACTATAAATCTCGTGTTCTTATTCTCTTCCTTAACTCCTTTATTTTGTTCATACTAGCACTCTCACAACCCTCCCCCCCTTTGTCGCCAGGCCTTTCCTGGCAGCGGCGGGGGGCAGCGAGGGCCCGCAGCCCTTGCTAGATCTAGGCAAGGGCCGCGACCCTCGCCTCGGTTAAGGGCGAGGGCTCGTGGGCCCTCGCTGCGATCCGGCAGGGCTCGCGGCCCTCTTCGCCAGTCGGCCGAGGGTCAGCGACCCCGGCCGACCCTCCCCCCTCCGTCCTTGACCCTTCCTGGCGGCGGTGGGGAGGTAGCGAGGCCCGCGGCCTTCGCTGGATTTGGGCGAGGGTCGCGACCCTCACCCTAGATCCGGCAAGGGCTCGCGGCCCTTGCCGCCGGTCGGTGGGGGCCGGCGACCCCGACCGACCCTTCCCCCCCGGTTGTTGGCCTTTCCCGGCAACGGTGGGGGCACCGTGGCGAGGGCTCGGCCCTCGGCCCCCCTTCGGCCTCCTCATTTAAAAAAAAAAAATAGTTTTTAATTTTTTAGAATATTTTAAATAAAATTAACTTTAAATTTAATTTAATTAATTTTTATTTTATTATTTACACGTCAAACACGAAACGGCGTCGTTTTCATTCATTTTTTCGTCACGTCAGTGTGCAAAACGAGGCCGTTTTGGACCAAACTTGCCGGAAAATTGCCACGTCAGCCATTTGGTCGGATTTTCGTCGAATAGCACCTAAGTGTTCCATTTAACTTCGAAATTGGCACTAAGGTGTACATTTTTGAAGTTATGGCACTTGGACTGTTCTTCTGCCTTTGAAACTGTTATAGTTACTTCAGGTCCTTATTTGAGATTAACATGGCCTCTTCAAGTCTTTATTTGATTTAAAGTCAATTTTAGGCCATTCTTTAAGAAAATGATGACATTTCAAGTATTTATTTGAATTCTTTTCACTTTACATTTATATGTAATGGAAGATCTTAATTTCGTTTTTTATTATAATGTGGCCATATGATACAAAATTTACATGCATTATAAAACACCATATAATGGGCCGGATTCAGAATCACGTATAGGTACATAACACAAAATCAATAATAAGATCCATGGTTTCAACTTTTGAATGTCCAAACCCAAGAAATCCAGCTTCAACCTGTAGCCTAGAAACGGATCCAGCGTCCATCCCTGCCGAGCGTGGCCCATGGAAGTGTCGGATCACTTCTGAAACATATGAGCACCCACGATCAGGGCAACTCAGCCCATGTTGCCAGAAATATCAAAGGACGACACTTGAGCACCCCACAGAGAAACAACGTAAAAGGCATACATTATTCTTGCTAAGTAAGGGAAAATTTTCATTTATTGAGCCAAAATTCAGTCGGTTTCTCACCTACAATCACATTACAACTCGAGCGTTCTAAGGTCCTAGAGAAGGTTCCCAAAACCACCACACTCAAGGGCTTTCTTGTCCGTGTATTGCAGGATCAGATTGAACAAGAAAATGAATGCCCACTCTAGAAGTTCGGATCTCCTTTGCCGAACCTAAGGAGGGCCATTCTCTCCATTCGGGAAGATTTAGCAACATCAGTTTGGTGCCATATACGGGAAGCGGCGCAAAGCTGCGGTACAAATAAGGAGAAGGTGTGGATACTGCTAATTGGGTGTCGTCTCACAGGAATGATAAAAGCCCCCATGCTCCAGATCAATGAGGCCCCTTTGGGACAAGAATTGCCTCTAATGAGAACTAGTAGAAGAAAGCTACTCATCAGGATCCCCCTCCTCGGACAGCTTAGGTCATTACGGAAATGTGGCGGGGGAAGAATTTCAGAGGCGATCCAAGAGAGAACGAAAGTGAAATGGTGGATTCAGGAAACCTCAGAGAAGAAAAAGGCATTGGACCCATCGGTTACAATGACCCAGCATGATTTAGAGAAGAAAGTCGTGTATACTTTGTGCCCCAACGGCTTGGGAACGTGATGATAGACTTGTAATGTCACACCCCCCTTTACTCGGAGGTCAAGCTACGGGTTATTTTGCAACATCCCCAGGCTTTGTTGCCGTCCCGAATTCATTTATCTCTTATTATTACGCATGCGGAAAACATGAACATACAATCTTCGACACAAATAACAAGGGAGCATGAGATACAAACATCACTAAAATACTTTGTATATTACATGAGTAGTGATGATTATAAGCCTATTTCACATACACAAAAGAGGCTTGGGGTATCCCTATCTTCGCTACGACGAGTACTAACTAAAATCGAGAACCCTTCTCCTATTACATAGGGCCGGCGCACCTATCTTAGTCTGAATCCTTGAACAATTCATCCATATCACTGAGATTCAGGTTTGGATTGTCAAACCCGCGGAGAGGTCCTATCCATATGTCCTCGTACCTCCTATACCTGGCTTCAAAGTGCATCAAGACAAGCTCACCTAAGCCCTTTTCTATCTATACAACGGAAGATACTTTACAATAAGTAACATCAGTTTCTACATCTACCACGTCTGTCGTAGTGGTATATATCTTTATAGGGCAACCAAAATGCATGGTAGCCATAATTCTAAGTACCTATAAAAGAACAGGGGTGAGTACTTGGAATACTCAAAAAGTATAGCCTCTGACCTTCGAGAAGAACATCGATTCATCAACACTAGTCAAACGTCTCATGCAAATTGTGTCGAAGGCCAATAGTATCAAAGATGCACTCATACGTCTGGCACATATGAATGGCGATACTTGCAATGATTCATGAGCATGATGCATGCCATAAGCTTATGCATTTCTAGCTTTTCTTTCTTACTTATGCATGCCATGCTTATTAAACTTTTCTCTTGTGCTCGAGACTCAAGCCCAAGTTTTCCTGGAGCCATCTTGAGACTCGAACCCAATTCAATTCGGACTTTTTAATCGAGCTTCTGGCTTTTGCTAACTTCTGGAACTCAGACCCAATTAATATGCTTGGGACTCGAACTCAAGTCTTATGCTAGCTTCTAGGACTCAAACGTAGTTCTTGTTAGGAATTTAGGGACTCAAACCTCATTCTTATCTTTTCTTATCTTTGCTTGAGCACTAATCCCTTTTTAAGGGTGTATTCAAATCTTATGCATTGCCATGAACTATGCATTTTATGCATGAACACAATGCACATGCCATGAGAGCATGAATTTCTTCATCAACAACATCACGAACGAGCCTAAGTCCAAGGCTCCGCTTGAGTAACAAGTATAAAGGGACCCTGCACCAATCCAAGACATGAATTCGGTAGGCCTCAATACCAAATCACATCTTATGGCTATGGGCAAACCTCGACTTGTACCAAACAAAAGCTATGAACCATGACTTCGTTCTAATCAGACAAGAAATTTAAGTATATGAACAAGTCATATAATACATCAATCATCCAAGAATCAATCGACCTACCCTCGGCTTGCTCGCAAGAGGATTTCCTAAGGTCGAAGATGTTTCGGATATTACTAAAAGAAGGAGAAACTACAGTTACCTAGGTGAACCTCAAGCTAAAGCACGAGCTACACAAGATGGACGACTTTACTTGGAGGCTGAAAGAGAGAAAGAGGGCGTGAGGAGGTG
Source organism: Eucalyptus grandis (assembly GCF_016545825.1). Taxonomy (NCBI): domain Eukaryota; kingdom Viridiplantae; phylum Streptophyta; class Magnoliopsida; order Myrtales; family Myrtaceae; genus Eucalyptus; species Eucalyptus grandis. The sequence continues at coordinate 23,695,279 of NC_052613.1, forward strand.
AAGGCGACTAAGGAGGAGGAAGGAGGAGGAAATGGGAGCAAGGTGAGGAAATGAGAAGAGGCTCCTCCTATTTATAGCCCTTGGTACCATCATTACTAAGCCACATGATCCAATCTTAAGTTTCCATGTGGCCCACCTAATATTCTTAGGTAGCAAGTCTACTTTGCCTCTATGATTACACCTAGAAAGATGAGTTGGCCAAGCTAAAATATCTTGGTTGGCATTCTAGCTTCTAGGCATCATTGATGATGGCCTGCTTTTTGCTTTTCCATTGGTCTGCCTATATGTTGTATTTAATGAACATTTAATGAAGTTTGATAATAATGGTACTATAGTTGCCAACTCGGCAGTTTTATAACCTTTGGTCGTTAATGAGGGCTTGTGTATCACTCTCTACTTAGTCCAAATACGCCACATTTTTCTAGAATATCCAAAGATATTTTGGCCGCTATCATGACTTTTGAATATTCAAAGGACAACTCACCCTATCATCCAAGTTGGTTCCGAGGCCGAAGAAGGGATCATTAGGTACACCTCGAAAAATCAAATCACATACACCCGAGGTTTGGCCATCATGCCCCATGCTCGCCCGAATCGTTCCTTTGGACGGTCAGTCCTTCTAAAGGGTCAGTTGTCCTTCGATCTGTTCAAGGTCAATCCTAAGGCTACCCATAGCCTAGCACTAAGTAAAGGTACTTATGGACCTTAGAATTCGTGATAGAATAGCTGGGTCTATCCCTAAGCTCATTCTGATCGGCACCCGATCCATCGGTAGGGTTCGTGGTCGGTGCATTACCAATCTATAATCGAACATCACCAATTCAACATTCCTTTCGATCACTAAGAATTATATATGGAATGATACATTTTTTATTGGAAGGCGATTGCATTTGCTTAATTCGGATTGTCCATGTATCGGTGCATAGCCGAGCGGAATCACCTACGATCAGGCACTAGCAGTGTCCAAAAACCCACCCGACCCTACCTGAACACAACCCAAACACGAACCAAACATGAAACAAGTTGAGTATATGTTTTGGGTCTTAATATTGTTTGGGTAACCATTACAAAACAAGCAGATAAACATGTTTTGGGTTGGGTTAGAGTCGAAACATTGTTCGGCCTATAACACATTATTTACTCTAAACAATGAAATCTCACCCAAACACAAAACACTACACACCCAAAGTCGATGGCTCTGCCTTCTTGCCGTCTCCTCTCGTTGACACTACCGCCGTCGACGATTATGCCTTCTTCGCTCATCAACTCCACAATTACCGCCGTCGACGACTGTGCCTCCTCGTTGACTTTGCCGCTACCCTCTTCTTTGCTCCTCGCATTCTAAGGTTTCACTTGGTGGTAAGATCTTTGCCATCACTCCTCTTGCAAGCCATCTTCATCCCCCATTTGCAATCGGGGAATCAAGCTCTAGCGGTTCATCGTCTCGCCTTACGATTGTTATTATAGGCACCACCCTCTCCTTCTTCTTCTTTTTTTCCTTCTTGTGGGTTTTTGTTTTCGCGTCGCCCTTCGTCCTAATTTTCAGGCTTTTGTTGGAAAGCTCGGAGCTTGCTTTGTTTTTCTGTCCAATGCTTGTGAAGTGAGAACGACATTGAATCTCATGGTACTTTGCTTGGAACTCCATGTGTTCTTTGCAGGTGATCATTCCATGTTTTTTTTTTTTTATGTGGTTTCTTGTTCTTGTTTTGGATTGTGCAGAAAAGTTCGTTCCTTTTCGCCTGTTGTTTTTGCAAAATCTTGTTCCTTTATTCTGAATGAACTCTCTCCTCTTTTGTCTCTTTTGTTCCTTTTCAGTTAAAATAAATAAATTCACCATCTGTGGATTCTTGGCAAAAGTGTAATTTTGTTCGATTCTTTCTTGGCTTTCTTCAAGAGTATGGGTTGTGATAAGGTGATCTCATCTTGGATACATATATGACTTTCCTTTTACTGAACCTATTTCTTGCTTTGAAACAGTAAGTAGAGGATTGATTTTTTTGGTTCATGTTGAAGCATCATTCGTATTGACTACATCCTCTCAGTTTGAGTTTGAGGATGCGGAATTTGGTTTACTTTTAGTGAAACTTTTTGTTCTGGAAAAAATGTAAACTTGAAACCCGACCTGGACCTGACCCAACCCGACCCACAATATTGCTTTAGGTATTATGCTTTTCGGGTTGGTTCGGGTCAAGTCGGAACACATTACCTTATTATTTGGGTCTGGTCGGGTAACATCAAAACCCGACCCGACCCAACCCATTGATAGCCCTACTAGGCACTACGACCAGTCGGATCAACCCATGATCATCCGCCGATCCAAAATCATTCCGTGATCAATTATTGTGATAAAAAAAGTCATCTTATGAGCTGGTGATCTTATCCCATTAGTATGGTCAGGTAGAAAATTCATGGCCAACACCTAGACCAATTCATGACCGGTCGGTCGGTCGGTCGATTGGTTACACCATGATTGATCCGTGATTCCTTGTCGATTGAACTAATCGATCCATGGCCAATGGCCAATGGTCGATCTATTTAGGACCTTATGGCCGATCCTTATAGGGTTGGAATCAAGAGTGTTACGTGTAAGGTCGAGTAAATGAGGGGGGACTAAAGGACAAGAGGGCCGTTGTCAATAATCCTGTCATGGAAAAACAGCTCACTTTTCAGACAAGATGCTAGAAACCTCCAAAGCTAAGAGGACGATTCACAAAGCAACGTACACGATTCTTTGCCTGGCATTGCCATCTACCCTAAGGGGCGTGGCCCAAGAATTGTTCTCATCATTACTCCCGAGCTCTATTTCCTCTTTCGAATTGTTGACACAACAGTTTACAAGCCATTCATGCGTAATAAGGTAACTCTCTTGATGTGAAAGCATCCGACCTAGCTCCATCGACAAACTCTGCACTATCGATGGTGACCGAAGCCAAGATTGAATATTGGCATAACATGATTTGGTGGGTCCATGAATGAAATTATCAAATGAAAAAAGCATTGATCATCAAATGAAATTGATTATGGAGTTATCGATTTATCATGGTATATGCCGGAATTCAAGGCCGAACAACAACCTATTGGTGGGAGGCTATTCTAGACAATTTCCATGGATATTTGGTGAACTTTCAAGATGGTTATTTTCAGGTCAAGCTGGGTGCACGAATTTTTGAAGATTAGAGGCTGAAAAGAGCAAGTTCCCAAGTTATTAACTACATCTCTAAGTTCCAAAGTTCTTAGTTCCTAGGTGTTTAATTACTTTCTAGTTCCCACGTTTTTAATATTTCAATAGTTCCCTAGATATCTTCTCACCTATAAATAGAGGAAGACACACCATTGTAACGTAGACTAGATGATTTTGATGAACGAAAAATTGTTGAAAGAAAGTCGGCAGAAGACGACTAACCTCTTTGATCCATAATGAACAATTTACCCTAGAACGAACGTTGAATTACGAGTGAACAACGAACAATATGACTTCATGATAAACTGAATGCAATCATGAGGAAAACATCCAAACCATAGCATTAATGCCGATTGTCTTCGTAAAGGAGTAATGGAATGCTTTTTTTTTCTTTGATGGAAAGAGGAGAAGAAGAGAGAACAGTTTCTTTTTGAACATTCTTTCTGCAAAACCAGCCCAACGGTTGTCTTCTGAAGTTATTTATATGACTTCTCTCATATTCTTTCAAAAGGTCTCTCTTTATCATAACATATCATGACGAAACGGTGCATCTTAATCTCAACCCATCATAGATGTACTAATAAAGTACAACATCTCTCATTTGGACATGATGGGCTTGATAACGCTCTATCAAGATTATAAGGCATTCAACATTTATCAACTTTAGAAATAATTCATATTGGTAAGAAAGTTGTGCGACCAGTGAGTACACCTTCACTTTAGAGCTTAAATTATGCACTTATTAGGGATGACATAACAAGTGCATAATACTCTATATATATTTTGCTACATCAATCCAAGCATACCCATCCCTTAAAGACTATATACTTGACTATTCTCATGACACCAAGTATTTACAATTATATCCACAACCACAAAAGGCGATATATTTGGTCGACCAATAAATACTTGTGATAACTGTAAAATAATAATAGCCTTCCTTCATACTCATGTCTCTCTCCATTTCTGAAAACAACTACTTTCATAGACATGTCATATAAAACCATATCTATTCGTGACCGTCGATAACATGGTAAAGTAGCAATATTGCTCTTTCACTTCAAGAACATAGTTAGAAGTAACATAGAGTACAAAATGAGGTAAATTATAAATTACCTAAATGGCTTACCTTCCATTGTTGGTTGTACAATGCACACGTAGTATAAATTACATGCTATAGTGGATTTTTCTTTCTATAAAAGCATATGTCATTTATTAAATATATCCACTATACAGATATTAGCCTAAACATAGTCATATGCTTTTCACGTACTCGAGTGTTATATCAACTTGCTTTCAACAGTGCCTAATTAAGTACTTGTATCCAGCATCTTTTAGGCATACATGATTATAGTATCATATTTAGTCTTATCATATACAAATCACAAACCTCATCTTGACTCTAATCAATGCGACATATTATTTTATGTACTAAACTTGCTCTTCAGCAATTATTTGTATATAACATCTCATCTCAATGTGCTAACTATAGTACTTGAGGTGATTGTTCGTGTGAGTAAGCCAATCATTGCCTACCGACATACTTTGCAATAATATATATGTGTTTGTGTTAGTCTCATAATGGATTTATACTTATTGATAAAACATCAAGTCACTAAAAAACAAAAAAATACAATACAAATATTCACATATACATAAACCAATGATCTTCTACAATATTACATATCACATTCTACGTAACCCTAGAGACATTTTGCAAGTCAAGAACACATCTTTAGGAACAACCTTTGTAAATGGATTAGCAACCATCCTATTAGTTGAAATGTATTGAATGATCAATTCTTTATGCGCTATTATAACTCTGATGAAGTTATTCTTTATGTCAATGTGCTTCGTCCTTTTGTGATACTTGGGATCTTTCACATAGGTAATGGCTTCTTGACTATTACAATAAACTATCACTAGTCTTGGAACCTTAGTGACAATGGCTAAATTTTCTAAGAAATGTTTTAGCCATATTGTTTCTTGCACTATGGTAAAGCATGCAATAAATTCTGCATTCATTATAGACAAGGTCAAGTATGTCTGTTTCTGATGCGGGAGCATCCAACGTAGTTCCATCGACCAACTCAGAACCATTGATGCTTATCCAAGCCAATAAAGAAATTGGGTATTATGTGCTTCGATGGATCATTTTGAATGAATAGTGTTAATTACTTATCAGTACTTTGTGATATATCGATAACTATCAATGGGAGACCATTTTAGATATCTTGTATGACCAATTGATGAAGTTTCATGAGGATTATTTTCAAGTCAAGGGAGGAGCACGAATTTTGGGAAGGCTAAAGGTTCACGAATGCGGTTCAAAAATACAGAAAGCCAAAGGTTCAAGAATGCGAAAGGCCGAAGATTAAAGGCATTTAGTTCCTGTGTTAATAAAGGCTTTTCTTAAGTTCCTAGATGTTTTTATTTTTATGTAGCTCAAGAGTCTAACGTTTAAGTTCCTAGGTCATTAAAGTCTGTTTTTAATATTCCCTAAAGCTAAAATCCTCCTATAAATAGGGGAAAACTATCCAATGTAAGAAAGATACGAATTTGATCAATGAAAATGGTGAGATTTCCTCTACTTGAGTGAACTCCTTTGGAGAGTGGATAACTCCTTTCGGTCTCTTTATCCTTGGAGCATAAATCACTCATTGGTGGTGAGCCAAGAAGCCCTTTATCCTTGGCTGGTGGAATCTTTTAGGCCTTGGTGGTGAGCTTCTCCTATCCCGAAGTCCTATTTATGATTGGCTGGTGGAAGCTTCAAGCCTTGGTGGTGAACTTCGTAGATCTTGATCCTCATCCTCGGTTGGTGGCGTGGCCTTTATACCTTGGAGGAGTCGTTCATCTTTCCTTATTTCTTTTCGTTTCTTCCCGTATACACTCCATACACTTGACCACAAGAATCCCCTCTGAAAAATTTCCGTTCTGGAATCACTCACCCCATCATGAATCAAAAGATCGGTATCAAAGCTCAAGGTTCAACTCATTTGAGTGATTCCTTTCCTTCTTCTATTACATATTCCTTATGGATGATCAAGTTCCAAGAGGCTTGACTCTGGAGCAAGCACCCAACGCGAGATCGTGCAATCCAAAATCTTCAACAACAAATGGAGTGAGTCCTCAATCTTCTAGAGAATCTGGTGAGACAAGGACAACTAGCAAGGTGTCCCAATGAACGGCATCAGCATGACGATTATGAATCTCATCAAAATTCTGATGGCGATTCCAAGTCCACTGGAGACAACCGAATGATTATGCACTCTAGTGATTCTGAATCTCAAATTTGAAGATGAGGACGAAGAAGGAGGCATAAGGAGGATGAAAGAGACATTAAAGTGGAGGTCCCTGAGTTTGACGGTAATCTCAATCTCGACAACTTTGTGGATTTAGCTACACACAACCGAACGAATTTTTGACTTCAACTCCTATTCGGATGACAAGAAATGTAAGGTTGCTGTCCTAAAGTTGACAAAATATGCTTATCTATGGTGGGAGAATCTAAAGTGTCAACGAGCAAGGGAAAGAAAAGGCTGAATCAAGTATTGGGAAAAACTCAAGAAGTTGATGAAGAAGAGGTTTCTGATTGACAACTATAAGCAAGATCTCTTTCTCAAACTGAATTCCCTAAGACAACAAGGGATGAGTGTTGAATAATACATTCGTGAGTTTGAACAACTCAAAATGAGGAGCGAAGTTCTAGAAGTTCCTGAGCAAACCATTGCTCGTTTCCTTGGCGGCATGAATAGAGAAATTGCTGATATGATTGAACTTCAACCTTATTGGTCCTTTGAAGATGTATGCAAGTTAGCCATAAAATTCGAAAAACAATTGAAGAGCAAGAGGTTTTCCACCAGAACCTCAACAAAGGCGATATCATGTTTTAAGGGTGCTTTCTCAAGCAAGGGCGAGAGTACGTCGACAAAAAACAAAGGCAAGGGAAAATTTGTAGAGCCTTCCAAAGAAGTCCAAAAGAAGTTTGAAGACGATGCAAGGAAATGCTTTAAGTACCATGGTTTTGGGCATTTACAAGCAAATTGTCCAAATCAGAGAATTATGACTCTTCAAGAAATTGAGGAGATTAATTCGGTGCTTCAAGAGGCCCAGGGCAATCAAGACCAAAATATTTCCGAATCTGATTGGGAAGAAGTACTTGTGAAGAAAGCTGACGATGGCGAGTTGTTGATCATCCGAAGAGCATTGCATGTTGAAGTTTCTCTTGATAAAGACCAAAGGGAGAATATATTTCACACCCGTTGCTATTGATGGAAGGGTGTGTTTGGTGATCATCAATGGTGAGAGCTGCGCCAACGTGGCTTCGACAACTCTTGTCAACAAGCTAAAGTTTCCAACAATGAAACATCCTCAACCATACAAGCTCCAATGGCTCAATCAAGGGAATGAACTCAAGGTAACCAAATGTGTTCTTATATCCTTTTCGATTGGGAAGAACTATCAAGATGAGGTTGTATGTGATGTGATTCCTATGGAGGCATGCCACTCACTTATTATTGGGTAGACCGTGGCAATTTGATATATAAGCTATGCATGATGGTCGGAAAAACACATACTCTTTTTATAAGGAACAGAAATACATTACTCTTTTACCTTTGAATCCTTCCTCAATACATAATAATCAACCTAGGGAGGGAAACACTTGTAAGGAAAATATGTTCTTGAGTGAGACACAGGTTGAGAGAGCTATTAGCAAACAAAAGAATGTATTTGCTTTGCTTGTGGTCGAGAAAAAGAGTGAGATAGAGCGACCCATAAATCCAAAACTGCATTGCTTGTTGAAAGAATTTGCAGATGTGTTTCCGAAGGATTTGCCACTTGGATTACCTCCCATAAGAGGTATTGAGCATCAAATTGATTTGATCCCCGATGCTCCACTACCAAATAAGCTAGCTTATCGATGATGCAATCTAGAGGAAACAAAGGAGTTGCAAAGACAAGTAGATGAACTTATTGTCAAAGGATACGTCCCAGAAAGCATGAGTACCTATTCTGTTTCGGCTCTAGTTGTTGTACCTAAGAAGGATGGTACATATCGAATGTGTGTTGATAGTCGGGCCACCAACAACATCACCATTAAGTATAGGTACCCTATACCTAGACTTGATGATATGCTTGACGAATTATATGGTTTTTCTGTGTTTTCAAAGAGAGATTTCCGGAGTGGTTATCATCAAATCAGAATGCGAGAAGGTGATGAATGGAAGACCGCTTTCAAGACCAAGGGAGGCCTTTACGAGTGCCATTCGGATTATCTAATGCTCTGAGTACCTTCATGAGACTTATGACTGAGGTTCTTTGATTCTTTATTGGTCAATTTGTCGTTGTTTATTTCGACGATATTCTTCTTTATAGTAGGAACGAGGAGGAGCATATCTCTCATTTATAACAGGTCTTCAATGTCTTGAGAGATCAAAAATTGTATGCTAAAATGGAGAAATGTGAGTTGTTCTCTCCAAGCATTGTGTTTCTTGGTTATGTGGTTTCCAAAGATGGAATCTCTGTTGATCAAACCAAGGTGGAAGCTATGAAGACTTGGCCGGTTCCGAAGTCCATTTATGATGTAAGAAGTTTTTATGGACTTGTTTCCTTCTATCGACGTTTTGTCAAAAATTTTAGTATCGTCATGGCTCCTATAACTGAATGCATGAATAATGGTGTTTTTGAATGGACAAAGGCTGCTCAAAATGCCTTTGAGGTAATCAAGCAAAAGCTTTGTGAGTCCCCTATTCTTTTGCACTTCCTGATTTTGAAAAGGTATTTGAAGTTGAGTGTGATGTAAGCGGAGTTGGTATTGGTGCTGTTCTGGTGCGAGCACAAAAACAATTGGGATATTTGTGCGAGAAGTTATCCGATTCCAAGAGGAATTATTCAACTTATGACAAAGAGTTCTATGCCATTGTCCGAGTTCTTGATCATTGGAGTCATTTTTTGAGGCCAAAGCAATTTGTTTTTCATTCTGATCATGAGGCGCTTAAGTTTATTAGCAGCCAACGCAAACTTAATTCGAGACATGCAAAATGGGTAGAATTGCTTCAATCCTTCTCTTTTGTCTCAAGATATAAACCTGAGCACACTAATGTAGATGCTTTATCGAGAAGATATTCTATATTTGTTGTTCTGGACTTTAAGATTTTTGGTTTTTAATCAATGAAAGAACTTTAAGGAGTGATCTACGCTCTAAGGATAAAGAGACCGAAAGGAGTTATCCACTCTCCAAAGGAGTTCACTCAAGCAGAGGAAATCTCATTGATAAAATTCGTATCTCCTCTACATTGGATAGTTTCCCCTATTTATAGAAGGATTTTAGCCTTAGGAAATATTAAAAACAAACTTTAATGACCTAGGAACTTAAACGTTCGACTCTTGAGCTACATAAAAATAAAAACACCTAGGAACTTAATAAAAAGCCTTTATTAACACGGGAACTAAATGCCTTTAATCTTCGGCCTTCCGCATTCTCGAACCGTTAGCTTTCCATATTCTTGAACCACTTCATGAACCTTTAGCCTTCCCAAAATTGGAGCTCCTTCCTTAACCAGAAAATGATCTTCCTAAAACTTCATCAATTGGTCATACAAGACATCTAAAATGGCCTCCCATTGATAGTTATCGATATACCACAAAGTACCAATAAGTAATTAACATTATTAATTCAAAATGATCCGTCGAAGCACAAAATACCCAACTTCTTTATTGGCTTGGAGAAGCATTGATGGTTCTGAGTTGGTTGATGGAGCTACGTTGGATGCTCCCGCATCAATGCCTCTATTATCGGTCACGCATGGTACTTTCTATGGCTTACCGTCTGATGTTGAGGTTGAGTGCTCGGAGCATTCTTGTGTGGGTGTTCATGGTCTGGTATTCATCCGTGTTCGAGTTTTGGTTATGTGTGACGTGGATCTACCCAATGGCCCTGTAGTCCAAGAGTTACTGTCCGTTCACGTTCGCCGCGACAGGGTTATGATGGGGATGCTGCCGCCGCCGCCAGCCGATGCACCGGGCTGGGTGTGATTGCGCGTATGACTGGTAGAGGATGACACTTTTTGGATTGCCAACATTGGATGATGGACCGATGTACATGTCGGATGAGGAGTCGGATTCATTTGGTTATAGCCAAGCTTAGTAAAGCCTTGGCCTTTTGTTATACCGACTCGTGATGTCCATGAAAGTTATGTAAATAAAAGTGGTTCACCTCTAACTTTTATATAAAAATGTGTACTTGGTGTGTATTGCATTGTATTATTTAATTTGAGTTTGGGTTAAGGAGATGTCGAATATGCTTTCGTTATTTGAATTGCCGCTGGGACCGATTAAGATGATATAAACTCGCAGGTCATATGGACGCACTATAGTTAAATGGTATCGTAGTGGCATGTTATTAAGACAAGTGAAAGGTAAGTAAACTGTGGCGACCCTAGTGGATCGAGGGCTGTGTTGGGGGTGCCACAAGGAGAGATTTCCATTTCAACGAAAGAACAAGCTCATGCCTAGAGCTAATGGTCCCTTTAAAGCTATTGAATGAATTGGTCACAATGCTTACAAGATTGACCTTCCTAGAGAGTTTGGAGTTTCGGCAACATTCAACGTGAGAGACCTTTCTCCTTACTTGGAGGATAAAAACCTTCTAGATTTGAGGACAAATCCCAAACAACCCGGGGAGGATGACGCAGGAGCATCCAATGTAGCTCCATCGACCAACTAAGAACCATCGATGCTTATCCAAGCCAATAAACAAATTGGGCATTATGTGCTTTGATGGATCATTTTAAATGAATAGAGTTAATCACTTATCGATACTTTGTGGTATATCGATAACTATCAATGGGAGGCCATTTTAGATGTCATGTATGACCAATTGATGAAGTTTCAAGAGGATTATTTTCAAGACCACGAATTTTGGGAAGGCTAAAGGTTCACTAATGCAATTCAAGAATACGGAAAGCTAAAGGTTCAAGAATACAGTTCAATAATATGGAAAGCTAAAGGTTCAAGACTGCGGAAGGCAGAAGATTAAAGGCATTTAGTTCTCGTGTTAATAAAGGCTTTTCTTAAGTTCCTATGTGTTTTTATTTTTATGTAGCTCAAGGGTCGAACGTTTAAGTTCCTAGGTCATTAAACTCTGTTTTTAATATTCCCTAAAGCTAAAATCCTCCTATATATAGGGAAAAACTATTCAATGTAGGAGAGATACGAATTTTATGAATGAAAATGGTGAGATTTCCTCTGCTTGAGTGAACTCCTTTGGAGAGTGGATAACTCCTTTCGGTCTCTTTATCCTTGGAGGGTAGATCACTCCTTAAAGTTATTTCATTGATTAAAAACCAAGAATCTTAGAGTCAAACAACAAATATAGAATATCTTCTCGATAAAGCATCTACATTAGTGTGCCCAGGTTTATATCTTGAGACAAAAAAGAAGGATTGAAGAAATTCTACCCATTTTGCATGTCTCGAATTAAGCTTGCGTTGGTTGCTAAAAAACTTAAGCACCTCATGATCAGAATGAAAGACAAATTGCTTTGGCCTAAAAAAATGACTCCAGTGATCAAGAACTAGGACAATGGCATAGAACTCTTTGTCATAAGTTGAATAATTCCTCTTGGAATCGGATAACTTCTCGCGGAAACTTTTGTGGTACTAGTTATAAGCATATTTTCATAAACACACTCCTAGTGCATAAGAGTTCCAAAAAGCAATGGCAGTTAGTAAATCCACACTATATTTCTGGAAAAACAAGAAGTGAGCCGACATCCAATAAATGAAAGGAATAAACAAGAAGTGCATTAGTATATGCATCATCTTCTTTTGTTATAACACGCCAATGGAAATTAGTATCATCACTATACAACAGAACGCTACTTCTTTCATGTGTGCCTATGAGTAATTATATATACATAAATACATGTACTATATAGTCTTTACTTCTCCTCTTGGACACCCAATGGCATCTCGACACACGAGGCATCCCAACTCATGGGGCATCTCGACACACGAGGCATCCCAACTCATGGGGCATCTCAATAGACAAGGCATTGTCATTATCAATAGATGGGCAATGGGAATATGTAATACTTTCCTTATTTAATCACATTGCAATAATGCATATGTTAACATTATAATCATATGATCTTCTTTGTATCAGTAACAAATTCACAATCATCATTTGATTCACAACATCTTTTCATACAAATAAGTACCTTACTCTTAAGACACTTTGAGATCCCTTTTCAAATAGACACATTCCATTGTATTGATTAGGGGCAGTCGTAGTGATTTAGTGTGTAACATCCTCGATACTGACCTCGTAAGGATTAGCCATAAGATCCTAAATGGATCGATCATGGGCCATTAGCCATCGGTTCGATCGGTAAGGCATTAAGGATCAGTCATGGTTCTACCGACCGACTAATCATGAATTGGTTGAGGTCTCCGCCGTGAATTTTCTACTGATGATACCGGTGGGATGGCATCACTAGCTTATAAGATGACCTTTTGATCATGAAGATTGATCACAAGATGATCTTTTTATCAGCAGATGACCATAGGTTGATCTGACTGGTCATAGTGCTCGACCGTGGGTGATTTCGCTCAGTTATGCACCGATAAATGGATGATCCAACTTAACCAAATGCAATCATCTTCCGACCGAAAATGTATCATTCCCTATTTAATTCTTAGTGATTGGAAAGGAATCTTAAATTGGTGATGTTCGATCGTGGATTGGTAATGCACCACCCATGAGCCATACGAATGGATTTGACTGGTCATAGTGCCTGACCGTGGGATAGACCCAGCTAATTCGTTACTAATTCTAAGGTCCATGAATTCCTTAGCTTAGTGCTAGGCCATGGGTAGCCTTAGGATTAGCTTTAAACCGACCGAGGGACAATTGAGCCTTTAGGCTAACCGACTGTCCAAAGGAACAATTTGGGCAAGCATGGGGTGTGATAGCCGAACCTTAGGTGTATGTGATTCGATTTTTTGAGGTTTATTCGATTTTTTGAGGTGTACCTAATGATCCATTTTTCGACCTTTGAACCAACCTAGACGTTGGATTTCTCCGGACCACTTTCTTGAGGAAGAAAATGACAAAATGGGAATTCTCTAGAACACCCTAGCTCCTTCATGAATGAGGTTAACTTATCATTCCACCTAGATTTTTCTAGATATGGTCGTGATTATCAAGGATTTACCTTGTGAATTAAGCAAAGTATCTAAGCCAAGTATCCCAATATAAATAGGACACATTGGAGCAAATTATGGCTATTGTATAGCCTTGATGCCACATTGAGTTTCATAGGTTTTGACTTCCCAGTTTTTCAAAACTGGTGGATCTTTCCTGTTTTCCAATTTTATAGAGCTCTTTGTGCTTTGAATTTGGAGAAACTTGATTCATGATAGTTATTTAAAACATCTTAATCTATAACATACTTAAATTTCATATTTTTCTGAGGCGAAATAGTTGGGATGAAGGCCCAACCAATTACCGTATAGAACTTGCCCAGTATAGTAACCAAGTTGCTTTATCGAATTTTGATAAAATCTTCCCTTTCGAGTTTGGACATACTTCTTTCACAAAAGTTTTAAATGACATCCATATCTACAAGTTGAGAAAAAAGTCATTCTAGAGTCTTCTTGGCTTGAAGATAAGAATGTATTAAATACTTTTGGAACCTAGCTAATTAATGAGCTTACATGCTCATGTGGTTAACTTGGAAAACAAGTTGTCCAAAGTTCAAGTTTCTTGATGACCAAATATTAGGTAAATCTTAGGATATGATGGACCAATCATAAGCTAATAGGTGGACCAATCATCAACCAACACCAAAGGACCTAGGTGCCAACTCGAGAAGATAGGTACGCCAACTCGTCATTTATGCGTAATAATGAGTTTGCATAAAATCTAAAAGGAGGAGGCCTAGAAAATGCATGAGCCATCCTCACATTTTAAGGTTTAGCCTTTCTCTCATTTCCTCTCCCTTCCTCTCCTCTCTTTCAAGCCATTCTCTTCCAAGCTGCTCTAGATGCCGATCGACCACCAAAGAAGCATCTTGGAGTAAGGTCTAAAAAGTAGTGAGTAGATTTTCCTAACTCTTCAAAATGGGATGTGCTACGTTTATCGATTTTAGGATCATGTTTTTGTTTGCTTGTGTTTGCTATGTATTGTCTTGCTTGTTGTTGCATCGAGTAAATTCATGATCTTGCATGAGTGTTGAGCACACCCGGATGTCAAGGAATGGTCTTGGCGACTTTGGATGTGTGTCGAGGTGGGTACACAACTCATACTTAATCTTTGGACAATATTGAGGCCTTGGTGGTGAACTCCATTGGAGAGTGGATAACTTATTTCGGTTTCTTTATCCTTTGAGCGTAGATCACTCCTAGGTGGTAAGCCAAGAAGCCCTGTATCCTTGGCTGGTGGAATCTTTAGGCCTTGGTGGTGAGCTTCTCCTATCCCGAAGTCCTTTATCCTTGGCTGGTGGAAGCTTTAGGCCTTGGTGGTGAGCTTCGTAGATCTCAATCCTCATCCTCGGTTGGTGGTGCGGCCTTTATACCTTGGAAGGAAATCGTTCTATCTTTTCTAATTCCTTTTTGTGTCTTTACCATATACACTACTCCATACAATTAACCACAAAAATCCCCTCTGAAAATTTTCCATTCTTGAATCACTCACCCCATTACGCATCAAAATATTGGTATCAGAGCCAAGGTTCAACTCATGAGTGATTACTTTATTTCTTCTATTACAAATTCTTTATGGATGATCCAGCTTCAAGAGGCTTGACTCTGGAGCAAGCGCACAACGAAAGGTGAGATCGTGGAATCCAAAATCTTCAACAACAAATGGACTGAGTCCTCAATCTTCTAGAGAATCCAGCAAGACAAGGACAACCAGCAAGGCGTCCCAACGAACGACATCGGCGTGATGATTCCGAATCTCGTCAAAATTCTGATGGCGATTTTGAGTCCACTGGAGACAACTGAACGATTCTGCACTCTAGTGATTCTAAATCTCCAATTCGAAGATGAAGATGGAGAGGGAGGCATAAGGAGGATGAAAGAGACATTAAAGTGGAGGTCCCTGATTTTGACGGTAATCTTAATCCTGACAATTTTGTGGATTGGCTACACAAAACTGAACGAATTTTTGACTTCAAATCCTATTCGGATGAGAAGAAATGTAAGGTTGCTCTCCTAAAGCTGACCAAATATTCTTCTTTATGGTGGGAGAATCTAAAGCATCAACGAGCAAGGGAAGGAAAAGGCCGAATCAAGTCTTGGGAAAAACTCAAGAAGTTGATGAAGAAGAGGTTCTTGCCCGACAACTATAAGCAAGATCTCTTCCACAAATTGAACTCCCTAAGACAACATGGGATGAGCGTTGAAGAATACATTCTTGAGTTTGAACAACTCAAAATGAGGATTGAAGTTCCAGAAGTTCCCGAGCAAACCATCGCTCATTTCCTTGGCGGCATGAATCGAGAAATTGCTGATATGGTTGAACTTCAACCATATTGGTCCTTTGAAGATGTATGCAAGTTAACCATAAAAGTCGAAAAACAATTGAAGAGCAAGAGGCTTTTCTCCAGAACCTCAACAAAGGCGACATCCTATTTTAAGGGTGCGTCCTCAAGCAAGGGCAAGAGTACGTTTACAAAAGACAAGGGCAAGGGAAAGAATGCAGAGCCTTCCAAAGAAGTGCAAAAGAAGTTTGAAGGTGATGCAAGGAAATGCTTTAAGTGCCATGGTTTTGCGCATTTACAAGCAAATTGTCCAAATCAGAGAGTTATGACTGTTCAAGAAATTGAGGAGATCAATTCGGCACTTCAAGAGGCTGACAATGAAGACCAAAATATTTCCGAATCTTATCGGGAAGAAGAAGTTGTGGAGAAAGCCGATGATGGTGAGTTGTTGATCATCCGAAGAGCATTGCATGTTGAAGTTTCTCCTAATAAAGAGCAAAGGGAGAATATATTTCACACGCGTTGCACTATTAACGGAAAAGTGTGTTTGGTGATCATTGATGGTGGGAGCTGCACCAATGTTGCTTTGACAACTCTTGTTGACAAGCTAAAGCTTCCAAAAACGAATCATCCTCAACCATACAAGCTCCAATGGCTCAATCAAGGGAATGAACTCAAGGTAACCAAACGCATTATTATATCATTTTCGATTGGGAAGAACTATCGAGATGAGGTTGTATGTGATGTGATTCCTATGGAGGCATGCCACTTGTTATTGGGTAGACCGTGGCAATTTGATATAAATGCTATGTATGATGGTCAGAAAAACAAATACTCTTTTCATAAGGAAGAAAAATGCATTACTCTTTTACCATTGAGTCCTTATTCGATACATAATAATCAACCTGGGGAGGGAAACAGGAAAATCTTTTCTTGAGTGAGACACGGGTTGAGAGAGCCATTAGCAAACAAAAAAATGTATTTGCTTCGCTTGCAGTCGACAAAAAGAGTGAGATAGAGCGACCCATACATCCAAAAATGCATTGCTTGTTGAAAGAATTTGCAGATGTGTTTCCGGAGGATTTGCCACTCGGATTACCTCCCATAAGAGGTATTGAGCATCAAATTGATTTGATCCCCGGTGCTCCGCTACCAAACAAGCCAGCTTATCGATGCAATCTGGAGGATACAAAGGAGTTGCAAAGACAAGTAGATGAACTTATCCTCAAAGGATACGTTCGAGAAATCATGAGTCGTTGTTCTATTCCAGCTGTATTTGTGCCTAAGAAGGATGGTACACATCGCATGTGGGTTGATAGTCGGGCCATCAACAACATCACATTAAGTATAGGTACCCTATACCTAGACTTGATGATATGCTTGACGAATTATATGGTTCTTCTGTGTTTTCAAAGATAGATTTGTGGAGTGGTTATCATCAAATCAGAATGCGAGAAAGTGATGAATGGCAGATGGCTTTCAAGACCAAGGGAGGCCTTTATGAGTGGTTGGTTATGCCATTCGGATTATTGAATGCGTCGAGTACCTTCATGAGACTTATGAATGATGTTCTCCGTTCCTTTATTGGTCGATTTGTCATTGTTTATTTCGACGGTATTCTTGTTTATAGCAGGAATGAGGAGGAGTATATCTTTCATTTAAAACAGGTCTTCAATATCTTGAGAGATCCAAAACTGTATGCTAAAATGGAGAAATGTGAGTTCTTCTCTCCAAGCATTGTGTTTCTTGGTTATGTGGTTTCCAAAGATGGAATCTTTGTTGATCAAACCAAGGTGGAAGCTATGAAGACTTGGCCAATTCCGAAGTCCATTTTCGATGTAAGAAGTTTTCATGGACTTGTTTCTTTCTATCGACGTTTTGTCAAAAACTTTAATACCATCATGGCTCCTATAATTGAATGCATGGAGAATGGTGCTTTTGAATGGACAAAGACTTCTCAAAACGCCTTTGAGGTAATCAAGCAGAAACTTTGTGAGTCCCCTATTCTTGCACTTCCTGATTTTGATAAAGTATTTCAAGTTGAGTGTGATGCAAGCGGAGTTGGCATTGGTGTTGTTCTGGTGCAAGCACGAAAACCATTGGCATATTTCAGTGAAAAGTTATCTGATTCCAAGAGGAATTATTCAACTTATGACAAAGAGTTATATGCCATTGCCCGAGCTCTTGATCAGTGGAGTCATTATTTGAGACCAAAGCAATTTGTTCTTCATTTTGATCATGAGGCGCTTAGGTTTATTAGTGGCCAACATAAGCTTAATTCGAGACATGCAAAATGGGTAAACTTTCTTCAATCCTTTTCTTTCGTCTCAAAATATAAACCGGCGCACACTAATGTTGTAGTAGATACTTTATCGAGAAGATAATCTATGCTTGCGATTCTGGACTCTAGGATTCTCGGATTTCAATCAATGAAAGAACTTTATTCGGAAGATGCAGAGTTCTCATCCATCATCAACAATTGCAAGCGGGGAGTTCAAGGTATATATTCTTTGCAAGATGGATTTCTTTTTAAAGGAAATCAATTATGTGTGCTGAAGAGTTCTTTTCTCGAATTGCTGATTCGAGAAGCGCATGGTGGAGGATTGGCCTATCATTTTGGTATAAACAAAACTCTTGAGGTTCTTCAAGAGCATTTCTATTGGCCAAAGATGAGTGGAGGTGTGCAACTTGTCAAAGATCAACAAGTCATTTCCATCAAGGTTTGTGTACTCCACTTCCGGTACCATTGCAGCCCTGGGAGGATGTTAGCATGGATTTCATTGTGGCCCTACCAAGAACTCAAAGAGAGGAAAAGATGCTATCATGGTGGTCGTCGATCGGTTCTCTAAGATGGCTCATTTCGTGCCATGTCACAAGACCAATGATACATCTCATATTGCTGAATTATATTTCAAAGAGATTATTTGCATTCATGGAATACCAAGGACCATTGTGTCGGATCATGATTCCAAGTTCTTAAGCCACTTCTGGAGGACTCTATGGAGAATGCTTGGTACAAGACTCTTATTTAGCACAGCTCGTCATCCCCAAATGGAGGTAACAAATCGTACTCTAGCCACTCTTCTTCGTGGTATGGTGAGTAAATCATTGAAAGATTGAGATTTAAAGCTTGCGCATGCTGAATTTGCTTACAATCGATCACTAAGTTCTACTACTGGTCGATCGCCATTTGAAGTTGTGTATGGAATCAATCCTCTCACACCCATTGATTTGATTCCAATTCCGTCTAACTCTCAAGTAAGCTTTGATGAAAAGAGCTGAATCAATGAAGAAGCTCCATGAGCAGATTTGATACAACATTGAAAAGGCCAACGAATCTTACAAGAAGAAAGCTAATCAACACCGCAAGAAGACTCAATTTCAACTGGGCGATCTTGTATGGCTTCACTTGAGGAAGGAGAGATTTCCAATTCGTCAAAAGAACAAGCTCATGCCTAGAGGTGATGGCCCCTTTAAAGTTATTGAGTGAATTGGTGACAATGCTTACAAGATTGACCTTCCAGGAGAGTTTGGAGTTTCGGCAACATTCAACGTGGGAGACCTTTCTCCTTACTTGGACGATGAAAACCTTCTTGATTTGAGGACAAATCTCAAACAACCTGGGGAGGATGATGCGGGAGCATCCAACGTAGCTCCATCAACCAACTCAAAACCATCGATGCTTATCCAAGCAAATAAAGAAGTTGGGCATTATGTGCTTCAATGGATCATTTTGAATGAATAATGTTAATTACTTATCGATACTTTGTGGTATATCGATAACTATCAATGGGAGGCCATTTTAGATGTCTTGTATGACCAATTGATGAAGTTTCAGGAGGATTATTTTCTGGTCAAGGGAGGAGCTCGAATTTTGGGAAGGCTAAGAGTTCACGAATGTGGTTCAAGAATATGGAAAGCCAAAGGTTCAAGAACACAAAAAGCTAACAGTTCGAGAATGCGGAAGGCCGACGATTAAAGGCATTTAGTTCCCGTGTTAATGAAGGCCTTTTATTAAGTTCCTAGCTGTTTTTATTTTTATGTAGCTCAAGAGTCGAACGTTTAATTCCTAGGTCATTAAGTTTGTTTTTAATATTTCCTAAGGCTAAAATCCTCCTATAAGTAGGGGAAACTATCCAATGTCGGGGAGATACGAATTTCATGAATGAGAATGGTGAGATTTCCTCAACTTGAGTGAACTCCTTTGGAGAGTGGATAACTCCTTTCGGTTCCTTTATCCTTGGAGCGTAGATCACTCCTTGGTGGTGAGCCAAGAAGCCCTTTCTCCTTGGCTGGTGGAATCTTTAGGCCTTGGTGGTGAGCTTCTCCGATCCCAAAGTCCTTTATCCTTGGCTAGTGGAAGCTTTAGGCCTTGGTGGTGAGCTTCGTAGATCTCAATCCTCATCTTGGGTTGGTGGCGCGGCCTTTATACCTTGGAACGAAATCGTTCTATCTTTTCTTATTCCTTTTTGTGTCTTTACCATATACACTACTCCATACACTTAACCACAAAAATCCCCTCTGAAAAATTTCCGTTCTTGAATCACTCACCCCACCACGCATCAAGAAAGAAGAAAAGAAAAGAGAAAAAAAAATGGCTTGATTCCAGCATTATTCCTAGGAATAAATAAATAATTTTTTTTCTATTTATTGATTCTATTCCAAATCTATTTCCAAGAACAAATCTGTTCCCTGGAGTATAAAAATTAGTTGACATTACCAAATGGACTTTTATTCTTTTCTTTTTTTTGGGTCTAGAGAACAAAAGAACAAACATAACTAAGAATTGATCGGCTACCAAATAGGTTGTAAATATATTCCCAACCAATGTGAAGATAAATGGAATACCATTGTCTCAATGACTCTTCCTGTGGCATCCTAGAATCTCATGTCAACCCTTAGATGTGCTTTGATCCATGATTTGCAATAAGATTAAGGCCAAGCTTTTTAGTGGATAATTATTTGATGGGAAAGAAATTTATATTCTTGGTCATGTGATTTATAGGTTGAAATTTATTAATTTATGATGTAAAGTTTTATGGCCAAGTGAATAAGTGTAATTAGATATTTATTTGAATGGGTAATTAGGTGTGATTAAATGGGAAAAATTAGAGAAGTGTGGGTTGAATTTCTAGGCCCAAGAGACCCCACCGTTCGGCCATTTAGGCCTGGCCCGCGAAGCCCAAAAGAGGAGGGGCTGTCATCGACCATGGAAGAGAGGGACGGAGGGAGAGTAGTCCGGCCCATTCGGCCCATCACGTGCATGGGAAAAATGCCAAGTGGCTAAGGGGATTGGCCAAGTGGCATTTGCATGCAATCTAATGATTGCAAATCATTGCAAAGAGGGAAGAAAAGAGAGGGAGAGTGGGCAGAGTGAGCGAGGAGTGCCGAGAGGGAGAGAGAGAGCTACCGTGCGAGAGAAGGAGAGAAAGAGAGGAAGAGAGAAAGGAAGAGGGAGGCCGTTCTCTGCCGTGCGTGCTGCCGAGTCGCTGCCGTCGAGCCATCTTGTTCCGCCGTTCTTGCTTACTGTTTTTTGGTTGGATTGGAGACAAGTAGAGTTCATTAATCTACCCTTTGCTTGTTGTGTTATGTGTGTGATGAATCGTAAATTTCGGATGAGGATGAAGTGTGAAATCTCGAAGCTATAAGACTTGTGTTCTAGCCTAGTGTTATGTTTCTGGAAAAACAGTCCTACCTTTGATGATTTCGTGAATTTTATGGAATGTTCTAGTGGGAATTTGCCTTCAACTTCTGGATGAAAGTTGTAGAGTACTTCTTGGAGAATAACATATCAAAATTTCAGAAGAAATGAACAAATATAGACCGCTGAAACTATATATTTTTTTTTAAGAAGTTAGATCTGGAAATCGTAATGCTGACCTAGAGTGATTCTGTGAATTTTATAAAATCTTCCGGTTGAAATTTGATCTCGTGTTCTAAATGAAAGTTGAAGATGACATATTAAGGAGTAATATACTAAAATTTTAGAGGAAATGGTTGATTTTAGGTTGGTGAAACAATTTTTATCCGAAACAATTAGATCAGGAATTCGACACCGAGGATTATGGACGGTTATGGTTGCTATAATTTTTAATTTATCACGAATTATATTTTGAGTTCTTCATGAAATATTTACTTCTGGACTTCGTCTTAACATATAAAAATTTCATAATTTTTGGAGCCAATTTAAGATTTTTACCGAATTTGTGAATGAAACTGTATATGGCAATATTCCGAAATTATAAAGACTGTGATGCATGAATTGTACTAACTTGTATGATGTTCTTTTGATATAGTATTCTGCATGAAATATTTTCCTCTAGATCTTGTATATAACATGTCGAATTTTTAGAATTTATTAAGGCTGTTTACTAATTTTTCGAGAATTATGACCAAAGGAGTGCAATCTGTTTTTATCCGAAAATTGCTGTATTTTCAAAAATAAATGAATTTGCTCCATGTGATATAATGTCTTGAGTGGTTGATTATGCTGCATATGTGGTGACATTTGGCATGTTATATAACATTAAAAGCTGGTTTAGACCTTCAATATTATTGCATCAAATGTCATGTTGAAATTGAGATGCATATGTGAATATAAATTATGATAATGATGATACCGTTGGAGGTGTGAATCGACGATGCCCCGGGAGTATTGGGATGCCTGGAGTGTGGGTGCCGGATGGCTGGAGTGTGTGAGCTGGATGCCCCGGGAGTGTTGGGATGCCCGGAGGTGTGTGCCAGAAGCCCTGGAGGTGTGTGCAGGGGGGATTTCTCGTGATGCCAGTTGGGGTACGAGATGCCTAAAAGTGTGTGCCGGAGGCTCCAAACGATGCCAGGTAGGGTGCGAGCGATAAGAGGAGGGATGCAAACATTGGTCCCTAGGAAGAAAATTGATGTGATTTGTTTGAAAGATAAAAATTGAGAATTGAATCATGTGCATAGATGTGTGCATATGGCATGGGATGAACCTCATGGGAATGCAAGCATGGAGTGCATGGTGGTATATGCATGTTGCATAATGATATATGCATGGCTGCTTAATGAAATATGTACAAGTACATGGTGGTATATGCACGTTGCATGGTGATATATGCATGGCTGCCTTGACAATATATGTAGAAGTGCATGGTGGTATATGCACATTGTATGGTGATATATGCGTTGCTACTTAATGATATATGTACAAGTGCATGATGATATATGCACGTTGTATGGTGATATATGCGTGGCTGCTTGATGATATATGTACAAGTGCATGATGGTATATGCACATTGTATGGTGATATATGCATGGCTACTTGATGATATATGTACAAGTGTATGGTGGTATATGCACGTTGCATGGTGATATATGCATGGCTGCTTGATTATATATGTACAAGTGCATGGTGGTATAGGCATGTTGTATGGTGATATATGCATGGCTATAAGGTGAGGTATGCTCTAATGCATGAATGATATGTGCTTTATTCATGATACCTTGATTGTTCTGTCTAACGCATTGAGTAGTTTGGTTGATCTTTACTATTAAGTGGTTGTACTCACCCCTTTGGAGATTAACATTTCAGATTGAAGAGATGCCTCTATCACCCATCACGCGTGGTACGTTTTATGGATTACCGTCTGACGTCGAGGTCGAGTGCTCGGAGCACCCCTGCGTCGGTGTTCATGGTTTGGTGTTTATCCGCGTCCATGTTTTGGTCATGTACGATTTGGGCTTACCTGATGGTCCCGTTGTACAAGAGTTTTTGTTTGTCCATGTTCGTAGAGATGGGAGGATGATGGGGATGCTGCCGCCGCCGCTGATCGATGCACCAAGATGGGTGTGATAGGAGCGTGTGACTGGTGGAGGTTGACACTTTTTGGGATGGCCGACACTAGCTGATGGATAGATGTTCACGTTTGATGTATAGTCGGGTTCTTTTTGGGTTTAGCCGAGCTTACTTAAAGTCTTGGCTCTTTTGTTGTACCGACTTGTGAAATCCATCTTAGTATGTAAATAAAAGTGATTTGGCCACAAAATGCATATATATATAGTTTGTGTATTGCATCGTATATGAACTGCACTGGGATTGATTGAGATGATTCAAACCCCCAGGTTGTATGGACTCGTTGCAATTGAAACGGTATCAGAGTGGAATGTTATTAGGACAAGTGATAGGTGAGTAGGCTGTAACGACCCTAGCGGATCAGGGGCCGTGTCGAGGGGTGCCACAGTTCCATCTTTCATCCATTGATTGAGAGGATACATTAGCAGCCCAAAATCAAAGAGAACAAAAAGGAACAAATCTATTCACATCCATCGTCTTAGTACCCCAAAATTTAAGACTTTGAAATGAGGCAAATAATGACGAATGACAGGTTTTGTAAAGCAATAAACAAAAGCAAAGATTAAAGCACATGAAGAGAATAAAGAAGATTGTTTACTTTTACTAGGCAAAAAATTGCAAGGTCGAAAGCAAATGCAAGAACAAAATCAAAAAGAAAATTGTTAAGATACACATAGATTCAGGCTTATTACTCATAGACTTAGTGTGGAGTAGTCAATATATCTTAGTTGGCTTATTACTCATAGACTTAAAGCTTTTGAATTAAAACGACTCAACTGGATAGTCTGACACGCATAGATTCAGGCTTTCTCTTAGTGATTTCCCCGAGTGAAGGTATCAGACTTTTATCGTGCACTCTTAAGAAATGGTATTTGAGTCTATGGTAGATTGGTGGGCCTTCAATCTGTTCAAATATTTGTTGAATATCTTCAGGAAGGAATATGATGACCAAGCGTTTCCAAGCAGGTGGCCATTATGGTTAAGCAAAGCCAATGGTAGATTGGTGAGCCCTCAATCTATTTCAATATTTGGTGCACAGGAATCTAGTGACCAATGTAATTTCTAGGCAAGTTGGCATTTTGGTATAGCAATGCGATCCCAATATTAGCTTTTATGGTTCGGTTTGGAGAAAGAAACCGTGGATGAAGGAGATAAGTTGATATGGAAGGATATCTGAATTTAGGAGGAGGTTTAGTTTGAAGAAAGTGACTATGGTTTAAGGAGATAAGTTAATGCAGAAGGATACTTGAATTAAGAAGGAACATACCTCAATTGAGCTTACAATTGAGCGGGAGATTATTGAGATCTACATGTGATTGTGTTAGGAAGTCCCACATTAGAGAATTGGTACAATGTGAAGTAGTCACTATTTTGACAATGTGAATCCAATTAGATGTTTTGAGCTCAAATTTGGGTTCCCTCTCCTTTGGTGAAGGTATTGAGCTTCTTCTTTGCACTTCCAACGAAAATAAATACAAAATCATCCATTAATTACAACCATATACCATCCTCAAAACAACATGCGTCGCATTAACAGAAAAGAGGTGAAGATCATCTTCAAGGGGAAACAACGATATCTTGAAGCGCCTAACAAAATCATATAAAATCAAATAATCAAATTTTCTATCTTCAAGCAAACTTCCACTAGAAGCTGCAGCTCATTTCCTTCAGGAACAATATGGGGCAAATCCAACAAGTGGACATCCAAATAATGCACCCCCTTGTGATAATATATCCAATAATCCAGTCGTCTGCTTTGGGCAAATCAAGTATGCTTGGAAAACTTTTACAACGGTGATTGAAATGCACATATGAATTATGTTAGAAGAAAAGTCCCACATCGAACAATTAATATGGTATGAAATAATTAATATTTTTTAGTTTATTCATAACTATTAACATAAATTTTTGAGTGAATGTAATTTCAACTGAATATGTTGATGGATTCAAATTTGAATTCCTTGATGATCTTCCTAGTGAAGGTATCAAACTTTTAGGCCCTGCATGTTTTCATTTCTCAAATCTGTTTAAGAACAGATTTTTTGTTTTTTTGTTCCCGGGAACAAAAAAAAAGAAGAAAAAATGCGTTTGGTTGCGTTTCTGTTCTTTTTTGTTTTTTTGTTCCTGGAAAAACAATTTTGAAGAAATGATTTTTTGTTTCTCCTTTCTTCTTCTCTCTCTTCTCTTTTCTTCTTCTTTTCTCTTTGGCCGGTCGCCGACCTCGACCATGGCCGGCGACCAGCCGTCGAGGGCCGGCGACGCCGTCGAGGGTCGGCGACCTCGCCGGAGCGTCGCCGGCCTGGCGAGGCTCGGCCTCGCCCAACGACGGCAAGCCTCGCCGTGGCTGGGCGAGGCTGCCGGCCGAAAGAAGAAAAATAAAAAGAAAGGAAAAAATAAAAATAAAAATAAAAAAACAAAAAAGAACATAAATTTACCAAACGTGTTTCTATTCATTTTTTATTCTCGAAACAAGTTTACCAAACGCATCTTTTTGTTCAAAAATTGTTCCCCGGAACAGAAACACTTTTTTCTATTTCTGTTCCCTGGAACAGTTTTTGAACAGAAACGTTACCAAACGCGCCATTAGCTTTTGATTAAAATCTAGTCGAACTTCCGTGAAGAATTACGTGTCTACAAGGTCATCAGTCTTCAACAAACAAATATTTTCAATTGAGCGTCGAATCTGTGTTTGGATCGTGGGAAGAGAAAGGAAATGGGCAGAAAATAATAACCTAGGAAAATTTTTCCCGTGTTTGGCCGTCTAAATTAGGGAGGAAGCGCCCCGGGGGTGGGGCGTTGGTTGATTTGGTTTGGGGGGTGCGGGGGAGGGGAGGAGGATTATTATTGGGGGAGACATACTTCCCTCATGTAGTCACATATTTTTATTTCCTACAAAAAGTGAAGAAAAATATAAAGATGCTGCCCCTTTTTTGTCTTCTTCTTTTTTTGCAAGATATCCCTTAGTTTCTGTTTAAATGTTAATTAAACAAAGTTAGTTAACTCCATTCAGGAAACTTCCCCGCACATCATTGACGCTCAACATGCATCCAAAAACATGATGGGAGTTTTCACTTCTTTCTTTTTTATCTCATCATTTCCCTTCTCTTTCTTCCCATTCATTCCCCTCCACCATTCGATAAAAAAAAAAAAAAAGTGATCGTGAATGAACCTGCACGCATCTTGGTGGGGCTAAGATGACAAACTAACCAACCTAGAGCCTCCAAAGCGGTAGTGGTCCAAAGTAGTTATGATTTAATCCGTATACATCGTAGTGTTTGTATGCTCAATGACGGGAAACTTTACTTCAGATGATAAAAATGTAAATGTAACACTCTGGTTCTAACTTAGAATGAAATTGTTCGACTCGAAATCAGTGCTGAACTTGGTTTTGATGATGAACTGTAAGGAATAAAATTCAAGGTAATTAAAGTGCAAGGAAATGTTAGATGCTACGGAAGTAAATTACAAACTTGAACGGAATTGCATGAAATGTACGCTTAAATGAAAACACTAAACGTATACGAAATTCCTATTTACAATATACAGTGAAAGCTAAACATTTAAACTTCACACTAAAACCAAAGTTAAAAGACATTGGAATTGAGAACCTTCATTGACAGAATCCAAAAGCACAACTTGATCAAAAGTCGACAAAGTTTTGGCATTGACCAGACTATGCCTTCTTCTTTTTCTTCTTCAATCTCGATCTTTGTAGCCTTATCCGCAGCAAAAGACAACTAGTTTCTCTTTGTTGGCTCCTCGTCCTTCCACTGCTCCTCATATCTCTCGTCCATTCTTCAACACTTCTAAGATGGTGCTTAACTCCCTTCTCCATTGCCCACGTCGCACCAATCTACAACCGTTTCTGAGCTTGAGCTCCGTGGAAGAATTAGTGCAGGACGAAGTCATTCTTGGTCGAGGTCATGTGCCAGGCATTTCGACGTGCTACTCTTTATATCCCTTTTCTTCATATAAACTTTCAACCTCAATGAGGTGTATTTGTTACCAATACATATCATTGGAAAAAGCTTTCTTCAGAAACAAAACAAAACTAAAGGACCACAATAAGCCCAACAATCAAGTCCCACTCCGACTTCCTTACAGAGTTACGTCTGGTTGTCCGAACAATACTTGGCAGACTCTTTCGTTGCGTGGGATTTCGCATAACCGGCTCAAAATATCCAAGAGTGTTCGGATATAACAAACTTAGAATACGTGACATTATGACATCTGCAGAAACTGTCAAGGTGGGGCAACTGCTCACAACGTTCAATAGTGGAACATTTTAAATCCAAATTTGAAATGTCAGCCAAATCCTCCAACGACCTGCAATCGTGAATCCACAGCTTCCGCAAAGATTCCAAGTGATTTAGACCTTCCACACTTCTTAGCTTGGAACATTCACCCACTCTGAGCTTCTTTAGCTTTCTCAATTTCGATAGGTCTGACATCGTTTCCATGGAATTGCAATCCACAACCGATAGGAAGCAAAGGGATCTCAATTCTTCAAGGCCGCGAATCTCAATGAGCAACTTGCAGCCAAGAAGATGTACCTCTTGCAGATTCCTCATGTGTGATAGATCAAGTACTTCTGGGAGGAACTCGCACCAAAGCATCTTTAAATATTTCAATCTTTCAATTTCCAATTGAAACAATGCATCTAATTTTCTAAACGTGCAATGCTGCATTTGGACAACACCCAACTCAGTGTCAAATATAATCGAACTACGAAACAAGTTATTTAAATCGGAAAAATCTGGCGATTGTGTGGTCACCAAAGGTTGAACTTCTAACTCTTTGAAACTAGACAGGAGCTGGGGGAGGAATTGCATGTTTTTGGAGGACAATGTTTGTGTTTCCAGCTGAGATCGGGTACTGGTGCTTGTGGGAAGACTAGAGACACTCTCCTGCTGATATGGCATGTCTTTGTAGGAATCAATGACAGTATCGGTGGCCCATCTCAGACAAATCAAGCTTGGGGGAAGTTCTGGCAATTGTTTAAGCTCGGGACATGGTTCTAGATTAAGTATTTGGAGATTAGAGAGGTAACTCACTGTAGTAGGTAATGCAGATATACATGTGTCTGATAGGTCCAAAATCCTCAAACAAGACAATCTCCCAATTTCTTCAGGAATTTCGCCTGTCAAGTTGCAACATCCTCTAGCGTCCAACTCTTCAAGCCTCTCCATTAGTCCAATTGCATTTGGTAATTTCGTTATCCCACTTATGTTGCTAATTCTAAGTACTTTTAGTTGCTTTAGATTGCCAATTGAATCAGGGAGGTGACCAATACTTGTCAATGACAAATCCAATTCGACTAATGATTCTAATTTCCCAACCGACTTTGGTAATTCCTTTATCTTTGTACACTGGCATAAATTTAACCGCCTAAGTTTCAATAGCCCTCCCATCGAGTATGGTAATTTACTGATATGCATATATGATACATCAAAGGTCAACAATGACTTTAAATTACCAAATGACTCAGGAAGTTTTAATTCAGCTAGCGTACGAGGCATGACAATCTCCATCAAAGCTTGTAGACATCCTATTTCTTCAGGCAACTCTTGAAGAGACTGGCATTGATTCAAGTTCAAAGTAATTAGGAGCTTTAATTTACCAATGGATGGATCAATTTCAACTAAGTTTCGACAGCCTTTCAGAATCAATTTCTCCAGGGACACCACCGTAGATAAATCAGGTGTTCTCCTTAAGTATGCACAGTTGCTAAGATCTAGTACTTTTAGTTTACTTGCCTCCTACAAACAATTTGATAAAATAGATATTAAGAAACAACCTATATAAAAAAGAATGACGAAAGAGACAATATAAATATACAAGGAGAGGGACTTGCATCATACTTTGATTTGGTTCCAGCCAATCCATTCCTCCGTAATATCGCTGTATGAAAGGTCAAGAACGACTAAATTAGTCGGATGAAAGTTTGTTGCCTCAAACTTGGAAGAGCAATATTGCCAAGAAAGCCATCTTAAATTGGAGAGAAGATTATTGAAATCTCCAACAAGGAAAACCCCATTCCCTTCAAAGAACCTCAGGTTTCGTAAATTAGCAACTTCATCATGCATTACAATGTCTCCACGATATCCTAGTGACAATGCTTCTATTTTCTTATTTCCCTGACAAAGGAAACAACAAGAAGTCCACATGTGAAGGTCAAAAGCAAACAATTGCAAGCAATAATAGCGATTAACTTTTCATTTTGCAAGAATAGTCTACAACAATTCACAAGAAAGTAAATTGTTGTTCCCTTATTATACCTCTTTCTGTTTCAAAATGCTCAAGGCTTCCTCATGATTCCACACTCTACTACGCTCACAAAAATCTTTGATATTCTCTTGACGGACGATTTCCCTTCCAAGGTCCCGCACTTGGTCATGCATCCAAAATGTATTGTCATCTTTGACTTTTACCAAGGACATGAGAAGAAGGACTTCAATGGCATCATGTGGGTAGTATCCACAATCATCCCACATATAGAAAGGGTATGTTTTTTCCACATTAACAAAAAAACAAGCTATATCCAAAAATACTTGCTTTTGTGCATCATCTAACCTTTCATAAGTTATCATCAATGCTCTTTGGACTTCCATGGGAGGAGCTTTTTGTAGCTTCTTCCATGTGTCTTCCCATATTGCTTCAGATTTACCGTTAAGGGATGAACCTATAACCTCAAGACCTAAAGGAAGCTTTCCCAAAGTGGAGACAACTTTTTCTGAAAGGGAGACATAATGATCCAGTGGAAAGTCTCTTCTAAAAGCATGCCTACTAAAAAGCTTAAGAGCATGATCAAATTCCAATTCCCGTACTTCATAAGTTGAAACGTTTGCTGACTTTTTTGTGGGGCCTTCACCTATTTCTTCTCCCTCAATCATTATGAGACTTTTGTTCCGAGTAGTTATGATAATCCTACTACCAGAACCAAACCAATTATCTTTATCAGCTAGACTTTTGAGTTGCTCTTTCTCATCCACATCATCAAGAATAATAAGAACTTTTTTATTGCAAAGTATTCTCTTAATCTTGTTGATACCATCATCCGTATCACAAATATTGTCGGTAAACCTAGAATCAAGAAACTCTGACAATAGTTGCTTTTGCAAATGTACCAGACCATTCCGTCGTGATGATTCCCGAATGTCTCCAAGAAAACTACATCCTTGAAAGCTAGAAGATAGTTGGTTGAAGACAACTTTTGCAAGTGTTGTTTTGCCTACACCGCCCATTCCGTGGATTCCGAGAAATCTCACATCATCATATTCCAAATCCAACATTTTGAATATAGCTTCTACCCGATTATCAACTCCAACTAAATATTCAGTCACATTTTTATATCTGACATTCAGCTTAACCAAAATAGTTTGAATTACAGATTGTATTAGATCTCCTTCACTGCATAACATAGCACATGTTAGGGATAACATTAATATTGTAATATAGAACTATATAGTGACGTTCTACTGTTGACCCTAAAATTATTCCCTAGAACAGGATCACTTGTTCATCCCGTTCAAAAGGAAGTGGCCTTTTGTGGAAGGTTAATTTTGCCCAAGATTAAGCATAACAAAAATGGAAGAAAAAACTTACTAGATCATAGCGCGCAAAAAAAAAAAAAAAAAAAAAAAACTCTGCTGATCACTATGTTCACTATAAAAAATATATATATTTGTTTATAATCATCATCGCAATTTGACGTTAAAATATATGCAATGTAAATATGTATAGAGATAACTATAGAGTTTGTTTATTATATAAATATAAAAGATATGATACTTTTTCAAGTAATGACATTACAAGTACCTATTTTTTTTCTTAGTGTAATTTGGTACCTAAGCTTCTTCATACTTAATTTCGTACTCATATCAATTCTAAGTTTGAGATATTCAATCAAGTGAAAATAATAGTGGTGTCAAATTGCGAAAATAGAAAATATTTAGGTCCTTGGGGTTGGACCATGCTAAAATTTCTAAGCATGATAATGTTTTGTTTCTGTCATTCGGATACAATCTTAAGGGCGTGATTCGTTGCCTATAAAACATATGAGATCACAAAACACTATGTCCTCGAAAGGCAGCCATCGTAATGGTGCTCATCTTGTTAACAGATTGCCACTGCAAGTTGTAGTCATCATTAACAAGCAAGCACCATGACAATGGTCACTTATGCAGGTCCAGATCAAAATTGAGATCTACATCTCGATGTGGTTTCTGCTTAAATACATGATTATAATGTGTGTTTTTTTACATGTAGGCTGTATTGGTTGAATGCCCTAAAGTAAACATGCAATAGTCACGTGTTGGGGATTTAAGTTGCATTATTGATTTAATGGCAAATAAATATTCATTAATCGTCCCATTTATATGAATGAGTCTCCATAAGATTAGTTACGGCTGAACCTATTCTTAAGGTGTTAAGAATATCTATATGACAGGTTTATAGCTAGATTGAGTCTTTAAACAAATCTTGGTCAATGGATCATTGAGAGGATATTAATGATCCTATCGAGACCGATGTGTTCACAAACTTCAACACTGAGTATTGGATACCTTACGGATGATGAATTACAAGTCATTGGATATTATGATACCTAAGCTAGAATATAAGTGCTTGTGTAGACATTAAGCATTACATGCATAAAACAATTAGCAACTTGGAAGCTTTAAATGGGGTTAATGACTAATCGTTCAAGCTTTGGTCTTGTGTAAAATTCTTAGACCCGAGGCATGATGCTATGTATGTTGGATGGCATGATACTTAAGGGTCATATGTTGTCCACATACGAAAGCACATATGTGTGTAATATAGGATTTATCTTCTTGTTATATAAACAATATAGAAGATTGATGTCCTATGTGAACTAATCGTGACATTGTACTGAAATTCTTAGCTGGGGTTGTAATCAATAATAAATGCTTCATATCTCATAGAAATACATGTTAGTTTTGGGCATATGACCGAATTGGTGGCTTGACAAAAAATTTCATAGCCTTTCTTTGATTGGGACATAGAGAGGTAGAACAATTAAATTACATGGTCACCAAAGTTAATAGATTCTTTACATTCATAAAATATTCACATTGTTTAGGTAGCAATCACATATTTCTAAATGTCACTCATGGTTTGTAGGAACTAAAGATAGATCAGGACAATTAGTTATCATGGTTGTGCTAATGTATTAGTACAAGTCCTACTGTTAGCTCGATGATGGACTAGGGATGTTACACGCTATAACCAATTTATAATGATGCTTGATGGATAAATTGATCCATCAGGTTTTGAGTCATACTCAACTTGTGAGGCATGTCTCTTAGGAAAATTGACAAAGGCGCTCTTTGTAGGATAAATTGCCCGAGCTGCTAATATTATAAGACTGATATATATTGATGTATGTGGTTCATTTAATGAATCTAATCAAGATGATTATTCTTATTTCATTACCTTTACCGATTATTAGTCACAGTATGGTTAAACTTAATGAAGTGTAAATTTGAGTCTTTTGAAAGTTTCAAGGAATTCAAGGTTGAAGTTGAGTAACAAATGAGAAGAGTATTAAGGCTCTTTGATCTAATCAAGGAGGTAAGTACCTTAGTATTGAATGAATCATCTTAGAGACAATGGCATTTTATTGTAATGGATATCTCCAAGAACTCCAGAACACCATGACGTGTCTAAAAGAAGAAATCAGACTTTATTATATATGGTGCGATTTATGATCGATTTACCAATTTGCCTATATCCCTTTAGGATTCTATGCCTTTGAGATAATTACATATCTACTGAATGGGGTTCCGATCAAGTTCATACTAATTACACCCTATGAGATATGCATAGCATGGTCGTAAACTAAGTCTTAATCATATTAAGATTTGGGGTTGTCCAACTTAGGTCAAAAAGCTAAAAATAGACAAACTAGAGGCAAGATTTGAATGAGCTTGCTTCATTGGGTATTTTAAAACAAACTTTTGGATATTATTTCTATTTTTATTATAACCAAAATGTTTCAATCAATAGAGATTGTAACATCCCGATACCATCCTTGTGAGAATTGGCCATAAGGTCTTGAATGGATCAACCTTGGGCCATTAGTCATGGGACCGATCGGTTCAATAAGTAAGGAATCAAGGATCTGTCATGGTCCGACTGACCGACTAGTCATGAAATGGTCAAGGTGTTGGCCGTGAATTTTCTACTGACCATACCAGTAGGATAGGATCATCAGCTCATAAGATGATCTTTTGATCATGAGGATTGGTCATGGGATGATTTTAATTCGGTGGATGGTCATGGGTCAATCCAACCGGTCGTAGTGATCGGTCGTAGGTGATTCTACCTAACTATGCACTAATACACGAACAATCCGACTCGATCAAATGTGATCATCTTCCAACCAAAAATGCATCATTTCCTATTTAATTCTTAGTGATCTGTAAAGAATATCGAATTGTTGATGTTCGATCGTGGATCAGTAATGCACCGGCCACAAAGCATACAGATAAATTGGTTACTGATCGGAATGAGCTCAAGGATAGACCCGGCTATTCTGTCACTGATTCTAAGGTCCATGAGTGTCTTGGCTTAGTGTTAGGCCATGGGTAGCCTTAGGATTGGTCTTGAACCAACCAAAGGACAACCGACCCTTTAGGCCGATCAACTATCTAAAGGAACGGTTCAAGCGAGCATGGGGCATGATGGCCAAACCTCAATTGCACGTGATTCGATTTTTCGAGATGTACCTAATAATCCCTTCTCCAGCCCTGGAACTAATTTGGACAATAGAATCCTCTAGATTGCCTTCTTTAGGAAGAAAATGACAGAGTGAAGAAAATTATAAAACCCCCTCATTAAATGAAGGGGTGATGTGTCCTTCGAAAATTCAAATGTCATGATGGAGGTAAAAAATATCTTTGAATTCTAGAAGAAGTAGCACTCACGTGGACTAATCAGAGAGTGATACACGAGCCCCTCATTAATGATCGAAGATTCTAGATTGCCGAGTTGGCAACTATGGTACCATTATTGTCAAACTCCATTAAATGTTCATTAAATGTGGAGTATAGGTGGACTAATGGGAGAGCGAAAAGCAGGCCGTCATCAATTACTCCTATGGATTAGATTGCCTAGCGAAACTTTTTAGACATGCCAACTCACTTTTTAGGTGCAATCATGGGGCAAGTAGACTTGCCATCCAAGAATTTTAGGCGGGCCACATAAAAACTTATGATTGGATTGTGTGGCTTGGTAATGATGGCATCAAGGGCTATAAATAGGAAGAGCCCTCTTCATTTCCCCACATTGCCTCCCATTTCCTCCTCCCTCCTCCTTTTACACGTCTCCTCCTCCTCACACCCTCCCTCTCTCTTTCGGCCTCTAAACAAAACCACCCCAACCTTTATAGCTTGTGTCCTAGTTCGTTGTTCATCCAGGTAAGTATAGTTTCTCCCTTCTTTTAGTGACATTCGGGACGTCTTTGACTCTAGGAAATCCTCTCTCGAACAAGCCGAGGGTAAGTCAATTGATTCTTGGATGTATGATGTATTCTATGACTTGTCCATGTACTTGAATTTCTTGTATAACTAGAACGAAGTCATGGTTCATAGCTTTTGATCAGTACAAGTCAAGGTTTGCCCATAGCCATAAGATGTGATTCGGTGAGGCGTACCAAGTTCAAGTTAGAATTTATAATGCATGTCTGGTAGCAAAAGGATATCATTTGATTATGATGAGACTTCTCATCAGTAGTCATACTAAAATCTATTTGGATAACGTTGGCTATATAGCTGGGCACCTAGATTATGAGATATTCTAAATAGATGTCAAAACAACTTTCTTGAATGGGTTCCTTGAAGAAGACATTTATATGGAACCACCACGGGGGTTTTGAATTTGATTTTGATAATCATAAGATGTGCAAGCTTAAGAAAGACATATATAGACTCAAATAAGCCTCTAGAAGTTGGAACATCCGTTTTGATGAGGTGATTAAATCATTTGTATTCATCAAAAATCCAGATGAACATTTTCTATATAACAAGGTTAGTGGGAGCATAATTGTATTTCTTATTTTGATTGTAGATGACATACTATTGACTGGAAATGCCTATGGTATTATTGATCAAGCTATTCTTGTCACACAAGTTCTCCATGAAAGATTTAGGATAGGCAACCTATATTCTAGATATCATGATCTATAGAGATAAATCGAGATGAATAATTGACCTTTCACAATCTACGTATATAGATAAAGTGTTGACACATTTCAACATGCAACATTCCAAAAAAGAATTATTGCCTTTTAGGCTTGGAATCCATCTTTCCAAGGATGTGTGTCCAAATTTTCTCAAGGATAGAGAGCAGATGGCAAAAGTGCCTTATGCATCCGTTATTAGTAGCATAATGTATACTATGCTAGTACAAGACTTGATATTGCACATTCTATAGGAATTACTAGCATATATCAATATGGTCCAAGTGAAGAGCATTAGATAGTAGTTAAAACTATCCTTAAGTACTCGAGAAGAACTAAAGATCTATTCTTGATATGTGGAGAATGGGAGTTTAAAGTTGAAGCATATATTGATTCTGATTTTCAATCAGATCCTAATAACTATGAGTCTACTTCTAGGTTTGCCTTTACACTCAATGAGGGTGTAGCTAGTTGGAAAAGTTTCAAATAGACCATAACTGCCAATTCCATCACTGAGGCAAAGTATGTAACAATGAAGGAAATGGCTTGGATGAAGAAGTTCATTTCAAAATTTGGATTTGTTCCTTCCATTAAATAGCCTATGACATTGTTTTGTGACAACAATTGGGCAATAATAGCCCAGGTTAATGAGCCATCGTCTCACCAGAAATCCAAGCACACTGAGAGGTTCTTCTATCTCATTAAAGAGATCATTAGAAGAGATTATGTCACCTTACAAAAAATAGCTTCAGCGGAAACATAGTAGGTCCCTTCACTAAAGTGTTGTTTCAGTCTTCTTTTGAAAGACACCTTAAGAAGATTGGTTTGAGGCACAAGATAATTTGGCTTTAGTGCAAGTGGAGATTGTTGGTTTTGTCCTAAAGCAATCATGTAATAGCTACATGCTAAAGATTTAAGTTGCATTTTTATTTAATGGCAAAGTAATATTCATTCATTGTCCTATTTATATGAATGAGTCCATAAAATTAATTGCAACTAAACCTATTCTTGAGATGTTAAGAATATGGGTGATGAATTTACAGTTAGATTGAGTCTTTAAACAACTTTTGGTGAATGGATCATTGAAAGGATATTAATGATCTTGTTGAGATATGTATGTTCTCAAGCTTTACCATTAGGTATTGGATACTTCAGGGGATGATGAGTTACAAGTCATAGGGTATTGTAATACCTGAGTTAGAACACCGATACTTGTATCAGACAAGTTCACTGAACATAACATGCATAGACCGATCAATAATATGGAAGCTTTAAGCAAGGTCAATGACTAATCGTTTAGACTTTGATCTTGTGTAAAATCCTTAAACCTAAAGCATGATTCTAACTTGTATGTTAGATGGCTATGGTTCACAAGTGCGCATGACGCATCGTTAAACCGTCTCTATACTTGATGGTCATAATTTGTTCATATACGAACGCACATGCGTATGCAATATCAAAAATGCGTTTGCAATTACTGTAATAAGATTAAGTCGAGCTAAACATTGAAGTTCTGAAATTGTTTCAGAACCAATGGAAAAATTAAGGATCTAAAATGATTTCAGACTTTACATCCATATTAAAAGTTCCAGACTTTACAACCATATTAAAGATCTAAAAAGAGTTTATAATCAATGGTTGCATTAATGATCTGAAGTGAATTAAGAATCAATTGCCAAATTAAATATTTGAAATGGTTTCAAACTTAATTGCCAAATTAATGATGAAACGGTTTCAAAATCAATGGCCACATTAATGATCTAAAATGGTTTTAGAATCAATAGGCAATTTAATAATATAAAACTATTTTAGAATCAAACGACCAAATTAATGTTCAAAAATTGTTTCCAACTTAACGGTTGATTTAAAGTTTTGTAATGGTTATAAAGTTAATTGCCCAAAATAAATTTTTGTAATGATTACAAAATGATTACCTTGAATAACTCTATAACGGTTATAAAATTAATGCCCAAATTATTACTCTAAAACGGTTTCAAAGCCAACGTCTAGATTCAGATCTGAAGCAAGTTCAAACTTTACAGCTAAATTACTGCTTTGAAACGGTTTTAGAGTTAATGAGCAGAATTGAATTATATAAATGTGATCTAAGATAGGTTATAAGAGGTGAGAGAAAGAAAATCATGAGATGATTGAGTAGTGATAGAGATCAATTAAATTAGTCACACATGAGAGCAATTGATGATGTGTCTAATCTAAATTTTTGGGGCTGAAACTGAAGGAGCAGGTCAGACATTTGTGGTCTATTTTTTAAGGACATCATAAACAAGTTGCTTTGGGTATAGTTCAAGCATGTTATGAGAAGATTAGACATTTGTGGTTTATTTTTTAAGAACGTCAGAAGCAAGCTGCTTTGAGCATAGAATAAGGGTAATGTGATTAGCCCTTATTCTTATTTCTACGTGTTTCTTATTAAAATGCACCAACAATGTTTTGGAAATACATGCTAGGGTATTTTGGCTTCTACCGCGAATTATCTTTGATTCAATTTTATCTATGTATGTGTTCTTGTTTTCAAAACAAAATCCCAACAGTCCCTAATAGCCCTGCTTAAGCTTTTGGCCTAAACTTTTTAACATGGTTTCAATAGCCGAGCCAAGTTAAGTATGAGTAAGAAGGGACTTACCCACGAGCAAAGAAGTTAATATAATCACATATTACTTAAATATGTGGTTATGATGTAACTTGTATACATATATAGATGGGGATCAAACTAATAGCTATGCTAAGGTGACCGTCATGACAAACACAACTATCGCCATCAGGCTAATCACCGCGATGGCCGGAGCTCGTTTTGGTCAATCGCCCACAATTCCCTCCCCCATTTTTTTTTTTTTTTTTTTTACAATTAACGTTAATAGGTAATATTTTGATTTTTGTATTTCTCTTTTCATCTATAACCATTCTCCACTTTTTTTTTTTCTTGCTAACTTATTTTGTCATATCCTAGTAATTATTCTGTGAACAAATACAATCTGAAACTCAATTTTTTCACCTTCGTTTCTGAATAATTTTGGGCAATCGTTCGCTGCCTTCCAATAGAATATATTGTTGAATCTATTTCTCAATGGTCAAGGTGCACTTCCAAGAACTTGGTGACTACAAATTACCCGGAAAAGAACACTTATGGTCCAGAATTCACCGGTAGCTTAGCCGCGTTCAGCGCCAAGTTACTCCCTTAGTTACTCACAAGAGAAAATTACGGAAAAAAAAATTCTAGACCCCGAAACAATCCTTTCTCGATCTCTCTCTGCTCCCCAACGTCCGTCACCATCACGTCCCTCACCTCCCCACGCCTCCACCATCGCGTTCCAGTGCCGTCGCCCATCGCTCCGCGTTGACCCACCATCTCAGCCTTGCCTCAATCCTTCACATCACGCGGGTCATTGCCTTGTGACCACCGGGTGTTGCCCAAGGCTAGCAACGCCAGATGGGCACGTCCGGAACCTGGATCCAGCTTGCCACAGTGAATGAGAGAGAGAGAGGGGGGGGTAGGGGACGGATGGATCAGCGGCGGCTTCTGGCTGCTTGGTGTCGGGCTGGCAACGAAGAAGTGGTGGGGACTGACTAAGGGCTGCTGCTGTGGCTGGACAGCGGCTTGGTGGAGCCGATCGATCTGTTACTGTTTATGGTCACTGTGTCAGAGACTCAGAGTAGAGGAGAGAGAGAATCGGGATGGGTAGGGTGCGCTACCACCGCAATAGTGCCATCCGCCATAGCTATCACCGTGATGGCACTAATAGAGTCCCACTATTGCCACCACCCGCGAGACTTTCCCTTCGCTGTTGTGGTGGCTGATAGCAGTAGCAGCAGGGGCGAGGACAGCTATTTAAACTATATAAAACCGACTGGACGAATGAACTTTCTTTTTATGAACAATACCGCAATTGAATTGAACGGAGGAAAAAGAAATCTACGGATAACAGTTGGAAAGTTAAAACATTTACCCTTCATTTTTCTTCAGGTTCCATCCCTTTATCTCATTCACCTCCATTAGAGCCCTTTTCCATGACTCCACTTCAGTGCAAAACCTTTTCTTGTGCTTTGCAAGAGCTTTTCTATATAAGTCTGTTTTGAGCTTGACATCAACAGGTTCCACGTTCAAGAAAATCGGCAGAATCTCTTTGCTTCCATTTGATTTTGACACACACTTGAACATATATGCAAGCTCCCGAAGGCACCACTTGCTTGCAGCATAATTTGTAGAGAATATGGGAATGTAGATTTTGGAGTTCTCAATTGCTTGTAAAAGTTCACCACCAATCTTTTTACCGACATGGAGGGATTCATCATCCCTAAAGACAAGGATTCCAGCCCCAACCATGCCATGGTAAAGACAATCAGTGAATCCATAACGGGTGTCTGCTCCACGAAAGCTTAGAAAAACCTCATATGAAGGTCCAAATGATGGCTGTGAATTTGTGCCTTCCTCCATCAGATCTTTAAACTCCACAGATATCAAATCCTTTCTCTCTCTCAGGAAAGTTTGCTCTGGGTGTGCTTGGATCTAAGCGCGGGTTCTTAATATAATAACCTCCCGAGACATAGAATAGGGCACGGGACTTCGACTATATTTCTTTTACTGGATAAATTTTTGTCTTTTATCGGGTTGATGAATATCTTGGCTGTTTCGCAACGCTTTGAACACCGAATTTCTCAAATAAATATTAAAATGAAAATAATTTAAAGAATACCAATAGTGAAAAAAATAATACATGAATAGCCTTAACGTATTTTCTAAAATTAAAACGTCTATATATGTATCAAAATCTTAATCTTACTTGAAATCAATTGAATTACTATAATTGATATTATTATATATGTATTAGAATCATAACTGTACTTTATGAAGTAATACGTGGCACTTAAAATGAATTAGAGATTGAAAAGAGTAGCCTCGGGTCTTCTCCTTGCTCTTTCCTCCTAGTCAACAATATCACTAGTAGGAAGTGTCGTGGACGCTGACAAAAGACTTCAGGAGTTTCCCACACGGTCTCTTTGTTACTTTCGCGCTTTATGTTGATATTGATCTCACATGGCTTTTTCCACAACTTTTGAAAAGTTGTTTCGCGAAAGTTTCATGGTACTTTCGTTTTCGGGGGACCTCTTCGTGGAAATGAGGGCTACCATTCTACGATGGTGGACCGCACTCCAGAAGAAAGATGAGACCATTTATTAGTACATTGTTAGAATACTTGATGTAATTGTTTTTGTTTTTGTTTTTTTTTTTTTTTTGTGTCTTTTGCGGCAATAGTATTGTATTTACTTAAGATTGAAAACACGTACTGCTAATTCATTTCAAGTGGGCTTTCTTGTTTGATACGATGCATCATCATAAACGGTTTCAGAAAAAAAAATGGCATAGGGATCGAAAAATAGCCATTAGATTGTGTCCAAAGGACAAATAAAGAGAAAAATCAAATATTTGCATCTTGGAATTGTTTTATTGTTCGACAACCATTGACTTTTGAACAAAGATGGCTGAAAGAGTAATTAGAGACAACAACATTGTTCGTTAAGAAATTCTAAAGAACCATAAATGGTAATTTTTTTTCTTGACGGGTGAACATAATTAAACTTTGTCAAACTTTTGCTTCCTATGATCTAGGTAGACCACAACTAATAAGCCCTATTTGGCCATAAAAAGAAAAATTAATAAGTCTACCTCAGTGGTCACTAATTATTTGTCCCGATCTTTTCTTACGGTGTAAGTCTTGGTCTTTGTTGTATCTTCAAGCTAGGTAACATGGATGGAACTTTAGGATAGTGACATTCTCCCTAAGGTTAAGAATCAATGATTGTCTTTTAATAATCGTTTGTGGGTAATGGTATAGAAATTGGCTATTTATTAAATTAATTAATGATAATGAAAGCACAATAACTATAATCTTATTTCAATTTAAAAAACAGAATTAGGTAGGAAGACAAGTTACACATGGACGTAGGTAAGCAATACCATCATTATATTATTAGTAGTAGCTGTAATCTCACTGAGTTGATTGAATGTTTCCTGACATTTCGCGTGTTTCTTCTAGTATGTAGTCAACACTCGAAAGATCATGGAAACTTCTTGCAATTATGACAAACAAGAAGTATAATTATATATTTACATCTCGTGATAACCATTTACTTTTCAACATTGATGGCTGGAAGAAAATGACAAGTTGATGCTAATCTCCGAATTAGTCAAATGATTCTTGTCCATCTTCTTCTTAATAATATCTTAAAACTTTATCCTCGAAGTTTCCTCGTCCCATTCATTTGATAACAAATTTAAAATCTGAAGCGTAATAAAAAAGCTGCAAAAGTGACAGCACAAAATCATAAATTCATAGCTTAATAAGTAGAGGATATAAAGTGAAGTCGGATACAACACGAAGATGGTTTTTCGCTTTTTCTGTATATTAATCGTGTTGGAGAAAGTTACAAAAATCCTCCGCAACTTTATATCTATGTCAATTATACTTCTCAATATTTGACATTTGCATCCTGTCCATCTTTAGACAAAAATCCTTAGTTAGAAAGATCAAACTAACCCTCTATAACGACAATGTATTTTTGACATTTGCATCACGTTCATCTTTAGACAAAAATTCTTAACTAAAAAGATCAAACTACCCTCTACTACAAAAAGGTATTTTGTGTGCCGGTCATTCGAATAGTGTGTGCCCATGCAAATATGCATGTTATCTTAATTGACGCTTAAATGTTAAAATTACTCACTTTCCATTGTCTTGTCACATTACATATCACTGCTATATGGTAAAACTGTCACATGAAATACTTTCACTTCTATCACATTATTTATCTCTCATTGCTCTCCCCATCACACTTCCGATTAACGTCACCATCCTTGTCCTCGACAAACGCTGCCCCTTTCCTAACCTACACCACCAATGCCCTCTACGTGTTAGCCCCAACCTTTGTTTGCATTAGGGGTGAGCATCAATTCAGGGTCAACCCTAGACCGGCCCAACCCTGCCAGTTCTGGTTCGGTTCCCAGGGAGACTAGGTTGGTCTTTGGTCCTAGAATTTCTGAGCCAACACTGTGCGGGTCGGTCCTCGATCCTAAGAGTTATGGATCGGTTCAACCCGGACCAATCGTAACTATAAATATATTATTTATAATTTTTTTATATAGAGAAAATTTTAAAATAAATAGCGTCAACAACATTAAATAGCTCTTTAGTGAGGAGTTCAAGTAATTTTATATTGTTCCTTAATAACTTTGATTTTTAATGTCATTTACAGTTTCAATAGTCATAATTTACAAATGAGGAAAATATTTTTGTGAGGAGTCCTCACGATGTCAAAAAATGCATAAACAGCTTCTTATCGTATCCTCTTCTAGTATTCGTTATCTTCTGTCTTATTTGTCCTCTTAGTTTTCAATTTGCCAAAATCGAAAGAAACAACTTCTCCACTCACCACTCAACAATCACCTCACTCGCTTTGGATCATTCGTGCCGCTCGCCACTCGATGCTCACTTAGCTTGTTGCTCCTCGCTCAACATTCGATGCTCATTATGTTCGATGCTTACCCCACTTAACTATCATCGATTGCTTTTCTTAGCTAACCTCGTTCATCATTGAACTTATTGGATCGGTACAGTCCTTGGTTGCCCTTTCAAGGAGTGCAAAAAATGAAATAAAAAATTATTGGTTAGTTCTAGGTTGACCTGGAAACCATACCGAACCCATTGGGTCTATCTGGTCTTCAATCATTTTTTTAAGGAATACAAAAAATGAAATAAAAAATTATCGATTGATCCCGGGTTAACTTTGGAACCAAACCAAACCCATTGGTTGGTCTGATCCTCGGTCCCAAAAATTGAGGACCGATACTATGCGGATTGGTCCTAGGGTTAAGGGGTAGATTGGCCTAACCCGAACCATGCTCACCCCTAGTTTGCATCCCAACCCCCCCCCCTCGCCAACCAAAAAAAAAAAAAGTGAAAATGTATTTTGTGTGCCAATCATTCAATTGATGTGGCGTAATAAGTTAGTCTACATTGCCTCTGCAATAAGCATTTACCTTAATTGGGGCTTAAATATTGAAAATACTCACTTTTCATTCGCTAGTTGTGCCATGTGTCACTATCACATGATGAGACTCACATGAACCATGTGTCACTATCACATGATGAGACTCACATGAAATATTTCTCCTCTTGCACATCATTTCTCTCTCTCTCTTCCCGCCACACTTCTGATTAACGTAAACATTCTTGTCCTAGACAAATGCCGCCGCTTTCCTGACGACACCACCAACGCCCTCTACAAGTTAGCCCCCACCTTTGTTTGCTTCTCTCTCTCTCTCTCTCTCTCTCTCACGAATGCCTGACTCAAAAATAGAGGTGGCAAGGTCAAAGCCACAACGACGATTGACCAAATCTAGCGTCGGGCTCAAGCAATTTTGGGATGCATTAAGCTAGAACTTGCAACGTGACTCGACTAGATCAGGTGTTGGTTCGACACCACGGTGAGCTGTCATCTATGTAGCATTGACACGTGACACGACACAAGTGTCTGACACGACACGACACGTCATTTCTAAAAAAATAGAGAATTCCGACACGTTGCATATTAAATGAATATTTTTATTTTTAATTAATTTGATTCAAATTCATAAATAAATAATTAATTTAAAAAAGAGCCTATAATAAATTTATACTAATAGTATTAACAAATCAATTCATTT
The DNA here is from genome assembly GCF_016545825.1 of Eucalyptus grandis. Taxonomy (NCBI): domain Eukaryota; kingdom Viridiplantae; phylum Streptophyta; class Magnoliopsida; order Myrtales; family Myrtaceae; genus Eucalyptus; species Eucalyptus grandis. Next base: position 23,739,700 of record NC_052613.1, read on the forward strand.
GAAATTCGAAAGATACATTCATAATTAATGCGAAACATTTTTAAATTTTAACAAAAGTTATCGATGAAACTAAAAATTAATAAGAAATTAGAAGCAATTTATTTAAATAAATCCATGATTTTCTACAATAACCAAAATTTATTATTATTCAAATTTTAATATTTTTATTTTTCGAAATTATTTTTAATTTTATTTATTTAATTTTCCGATTAAAAAACCAATCCCCAAAATCCACCCTTCTTTCGTTTGTCATTTTCCCTCCACCCCACGTTTATTTTACTTTTTCCCTCCCCACTTGACAGTGACAGGTGAGCTGTCACTTCCCCCACCCCCTCCCCTCACGCCATCAGACCTCTTTTATTATTTTTTTGGATTTCTTTATGAAAACCCTAGCGAGCCCCGAGCCCTCCTTTTCCTATCCTCCTTGCCGCGCCGCACGACCCCCTTCCCTCCTCTCCTCTTCCTCTCGTCGCTGATCCATCGCAACAGTGGCGGCCCTCACCTCTCTCTCGCCGTCTCTCGCCGTCGCGGTGGTCCGTTCGTGGCTTCGTCTCGCCGGCGGGAGTTTGCCTTCTCTCTTCTTTCTCTCTGTTCGGCTCTTTCTCTAGCCGTCTCTCGCCGTCGCGGTGGTCCGTTCGTGGCTTCATCTCGCCGGCGCTCGCGGCCTCTGCTCCGTCTCGCCGGCGCTCGCGACCTCTGCTCCCTCGCCCTCACTCGCCTCCATCAGTCTTCCGGACACGCGTGTTGACGCGTGTCGATAAAAGTTGACCGCGTGTCCGACCGTGTCCGACACGCTCCGACACGTGTCGGACACGACACGGAGGCACAGACAACGTGTCTGTGCTTCATACCTACTGACAATCAATTTTAAGGGGCCACCCATGCTTTGAAAGCTTGGAGAGTCTAGTTTATTTTATTAGTTCACCACGTTTTCAGATTCGGGCTACAAATCCCCAAAATTATCAAATTAGCCCAATCGGTCAGTCTAACTCTGGAACCGGACCACCCAAAAACAGGTGAATGCAAGCCCCCCTCCAATTACCTTCAAATTAAAGCCCATGAAGTCAAGTTTAATTCATCGGTTTACCACTTTTCTCAATTTTGATCATAAGGGCCTATAATTTTGAATTTTCTAAAACTTGTCAACGAACCTGCAAATAAGGCCCACGGACCTATCTAATTAAACCTTTTTAAGTCCTCTAGTTCAAGGTTTTCCCCTAATCATTCCTTTAACGAGGTGAAATTCTCAAATTACAGCAACCTATCCCCCCCAGACTCCGAATCAACAAAATCGTAAATAGAATTCTATCAAGCACTTGGTACTCTAGGGCTTCAAATCCGATGAATTTCACTCCAAATCAAGTTCAATCAATCCTTATCCAACACATGTTCGACCATTCCACTAAATCAAGTACTCAAAGTTGAGATACACTATCAAATCGCAAGGAATGAACACAATCTTCACCTCACTCAATATACATGCATATACAATCTATCTCTGTTCAAGATATAATCAAATTGGTACCAAAATAATGTCTATCAATGTTCAGCCCGCAAGAGATATAATCAAGTTTCAACTTATTCAAGTACAATCAATGCATGATCCCGATAAGTATTCGTTTACACCAAGAGTGGTCTGGAGTCGACATGGGTAAAGACATGATCAAAACATTTAAAAAATAAAAAAAAATCAGGAAAACGTGACCAATTAACGACTAGAATCATTATCAATGCGTTAGCACACATAAGCAATTGTCACCAATGGGTTATCAACTTACGACGACGTTTGGTTAAAAGATAATCAACGAGAGTGTTGAAAAATAAGGATTGATGAGTGACCAAAGTGTTAAAAGAAGGTTGAATACACAAAGAGCATCAAGATATAGTTAGCGGTTCAAAGTTACTAGAAAGTGAACCAATCGAGTTCGTGGAACAACTTATATGCATTTTCTAAGGAATAACTACACAAACACTAGATCATGGCATTGTGGGTATGAAACTTTCGAATGTAAAAGAATGAGAACATAACCACTGCAAACCGCTCAAAGGCAGTTATAGTATGACTACTATAAATACCATTGTCCATCTATTGAGGACATCTTTCATTATCTTCACCTTTTTGCACTATATTTTTATTTTCCAGTCTTACGTTGTTGATTAAATTCCAGCATATTTCTTAGAGTTTTCGTATTCATGCCGTTGATTAAATTCCAACATGTTTATTAGTTATAGTTCTCAGATTTATGTTATCGATTAAATTCTAGTGTGTATGTTTATCTTGGTGTACTCAAGCTATGTCGTCAATCCAACAGAGTTTGTTTACATTTGGTTCGCTTGTAATAAATCTACTTTTCAAGCCTTGTTGTCAATTAAATTTCGGCATAGTTTGTATTTGTATGGTTTGGTTCAAAGTAAAATTGTTGATTTTCTCGTCTGCCTAGATATTTCTTATCCGAAGTTGGTGCATGACTCGTTTCCTCTAATAAAAACTGGCTTTTAATTAAAGATATTTCATCATGAGAGAAATTTCGGCAAAACAATATTTAATCAGGCAAAAAAAAAGAATTTACAAAAGATTAAAAAAAATTAAAAAATAGAAAAGCCCCACAGAACAATCAACATTCATGTTAGTAATTGCCAACCAAATTTTACTGAAATGATTATATTGACAAATCGTCAAAAAGTTTATGATCAAATTGACTAAATCGAAAAGTTTAAAATTGAATTGACATTTGTATAATAAATTATGACTTTTTTTGGTTATTTTCCTCTCATTCATTCTTGCCAAGTAAGTGAAAATTTTCCGTCATCGAACCAAAACTTTGTCACTTTCCCTCTTACAATTGCAATCCAACTTGAGTGTCAAAGAGTCCCCTCGCTTAAAAAGTTGTGTAGTGCAATAAGAAGATGGAAACAAAAGGCAAACAGGAAAAAAAAAAAAAAAAAAACCAGCAAAGAGGTATTCCATTGAGTTTTCAACGTGCTTGAGGTGGTTTGGTAATTTTCCTCAGTTTTCAGGGCGTTTTTATACGTGCTGCGGTGAACGTAATCGACTGAATTCCGGGCCCCCGTTCTTTTTCACTTCCCCTCTCAGCCCCCCTTTTCTATTTGCAGCGTGATAAGTTTATTTAACAGCCAAAAAAAATTGGGAAAAAACCAAAATGTCCTCCTCATTGTTGACCTCGATACCACTTTGCCTCCCTATTTCTCAAAATGTCACTCACTTTGCATCATCCCTCACAACTTCAAAATCGAAAAAACATTTTTATGAAAATTATTTCGCTAAAAATTTCATGATAAAAAAAATATTTTCTATAAAAAATATTTTTCAGAAAAACGATTAATTTTTATTTATTTGTTAGTTAGGCAAAATGATTTCCTTTATGTCATAAATGAAAGTCGTTTTCCTACAACATAAATTTGTCATTTTTAGTCTGTAAAAAATATTTTTCGTAAATCGACTAGTTTTCAATTGACCAAAAAAAGTCAAAAAATCAAAAAATAATTTCTAAAAACAGTTTTCTTTCAAACGAATGAACACTCAGGAGGGTGGCACTTTCTGGTCAACACAAATGTTATGTTTTATTTTAGGAAAACGAATTCCTCTCTCTCAAAAGGTGAAAACACTTTCCCTTTTCATTTTTTCCCTCTGACTTCTCACTTTTCCTCTCTGTACGCCGCTCTCTCTCCCTTCGCTTCTTTCGCTCGTCTTTCTTCTTCAGCTCTTCTTCAATGACGCTCAACACGGTTCTAGGTTCTCTCTCCTCTCTGATTTGAGAATAATCTCAGAATTTTTTTGATCGATGCTTTCCATCGTTGAGTTGATGTTGATTCTCTGCGTTTCAGTTGTTTATTCACGTTTCCTTTCATCTTCTTCAAGCAATTGAAGTAAAACGCCCCTCAAAGCCTCTCTCTCAATCCTCTGCGTATTCCGAAGCTTACGCCCGGCCGATCGGCGCGAGAATCCGCTGCTCACCTTGCCACATCCAGTGCTCTTCGGATCACGATGTTCTCGCGCGCTTGAGCTTCGAATCCGTGTGCTCCATCAAACCTTCGACAACTTGGAGCCTTGGAGCTTTCGGTTTTCATTGAGTGTGTAAGTTTAGTACATTCTTCCATTACGCATATGGAAGATAAACCGAGAGCTTTGTTGTTGTTAGCATGAACATCGGTCACGCCCGAGATTATATTAGTAGCTTTCGATTTAGTCTTGATGATCTCGTATTGATTGGGATGCAGTTCTCACTATCTTGTTGTTTCCTTGTGCCGTTTAATCGAATGCACGTAAAGTGTTTGGTGAAATGCCTAAGCATATTAGTTCGGCTATGTTATTTGTACCCTCAATGGAGGAGCAAGCCATTTTTTTCCCGTGAGCATGAGAATACTGCATCTGCAGTGGATGGGCCTGTGTGTTGGACGATACTTGCTCTTGTTGTTCTCCTTGAATGCATCTATCAATGTTTCAAGATTGAGAATGACTGATCTGATCATCCCTCAAGTTTCTGATAATTTGCCCGTCAATTGATGGTTATCTTCCATGTTCTTATGTTGGATTCATAGACGAGACTGCTGACACTTGCAGCGTATAATCAATAAATAAGTTAGCTATCGAAGTTGAGCTATTCTAGAGTCTATTAGACATCTGTTGGTTCTATTGTAACCTTCCATGGAATAAGAGTGCTCGAAAGCATGAGTTTTATTTTCTTTGTTGTCAACTACTATTAGAAACATTTGTCTCTTTTTTCCAATATGATCTTTTAGCAAGTCTATTAGGTACAAGAACGAGAGAATGTTTGGTTTTCCAAATGAGTTCAAGCATTTTGGTTGAGAAAGTTGTCCAACTCTACAGGGTTACACGTACATACTCACTCATCAATCAAATAGTTTCAGCAATCAGCTACAAACGAATAGGTTTTTGTGAAAGCATTCATTGTCAAGAGTGTTAAGCTGAAGAAGTTATGGCTCGAAGATTTCTTAAATAGAAGAGAAAGTGGATATTGACAAGCATATGACTTTGAATGTTTGTTCTTGATACTTTCTGAACATTAGACTTGTTCTTTGGTTACTTGTAGTAGCTATTCAAGTAGCTAAACATCAGACTTTGAATGTTTGTTCTTGATATTGTCTGAATATTGGACCTTTGGTAACTTGTAGTAGCTATCCAAGTCGCTTTTTGTGGCACAACGTTATTTGATTACTTGTTGTAGTAGCTATCCAAGTAGCTTTTTGTGGCACAATTTATCCTAATGTGTTATGGGAAGATAGAGACATTAGTACTAAACTATGAAATGTTTAGCTCATGTACTGCATGGGACATCTTTATCATTCAAACAGGTTGTCTTCAAAGAGTATGGAATATTTGAAGTTCCAAGTCCTTTCAAGTTGTGGGCGACACAAGAAAGATCATCTAGTGCATTTTGAACTTCGTGTTTGACAATATCAGTGCTTCTTACTGCTGTTGCAAGTTATGGCTTGGCTATGCACAACTCTCAATTCTTTAGAGTTGAGCTTCTCTTACCATAAGCTTAAGCTCGTTATTGAACTCTCTGCTTCAAGCTCTGATATCAAAGTATCCTGTGGGAGAATAGAAAAACTCATGAGCTATGTTTGTCCATGGAGAATTGATCAATTTCCTTATCTACAGGACAAATTCTGGGTATGGTCCTTCGTGGTGTCCATGCGCAATTCAGGATAACTTGCAAAGAGCCGCATGAGAAGCGCATCCATATGAAGAGAGCCAAATGTATTAAAGCGATTAATGAGATCGTTTTGACTTACTCTTGTAACCGGAAATCATGTTCATTTTCAGGAAAAAAAATACGTGTATAAATTCAAGTTTCCTTTTCATTTTGCAGGTTCAAATTCTAAATTTACTAAATTGATCGAAAAAAATTCGTTTATAAAGTAACATGAACTCAACAAATTAATTTAGAAGTCAAAGGCACACTATTGTCAATTGTTAGATCATTTTTCAAATGCGATCCAAACACCAGAAAATACTTTCAGTCACGTATCACTAAATAAAGGAAAACTAACCGTTTTCCTGAAAAATGGTTTTTTGGAAAATATTTTTCAAAAATGTTATGTTTTCCGTGAAACAAACACACTCTCAATATTACTTTCTTTCACCCACCACCACCCCCTCCGTAAGGCATTTTACACCACCTCCGACCACTATCCCTGTCATCTAGGGCCCCGTACCATTCGTGTCGCCTCTCCAATCGTGGAGCTTAATTCTCTGTGTCTTCCAAGTCTCCTTTCTCACTTTGTTCTCTCTCTCTCTCTCTCTCTCTAGCCTTAATGCTGCGCCAAGCTCCACCTCGCTCGGTGGAGGCCATTTCTAGATATGGAGAGAGAGAAAATATTGGGTACGTCTTATGTAGCCGCTTGGCAAACAAGAAGGCGGTGGGAGCGCGACACGTGTCCTCGTGGGACCCATAAAGTCGGTCGTCGCTCCTCGACTCAGCGCTTCTTCCTCTCTCCTCCAACTCTCGTCTCGGCTGGTGGCTCGACTCGGCTGGCAAAAGAAAGGACGTCCTCTCCTCCCCGACCCGCACGCTCACGCTCTCTCTCTGTCGAGCATTTATTGCGGAAACTTTTCTCTTTCCTTCGTTTGAGAAAGAAAATGGCGCGTTCGTTCCTCTTTCCCTCTCCATTTCTTTCCTTTCGAATTTTTGAATCTGAAATCCTCTCTCGCGCTCGTTGTTGCTCCGCCGTGCATCAGCGGCCGTTCTCTTGCCATCACCGACGAACCACATTACGGCGCCGCTACTCCGGTGCTCACTCGCTTCTCTCTTCGGGTTCGTTGCTGCTCCGTCATTCGTTCCGGCGTTCCGGGATCGCAGATGCAGCACGCGGAGGAGAAGCGAGCCTCTTCGAGCTCCCCTCAACGTCGGCGCGTCGCCCGCCAAGCGAGACCCGCACACACGGAAGGCTCGGAGGCGAGGTTGCTGGAGAAGCTGGTCTTGAGCTGCCTCGTCGTGTTCGACGCTCCTCCGCTCCCTCTCGCGACGTCCGCTCCGCTCTCTCCCCCTCTGCGCGAAGTCGTGACTCTCTTCAAACGCGACGCGACGGCCCTCCACCTCTGCCGGTTGACTCCGTCGCCCTCAACTCCGACTCCGACGCCGACGCCGACGCGCCTCCTCCCCCGAACCCGACTCGCGCCGACGCCCCTTCGCCGGTTGCCTCCGTCGGCGTCGGAGTCCGTCGGCGTCGGAGTCCGTCGCCCCGACGCCGACGCCTCGGCCTCCGCCTATGCGCTGACGCCGACGCCGACGCCGATGCCCCTTCGCCAAGTCCATGCATCGCAGAAAATGGTGATGCCGACCCAACATTACTTATTCAGTTATTTCCTTTTGCTGATGATGGGGAAATTCTCATCTTGGACGAAAAGTAGTCCATAGTATTCTCACAGATCTTGTAGCATCATCCGTAACCATAGCATAATGATTTAGTTTCTCGATGTCTGCATTTAATATCCAAAGCTGTAGCAAATTAATGAGGATAGTAACAAGATATCATAGAATGTAGGAGGGAGGAAATATCTGATATACTACACAAATTGCACCAAAATTAAGCACTAATGTCTGGGTAACAAGATTGGAAGCTTTCAATCAGAGCAAGAGTGAAATCACATGGAGTTTCAGATTTGAGGATGACATCTACTTCAACCGTTCCTGCGTTAAATCTATTTGACATTGCATTCGGATTTGCATTTTTGTGCCTATGTACTTCGTTGTAAATTTTTTTCCTTTTGATATTCAATGGTAGGATGGGAGAAGGCTGAAAATGAAGTCTTGGTGCTAAAGAAACAACTGGAGGCTGCAACACAAAGGAACTAGACACTAGAAGATCGAATCAGTCATCTTGATGGAGCACTTAAGGAATGTGTGAGGCAGCTCAGACAGGTGAGGATGAGCAAGAGCAGAAGATCCAAGAAGCTGTGGTCAAGAAAACTCGTGAGTGGGAATCAACAAAGGCCGAGCTTGAGACTAAGTTTTGCAATGTCCATGCTAGCTTCAAGCAGCCAAGAGTGAAGCTTCTTCAGTTATATGTTCTGATCCCGCCCCTAAGCTTGATGCTGCTGAAAAAGAGAATGTGGCCCTCAAAGCCAAAGTCCTTTCTATGTTGGAGGAGCTAGAACTTAGGATTATTGAGCGTAATTTGAGCACCCAAGCAGCAGAAACAGCCAGCAAACAGCATTTGGAGAGCATAAAGAGGTAGCTAGGCTGGAAGCCAAATGCCGTAGACTCAGAGCCATGTCTCGGAAAGCAAGTGTGACAAATGATCTTAAGTCTTACAGCAGATGAGGTTTTGCCTCCTCGGCTGCTATTTTATGTGGATGAGGCTTCTTACGTGGAGATAGATAATTGCGAGATTGTAAAGTCCTGTAGAGTTTTGATTTGAATGATTTTCTAGCAATCCGAATCAAACTGCATTAGAATTTCTGAGTGCTGTCTTCGTTGCTTGTGCATCAACTACCTCCCAGACCCTGCAGTGCAAGGGACACCCATAAATTACTTGTCGAACATGAATGGCTGTATCAGTTAAATATCTGCTTGTTATTGTCCTCTGCTTTGTCCCTGAATTTTACATCAACTTACATAATTTGCTTGATATCCTGTTGATGTCTTGAATCTTAATGACAGAGCATTTGGCTTTAAGTCATATCCTGATCATCTGGCTCGACTGAATGATTGTTACCACTTATTTGCCTGCATCACCTATAACAACAATGTCCTAGATATGATGTGAACTCATAATTAACAGGAACTTTTTCAAATCATATGTCATTGTATTGTGCCACTCTGCCTTGCATATTTGCTAGTTTGTATGCTGACTCTATCAATGATTTGAATGGGTGAATCCACTTGTCATCCTGTAGGAAAACTATGACAAGTTGAATGAAGCACTTGCAAGAGGAGACCACTCATGGACTGCCCTAACATTAAAGGTGATGATGTTATGTTCCCTGGCTAAGAAATGATTCATTGATCTGCTGCAGTTAGAATTGCAAGTATAACAGATGGTTGTTCTGTGAACTCCTTTCTGTAGTGCAACCTCGATCCATGGATCCTTCAAAGGACTTGGCTGCTTATGGATATGGAAGCGTTGCTTGGAAAGAGAGGATGGAGAGTTGGAAACAAAGGCAAGAGAAACTACAGACGATGAAGAACGAGAAAGGTGGCAAGGAATGGGACGATGATGGGGACAACCCAGATCTACCACTGTAAGTTCTGTTCTCTTGTCAAATTTGATGAGTGGCATTGCTAAACCAGTCTTCTCTTTTCTCATGAAGATTATATGCCAATTCCTGTTTGAGAAGTCAATTATGTATGGTTTAGTTCTTGCATAGTTTCCGAATATGTTGAGATTGGGAATCAGGGGTCCCTAATGCCGTGACTTTTTCATCTGCAATGTGAATCAGAATGGATGAGGCGAGACAGCCGCTGTCAAGAAAGTTGCCTATATCCTCCAGCCAAATCAATCCCTACAGAATGATCATTGTCATCCGGCTTGTAGTGCTTGGATTCTTTTTCCATTACAGAGTAATGCATCCTGTGAATGATGCATACGCATTGTGGCTCATATCTGTTATCTGTGAGATCTGGTTTGGTCTCTCGTGGATTCTGGATCAATTCCCGAAATGGCTCCCTATTGATCGGGAGACATACCTCGACAGACTGTCCCTGAGGTAATAGATTTTGCCTTCCATTTCATGCTATTTGCCTGATCTTTATGTGGATTTGTAAAATTATGAATTTGGCATTGTTCTTTAGGTATGAGAAGGAAGGCCAACCTTCTCAACTTGCTCCAGTAGATATATTTGTGAGTACTGTCGACCCGCTGAAGGAACCCCCCCTGGTGATGGCAAATACTGTCTTATCGATTCTCGCTGTGGACTACCCTGTTGATAAGGTGTCCTGTTATGTTTCTGATGATGGTGCTGCTATGCTGACATTTGAAGCACTCTCAGAAACATCGGAATTTGCAAGAAAATGGGTCCCTTTCTGTAAGAAATTCAACATTGAGCCACGGGCACCTGAGTTTTATTTTGCTCAGAAGATAGATTATCTCAAAGATAAGGTTGAGGCATCTTTTGTGAAGGAGCGAAGAGCAATGAAGGTAGTAGGAGTGCCAAATTTAATTTATGAATTGCTCTTTGCAGATGATAGTCAAAGTCTTAATTCTGTTCTTGCTGTGTTTGCAGAGAGAGTATGAGGAGTTTAAGGTTCGTATAAATGCTTTGGTGGCCAAAGCCCAGAAGGTTCCTGAAGAAGGGTGGACGATGCAGGATGGAACACCATGGCCTGGAAATAACGTCCGTGATCATCCTGGCATGATTCAGGTATGCAAAGTTGTCATTTTCAGTTTTAGAACTCTTTGTTGATGTGAGATGAGATTAACTGCTTATTTCTGCTATCTTTAATAGGTTTTTCTTGGCCAAAGTGGAGGACATGACTCTGACGGGAATGAATTACCTCGCCTTGTCTATGTTTCCAGAGAGAAGAGGCCTGGCTATAATCACCACAAGAAGGCAGGAGCCATGAATGCTTTGGTAAGTGTCATAAGAATCCACCTTAGTTGGTAAACCCCCTTTTTGCTCTCTCCATTGACCTCTCTGTGAACTTTTGTTTGTCTAACCGGTCAGGGTCTCTGCTGTGCTTACAAATGCGCCTTATCTTTTGAATCTGGATTGTGATCACTACTTCAATAATAGTAAGGCTATTAGGGAGGCAATGTGCTTCATGATGGACCCACTTATTGGAAAAAGAGTGTGCTACGTCCAGTTCCCTCAAAGATTCGACGGTATAGATAGGCACGATCGATATGCCAATCGGAACACCGTGTTTTTCGATGTAAGCATGCAATTATCAACCATTGAATTGCCTCATGTCCATTGCACATACCGTATCATTAATTCTGTGCAAGAAGATCTGACGGAGAAATTTCTCTCTTTCAGATTAACATGAAAGGTCTGGATGGTATTCAAGGTCCTATTTACGTTGGGACTGGTTGTGTATTCAGAAGGCTGGCACTCTATGGTTATGATGCTCCAAAAGCAAAGAAGCCACCGACCAGAACTTGCAATTGCTTGCCAAAGTGGTGCTGTTGTGGGTGCTGTTGCTCTGGGACGAAGAAGAAGAAGAAGAAGAATACCAAGCCTAAGACCGAACTGAAGAAGAGATTTTTTAAAAATAAAAGATTCAGGTACTCCACCACCTTTGGAAGGTATCGAAGAGGGCATTGAAGGTGAGATTCTGCTTTTGCATGAAGTCCCACTTAATTGTCTAGCGTTGGTTTACCTTTTTCTATCATTGAATGTGCCTCTCAATTTTGGCATCAATCGGTGAAATCTTTTATTCTTCCAAAAGCTTGTTTTCTATTGGGTTGCTTCCCAGTTAACATCTGTTCCAATTTGGACTTAACCAATTTTGCTTCCTATGTCATGTTTAAGGCTAGTTCTTTTACTTAGTCATCAATACATTCATGTTTTCTTATGCAGGAATTGAAACTGAAAATCCCACGCCTCAGCATAAGCTTGAAAAGAAGTTTGGGCAATCCTCAGTCTTCGTCGCATCGACAATGCTAGAGGATGGAGGAACACTGAAAGGCACGAGCCCTGCATCTTTGCTAAAAGAAGCTATCCATGTCATCAGCTGCGGCTACGAAGATAAGACTGAGTGGGGAAAAGAGGTAAGTGTAGTGTAAATGCTCTCTTCATGCGATTCCCGAAACAATTATTGTTTCTCTCAGAGTTGGCTGAACTTTCATCATATACAGGTTGGATGGATATATGGTTCAGTTACAGAAGATATATTGACGGGCTTTAAAATGCATTGCCATGGATGGCGTTCCATCTACTGCATCCCTGCAAGACCCGCTTTGAAAGGATCTGCTCCCATTAATCTTTCCGATCGTCTCCACCAGGTCCTTCGTTGGGCTCTTGGTTCCATTGAGATCTTCTTAAGCAGGCATTGTCCCCTTTGGTATGGTTATGGAGGCGGTTTGAAATGGTTAGAGCGATTATCTTACATAAATGCCACAGTATACCCCTGGACATCAATCCCTCTGTTGGCATACTGTACTTTGCCTGCTGTGTGCTGCTTGCTTACTGGGAAATTCATCACGCCAGAGGTAGGCTATTAGATTTTCTTTTTCTTTTTTTTTTTTTTCAACTATTGCTTTTATATCGTACAATTGATGATATTCCAGGCAAAAGATCTTATATTGTCTTTGTTTCTTGTCCCCGTTGCAGCTGAGCAATGTGGCTAGTCTGTGGTTTCTGTCACTTTTCATTTGCATTTTCGCGACAAGTATCCTGGAAATGCGATGGAGTGGGGTTGGAATAGAAGAATGGTGGAGGAACGAACAGTTCTGGGTCATCGGAGGAGTTTCAGCACATCTCTTTGCAGTTTTTCAGGGGCTTTTGAAGGTTCTGGCTGGTGTTGACACGAACTTCACTGTGACATCAAAGGGTGGGGATGACGAGGAGTTCTCTCAACTCTATGCGTTCAAATGGACCACCTTGCTCATTCCGCCAACCACATTGCTTATAATAAACCTGATTGGTGTTGTAGCTGGCGTATCAAACGCAATAAACAACGGTTACGAGTCCTGGGGTCCTCTCTTCGGAAAGCTATTCTTTGCCTTCTGGGTGATTGTCCACTTGTATCCTTTCCTAAAGGGTCTGCTTGGACGGCAGAACAGGACTCCTACAATCATCATTGTGTGGTCAATCTTGCTCGCTTCCATCTTCTCCCTTCTGTGGGTACGTGTCGATCCATTCTTGGCCAAGTCGGACGGACCACTTTTGGAAGAATGCGGGTTGGACTGTAATTAGCAAGAGTGTCCTGGAACATTTGGTCAGTAGGATTTGTTTATGGGTTATTTATCGTAAGGATACAGAAAGAATACATTTGGTGTGGTGCCGTCTGCAATGCAAATAAAGGGCATGTTTGGACGTCACTGTTTCCGCAACTCCGCCTCTCCATTTGACCGCAACACTCTGAAGGGCTACAAAAACCGACTTTGCTGCTCTTTTGCAACAGCTGGGAGATTGTCGGAAAGGACTGTGACACTGCTTCTTGATTCTTTATTTGGTTCATAATTTTTTTCTTTTCTAGGATGAGGAGGTGGCGTGAACCACAGTATAATGTGTATTATCATCTCATAATCTCTCTCTCTCCCTCCCTCTCTCTCCCCTGTGTAAGTGTAACTCAGCCGAAATTGTGAGCATGTATTATATACGGGGCATCGTCCCTCAGTTGATGCTGCTTAATGTGGCCATGCATGGCGTTTTGCTGTTGGAAGATCAAAGGAAAAGTTCAATTTTCTTTGGCCACAGAAACGGTTTTGATTGCTTAGATATTCAAGAGACCTGACTGTACTTATTACTACGAGTGCATTGCAAACCATGCCATTTTTAGATTCTCCTCAAGAACAATAGAGCTGCAAAAGTCGGTTGAAAGATCAAAGGGAAAATTTTCAATTTTCTTTGGCCACAGAAACGTTTTTGATTGCTTACATATGTAAGAGACAAGACTGTACATCTTATTACTACGAGTGCATTGCGAACCATGCCATTTGTTAGATTCTCCTCAAGAACAGAAGAGCTGTAAAAGTACGTTGAAAGATCAGAGGGAAGAAGTTCAATTTTCTTTTGCCACAGTAGGTGTTGTGACGGTTTTGATTGGTTGTTACATATTTAAGTGACCTGACTTAACATCTTATTGCTCCAAGTGCATTGCAAACCATTGCCATTTTTCAGATTCTCCTCAGGAACAAAAGAGTCTCTGTAACAGTTGGATGCAGGAAGTTTTAATGCAAATCATCTGTAGACAGAAAGTTTTACACGATTTGAGCGTCAATGCAGCATCAACTTGGAGATTCATCTTGGCATCTGGTGAGACGGGCCAGAATGATGATGAGACGCAGGTGACCAAAATGTTCGAACTCTTCAGCAACAGTAAGAAAAGCAGGAGAGGAGCCCAAAAAAAAAAGTCACAAAAGAGAATCTAAAGAAAATTCTGGCTATTTTCCACACCATCCCCAACCCCTTTTTTGTATTGGGCTGGATATTATTCTGTATGAGAAGAGACGTGTATTAATCTTTCACTCAACAGATTTACAAAAAAATTACTCCTCCCATTGCCTTGGAGAAGCTGAATTCTCACATCCAGTACCATAAAATGAAATCGCGAGATCTTCAAAACCCATACCAAACTTGCTACTGGCCAAAGACCAAAGAATGCCACAACTGTCATTTCTAGGCACTGAGGTTTGAAAGCGTCTAGCCAAAGGTGAGATGAAACTTCCAGGCTAATCCCCTTGAATACATGTGACCAGAGTTTCAGAAGCCTGTCCTGCCAAAAAAGGTCAGTCATCTCAAAATCCACTTTGTCATCATGATGCTGGGTTGAGATGAACAGATGCAGCTAATTCTGCTAATTGTTTCCCGCTGAGATCATAAACAAGTTCCATAGGGATTAAATGTTTTGGTTGATTGCCAAAATCTTCCTCCTTCAAATCATATACCGCTTGGAGCTTTTGGGCTTCATATTCTGCAGCTTTGGCCTCAGCCAGTAAAATGTCTGCTTCTTCATGGTCACCCAATTCCACAGCAGCAGCTCTTTCAGCATTGGCAGCACTGGCAGTTATGAGTAACCTCTGGAGTCTAGCCACTGCCAAATCCCTCTCCCTTAATAAGATCTGCTCCTCAGCCTCCTGCAATTTATCAACAGTTTCTTTAATTTCTTCTTCAAGCTTTCCAAGCTCCATAGTGGCTCTTTCAAGCTTGATTTGTGTTCCTTCCTTCTCATTGCTCAACGACTTTGCTTCAGCAGCCGTGTAGCTTCTTTGAAATTTCTTGCAGCAGCAGCAACCTTTTCTCAGTCTCTAGTTCTGGAAGTCTCTTGTCCACATAAAGTATCCTCTGCTCAAATGAAGCTATCTCCTGTTGGAGGCTGGACTTATTTGAAGACAGTTCCTATGATCAAAAGACAAGAATCTAATCAAATGATGCGTTGAAGAGCCAAATAAATTTCGAGTATTCAGTTTTTGAATTTTCGTCCTGAAGCTATAGCTAAAGAACATGCTTAACACAATACCTGACCACTAGACTGGACAAAAATTCAGATAAAGGTCTCCTGACACAACATTGGAGTTCACTGCAAGATTTGAAATCTGATCAAATTCTGCTTTTGCTTATACTCTCCTGTTGCTCCCTCTTTTTGCTTATTGTTTCCTATTTCTCCTGTTACAGTACTCCAGCTCTACAATAGTTTGATTTCATGATTACATCCACTGTCTCACTCATAAGCTATAGCTTTTCTGTGAGGGAAACAGTAGATCTCAACATACATTGTCTACATATCCCTAGTTGCCTAAACTTTTAAGATTAAGGCTTCCTAACAAATACGTCGCATCTCTTATTTTCACCAAAAAAAAAACAAATACGTCGCATAAACAAACTTTTGAAAGAAAGTAGGAGTCACTCACTGCCTGTGTCTTTAGAATATTCCTTCAGCAAGTATATCTTAACCATGAACCAACACTCATCCTAGGTTGGATAATCAAACATGAACCTCAAGCATTACTGATTCAGAAGACTGGAAGTAAATTCTCCAAAATGTTGCAACATGTAGACTCCATAGGCCAGAATTATAGTAGATTAAGCATGTGAAGCTTAACCACCTTTTTGGTATATGTCGTTTGCATGTAAAGAGTAAGATAGCTAAAAAGTAAAATAACCTGTAAAGAAGCTCTTGCAGAGGAAGCTTCTTGTTGGAGCCTCATGACATCTTCAGAAAATTTCTCCTCAGTCTTCATCAGCCCCAGTTTACTTTCTCTGTACTCCAAAATGCAGAGCATTAAACCTTTTCTCAATCCTGCTGCTTCATTGTATGCTTTTGCTTCATCTGCAGCAATCTTCCCAAGTTCCTAATCTTTGCTCCTTTATTATCTTCCTGAGAGAGTACGTCATCAATATCTTTCTTTTTTATAGATAAAGCTTCACTTTCGGCATCAACCTGAGAAAGCTTTGATTTCATTCTATCATATTTAGCACCAATATCTGATTGCATGTCCTGAAATCCAGAGACCACACCAGCAATGCGCTTCTCTACTGCTTCAATGGAAGCATCATTCTCAGCAATTTGCTTCTCCTTCTCTCTCACTAAATTAAGCAGCTTCTCCAATTCATCCAACAACACATCCTTCTTCTTAAGAAGTTTTCTTTCTCTCTACTGTCATCATCAATTGAATGCTCGATGGAAACATTCACTCCTTTACGAGCTTCACTTATCAGATATGACTCGATTTCAAGTTCCATCTTCCTCACCTCCAAATCTTCACTTGATGAAAGCCATTTGTCCATTTCCTCAGCACGCAGTAAGTTTGCCTTCTTCTCTATCAGGTCAGCACTAGCAGTTGCATCCTGCAGGATAAGAGGTAAAAATGTCAGTCATTCTGCTTCAAACTAAATTTGGCTACCACATGAAATCGATAGCTTACGAGAAAGTTTTTCGTGGTACGCATGATCCAACCTCATGTTTTGTAGGGACAGATGAAACAGTTAATGAAAAAGTTCAGAGAGAGATAGCACGGCTATCCTTAAAACAGTCACTATCCAAAAGTCTACTTGGATTGGCAAAACAGAGACTACCATGGGATCAATATGACTTGCTGAAAGCTTTTAGTTTACCTTACATCAAGTCAATTAAAACCATGGCTATCTCAAAATAAAAACTAGGGCTACAATTGTGCGCAAGGGCACACCAATGACACCACACATGCAGTGCACCCACTACCATGCCTATAATCTACCATAACCCAACAATGGTCAAGAGACATTCTTGTTTTCCATTCATTTTCCTTGAAGCACTTTGACAAAACTAGTCTTTCCATGTTCACCTTGAGAACCCGACTGCCAATTGAAAGATGAAAATTGACAAACGACTTCCTTCACTCAACAGGGCAGCTAAGCACAAGCATGAATATAAAGAACATCCAGTCAGGAAGGCTTGTACCATTACACACGCAAGTTTATAAAGACAGAGAGAAAACCAGAAACGTGTATCAATCTGCTCCAGCCAATGATTGTGTTGCCCTGTGGTGCGAAGTTCTTACTATAGAGCTCACTCTATCTTAATTCATTCTAGGATCAAGCATTAGTGTAGCCAAAAAAAAGAAAAGATGTTGTCTGTCAGAATGTGAAGGCAAGTAAGAAACGAAAGAGAGAAAGGAGAAGAGCGCGGTTTGGGAAGAAGATTTTCTTGTATATTCTCTGTGTCAATCAATGTACAATGCTTTGCTGTTTATATTACAAAGTGTATACACAAAGAAAAAAGGCAATGTAATATTCTACAAATCAATCTAATATAAGATTGATTCTCTGTAATCAATCAATTCCCAATATACTTTCAGAATCTTTTTGCATATCTTCCAACACTCCCCCTCAAGCTGGTGGCTTGTAGATGTCTAAGACACTTAGCTTGCTCAGTAGATATGCATGTTGTCTTTGACATAGGGCCTTGGTGAATACATCTGCGGGTTGTTCAAAGAGTTCCAATCCCTCTTGTCTCGATTATTCCTTCTTGAATCTTCTCCCGAGTGAAATGGCAATCCACTTCTATGTGCTTGGTCCTCTCGTGCATTACAGGATTTGCTGCAAGTTTCAAGGCTGATTCATTGTCACAAAATAACTTCGTCGGACCCTTTAGGCGTATTCCGAGATCACCAAGTAATCCTCGTATCCACACAATTTCACATGTGGTCTTTGCCATGGCCCTGTATTCTGCTTCAGCTGAAGATAGAGAAACTGTTGCTTGCTTCTTGGTTTTCCATGAAAGAAGAGAGTCTCCCAATTTAATGCAAAACCCAGTTATGGACCTTCGACTCATAGGACATGTTGCATAGTCTGCATCACAGTATGCTGTCATTTCCATGTTGCATCTTCTAGATAGAAGTATCCCGAGTCTTGGACATCCCTTCAAATACTTCACGACTTTTAGAGCGGCATTCATATGAGATTCCTTTGGTTTGTGCATAAATTGACTAAGATTCTGCACTGCATATGATATATCAGGCCTGGTCATGGTTAGATAAATCAGTTTTCCAACGAGCTTCTGATAACTCGTCGGATCCTGTAATATAGGATCATCCTGAGAAGTTCCTCCAGTGTGGTCTGCTGTAGTCAATCTGATATTCTGCTCGATTGGAATGACAGCTGGCCTGCATCCTGATAAACCGGCCTCTGAAATAATTTCCAACACAAACTTCCTCTGACTGAGAGAAATCCCTTGATGAGATCGGGCGATCTCAATCCCAAGGAAATATTTTGGTGCTCCCAGATCTTTTATATGGAATGTAGTATGTAAATATCTCTTTAGGCTTTTTATTGCAACTTCATCATTCCCCATGATAAGAATGTCATCTACATAGATCATCAAGTAAATAGATGACGTACCTTTGGTCCATGTAAATAAGGCATGATCATACTTTGACTGTTTGAAGTTTGCACTGATGAGAGCATTGGCAAATTTAGCATACCATTGTCTGGAAGCTTGTTTTAGCCCATAAAGGGATTTGCGGAGACGACATACTTTATTCTCCCCCTGTCTCCGTAAGCCCTGAGGAATTTCCATGTAAATTTCTTCATCCAGATCACCATGAAGAAAAGCGTTATGAACGTCCATTTGGTGCAACGTCCAATCATGGATGGCTGCAAACGATAAGAAAGAGCGGACGGTGACATCTTTAGCAACAAAAAAAGAAAAAGTTTCATGATAGTCGAAACCTTCTCGTTGCGTATATCCCTTGGCTACTAGTCGAGCTTTGTAGCGTTCAATGGATCCATCAGCTCTATACTTTATTTTATAAACCCATTTGCATCCTATGGATTTCCGATTTGAGGGCAAAGGAACTATTTCCCATGTGTGATTATCAGATAGAGCCTGTAATTCTGCTTCCATGGCCTTTTGCCACCGTGGATCTATGGATGCCTCATGGTAACTAGATGGTTCTTTCTCATCTGATATACGACTAATGCAACATCTATGCTCTGACGAGAGTTTGTCAAAGGAGACATATGAAGATATTGGATAGTGAATACCTGGTCCATTCAGTGAGGCGCAGACATAGTCTTTGGTCCATGCTGGCGGTTTCGTAGCTCGCCCCGAACGTCGTGGATGATCCGTTGGTGGTGGAGGTGAGGATACTTCCGCAGCATTATTGGTGATTTGTTCGCCAGAATCATATTCACCGGTGATTGGAAGGGCAGAGTCTCTTTCCAATGTGGCCTGCTGAGTTGACTGATCAACTGAAGAAAGTGGAATGACTTGTCCTGGTGATGCTGCTAGAAAATATTCAGGAGATATATTTTCCTCAATTGGGGAAAGATGAGGACTATTGGAGATATCCAAATCATCTGTAGATGCCCGAAATGGAAAGATTGTTTCGTGAAATATGATATTCCTGCTCACGAAAAATTCTCCTGTGGATGGATCTAGGACATAATAACCTTTTTGTAAGGTAGGATAACCCATGAAAATGCACCTCCTGGCACGTGGACTCATTTTGTCTCGAGGTCCCATAATTGCAGTATAACAAAGACAACCAAAAACTCGAAGATGATCTATTGATGGTTTCTTTCCATAAAGAAGTTCAAAGGGTGATTTACCATCTAATATCCGAGTCGGCATACGATTAATGAGATAGGCTGCAGTGAGGACACAATCGCCCCAATAGATTGCCGGAAGAGATCCCTGAAACTTCAAAGCTCGTGCAACTTCCAACAAGTGACGATGCTTACGTTCCACCACTCCATTCTGTTGTGGAGTATAGATGCAAGAGCTTTCATGTAGAATGCCATGAAGCAAGAAAAGTGATCTGCATTCATGACTAAAAAATTCCTTCCCATTGTCAGTGCGTATTCGCTGAATTGACTTTCCAAACTGATTTTTAGTCAGGGCGATGAACGTTTTCAAATGAGATGGAACTTGAGCTTTTGATTGCATCAAGAATATCCATGTAGCCCGAGAGTGATCATCCACAATTGTAAGAAAATATCGTGAACCATCACGATGTGTTGTGTGATATGGTCCCCAGACATCGACATGAATCAAAGAAAGTATAGTAGTGGAACGTTTGGTATGTAAAGGGAAAGACGTGCGAGGTTGTTTTGCAAGAGGACAGATAGGACATTTAGAGTATGGAAAAGAAATACTATGCCCCATTCTTGAATGTAAAAGAAAGTCTTTATCATTGGCAATGGCATTACACAATGATAACTTATTGAAAGGAATTGAATTCAAATCTAGATTACTTGGAACACTGGTCCAGAAATATAAACCTTCAGAAAGACTACCCAAGCCCATCAATTTCCCAGTCGAAAGGGCCTGAAAAAAAACATGTGTCAGCATTGAAAAGTACTTGACAGGAATTTTCTTTGCAGACTTTGGATACGGAAATCAGATTGAACTGAAATTGTGGGACATATAGGACATTTTCAGAATAATTTGGGAGCTAAGTTGGACGGTTCCCTGTCATTGTGACATGAGTAATATTCCCATTTGGGAGTTGTACAGAAATCGGTGTGTCCAATTTCCTATGCATTTGTGAGAAAAATTTAATATCACAAATGATATGGTCACTTGCTCCTGAGTCAACTATCAATGCCTTCTTTGAAATTGAATTAATCAGGCAATGGGATATACCTAAGAAATGACCTCCTTTATTTCCAATGTCAGCTTTCTGTAATGCCTGCATCAACTGCTGATATTGCCCATAGGAAATTGGTCGGTCACTAATGGATCCATGGAGGTCCGATCACTTGGTAGGCTGCGTGAATACCCTTTCTTTTTTTCTTTTTCTCCACGGCTTTCCATGCAATTTCCAACAATTTTCTATGGTATGATGGGGACGTTTGCAATATTCACAGTATAATTTACCTTTTCCCTTGGAATTTTGTCCGAAATTTCGAACTGATGCGGAATAAAATTGGCCGTCGGATGATTTAATCGTGGAATTATCTCCACCGTCCGATGCACCGTATAGATCGACCGCTTGCGGACCGTCAGATCGACGCGCTAAGTCTGGACCGTCAGATCTCCGTGGGTAATCAAGGCCGTCGGATCTCCGCGGGAATTCAAGGCCGTCGGATCTCCGCGGGAAATCCAGGCCGTCGGATCTCCGGATCAAATCTCCACCGTAGACACCTTCCCTTTTAAGGGTTTTGTCCGCGGTTGCAAACCCTAGCCCCTCGCGAACTTCTCTCTCCCGGGCTAGGGTTCTCGCACCTGTTTCTCTTCCGCGGCGATCTCCGCGAAGAGCGAGCGCGATGGCTTCGCCTCCTCGTGCTTGCTCCGGTGCTGTGAGCCGTTGGCTTTCTTCCTGGACAGCCAGTTGAAAGATCCGGCCGAGGGGTGGCACAGGATCCATCGCCAGGATCTGCGAACGAAATGTTAGGTATGTTTCGTTCAATATCAAGAGAAACCGAGTGGATTTCTCCCTCTCTTTGATGGATTTATACTGCCTGAGGGTTTCGGGAGGTCCCTCGAGTTTTTCTTCCGTGGCCTAGAGCTCGTTCCAGAGCGATGACAGTTTGTTGTAAATCGCTGTGACGGACATGTTTCCTTGCTTGAGATCTGTTAATTCCTGCATGAGACAAAAAATTTTTGCTCGGTCGAGCTTCCCATACATTTCCTTTATGTTGTCCCACATGGTTTTTGAATCTTCCGTCGGTGGGAGTCTGGCTGCGACGTCGGGCGAGACGCAGTTGCCGATCCAAGTGCGGATCAGGTGATTGCACTTTCGCCAATGCCTCGCCAGCCTTTCATCCGTCGGAACAGGTACGGTTCCGTCAAGAAAACCGTCTTTATCTTTTGTGACGAGGGCCCGCCGGAAGTCTTGCGACCACTTGTTGTATTTTTCCGGCCCGGTCAGTTGCAGGCTAATCAATCGCAACTCTGGACCGTCGGCGGTTGATACGTGTAAGGGATCGCCTGGCTCCGGTCGACCCGTGATCGCTGCAATCGAAAAAGGTAAGAATCCGGGTGAGGGGTTTGGGTAGGGATTCGTCCCTGTACCCGACCCATTAAACCCGGTTCCATGACCTATATTAAAAAATCCCGGATGAGGATTTGTTCCGGATCCCGCTTCTCCAGACCCGTTTATTCGTTCTGCCTCGGCGGCTGAGTTTGCCCCGCTTGATGGTAGACTCCCGTCGGGTTGAACATTGCTCTGCAACTTGTTACCCCGGCAATGATGGATTCGGGCCTTGCCCGACGTACCATGGATAAGGTACCCATTGGTAAGGATGGCCCGAATGGGCTGCCCCATATTCGCCCGAGCCGGTATATCTCGCCATTGAGTCTGGATTTGTTCTTTGGGTTGTGGAAACTGCAGGTATCGCATGGATGCTGTGGCCTTGTGTTTCTCCTATCGGTGTGACGTCGCCTGTGGAGGGAACACCGGTTGTCCCAGGGAGCAGATCCTCTGGATTCATGGTAAAAATTCCGTTTCTTCTTCCTTCGTACAGATTCTTTCGTGATCAAGACGTTGGTCTGTCTTGTAGCTTCGAAAGCAATCAATTGCGGAAGATGGAGCTTAAAACCGAAAGCTCTGATACCATGTCAGAATGTGAAGGCAAGTAAGAAACGAAAGAGAGAAAGGAGAAGAGCGCGGTTTGGGAAGAAGATTTTCTTGTATATTCTCTGTGTCAATCAATGTACAATGCTTTGTGTTTATATTACAAAGTGTATACACAAAGAAAAAAGGCAATGTAATATTCTACAAATCAATCTAATAGAAGATTGATTCTCTGTAATCAATCAATTCCCAATATACTTTCGAATCTTTTTGCATATCTTCCAACATTGTCACGACCTTAGAGAAATTCTCCAACAGAGAAACACACTCATCCTCGCAAAGCAATCTGTGCATTCAAAACCTCCCGCATCTTCGCATCAATAGCATCGCATTCAGCTTCACTAGCTCTAAGTGCATCCACCAAAGCTTGTCTCTCCTTTTCTACAAAGCAAAGAAAAGGAAATAACTGAATAAGTAATGTTGGGTCGGCATCACCATTTTCTGCGATGCATGGACTTGGCGAAGGGGCATCGGCGTCGGGCGTCGGCGTCGGGCGCATAGGCGGAGGCCGAGGCGTCGGCGTCGGGCGACGGACTCCGACGCCGACGGAGGCAACCGGCGAAGGGGCGTCGGCGTCGAGTCGGGTTCGGGGAGGAGGCGGCGTCGGCGTCGGCGTCGGAGTCGGAGTCGGAGTCGAGGGCGACGGAGTCAACCGGCAGAGGTGGAGGGCCGTCGGCGTCGCGTTTGCTGGAAGAGAGTCACGACTTCGCAGAGGGGGGAGAGAGAGCAGAGCGGACGTCGCGAGAGGGAGGCGGAGGAGCGTCGAACACGATGAGGCAGCTCGGACCAGCTTCTCCAAAGCAACCTCGCCTCCGAGCCTTCCGTGTGTGCGGGTCTCGCTTGGCGGGCGACGTCGCCGACGTTGAGGGAGCTCGAAGAGGCCTCGCTTCTCCTCCGCGTGCTGCATCTGCGATCCCGGAACTCCGGAACGAATGACGGAGCAAAGCAACGAACCCGAAGAGAGAAGCGAGTGAGCACCGGAGTAGCGGCGGCCGTAATGTGGTTCGTCGGTGATGGCAGGAGAACGGCCGCTTGATGCACGGCGGAGCAACAACGAGCGCGGAGAGGATTTCAGATTCAAAAATTCGAAAGGAAAGAAATGGAGAGGGAAAGAGGAACGAACGGCCATTTTCTTTCTCAAACGAAGGAAAGAGAAAAGTTTCCGCAATAAATGCTCGACAAGAGAGAGAGCGTGAGCGTGCAGGTCGGGAGGAGAGGACGTCCTTTCTTTTGCCAGCCGAGCCGAGCCACCAGCCGAGACGAGAGTTGGAGGAGAGAGGAAGAAGCGCCGAGTCGAGGAGCGACGCCCGACTTTATGGGTCCCACGAGGACACGTGTCGCGCTCCCATCGCTTTCTTGTTTGCCACGCTGGCTACATAAGACGTACCCAATATTTTCTCATGGAGAGACGCCTCCAAATCTGGAACCCCGTGAAGGGGGGTTGCGCGTTTAAAGTTCTAGTCGACGAACTTGAGCTATGATGGGTGACACAACGACTAGGATGACGACAGCTAAAGTGGCGGCTAAATTTAGGTTTGGGGGTTGGGGTTATGATTTCTTGATGGGAGAAGTATCTAAGTTCACTAAGACAGTATGTGGAAACTGGTATTATCTAATAAGTCTGCAATTAAGGGTGTTTCGTATAAAGTTTTAACAAGTTCATGTCATAAGCAGATTAACTCGTACATTTATACACGAATGAAAAAACATATCATGTGTAGATTGATCCTTTTAACACGTTTATGACATGTTTAGTGATATCGAGGAATGTGTTACTCATGTCAAGACAACCCAATACTTTAAACACATTTTGTACATATAGTTCATATCTTGGCAAAGTCATGTGTATAGAGTTTAATAAATGAGTCACGACTAGAAATGAGTTTGTATTCAAGTTAGATATAATAAATAAAGGTAAGTGGTTTCAGATTCCTTACAAATTTCACTTATAATTTGAAACTTATTATCGAAAATAGATCTCTCATTTTTTTGACACGTGGAATATAACCGTCGAAATTTGAAACCTGAAACCTATTATGTTATAGGTTTTAATATTGGTTCCAAATTTCAGTAAGTTTTTTTTTTTTTTCATTTTTAATTAAACAAAATGAGAATGAACATGACAATAATGAACAAGCTTAGACATGTTTAGCTTCTTAGAAATGATGGAAGAGCAACGAAAGAACTCCTTAAGAGAAACATACAAAAACGATATTGATTATCAACTTCAAATTTGTCTAGCATTTGGATGATCATTCATCTATGAGTTCTCCATGGTTATTTCATTTATTTTGCATTCTTTTAAGAGAAACCATAAGTAGGTTGTAGCCACAATCGTGAAAAAAGCAAATGAAAGATAACAAAGATGAGTCTAGGTCCTTATATACTATCCAAATGTCTTATTTTAAAAATAATTGCTCAAAGAACAATGATAAAACAATGGGAAAACAAAACAAATTTTACATCTTAAACTAAGGGGTATCTCTCACAAAAGTACATAACAAATCATGGGATTGAACTTGAATTCATCTCTTGTTTGTCTTTGCAAAAAGCTCACTAAATTGACCCACAAACGTGCATGACTCAATTAAACAAATGGATAGAGTCCATTAGTGTTATATTTCGTGAATTTGACGATGGAAATCCCATAAGAACCAAAACCGATTGGTAAAAAGGAAAAAAGAAAAGCAAAATGCATAAACAATTTTAGATTTAGGAATTTTATTCCAATTCCCGGACCTCGGAAAAAAGAGAAATTGAGAACTAGAACCTTTCTTCTTAAAATCGGAACCGTGCTCACCCCTATAACAAGATTTCAACCCCTAATAACAAGATTTTGACCAACAAGAATTGCCGACCTTAAATGTTGCTAACGTGAGATTGCTTTAGTTGATTGATCGGTCAGCCATACCCACCCACCATCAAATTTCATTTTCTATAGTGCAATTTTGGATCAATTGCATGTCAATTTCCTCTTTTATATTGTTCGAATTCTTTTCACTATCAATATTTTTCGTCCATTCCTGGGTTTTTTTCCCTTTCATTTGTTTCATTTAATATAATATTTTTCTCATCCTTCAATTTCAATAGTTTTTTATTTGTCATATCAAATTGTGAAATATGCATATATGAAAGATATTGTATGCGACACTTCAGATAATAGATACTAAGAAATGATCAATCTCGAAAAGCTTAATAGTCAAGTATTCGTTAAACACAAAATAGTCTAATTTAAAAAAAAAACAGTTTGTAAACATGGCAACGAAACATTTAAATGATCTGAATCCCAAAGAATTTGCGCTTAACAATCATTATTTCCCACAATTTTGACTTTTTTACGGTCAAAACAGTTTCATATTTAAGATATATTTATTTTGCAGAAAGATAAATATTTTAAAATGTCCCAAAAATTATATTTTGATGTGAAAAAAAATGAATAGATGTAAAGTATTTTAATTGTCAGCGATAATGATCAGATATAAATTATTATAGATGATATTCCGGCCAAAAAAATTTGCCTATAATAATAAAAACATTTATTAACTAAAATAATTATTTTTAAAATAATTCATTTTTCAATAAAGAGAATTAAACAACAATGCGTTGAAATAATGTACATACCAGTCCGGATATGAAATAGATCTCCAAATAAAAAAAAATTAAAATAAATTAGTCTTTTTTTCTCTTTTTGGTCGGAAAAAAAAAGCGAAATAAAACCTTTACGAAACCACGGTCGCGCAACTGGTGTTACTGTAACGCCGCTATAAGCGGAAAAAAAATTCACACACAATACCCAAAAGAAAAAGTAGATAAAAAACTTGCATGACCAAGGCCGCCGCCGCCTCCGGCACCGTTCCGCCTGCTAGCGGCGGCCGCGTCCACCGCCCCCACGAAAGCGCGTTTAAAAATAAGCATCCGCACAATCAAATCTCCGCTATTTAAATTGCGATTTCTTTCCCAGATCAAAAACGGAAAAGAAATCGAAAAAGAAATAACGAAAGGGGACAGAGACGAAGATGGAGAATGATCAGATAGAGCTAATACAAAGGTCAGACGCCATCATTCCGGCGAGTCAAACCAATAGGGAAACATCAAGATCATCACCTCATTCTCCACCGAATCCGAGCGACGCAGAGTCAAAATCAATAAGGGAACGAATCGAACGAAAACGTGAAGAAGAAAAGAAATTGAAGAACAGATGACTTGGGAAAAGCCATGGACGTTTCGCGACCAGCTCGTCGAAGGGTGCGAAGGGCCACCCTCGCGACTTCGACCGGCTGCTGAATCTGGAAAAGCGATGCGCACGGGCGAGTGAAGAAACCCTAATTGGTCGCTCCTATTTATAGAGGGAAAAGGCTCATGGTTTATGGCCGAACGTGACGGCGCTTCGACGAGGGTCGTCTGTGTTGCTGTCCTCGCGGAAAACCCTAAATTTTGCTAGGAAAATAACACAAGCAATAGACGATACTCCAATGTACAAGATTGCTTATGTATTTTTAATTTATACATTATGATTTATGAATTATTATTAAATATTCAATCTAATTTCTAAACATTGAAAACATATTGAATATCTTTTTCCTATTAATTAAAGATAATAGAATCTACTGATATGACTTACAATTTATAAAATTTGAATGATACGAAAAAAAAAAAAAAAAAAGTTACACATGAATTATTCAAATACAAAATTTTGATCCATGATGTGAACCCTATAATTTTTATCCTTTTCTAAGATAAATGGATAAAATAGTACTCATATTTTTAAAATCTAAGTTAGAGTATAATAATTTATGTTATCATATAACATTTGATTTACCGTTTGAGTAAGCGGAATGAATATATCAAATAGTTCGTGGACCATATATAAGCAAATGAAAACTTCAAGAATGACGTTATATATTAGATTAAAGTTTATGAATAATTTGTATAAATTTTTCTTAGGTTCCATTTATTTTGTTGAAAATGAATGTTTTGAATATATTTTTGAACAAATTATTGTTTGTATTATTTAAAATAATTAGTTGATAAAAAATATTTAATTATCAAGAACAATTCAAGTCAAATATTTTGTGGATAATAAAAATATTTTTCATGCATATATTTTTATAAATGATACAAGTGACCATGTTTAGGATTTTTTTTTCAAAATAATTATTTTTTGCATAATAAATGCATCTTTCGAGTATGTTTGTTTCATAAAAAGCCACGTTTTGGAAAACATTATCCTTAAAATAATATTTTGTATTACTTGTAAAAATGTATAAACAAAAAATATTTTAATCATCCATAAAAAATAATATTTTGTTTCATAGAAAATCAACATTTTGGAAAATATTTTTCTAAAAATAATCTTTTGTATTTTTTAAGAAGTATGGACAAAATATATTTTCATTGTCCATAAAAAAAATTTAGACATAAATTGTTGTTGATATAAAAGAATTTTCGTTGATTAATTATTTCAAGCTATATATAACTAATTATTATTTTTAAATATTTTTTAATTTATTCATTTTTTGCGAATCAAGTATATCTTTATTTTGCTCCAATTTACGGTACGAAAAGCATAGCTTGTTTGTGTCCACAGAAAAATAAAAATAAAATAGAGCTCGGCTTGTTGCTGATCGCAACGGCGTCGCTTCAAGCAGTGAAATTTGTGATAGGGTCTCCGTTTCGACGGTGTCGTTTCGAACTGGTACGACGAGCCCAACCATCGACAGCGAAAACACTCGATTCCGCGCGGAAAGGCGAAAATGCCCTCATCGTTCTCGTTGAATTCCCGAGATTATCCTAATCCCGCCGACATCGAGCCGGAGCGGCGAAACCGCCATAGCCATTGAAGAAGGGCTTCTCTCTTTCTCTCTCTTTCTCGACCGCAAATGGTTCGTCAATCCATGGGGCGTTTTCTTCAGAACATGCGTGAGCTCCCTCTCTCTCTCTCTAGACGGAAATTCCTGCTCCTGTTATTGTATTCATCTGTGATCGGTTCCTGCTCTTATGATTCTGGCTAATCGCCGCACAGGTCTCGCCAATGATGTGTTGAAGAGACAGGAGCCCCATAGAAGGTTAGCGTCTGCTGTGCTTTGTAGACATCAATCGCAAGTGTCGAATACCGAGGAGCTCGACGCCGAGGAGACGAAGAAAAATGGGGGTGGAGTTTCTCCGGGGCATGAAGTGCGGAGGGAGACTTTTTGTGGTTCTGGGACGAACAGGCATAGCTCTGACGACGAGGATTTGAGTGATGGCAAGTGGAAGATCGAGCTAGCTTGGCTCACGAAGGCTTTGGAACCGGCGCTGCAGATGTGCAGGTGGGCTTTACCTACAGGTATTTTAATTGCAATCCGTGATCCTCCACAGATGGAATGTGTCAACCTTGTGATAATGACTAATGAGGAAGTTTTGACATTTTCACAGTCTTCTCTTATTGCAATTACAATTGCTGGTTCATTTGTTAGAGTTTAATGCCATGTTTGAGACTTCATAGCAAGCTTTGGATGACGTGTAATTCATCTATTCCCGTCACAGGAAAGGAGAAACTCCTTTATTACATTTCATTCTTGTGTAAATAAAGGGGGTGATGGAATAGAGTATTAAGATGCATGTTCTGTGACACCTTTTCATTTAAGAGCAGAAGGTTTCTGGGTAGGGCTATATCTATGCAATTCAGCATCTACCATCTTAAGTCATTGACTTTGTAACTAAATTTCGAGGGAATGGAGGTCAAAGCGGAAGTGGGTCGCCACCAACTGCCAGGTCTGTTTCGGAGATCATTGCAAGCATCCAAAGGAGTAAAATGGGAGTCCAAGACTGGAGCCTAAGTGATCTTACTGTGGGCTTGTATTTTATTTATCTTCGTCAAGCATCTGCAAATCCTTTAGAGGATATAAATGGCGTTTTGATATCTTCTGATGCAATAGTAAGTATCAACCTGACTTGTCTGCTTATTGATTAAATACATGCTTCTTTCGTCTACTGACTGAAAGTGCAAATGAAGAGTTATGAGTTTTGTGTCCGCTAAACTTTGTCTTTCATTTTGTGGATCCACTTTTTCAGGTCCAAGATCTCATGTATCACACTGAATTGGCAAAAGGTTGTTATAAGGATAGTGCCGCTGGTCTTGCCAGAAACAGCATGCTTCGAGAAAGCAACGTGCTAAAATATGTGAAAAACTCTAGCATCTTGAGGCCTGGTTATTACATAGGGATTGATTATCGTAAGAAACTTGTAATATTTGGAATTCGCGGAACACACTCTGTGTATGATCTGATCACCGATGTTGCCTCTTCAAGCCATGAAGAAGTCACATTTGAGGGCTACTCAACCCATTTTGGTACTGCCGAAGCCACACGCTGGTTTCTTGCTCATGAGATTGGAACCATCAAGCAGTGCTTAGATAAGCATCAGGTAATATTAAGTTTTTTTTTGTAACCAAAAAAATATATATCTTTTAGAGTAATTTTCCATGTCAGAGGTTTTATGACAAGTTTGCTAAAAAATGTTTATTGTCAGGGTTTTAGGTTAAGACTAGTTGGTCATTCTCTTGGTGGTGCTATAGCTTCTTTACTTGCAATAATGCTGCGCAAGAAATCAGAAAAGGAGTTGGGTTTCAGCCCAGAACTTGTTTCTGCTGTTGCATATGCAACACCGCCTTGTGTTTCCAGAGAGCTAGCTGAAAGCTCCTCTGATTTTGTAACAACTGTCGTTATGCAGGTAGAAATACGTTCTTTTTTTGTGTTATCTTCTTATCTGGATAGCACAACAGTTGGTTGATGCAAGTGTTGATTTGCTGCAGTATTTTGGCGATTGTCTCTGCAGCTTATCTTACTGTTGTTACTTGTGATTGTATACAGGATGATATAGTACCAAGATTAAGTGCCGCTTCATTGACAAGACTGAGAAATGAGATTCTTCAGACTGACTGGTGAGTGGAGTTGCCTTCAAAAGCTAATATGACCTTTTCTTTATCATATTTATGCAAGAAACAAATAACTTCCACTTTTCAGGAAAAAATTTCTGTATGTTGAATGTCCATTGACTTCAATAGAACGGTTCCAAGAAATCCTTAGCAATAAGGTTCCACTCTCCAAAGAAATAAACTAACCACATGAAGAAGCGTGCCCGGGTAGAATTCAAGAGCTCTTGCTCTGCCTATCCTCCTACTTATTTATTGAGGGTCATAGAAAGATACGAACTGCCTACTGCAGTATTTACAGACAAAAGTATTCGGTTATTGGGGAAAAATCAATATACTTTTAATGTCGAATCAGGATCAACTAGGACAATAAAGCATTGGGTCGAACTCTTCTTTGGTGTCAAGGTAAAAGCTATGAATAGTCATCGACTCTTGGGAAAGTGTAGAAGAATGGGACCTATTCTGGGACATACA
The DNA here is from genome assembly GCF_016545825.1 of Eucalyptus grandis. Lineage (NCBI taxonomy): Eukaryota > Viridiplantae > Streptophyta > Magnoliopsida > Myrtales > Myrtaceae > Eucalyptus > Eucalyptus grandis. The sequence goes on from NC_052613.1 coordinate 23,770,736, forward strand.
ATGCATTACAGATGTATGATCATTACGTTTCAACCGGGTTATTCTATTCCACCTCTTAGAAAGAAAAGAATTTAAATCAAAATACTTAATATTAATAGCATGGTGATACATTTATACAAAACTTCTACCCAGAGCACATGCAATGGAGCCGTAGACAGTCAAGTGAAATCCAATACATGAAATAATTTGATCTATGGACAGCATCGTTGTAGTAAAGGTCGTAATGCCAGAGGAATCATATCAATCAAAAGAAAAAGGTTTGTTCCATCTGATTAACTGGCACCTAAGAAGTCATGTTTGTGACAAACATATTTGCGAGCGGTTCATTTGATGCTTATTTGGAGATTTGAGAATGAGGATTCTCTTGTTCTTCTTTTCTTATTGTTATGCTATAATGACCAGGGATGTGACAGGATTTGGTAAGTTGGTACTGAATCATCTTGATTTGCAATGATGCAATATAGTATTGTCTGGCAAATGGAGTCATCTTGATATTCTTTTAAGACTGTATCTAATGTCCTCTTTCCATTTGTCATCTCAAAATAATATTGTGGTTTTATCCCTTCTGCTTATGATATAATAGCAGTTCTGGTAATCACTCGGAAATTAATTAGTTTGAGTCCTTTTGTCCAAAGACCAGAGTGTATATCTATAAGGGCATGTGATGGTGCAAATTGTTCAATAATCAGCAGAATTACCAAAGTGCCCAAGTAATTTATTAGCACTGACTATTAGCAGTGACCTGTGTGAGATTTCAACGTAGGTGTGATTATATGCCTAAACTTTTTCCCTTTGGTCAATTAAATCTTGACATTTTATTTTGGTCAAATCCAAAATGGTGTCAACTATGGTCAATCAAGGCTTAAGCTTGCAACTGATGGAATGTGGTGTTGGACAATCACACGTGGCTCATCTTATAACAAGCCACACCTTTTTTAGGCATAAAAGTTGATCAGTGGACTTAATTGACTGAAACTGAAAATGTTTTTGACTCATTTGATCAGAATGTAGTGGTAAAGATTCAATTGACCAATGGGCAAAACGTTTGGCACTGTCCTTGTACATGTCCCTGAATTTTCTCTCTGCTTCTTGTGAGGTCACAGATGGGTTTCTGGCTTCGTTGAGAACTACATAAGTTGCCATCTAGTGCTTCTTTTGTGTCAGTATAGACATATAGTAGCTGTTGTCATGGGATGGAATATCGCTTTAAAAGCCTTTATTAAGATGATGACGTTGTCCTCTCGCTTTGTTGCAATATAGTATTGATTTCAACACCAAAAGGCAGCTCTGTCATTCTGTGTGTGTTTTGTTAATCTCTTTTGAAGTCATTGACGTGCATGTTTTTCCGAAAAATAACTGCTTAGTTATCTTTAGTGATTTTGTTGGTCAAATTGTTTCCAGTTGTTGTGGGTTAATGGAATAATTCTGCAGTCTTAAGTGTGTACAAAGGACACATAACTACAGAAGATACATCCTATTTCCATTTGTGGGAGAATACATGATGCAATCAAGTCCTAAATCTTTTTCAAAAAGTGCATTCAAGTCTTTTCAATGAATGCTACCTGAAATTGCCCACGTGCCACTTAAAAATTGCATGCGTGACGTCTTTAAATTACACTTTTGAATATAAGTTTAATGACTTAATTGCATCTTTGGATAAAGGGTTTAGGATGTTATTGAATCAATTAAAAGTTGTAGGACTCAATTGCACTTTTGAATCAATTGAAATTTTAAGTACTCGATTGCGTTCTGTATATGGTTTAAGACTTGTGATTCAATTTTGCCTTCGATATCTATTATTCTCTTTTCCTCTTTATAGGAACCACCACTAGCTAAATTAATTTGTATGACCCTTCTTTTTTCTTATTTTGCAGAAGATGTTTGCTACTGAATCTAGAACAAATGGAAATATTATAGCCATTCCTCATGAGGAAAATGAATTTCCATGTCAAGTTTTTCACTGTTCAGTTATCCCATCCCATAGAATCCTTATTTAATGAACCCTTTTCTTTTGGTTGCAAACAAAACCTACAGAACATCGCTGAAGTTTTTATGTGATATTCTGATGTTGTTGAACTTTGAACTTGATTTCTTCTGCAGGACTAGTATAATTGAAAAGGAAGACTGGAAAAGTATCATGGAACTGGTTTCAAATGCAAAACAGGTTGTCTCTTCAGTCCAAGATGTGGCAAGGAAACTTGCTTATTATGCTAAGTTCAGGACCAACAAAGAATATTTGGGTGAGACCTTTTTCAATATTGTGTTGCCGTATTATTTAGCGAAAGCTGTGTGATTAACTGGGCTAATGTTGCTTCTTCCTTCAAGTGTGTGTATTGTTGCCTAAGCAAAAAGTGCCTTGTACTTATCCCTTGCTCAATAGATGGCTTACACTAGTGGGAGTCTGTTGTTGAGTCAGAACCTGCAATTGAAGATCAACTTTATTTTTTAGTACTCCCTTCTGAGGACATATGTTGTGGCCTTCTGTTGCTGGTCCATCAAAGGATTTGTATCTAGGTTGTGGGCCAAGGGTATTCCCAAGTGTCCTTTCTGTCAACAGAGTATTGACTAAAATTTTCTTCTGGGAATGTGGTTCCTTTTTTTAAGCTCTGATCCTGATCTCTAAATCTTTGTCTAGATTTTCAAGGGGAAAAATGCTATTATTCTTATCATTTTTAATGGCACATAACAATTAAAGTCCTTGCTTCTCTTACCAACGTTACCTTAGTCCCTTCATGCAGCAATAGGTGTGGATAATATTTACTTGATAGTCAATAGGTTCTGTCGCTTCTGGTGATTGCTGAATGATTTGACAGAACCATTGTCACGGCTATTAATTCCCTATCCTTTTATGTGTAATCATCCACAAGAGGACATGAGCTTGGTCTTCTGTGACTTGCATCCCCTGCTATAAATCTCACCTAGATGTCTGTTGGCGTCATCTGGCAAACTTCATGCAACCCCCCAAACAAGATGGATGCGTATGAATCAAATGCGACCTCGTGTTAAACTATCACTGGGCCAATTAGTTGTTCCTCTGAGGTCTTGTAATGTTAATGCATGTTTACAAATGGAACATTAATCATTGAATTATTTTGACCTTCTAAGTGTCCTTCCAGCATCAATAGCTTTCTCTTTTCTCTTGGATTTAACCATATTTCAAATTTGAAAACAGATTCATCCATCCAACAGGAATCAGATATTGTTCCTAGAGTTCCCCCCTTGTCCAAACCCGCAGCAGACGGCGATTCTGTTTTGGAGAAGGAACAAACAATGCCTGAAGAGTTATTTGTGCCAGGTACTGTGTATTACCTGAAGAGAAATACGGACTGTAACTCAAATAGTGGTATTGAGTACTTCACTCTATGGAGACGGCATCCTGGTGATCATTTTCAGAGGATAGTGCTTTCCAGCAATTTAATTTCGGATCACAAATGTGACAGTCATTACTTTGCATTAAGAGATGTACTCAAAAGTTTGCCAGCATCAACTAATGACGACATCTTATTCCAATAAAAAGAGGCATTTGCTGTAGAGTTTACCCCCAGCATCTGGTGAACAGTATAATGCATGCTGGGGAAGTTCCATCTTTTGTGAGGCTTATTAGCATGTTTCACCCAATCCTTGAGTTTCATATCATAAACGAAAGGAGATCCCATATCAGAATTGAGTTGATCTTATATTTGTGATCATATGCACTTCTTCTCACTGACTGGGACAAAAGTGCTCGTGCCCCATAACATAGCAGTGGGTTTGTGCTAGTGCGGATGGACGTGCTCGAGCTAGGTTATAAGCATGGTGCTCGAACTAGGTTATAAGCATGGTGCTCTTGCAAGACGGTGAACTTTGAGGTGGACTGGTGAATGGTTATTTCTTCTTTGAATTACTCTTCAGAAGTATCTCACCTCTAGAAAATTGTCAATGTGTGGCATGCTTAGTGTATTTTATGGATAATGAACATATTTTCATGTTAGGTCACAGCGTGAGCATCTTGTACCTAGTCTGTCTCACTTACATCGTGTTGTCGCTGCTAACATTTGGGTTCTGGACGTGATCTTCTATAATTTTTTCCGTCTGCTTCGGACTGTCTATGTAAAACATCAGCTGACAGTATAGAGAATGTATGCACATATCCAACAAGAGAAAATTGGTGACAATAAATTTTCTTTGCTATCTGGTCTCTTTGTTGGTGAGATCTATTCTATTTTAATTTGTTGTCATAGCCATAATATTGTACTATCGACATTTTACTACTAGCCTTGGTCGCACAAAATCTCTTGTTTTCACATACATTTCCAGTGGAAGAATACATTAACGCACTTGATGTCGAGAAATATCAACCTGGATAATTTGAGTCTTGAGCATGAGTACTTCTGTGCGAATACTTTTGTCGTGTACGCCTCTAGAACCTGGCCTTATTGGTAAGCAAACGTTTAATTAGGCTATATGCCAGGTCATTTCGATTAGTTTATAACCTGTTCTTAGGTTTCGAAGTATATGGGAATATGAACTGAAAAAGATGAATCCATTTGAATCAGGGAAAGGTAGGAGTGAAAAAACATAGAAGCCCGCACGACTGAATGGCAAGAAGTGATAGCCCAGGGAATGTTAAAACTTTTCGAATAATTACTTGAGTGCCATTTTTATAAAAATACCATCACTTCAATACCATCGTCGATTTATGCAGTCAATGTGGCAAAATTTTAAGGTAAATCATTAGGCAGGGCCGGTAGATAAAGTGAAGTCAGCAACATTAGTATTAAACGATATCGTTGCCCCAAATTACTGAATTGGGGCGAATTGGAGCTAAGTTCATTCCCCTTGAAACCCTAATTTCGTTCTTCAACCAAGGGGTTGGGGCAAATTCTTTTGCAATGGAGAGGAAACGTCTTGCAATCGTGTAAAGCGAATCAAATGGCGTAGACCAAGTTGTAGATTATTATAAAAATAACCTGAATTCGATTCCTCAATTTTTTCCATGAACTTGCCTCAAACTTCTCTGTGCAACACATCATTGGGGAAATTGTCAAGGAATTTGCAGTCATCGTCGAAATTCTGGGACGAGATGTCCTCGATCATGTGGTCGATAGCGTCCGTCATTTTCACTAGCAAGAGTAGTGGAGAGAAGCAACAATTCGTCTTTTGAAATGAAATCGTTTCTTCCATTTTCTGACGATTTCACATATTAAGGGTCCGTTTGTTTCGCGAAAAATAATTATATTTTCCGGATTTTTCAGTGTTCATTAACAAAAAATGAACTAGCTGTGGAAATCATTTTCTACCAAGGAAACAAAGTCTTCTTTTAAAAGGAAAAATGTTTTCCACTTTTCAAATTAGGGAAAACATTTTCCTTATTTACTCTCTCCTCTCATGACCTATTAGCCCCCTCTTCTTTCTTGTTTTCTTTTTTAATAATTTGAATTTTAAATTCTTTTTCTTTTTTTTTCTTTTTTCTTTTCTTTTTTCTTTTTTTTTTCCACCTTCTTCTTTGGCCAATCGTCGGCATGGCTACGGTCGGCAATTGACCACAAAAGCTCGAGGCTCGCCGCCGGCATTGCTGGCCTTGGGCCTTGCCTAGTTCGTCGATCTTTGGCGAGCGGCGAGCTCAAGGCTTGCCGACCTCTAGCGAGCTAGAGCTCGTCACTCATCGACCTTTGGCGAGCTCCAACTCACCGCTCGCTAGATTGACGACGGCAAGTGCAAGCCTTTGGTGAGGCCAAAGGCCAGTGAGCTTGAGGTGAGCCTCATGCTTAGACCCCTAGCGCACCGATCTCTGGTGAGTGGCGAGCTTAAGGCACGTCGCTTGTAGATCGATGAGCCAACGGCAAGCGATCTCAGGCTAGTCGCTCGTTGATCCACTCGCCGTTGGTGAGATTGGTGAACCAGGCAAAGCTAGCCTTTGGTCGGTGAACAACCAAAGAAGAAGAAGAAGATAAAAAGAAAGAAAAAGAAAAATAAATAAAAATAAAAATAAAAAATAATTTAAAATTGATCTTTAAAATATATTTTTAAAATTGTTTAAAAAATAATAAAATTATAAAATTATTCAAAGATATATGTAGAGGAAAATATTTTCCTTACTGAACAATGAAAAAGGCTTTCAACTTTATTTTCCAGAAACACTATAGTTTTTAGAAAAATTATTTTTCTGAAAATAATTTCTTAGAAAATATTTTTTAGAAATGCTGCATTTCCTGTAAAATGAACTGAGCCTAAGATTTTGTTTCTTCTATTATCTCCTGTATATAAGTTGTTGGCCATGGGGATAGGAGTGATCAATGAGATTCTCGAAGAAATTGGTGATCGAAGCCTTATTTTCCGGTTGTGATCTTGGCTGAGGTGTTCGCTAGTTCGGACATCATCTTCACCGTGATCTTCGCAATCGTGCATAGAGAGAAAGAAGAAGGAACGAGGAAGACGAAACATTATAGTCTCATTTGCCACGTCATCTACTTTATTTTCCACTTTGGACTTGAATTTCTCTTAAAAAAGCCATGTCGGACTCAAAATTTTATTTAAAAATTCACGCAAGATGAATCACTAGAATATGATGTCAAAAGCACTTAAGTGATCAATTTTCCACAAATGGGCAAGAGTGTTCTCTCTCTCGTGTTCATGTGATGAATTCGGGAGCGGCACCGTTGTGGCCTGATAAAAAGATAAAACTAAGATTACTAATAAAGGCCGATGACGGAAAAAAGCATCCCTCACTCAAAACTTGGGACTAACAACACCAGTAGATCCTAAGCTTTTCTTTCCTGTTTAATGTCGTTTTTTGATTTATTTTCAATTTAGACCTTAAAAATTCATAAATACCCTCAATGCTGTTTTTTTTTTTCGGGGTTAAAAAACCAACCACATTAATTGGCATTAGAAGCTAACACCCTTAAATTTGCACATGATGACTTTTACGAGTGTTCCATGGGTCCCTCCTCCCGCTGGAATTGTGAGTTTGATAGAGAAATTTACCCCATAAATATATATAATTTGGGATAAGTATATTAAGAGTGCCATAACTTTTGTACTGTATTTATTTGAATGTCATAATTTTTTTTTTCACTCACAAGTGTCAAAAATTTGAAAAATCAATTACTTAAATGCCATCAACAATTTGCCTCACTGCAAAAGCGGACATGGCATTAATTTATAATGTATCATTTGACATGGCATCTCCAAAAACTAAAGTCGGTACTTGAGAAGGCAAACGACTTCGCTTGAGTGTCTGATTGAAGGATGACAGGAGTTCCAATAACTTCACGAATGAGCGTTTCAATGCCATAAATTTTTAGAAAGTACACTTAGGTCATCAATTATTTTTAAAGTGACCACTTAAGTGACAAGAAGAGAGAGAGAGAGAGAGAGAGAGAGAGTCTAAAAATGGCATCATCTAATTGTGATTTTTTTTTTTGACAAAAAGTAAGAAATGACATTTTTTATACTCTCACCATGTTGAACAAAAGTTTCCACATACCTACCCTGCGGTGGACGAGTTGGTTCGCACCTTGACCCCTCAGCTAGAAGGGTAGAGGTTCGAAACTTCTCCCCCCTCATTGCGCGACTTACCTGCGACGTCATGGGAGGTGGGTCCCTACGGTACCACCCTGAGTTTGTGTCGCTGGCTGTCGGCTGTACGGCGGTTCTCAGGTCACAAAAAAAAAAGAAAAACAAAACAAAAGTTTCCACATTGTACTTCAATTTATTTTGAAAATTTCACATCAAAATGGAAAGTTAAGAAAAAAATTCACATAGGACGATTTATTAGAAATGACACTTAAGTGATTGATTTTACACTTAAGTGAATGAAAAAAAGTTATGGCACTTGAGTTAACGTAGTACAAAATTTATGACACTCCTAATGTAATTATTCTTATGTAATTTCTATGTAGCTTTTCTAAATAAAAGCTCATGCTATATATTCAAGTAATCTCTCTTGTATTAACTCCATACTCATAGGGAAAAGATTGCGTAGTGTGACTCCATGATATTTTTTTCTTTTCTGATTTTGAAAGGTTTTCCACGTAAAAGTTTGCGTGTCTTCTTTTCTAATTATTCTCTTTTAGCTTTTGCAATCATAACAACTAGTATTAGAGCTTAGGTTGGTGGTATATAAGAGCACCGAAGATGGATGAAGGGAAGGTGAAGATCAGGAAAATTACCAAAAAGGTTCTTAGCCTATTAAAATTATGCTAATGCGGTCATTAAGTTTTTTCCCCTAATTTAGTACTAGATCTTTTACAAAAATGCTAATTCAGTTCATCTAACCATTCATAATCGGACAAGTTCTAAGTGGAATCCTAGTTAGCACCAGCTGGCACTGTCAGTGGTTGTTGGAGACTCAAAACGATGTCATGTTGAGTCGTTTTGCTTTTTAAGAAAACAGACTTTAAGAAGTCCCAAATGGCATGGCTTGGCTGGATATATCATAAACAAAATCATAAGTTTCTTTCCCAAATCGTCTTCTATTCAGATGAACCCAAGTTTCATTTAGTCCAAAATTTTCGCAAATTTTCTGTAGATTCAATCTCATCTTGCCATTCTTGTCAAGCGAAGTCGTTTGTCTGTAAGTTGCCTTGGCTAATCGAGCGTTCTTCTGCCTGACGCCTTCGTTCGTTGCAATTCTAGACTCGCCTGTCCAAATTGCGAAGACTTGATTCGCCCGCAACCCAATTGTGACCTGATTTGTCCGTCAAAATCTACAGCAGACATGAGCAAATCTTGTGGTCTTGGTTTGTTAGTGTTGTTCGCAAGTGTTGAGTGAACACGACAAGTCTACGTGGTAGTCCAAAACTCAATGAAGAACGGTAAAAAAAGTATATTTTCTTGGTCCCAAGCTGAGTGTATTGTCCTTGTCTTATTTTATGTAATCCGTTTTCCTTGTTTCTTTGCGTGTTGTATTATATAATAGACTGAGTCTTGATTTTCTCTGAGCTTTTGAGCGTTTTACTTCTTTATGAGCTGCAAATTGTTTTATTGACGTCATCTGGCGTGTGGTGCAAGATTGACGCCGTTTGTTGAGTAGGTGTTGAAAAAGCTCTAGTAATTAATCACAGCAATAAAACTTGGCTTCCTTAATCTTTTTCATTTGAGCCAAACTAAGGTTGTTTAAGCAGAACTCAACGTGCAAGACAAGTATTATACTTCTTGCATCTTCCATCTTGATGGCTCTAGTGTTAAAAGACATTTTTTCCATGCTAGTGTTTAGCTAGAAGCACTAGTACTAGTTTATGGTACCAAAAGCTCCATATTTCTGGTATGTAGCTAGTCCTCAAGAGTTGACATAGATTTGATGCCGTTTGAAGATTGGAAGGTTAAGTCCAAATTAGATTATGTGACTTATGTTCTATTATTGTGATATCTTAATGATCTATACGTACTATATTCAATTCAATCAGTGTTGTTCTTCACAAATACTCATTGAAAAAATGTGTGCATTTCATTCGAAAGAAGCTATAAATTCTCCATGTACATTATATGGGAGATCCATCGTCCAAAATCTTATAACATACAAAGTGTTTTTTTATGTAGGGTTGAGATGATCGATAAGTCAGCATGGACACTTTTTCCATGGTGCAAATTTTTATTGTCACAGCTTGAATATATTAGAGGGAAGATTGATTTAGTAAAAGTTGATATTAGTTCAAGGAGCTAAGATAGCTTCATTATAGACATTGAGAATTGGTTAAATAGTAAATTTGAAAAACTTTATTTTGAGTTTCTTGGAAAGTCTCTAGAAGATAAGTTGAGATATATATGGAATGAAAAAAGTGTTATCAATCTAGTTTTTAGTTATTTGCATCATGGGTTAATTGAGATATATGGAGAAAATTTCACAGTTGATGAGACAACTAAGGGTGATGGTCAGGGTGTGGATGAGGGTGTTGGTCAAAGTGAAAGCATTGGTCACGGGATCTGTGACAGTGCTCGTGATGATGTTAATTTTGCTAATGAGATAGTTGTTGGGCATGAGGATAGTTTAAATCCTAATGACAGTACTATTACATTGAAGGTTGAGAAACTTGATATGTAATCTAAGGCATTATTTGAGAGAATGTATGTCACGCCCCGATCCTTGGGCACGCACACATCCTTCTACTTGGTCGATTTTATAATGCGATATCCCAGGACTAAGTATCGCCGACCTTTTTGTTTATTAAGCACATGCGGAAGCAATTATAAATCCCTAGACAATAAAACAATGTGATAGAAAAGTAAGGCAATATTTTTCATATTGAAATTCACAACCGAACCTTTATACATGGCATAATTCAAAGTCTATTCACAAGACTACTCATAACATTCTAGTCACACTCTATATACACCACGCAAGGTTCACAAAAGAGGATGGGATCTCAATCCACATCCGGGTTATACTCAAGATCCCTTTCTGGATCATCTTCTTCTTTAAACGTCTTTCTCCTCTTCAGGTTCCTCTTCCTCAGCTTCTCCTCAGGGTCTTGAAATGGTTATTCAATAACCAATGAGACCACGTCTCAGTAAGTTCTGCCCCCTAAGACTCGATTAGTAAACCAATACACCTTAAGCTGCCTAAACACATCACGAGTCAGAGGACTTACCTTGGCTTTAGCTCCTTCCTGCAAGTTAGTATATATATCAAATATACATCATCACATCACCTCACCCAATCAGATCGAATCATCGATCAATCGACCTAGTCGATTACATGTCATCCAAATTATCTCTTGATTGACTCCATCCATACTTTCTATAAGTCTGATCAACATCCAAGACTACTCACCCTAGGTGATATATAGCTAGTATGTTATCTTATCTCCAAACGATATATAGAGTCATCGAGCTATCAAATCATACCGTACTGTCTCAAGATGATCTGTAGGATTATCGAGCCGGTATATCATACGGTACTGTCTCAAGATAATTTGTAGAGTCACCGAGCCAGTATATCATACCGTCCTGTCTCAAGATGACATATATAAAGTCATCGAGTCGATATACACACAATTTATCATACCGTATTGCTTCAAGATGCTCTGTAGAGTCATCGAGCCGGTAGATCATACCGTCCTGTCTCAAGATGCTCCGTGGAGTCATCAAGCCGGTATACACACAATTTATTATACCGTACTGTCTCAAGATGCTCCGTAGAGTCATCGAGCCGGTAGATCATACAATTTATCATACCGTACTGTCTCAAGATGCTCCATAGAGTCATCGAGCCAGTAGATCATACCGTCCTGTCTCAAGATGCTCTGTGGAGTCATCGAGCCAGTATACATGCCATTCCAAGCAAACAATCAAATAACTAATTTTATCATTTCCGATAAAATGACGGTGGGTACACGATTGGCTCTAACCAAAATATAATAATTTCATTTTTATAAATCCCAACATTTTCTGTAGTCCACTAAAACAGTTTTGGTATCATTAACTGATACCTGGTTAATTTCCAATTAATTTTCCAAGATTATTTAAATTAGGGAATAAATCCTAAATTCACAAATAAATCATTTCCGCACAAAATAAAGCTCAATTAAATAAACGGACTGCACCACGACAATCAGCATGAAATTCTGGTCACCGACCATCCCGGTTGAATTTCTTGAAAAATAAATAATTAATTCATTAATTTTCGGAAAACCAATTTAGGCCCGTAATGCCTGATTGGACGTCAGAACGGATCGGGAAAAATCCCGAGATACGTTCAATAAATATTAGAAGCTCTCTACTTGCTAATGACTAAGTCTAACCACCTAACATGCATCATTAAGTCACTAATTTAATTGTTCTAAACTAATCTAACCACCTAATTGCATTTAATTAAATCTAATCAACCCCTAAGCATAATTAGCAAACTAAGAAAACATTAGTGAGTAAAACTCACTTGGTAAAAAGCGGGGACCGGGACACCGCGACGACGACGCGACGGCAGCCGAAATCAGACTTTCGACAATACCGGCGGGCTTGGACCGGGCCTTGAACTTGGCCCAACAAATCTTAGCCCAACTGAGATTTATTCTTGCTTTTGGGCTGGACCCAAATTGGGTTGGGCCTGCTGAAGATGGGCTGCTCTTAATCAACTTGGGCTGGCTTGCGGGGAATTGGGCTTGAAGATGCCAAACTGCGGGCTGTTATTGGGCCACCTAAAATGATAAATTGCTGGGCTGAAGACGCTGGGCCGCATAAGGAAAGAAGTCACTGCAGGCTTCTAGATATTTGGGTCGAGGATTTGTGGGCGAAGGGAACGTGCGGCTTGGACGGCAGCTGGCTTAAGGCTTCGCTGGAAGCTGCTGCTCGTGAAGGCTTCGCTGGAGGAGGCGTTGGATGCGTGCGGCTTCACTGGACGCACGAAGGAGTTGCAGGTCAAATAAGAAGCTTCAGTGGCTTGTTGTTGACCGGGAAGGGTAGCTGTGGACGCGTGGGTCGGTGTTGCTTCGGTAGGATGAAACAGGCGGAGATAGGATGAACTTCGGTGGAGCGATGGAGCTTCCAAGGTCTACGGCGTGGGCGCAAAGTGAGCTTTGGTTGACCAAGCGTGAGGTGTGCTGGCGTGAGTTGAGCGAGGAGAACACACGGATGGAGCAGCTTCTGCCGTGAGCTGCTTTGATCGGTGGTGCTGGACAACGCACAAAACCGAAAGAAAAAGAAGGGCTTCGGTCGTTCGTGAGCTTCAAGAAGTCAACACCACAACTCTTGCTGAATAACTTTGACCCATGGAGTATAGACGTGAGACAAATGGCAGCAAGGAGGTTCGGTGGATTAAAATGAAAAGGGAATGAAAATGAAAGCTGAGCTTCATCGAAGGCAAAAAGGGAATGAGAAGCAACGAAGAAGGGAGAGAGAGGCTAAGGGCTTGTTTGTTTGCACTTCTTTTTTTTGTTTTTAAACATTTTTTCTGTTTTTTTGTTCCTGGGAACAAAAAAGGAACAGAAACACGTTTGGGTGCGTTTGTTCCTTTTTGTTCTTTTGTTCCTAGAAACAAAAAAGAAATAGAAACAAGAAACACAAAATTTGTGTTTCTTGTTTCTGAAACACATTTGAGGAACAAAAGAAGAACAAAATCGTGTTCCTTTTCTATTTCTTGCTCCCTTCGAACACCGCCTCTTCTCCTGCGAGCCTCGTCTCCAAACAGGCTTCGGTCGGCCGGCGCCGATCGTCCGGCTTCGGAAGCCGGTCTCCCGCCTCGGCTCGGCTTTGTTGACTCACCGCTCCTAGTCGTCGTCGTCGTCGTCGTCGCCGTCGTCGCTTCAAGGAGAACGAAGCACCCCACCTTCGACGCTCGAGATTCGCCATCAAAGCCTTCTCGAAATCCTCAAGCTCCTCTCGCTAGCTCGGCCATGTTCGGTGCTCGCGACGCCTTCGCCGCGTGATCTTCAGCTGCTATGGCGGTTTCCCCCGCCGGCTCCGGAGAGATGATGGTGAGCAAGTTCCTCTGCGACTTCCGGTGGTTCCTCCTCCTCGCCATGACGGTGGCGTTGATCCACATCCAGGTGATTCCTTGGTCCCGATTCTCACGCGATCTGGAATTTTTGCGGTTTTGTGTGACCGATCCACGTGCTTATGTGCTCGCGGCTGCTTTTGTGTGGTTTTTGTAGGTTTTTGTTGTTCGCTTCTTTCTTAAACGCCATTTCGCGTGTAAAACAGAAGACTGATGCGAATAAATGGAACAAAAGTTGTTTCGTCTGCTGAATTTTCAGTTTGCTAATGCTGATGGACTAAAAATGCGGGCGAATTCAATTGCACCTTTATCTTAGCTTATGTATTTTGACCAGAGATTCTGTTCCTTTTGCGCGTGCTTGCATCCGTCGCTGAACTAAAGTAATTTACAAAATCATGCGAGATAGAAGGACTAAGGCTTCTTTCCTAACATGTGAAAGAAGTGTTCGATGTAGAACAAATGAGAAGGGGTTGATAGCACTAGATTGTCTACTTCTAGTAAAGATGTAGAAAATTATAGTGTTTGTGAGCCGTCTATTAATTGCAGAAAGTCTCGTAACTATATAATAGCGTGATTTTAGATGTTCGTTGCCTTCTGTGCTCTGTTGTGGGGTTACTTTGTAGGAATTTTGCTTTGATGACCATGGACATGTGGTACTTTAGGAATTTCAGCAGGAAAATTAAGAGATGCTTTGATTCAAGAGGCAAAATATGGGTCCATTAACTCGGGTATTTGATGCTTTGTAGCTGTAGTATTTTTGGTGAAACTCGTTTTTCTTTCCTCTCGCTGGTCTGGTTTCTAGTAAAGGACAGGACATCTTATGATTGAGTACAGAATTGTATGGCCTTGTGCCCCATTCATAAATTTTAACTCATCAAGTTACCATCAAGAATTATAGTAATCCAATCCTAAAACATACTATTTTCTACCACACTTAAACTATCTTTTTTTGTCAGATTCACCTTCAATTGCTGCCTTTTTAGCCCTTTAGCTCTCCAATTTCATGTATAAACTGTTGTTCGATGGTTAGGGAGATGCTTATCTTTTGATTATCACAAACAGATATCCAAAACGGTTCTTGGTCAGGAAAAAGGATTTGTGCTAAACTTTTCTTTTCTCCAGTTTCAGTTAAATCTTTCAGTTCAGTTTCTTCCCCAACATTATCGTCTTTTTTTGGCTTTAAAGAGATGCTCCAGCATCAAGCAATGTACATATGTATGTAGCAGTCATGTTGGCTTCCGTGATCAATTCTTCTTGCGTTGGTATGTTTATCCAATGGTTGTCCTTACTTCATTTGTTTATCCACCAAAATTATATGTTCCCTCGTTTGACTTTTATCTTTCTGTTTTTGTTTTTTTCCCTCTCTCCCACAGATGTGTCTTTTCACGACACAATTGGAACATGCTGATCAACTTGCTGCTGCTGGAAGTCTCCATCCTATTACCTCATCCTGGTATCTACTTCTGGATCGATGGCCATTTGAACCTCTAGCTTTGTTCCAAGAGATACACATTCAGTTATTAAGATATGTACTCGGTAAATTTGTTATTATCATGTGCAGCCAGCATCTAGACTTTTAAGTTATGTAATTATAAGCTTAGGTGAATTTAGATCTGCAACTCACTCTGCCTAGTGAATTTGAAAAAGAAATTTGAGTGTGTGGTGGAACCCTTTCCTTGCTGTGTGGGAGGAACCTTTCTGAATTTGTCATATTGAGCAAAATTTTTGAAAACGCTGAGTGCTGAATCTCTCTTTCATCCAACGTTTAGTAAATTTACTGTCTTGCTTGAAATATCAATTGGGAAGAGTCAATCCGTTCAAGTGAGAATATTATACCCCATCAAATGATGGTAGTAATTCTCATATATTGTGTTTTTATGGTTAGTCAAGAAGTACTAATGGTGGATCCATTACATTATTTGGTTAGTTTTGTCTTCGGATGGTTTTATTGTGCTGCTGTCCTTCAGGAGGAGTAGCTTCTGAGAGGATTCACACTTAAATGATGCTAGTAATTCCCATGTGTTGTGTTTAATGATTGATCCAAGAAGTTTTAATGGGGACCTGTTTAGACAGAGGGATGCTATAGTTCATTTTATTTCAAGTTTGAAGCTTCTTTTATTCATCTTCACAGCCTTATCAACCTTTTCTTGTCGAAGATATGTGTTTCCTTCTCCATCTCTCTTTTCTTGTAATCTTTAAATACATTTTGCGGAAATCCTTTATCGATCTGATTTCTTTCCCGGACTAGGATGGCTGTTGACCAGATCTACATGGAAGGAATTATCCCAAAGTGGCCTAAGGCATATCCTTATTGGTTTGATATATTGGTTTTAGATCACATATGTTTATAGCTCATGTGTCTCCCGAAATTTTCTTTGACAACACTAACTTTCTGGGATGACTGGTTGAGGCTACAAGAGAACCACCAAGGTTGACAATTTATTCGGCCAGAACACGTATACTCTGATGTGTGGTCACTTTAGTCTTGTGCAGTTACTTTGCAAGTTTTGCATGTATAATATAGTATGTAAATTTATAACTGATTATTCACGGCCATGCTCATGGTAGAGGGCTTATAACGGCTCCCTTACGCATTGTCCTTGCTTGTATTAATGATTCTAGAGTTGGATACTCTCTTTCTCTCTTACTCGCACAAAAGATATGATGCTTTCTCCCACGTGCAGGATGGTGTACCAAGGACAGCATATGAAGGAGCAGTAATCTCCCGGTATTCACCACCACGGCATGTGTTTCTAGTGGGTCCGGATTCTTTCAGGCTGCTTGGGATCAAACGTGTTTGATGCATTGAGGTGAGGTTCCACGGCGCTGGTAAATCATGGTGCCGACTTGAGCTTCCTCTTTCCTCCTCAACGCCTAGTGTAACCGGTACACTATCGGAGGAACCACCGGGAGCATAGCAACCGGAGCTCGCCGATGAGCGAAGTGTAGAGGGCTGACGATTCCTTTTGCGATTTTGATTGAGGAGAGGGAGGATTCTTCTGAACGGCAGTGTCCAGTCCATACATATGCCTTTAAATGGCCGAAGCAAGCCGTCATTCATTGGAAGAGAGCCATAGGTCATGTTAGCTTACTTTTACACTTAATAGCACGTAACCTCAACAAATTTTGTTGCTCCCGAAGAAACATACATCTGTCTCTCGCCATGTTTCCCCGCTCTTTTGCCCCCGCTTTGGCGGGTTGGAGCGCGGAGGACTAAAATGTAAGAGACCCCCACAGTCGAAAGTGGGAGTTCATGCCTATCTTTGTATGCAAAACACGAGGAACTTCTAGTCATGTGTGTTGTGAACAAAATGGTGAGAAAAATTTGGTACAAAGTTTATTTATAAAATTTTCTTCAAAGTATGCACTTATAACCATGTTCAGAATGTTTGAATTTACTCACCATGAACAAAATTAAATTGATGAGCATTTTATGATAATGAGAATTCAAAACAAAGTTTACACTTTATTTAAAAAAAAATAGGGAAAATTTTGGTACAAACTTAAAAAAATTTCTTCCAAGTAAGCAAATATGATCAAGTTTAGAATGTTTGTTTTCACTTAATATGAACAAAATTAAATTGATAAGCATTTCATGAGAATGATAATTCAATACCAAGTTTACACTTTATTTAAAAAAAAGAACAATTGAAAAAAAAATTGGAACATAAATTTTGTACATTACCAAACGGGTTTCTGTTCTTTTTCTATTCTAGAAACAGAAATTTTTTGCAGTTACCAAACGTGTTTCTGTTCTTTTTCTATTTCAGAAACAGAAATTTTATACGATTCTGCGCGTTTTTTGTTCAGAAATTATTCCCTGGAACAGAAACACTTTTTTCTATTTCTGTTTCCTGGAACAATTTTTAAACAGAAACATTACCAAACGCACCCTAAGCTTGCGGTTGTCTTGCGTGAGAGAGAGAGAAAAAAATCAAAGCCAAAATATCTCCATCAAATGCTTGGTCTCCCATAGGATCCAAACTTATCCCTTATGTCCCCTTAAAAGCCCTCAATCTTATCCTACAAGTCTCCATTTACTTTCTTGTAGATAATCCACCAAATAATCAAATTGAAGCCCCAATATTCTGCCTTTTTTTTTTTCCAATTTCGAAATTCACCAACTTAATTTCAATTTCTTCACTCAATTTCTCAAATTGAGATCCAATTTCGGTGAAAAAAAATCTCAAACAATTTTCTATAAGTCCCGGATATTCAAAGGCTTGGCTTGAAAGTTCAAACTCGCTTAAATTCGGCCCATACGAATTTCCGTAAATTTTCACGACGTCCGAATCGATTTTCCGTAAAAATCCCGAAATCTCCGAAAAATCTTCTGAGACTGAGCCAACGTTCCTAAAATAGCTCGTGACACAGTAGAATTTTCAATTTCTGAAATCGGGTTCGAATTCATGGTTAATTTCCATTTGACGCGTTTTTAGCGTGACCTAAACTATCTAGCAAATTCTCCTAATCTGAAATTTGAGGAGATTGACAACAACTTGCTAACTAAGTGAGACTATTTCTCACCGAAATTCCCGTGAAGACAAATGTGCCATGATCATATTATGACAAACTGCATTCACAACTTACTGCTTAAACAACTACCAGTTGCCCGGTAGAAGTTCAAGGTAATTGCTAAAATTAAGCCAAAGTTCACATTTGCAGGACACATAAGTAAAGTCATTGATAGTGGCATGAAAAAAGTTTCTCTAATGTACTATCTTTTTATATGGTAGATGCACCGCCTTCGTAAAATCAATCTCTTTCTTTTGCAACAGAAAGATCCCCCGGAGTACCAATCGGATAACCTTCAGTTGACACAAAGATCAGGGCAAAACAAGAAATTGCCTAGGAGTATAATCTTGACAGAGTAAGTAAATGCAATGCAAAGGGAAAATTTTCTCAAGGTATGATTGGTTGTATGCGAGGGCAAGAGTACTTCCCTATGACCTACCAAAGACCTGTTAGTACGGACAAACAAATTAAGGCTGATAGCCACAGATCCAGCACGGTATTGAAAACGAATTAAGTGATTAGCTTCATGGTTCATACAAGAATCTATGAAACCGACACCAATCAAAACCATGAACAACAACAAGAACCAGTAGGATTTCTGGCAAATAAGAAGTTATAGGCACTTAATAATAAAATCATCTAGTAAGCATCGAGTGAAGGCGTTCAGCAAGCATCGAGTGACGTCGGGCCAATCTATGCGAAGGCTTTGGGTGAGTTACGGATGAAGGCGGCAAGCGTTGGACGAAGGGGTTGCCAGCCAAGTGTCAGATGAAGTTGTCGACGAAGATTCGGGGCAAAAATTTGGAAGATCAATTTAGGGAAGGCTCGGGACAAATGACTTTGTTTGACGAGATCAAATCAATAGAATATTTGTGAGCATTTTCGATGAGATCAAACTAGGGTTCATCAAGACGATTAAGGAAAGAAACCCATGATTTTGATTTCTGAGATCTCTAGTCAAGCAACGCCGTTTGGGACTTTTAAAAGGTTTTTATTTTTATTTTTATTATATATATAGCAAAATGACGCCAAAATAACGTCGTTTTGAATCGCTGGTGGCCATATCAATGCCGGCAACACTAGTCGGCATTGACTAGGATTCCATGCGGCCCTTTTCCAATTATAACTAATTGGATAGGTTGAATTGGTACAATTGCAATAGGTTTAGGACTTTCTTTTTTGTAAATTTCCAATGAAGATTGATCGGTTCAACAATAAAGATATTGATTGTTGGAAGATACAGATTGAGGATATATCGTAGTAGAAGAACCTGCATCAGTCTTTGTTGGAAAGAAATTGAATTCGATCAAGAAAGAAGATTGTAGTTGTTAGATCGGCAAGTTCTAAGTGTAATTTGTCTTAAGTTGGGGTGAAACGTAACTTACAATGGTGAATTTGATGAGGGCTCTGTTCAACATGCATGGAAGCCCTCTACATCAAACAAGGAATCTTTGATAAATCATTGTTCAACTTGAAGATGGATGAATGTGCTTTGAGACATATCATATCAACAAATTCAATATTATCATGATTCAATTGAGTTCAGCGAAAATCAATGTCCATGGTGAGGTAAAAGTTTTAATTTTGTTATCTTCTCTACTTGAAAGAAGAATTTAAATTTTCAAGAGATTTGAAATTTAGATTCTTAATAAAAATATTTGCATAAGAGAGTCTAGTGAATCTTCGGGCACTATCTTGGTACTAAAGACAGAGGGAAGCAATCAATAAGGTCAGACAAGAACTGTGGTGGATCGAAGTTTAGAGAGAGAAGCAAATCAATACCTTATAGTGAAATAATTTGCTAGACTTGCAAAATAAAGGGCCATCTAAAATTAGATTATAGAGTCTCAAAAAAAAAAAAATCATCATGAGGATAGAAATCAAAAGGATGAGAAATCTATGAATGCAACTTTTTAAGAGACACCTGTCCATGTTGCCTTATATTTTAGCGTTGACAGTCCGATTGAGTTATGGAGTCTAGACTTAGATGCATTATTTCATTCAATATCATGTAGAGAATTAATGTGAAATTTCGTTGCTGGAAAGTTTGGAAATTGTTTATTTTGTTGATGATGAACCTATGAATATTATGGGGAAATGCAATATTTGAATAAAGACTATCAAGGAGTCTTCCTTAAAGTTGCATGATGTCAGGTATGTTCCTAACCTCAGGACTAAACCGATCTCTATAGGTCAATTAAACAACATAGACAAAATAAAACTAATTTTGGAGACGACTCGTGGAAAATTGTTAAAGGTGCAATGGTTTGTAGCACGGGGAGGAGAGTTGGCAATATGATACTGGAAAAAGAAATAATGGCAGTTGCTGACTTCGAAACTAATTTCAAATTGTGGCACTATTGGCTTGGTCATATAAGCCAAAATGAGAAGAAGGAGTTAGCATCAAAGGAAAATTGACTGATCTTAAGTCTATAGATATTGATCTACGTGAGAAATTGTGTTCAGTGCATGTAGAAATGTGTCAGATTTTTTGAAAATTGTAAGAGAACCAAAGAAAGAAAAGTTAAATTGGTACATATAAATGTCTATAAAGAACCATGGTGGATTGAAGTCCAGATAAAGCAAATCAAGACCTCGTGGTAAAATAATTTGTTGGACTTGTGAAAAGAAGGGCCATCTAAAATTAAATTGTAAGTCCTAAAGAAGAAAATTTAATATGGGGATTGAGATCAAAAGTGTCACATCCTCACTTGGGATTTTTGTTGTGACATCCTAGGCTTGTCGCCATCTCGATTATGTTATTTTATTATTATGCACATGTGGAAATGTGTACCTAAATTTTCCCCGGACAAATAACAATTGGAAGATGTGTACGATCTCATACAAACACACTACGTTTATACATATATTATCGTGATACAATACATATGCTATCTCCGGCTACATTGCTTTTACATGATATTAAAAGGCTGGGGTTTCCCTAGCTCTGCTATGATCGGTATTTTCCAAAATTGGGAACCCTATGCTATTAGCCGAGATTATGATATAGTTCTTTGGCCCCTCGGATGGTGCTCCATCATTCAAGCCTACTGGCTTGTTGAACCCATGTGGTGGGCCAACGAGGTCTCCGTCAAACCAGACATACTAGGCTACATAATGATGAGGGACCAAGTCATCCAACGCTTCATCGATCCATACGGTGGTAGTACATTTATGATTTGTATAGGTGGTCTCCTCCTCTAAGTCTACTATGTCAGCGACTAATACTTCCATATTTATAGGTAGACCAAAACGTTCAGGAGGTGGGTTAGCCATACTTACGGACCTAAAAAACATAAGGAGTGAGTCTTTGAAACTTAATAAGCAGTGTTCCTAATTTTCTACCAAGAAAGTCTCTCATCATCAAGAACTAGTATGTACCATACTTGCAAACGGTGTCAATAGCAGATCAATAGCAAATTATAAGTCGTGCTTCAACCATCGGCTTAACAAGTAGTATGTGAATAATTTACAATTATGCATCATTGGCATTCATGCAAATTCATTTTTTGCTGTCCTAGCTCAACTAGACCCTCTTGGCTCAACTGAGGCATCTAGCTTCATGCTAGACATCCTAGCTTAACTAGGGCATCTTGGCTCAACTGAGACATCTCGGGGCTAGCTTACCCGAGGTATCTGGGCTCAAAACTCAGGCATCCTGGGTCAATCAGGACATCCTGTTCAATGAACAAGACACCGCTATCAATGTTGTGTGGCGATGGGTGTTTTTTCCTCTTTAAGTGCACGCATATATGTATCATATGAGCCGGTTCTTATCTTTTCTCTTAGCCGACATGTGCATGGCCTGAAGGCGTTCTCATTCGTTTGTGTGCGCCATGAATCCTTATACTTCACTAGCAAATATGTCAAGAATGATCTTTGGTTCGTAACTTGAATCAATCACTTAGCGTTGATCCCTGCACCAAACAAGGCTAAAAAACGGCACACCTCAAAGCCGATCCAAGACTTTGAGGCTTAGGTACACCTCACTTTAGTGATGATCCCAAGTTTGGTGGATCTCGATTTTGACCCAATGTGAATACACATGTGCCATGGATGACCCTTGGCCCACGGTTTGATTCAATGCCAAGCATAAAGTCCCCGCATCCATTTGGACTATAGAAATCGGCATGCTTGGTGCCTTACCAAAATCTCGTGCATTTGGCGATCCCCATACTAATCAAGGTATAAAATTGACACGCCTTAATGTCAACTTAGGACCTTACGGTCTTGGGCGATTCCCGCATCAAGCGAAACTTGGACCCGGCATCCTATTTATGTTAAAACCAAGGCTTTATAGCTTGTGCGACTTTGTCTTGCGATGAACTCAACCCAAACAAATCTCAGTTCCATTCCGGACATAAACAACTCAAGCACACGGCCATGTACATTAGCAAGCAAAAATCAAACAAAGGACAATACACACTACCCATGGCCTGATTGGTGTGCACTTTAACTAGCCTCAACAATGGGATCTACTTTCTTAAAGGAAAAAGATGAATCTCACTTACCTTGGTAAACCTCAAGAACTAACTTGAATAGCTTTAAAGGTTGGTGGTGCGCGGCCAAGAGAAAAGAGGAGGAGTGTCACACCTTGAACCTCAAGCAAACGTGCATACCTTGGTAGTCAATAAAATTTCGACATCCCAGGACGCGTCGCCAACCCATTCATTTTATTGCACATGCGGAAGTGTATAATAAATCCCCAGACAACACAGATATGGGATAGAAAAGCATGATAAAATTTTCACAAAACACTTTATAAACACACTGGGTTTATATACAAAAGTCTACAAAAAGATTGACTTTAAAAAAGAAGCTATCCTATGATCTACTAGTCGGACACATTTGCTGATCCTTTGGACTCCATCTCCATAGGCTCAGGGGGCTTTGGGTCCTCCACAACCCTATCGAGAGGGTCAGCTGCACCCTCGCTCAAAGCGGCGTTGATCGCAATGACGGGGGATATCAAAACCCTGAAGGGGACCATCCTTGTATCCATTGAGCCCATGGCAAAATCACGCTTTGAATTGATGAGGTACCTTCTGAGGTAGGCCCTCATTGACCCAGATAATGGTCACTACGAGCTCATTGACCCAGTGACTCCCGGGGACAGGGACGTCTATGCCCCCTAAGGTTGACCAAAACGAATCGGAGGGACCGCCATCTAAGGACCTGAAAAGGTTAAGCCCACGACGGAGTGAGACAATGTCTCAGCAAGTTCACCCCCTAAACCCAGACTAGGACATAAATACATCTAGAGGTAGTCTAACCACACATCACAAAAGACTCACCTCGCCTCAATTTCTTCTTGTATGTCAGTACAATTTATATCATAGATGCATATAATAAATGCACACATCAATTGTAACGTCTCACTCAATCTCAATCAATCATGGGGGTCATGATTATAGGGCCAAATCATCATGAAACGTCCCATTCCGTGCTACACAATTTTGTCCCATAACTCGGCGCATTATCTCAATTAATCACGCGTTCCAATTGGCTACAACCCTCATATACAGTTTTACGTGACGCACATCAGTACCTGGCATAGCCAGGTATCGCCTCATCCCTTGAGCATGACAACGTCCACCCGACACACATCGGGGACGGCATTCCCAAAGGAGTTTCGGTCTAGTCTCTATCGCGATCCGGCATTCATTGCTAGGGCATCCCATATAAGGGCATCGTCCACCCGATGCACATTGAGGACGGGTTCTCTTAACCATCACACTATCATTCAATTCTGGCCAAGGACACTGTGCATTGCACTCAAATGTCTCAATTAAGATAATGCACTTGGCCGATTTTCTTCATATTAAAAGCACACGATGAAAATAATCGTGTGTGGGTACACATTCATATTGAACTTTAAAAATTGATATATTTCCCTTTTAAAATCCCACTATTTGATATAGTATTTAAAATAATTTTCGATGTCAAAAACCTGACACTCGGTTTTTTTAATTAAATACTAGAATTCACAAATTTGAAATAAATGCTCAAAAGTCACAATCACCACTCAATTGCACAATTTAACAATATATTGCATAAACTAAGCACACCATTGCAATTAGTACGAAATTTCGGTCACCAGCTATCCCGGTATAATTTATGAAAAATATTAAATAATTAAATAAATAACAAAATTAATTAAATAAATGCATTTAATCCAACAAATGCAAACCTAGGTTGGAAACGCTAATTTAGCCACCTAAACGGGCCTAAAAAATAATGTACCTATCCACATAAATAATGCAATCTATTTAGCTCTTAATCAATCTATTATAACCACCTAAGCAATTAAATCACTAATCAAAATTAACTAACTACCTAAGCCATACTTAGCCTAATCTAATTGCCTACTAAACGTCATTAATTTCATAAGCAGAGTTTAGCAAGTAAATCATCGGATTAACAGGCCGGTGAGTCTATGACGATGGTGACCTGGAGGCGGGCGGAAAACAAGCCTTCGACGACATCAAGCAAGGTTCGAACGGGCCTGGAAAAGACCCACGAAGCTCACAGCTAGGCTGTGAGGTTTGGTTCCGTCCAAGGCTGAACCGAAGGGAACCGAGGCTGGAACGGCGAGGAGACAGGTGGCAGTGGCTACAGTGGCTCTAGGTGGGCGACGACGGTGGCTTCGGTAGCTGGACAGACAACCTAGACGACGGAGGTGGCTCGGGATGGCTGTGACGTGGCCTGGCTTTGTCGGACGGCAAGAATGCGAGCAGGACTAGGCGTGATGGTGAGACGCTAGTAGGCGGCTTGCGGTTGCTCAGACGGGCAGCAACGGCATAGGATGGTGGCAGGGGGCAGTCAACGGGCTGCTACTGGCTTTCATTTGGTTCTTGAGCTCTCAAAAGACACAACAATGGATAAAGCAAGCCTAAGGAAGAAGAATAAGACAACTGCTAAAGAGGGGGGCCACAAAATATCCTAAACACTCATCACACTTGCCCCACCATGTTCAGCCTTCATCCTCAACCACTTTCCCCCTAAAATCTTCCCCTAGAAGCCATCCAAAGGGTCTAAAATGTTGCAGCCCCTTGGTCCTACGAATTTTGCAACATTTCCCCTCCAATTTCATTCAAACCCAACTCAAATTAACCCAATTTGATTCCCATAAATTCAGCCACGGTGTCCACACTTAATTCCACATTTTTCTCGCCAAATAATCCAACTTGACGGTCAAATGTGCAAAAAAAAAAAATCGATCCTCTAATTTTTCCGGTCCAAAATAACCCAATTTTGAAATTTCGACGAAAACTCGAGTTTGTAGAAAAATTTTCGGAGGACGAGTCGACGTTCCTAAAATAAATTGTGACATGATAAAACTTTCAATTTCTGAAATTGGGTTTAATTTCGCGATTAATTTCAACCGAACACGATTTTAGCGTTACCTTAACCTACTAGATAGCTTTTAGGAATTTTTAGTACATTTGACCCATGGTCGATTATTTTTGAAACACATCGTGCATCTTCGACTTATTGGTGGCTCTCGATTATTGTGAAAATCTCGAGATTTCAAATATGGGCACAAGGTACAAAAGTGACAAAAAAAAATCAGTTTAGTGCCGTTCAACGAGAATTTTTCAATTAGGTGAACACACTTTAATCACACACCTCAATTAAAATGACCTATCTCCGATCTCTTATCAATTTTGACAGTGCAATCTTGACCCTTGTAGATTAGCATGGTTGAGTAATTGATTTTCGGTCGAATTCTCAAGTCTATTGCGTTAAAATCCTTAATGGCTTCACTAGATAAACTAGTTATCTCGTGAGTAATCAGCTCAGAGAAAAGAACTATAGGTGCATCGATGAAAAGCCCATCTCATTCAATCGAAAATAGTTACAGAAAATCAGAATGTCACAACTCTTCCCCTCTTATAAAAATTTCGTCTTCGAAATTTAAACCATTACAAATCTTAACAAAAAGGTAGGGGTATTGTCGTCTCATTGAATCTTCACTTCCCAGATTGCTCCTTTTGTGTCATGATGTTGCTAGACCACTTTAACTAACAGGATTGTCTTGGTGCGTAGAATCCGCTCTTTTCGATCCACAATCTGAACTGGTCTCTCCACGTATGACACTCTGTCGTTAACATCTAATTCTTCAAAATTCAGCACGTGGTTCGGGTTAGGTTCATACTTCCTCAATATCAACACGTGAAAGATGTCATGCACTTGTACCAGTCTCAGCGGTAATGCAAGATGATACGCTAGAGTCCCTATCTTTCTAGAATTTCGAAGGGACCTACGTACCTTGTACTCAGCTTTCCTTTGTTGTCGAAGCGCGAAGTACCCCTCATCAGCGACACCTTTAGAAAGACATGCACCAATTTGGAATTCCAAAGGTTTTCAACGCTTATCTGCATAACTTTTTTGGCTACTCTGAGCAATCTTTAATCTGTCTATAATAACTATAACTGCATCCACTGATTGTTGAACTAACTCTGGGCCTGTAATCTTTCGTTTTCCGACTTCATCCCAACACACTATCGTCCCGCACGCTCTGCCATACAACGCTTCAAAAGGTGCCATCTGAATACTCTACTGGTAGCTATTGTTGTAGGTTAACTCCACGAGATGAAGCTGTTCCTCCCAGCTATCATTGAAGTCTAGCATACAAGCTCTCAACATGTCCTCAAAAGTCTGAATTGTCCTTGTAGATTGGCCATCTGTCTACGGATGGTAAGAGTCGTACTGAATTGCAGCTTCGTTCCCAAGGTGATTTGCAAGTTTTTCCAAAAGGCAGCTGTAGAGCTCGGGTCTCGATCATACGTAATTGTCACTAGCACTCCATGTAGACGAACAATTTGACGCACATACAATTATGCATATATGTCTAATGCAAGGTCCTTCCGTACGGCGATAAAGTGAGCCGACTTCGTCAGGCTGTCGACTACAACCTAAATGAAATAATTATCCATCGTGATGTGTTCCCATTTCCACTCGAGAATCTCGAGAGGTTGTAGAAGTCCTCCCGGCTTACAATATTGTGCCTTAACTTGCTGACACGTCAGACATTTGACGACATGCTTGGCGATATCTGCCTTCATATTGGTCCACCAATAGTGTTCACGTAGATTCTGATACATCTTTGTACAACTTATATGAATGTTGTAACTGCTACGATGAGCTTATGACAAGATCTCCTCCTTAAGCTTTGCATCATCAGGTACACACAATCGTCCATGAAACCCCAGTGTTCTGTCTTCAGAAATCTGAAAGTCAGCCTTTCTCTTTTTTGTATCCTCTTGTAGGATCTTCTGGATATCTGGGTCTGTCATCTGCAATGTCTTGATCCTTATCTGCACTTCCGGCTCAATTTTGAGGGTGGCCATAAGATTTGAAAGATGGCCTACCTCAAATTTGAAAACCGACTCTTGAGCTCCTTCGAGTAAGATCCACTTCTTGACCATCATTTGCGCAACTAAAGACTTCCGACACAATGCATATGTGGCCTTATTAGCCTTTCCAGGATGATACATGATGTGCAATCATAATCCTTAAGAAGTTCCATCCAGCGACATTGTCTCATATTTAACTCTTTTTAAGAGAACAGGTACTTGAGACTTTGATGGTCTATAAAGATCTGCAACCTTTCTCCGCACAAATAATGTCTCCAAATCTTCAGAGCGAAAATAATCACTGCGAGTTCCAAGTCATGCGTTGGATAATTCAGCTCATGAGGTCTCAACTAACGGGACACGTATGCAACGACTTTGCCATGCTGCATTAACACGCAACCTAGTCCTCTAAACGACGCATCATTGTAGATCTCGTATCCTCTAGAACCAGATGGTATTGTCAATATCAGTGCGATAGTTAGCTTCTGCTTAAGCTCTTAGAAATTACACTCGCACTTATTTGTCCACACAAACTTCTCTTCCTTCTTCAGCAGTCGAGACAACGGCGAGACTAAAGCTGAAAATCCTTCCACAAGCCTTCTATAGTATCCTGCCAATCCCAAAAAGCTTATGATCTCTATCATTGTCGTCGGTCTTAGCCAGTTGATAACTACTTCAATTTTGGTCGGGTCCATGGTAATTCCTTCTTCTGAAATCACATGACATAAGAACGTCACACGAGTCAACCAAAACTTGCACTTACTGAACTTAGCGTACATTTCATGATTCCTCAGTGTCTGAAGCACCATCCTCAAATGCCTTTCTTGCTTTTCAGGATTTCTCGAGTACACTAGGATATCGTGAATGAATACGATCACGAACTGATCCAGATACTCGTTTAATACCCGGTTTATTAGATCCATGAAAGCGGGTTGCTTCAAGTGACGAGATTAAGGTAATTGAGGGTCCTCCTCGATTTCCAATAAACTCAAAACTTTCACCCGCTAACGGGTTAAATTGAATAATTTTATGATAGTAGTCCATCTTAGCTCATTGCTTAGTGAGCTAGTCCATGCCAATTATCTCACCAAAATCATACATGGCTAGGACTATCAAATTTATCCTCCCCTCTTGCTCACTAATCACTAACTTGCAATCAAGACAACCCACTGCAGCTAATATTTTATCCTTTAATGGTGTAGATATACAAACCACCAACTTCAACATTTCATGACTCAATCCTACCAACTTAATAAATTGCTCAGCTATAAACAAATGAGTTGTACCAGGGTCATTCAACGAGATCGTACCTGCGATCACATTGGGTGAGTCATCTGCCTGTCCTCTAGTGATGGCATACACTCTTCCTTGAGTTGGAGGTCTGTTCTGTCCACCCTGCTATGCACTTTGTGGCGCGTACCCTCTATTCTGACCCATCGGTGGCGGCGGTGGCAACTGCTATGGTCCTTTCAGCTTTTTGGGACAATCTTTGGCCAAGTGACCGTGTTGGCCACACTCATAGCATGTACCCATCCTAAAATGGCACGAGGCTGATCCATGTCGCCTTCCCTAAAAGCGACATAATCCACTGAAACTTGGTACTGACTTACCTACCCCACCTTTCTTGTTAGGTGGGATAGGATACCTTCCTCCAGTCACGGGCTTCTTCCCAAATCGGTTTCTATCTCTGTTCGAGCTGAACCTTGACCCAGATGTGGTAACTTGCTCACTCAAATTCCTTTCCATTAGCTAGGCTTGTCCATAAAGCCCATCATAGTCTTTGAGATCGAACAGCACCAGCGGATTCTTCAGCTCTGGTTTGAGGCCATTCCCGAACCTCCTAGCTTTGTCCTTCGGATCTTCCACTAGTCTGGGAGCGTGCTACGACAGCTTTGCAAATTTAGCCTCATATTGATCCACTGTTAGTATCCCTTGACAGAAGCATTGGAATTCCTCCATCTTCTGCTCCCTAGCATTGTTAGAAAAGTACTTGCTATTAAAAGCTCCGAGGAAGGCGTTCCACACCGGAACCACGCCTTTTGGGAATACCATGCCTCTAGTGGCCCTCCACCAAGTACTTGCGTTACCCTATAGTTGATATATTGGCAAGACAACCTTTTCCTCCTTAGTGCACATCAGTAGTGCAAAGGTTTTCTTTAAGTCTTGGATCAAGAGTGTTGTAGCCTCGGGATCTCCTGCACTGGTGAACCTCGATGGGTTAAGCTTCAAGAACTGCTCTACGAGCTCGTGCATCGGCCTCTCAACAACCATGTTCCCAGGTGGAACCTTGGCAAGTGCGATAGCGGCTGCGACAGCAACGGCATCAGGGATGGGAGCAATAGCAGCATTGGCGGCGGTAGTAGCAGTAGTTGTAGCATCGGCGATAGTGGCGGTGGCTTGATTCTAGGCTTGTTGCCCCATCAGATTCCCAAGCATCTCAAGCGCCTAAACAATCTCATCAATTCTAGGATCGCTAGGGGTTGTTACACCAGCATTGGCCGGTGGCGGTGCTAATCCACTTGTGCTAGTCTGAGCCTACTTTCTACCTCTACCACCTTGGGTACCGACCCTTGTTGATGTCCTACCCCAAGTTACAGCTCCTACAATCCTTTTTCTAGGTGTCCTATGCTCTTGATCACTTATTATATAGACTTTCTACAGAACCTATTCCCAATTCCATATAGAATTAGAAACTGAGTGATCCTCACAAAATGATCTACCAAACAACTATCAATCACATGCATAAGCATAAAATAAAGGTCCTTCCTACTAACTATCCCAAAAACAGATTGCACCTTATCACTCCAACCGCTAACCAGCTCTAATACCACTCCGGGCGGGGATGTCATGCTCTGAATCTCGAGTGCACGCACATCTCTCAGTGGTCGATAAAATTTTGACGTCCTAGGATGCGTCGCCGACCCATTTATTTTATTGCACATGCGGAAGCGTATAATAAATCCTCAGACAACATAAATATGGGATAGAAAGGTAGGATACAATTTTCACAGAACACATTTTATAAACACACTGGGTTTATATACAAAAGTCTACAAAAAGATCGGCTTTCAAAAAGAAGTTGTCCTATGACCTACTAGTTGGACACATTTGGCAATCCTTCGAACTCCACCTCCACAGGCTCCGGGGGCTTTGACTCCTCCACAACCCCATCGAGAGGGTCAGTTGTACCCTCGTCCAGAGCGGCATTGATCGCAACGGCGGGGATATCAAAACCTTGAAGGGGACCATCCCTGTATCCATTGATCTCATGGCGAAACCACACCCTGAATCGATGAGGTACTCTCTCAGGTAGGCCCTCATCAACTCAAATAATGGTCACTATGAGCTCATAGACCCAATGACTCCTAGGGTTAGGGATGTCTATGCTCCACTCAGTAACCCCCTTGAGGCTGACCAAAACGAATTGGAGGGACCGCCATCTAAGGACTTGAAAAGGTTAAGCCCATGACGGGGTGAGACAATGTCTCAGCAAGTCACCCCCTAAACCCCGACTAGGAAGGAAATACCTATAGAGGTAGTCTAACCACACATCACAGAAGACTTACTTCGCCTCAATTCCTTCATGCATGTTAGTACAACTCATATCATATATGCATATAATAAATGCACACATCAATTAGAGTATCTCACTCAATCTCAATCAATCATAGGGATCTTGATTATAGGGCCAAATCGTCATGACACGTCTCATTCCGTACCACACAATTTTGTCCCATAATTCGGCGCTTCTATTTCAGTCAATCACGCATTCCAATTGGCTACTACCCGCACAAGTAGTTTTACCCGACGCACATTAGTCCTCTAGCGCAGCCAAGCATCGCCTCATCCCTTGAGCACGACAATCTCCACCCGACACACATCGGGGACGGCATTCCTAAAGGAGTTTCGGTTCGGCAATTCATATCATAGATGCATATAATAAATGCACACATCAATTGGAGTGTCTCACTCAATCTCAATCAATCATAGGGGTCCTGATTATATGGCCAAATCGTCATAACACATTCCATTCCGTGCCACACAATTTTGTCTCATAATCCAACATGTATATCTCAATCAATCACGCATTCCAATTGGTTACTACTCGCACAGGTAGTTTTACCCAACACACATCACTCCTCTAACGTAGCCATGCATCGCCTCATCCCTTGAACACGGCAACATACACCCGACACACATCGGGGATGACATTCTTAAAGGAGCTTCGGTCCGGCCTCTACTACGATCCGACATTCATTGCTAGGGCATCCCATATAGGGGCATTGTCCACTCAACGCCCATCAGGGATTGGTTCTCTTAACTATCACATGATCATTCAATTCCGGCTAAGGACACTGTGTGTTGCACTCAAATGTCTTAATTAAGATAATGCACGGTCAGATTGAACTTTAAAAATTGATATATTTCCTTTTAAAATCCCACTATTTGATATGGTATTTAAAATCATTTTCGGTGTCAAAACCTAACACCCGGTATTTTCTAATTAAATACCAAAATTTCATAATTTTGAAATCAATGCTCAAAAGTCACAATCACCACTCAATAACACAATTTAACAATTAATTGCATACACTAAGCAAACCTCTGCAATTAGCACGAAATTTCAGTCACTGGTTATCTTGATATAATTTTTGAAAAACATTAATTAATTAAATAAATAGAAAAATTAATTAAATAAATGCAAATTTAGGCTAGAAACGCTAATTTAACCACCTAAACAGGCCTAGAAAATTTATGCACCTATCCACATAAATAGTACAATCTATTTATCCCTTAATCAATCTATTATAATCACCTAACAATCATAATTAAGTAATTAAATCATTAAGTAAAACTAACTAACCACCTAAGCCATACTTAGCCTAATCTAATTAACTACTAAATGTCATTAACTCCCTAAGCAGAGTTTAGTAAGTAAACTCACCGGATTAACGGGCCAGTGAGTCCACGATGATGGTGACGTGGAGGCGGGCATAAAACAAGCCTACGGTGACATCAAGTGAGGTCCGAACGGACCCGGAAAAGGCCCACGAAGCTCACAACTGGGCTGTGAGGTTCGGTTCTGTCCAAGGTTGAACTGAGGCTGGAACGACAAGGAGACGGGTGGCGGTGGCTGTAGCGGCTCCAAGCGGGCGACGACAATGGCTCTAGTGGCTGGATGGACGGCCTTAACGATGGAGGTGGCTCGGGATGGCTGCGACGCGGCCTGGCTTCGTTGGACAGCGAGAATGCGAGCAGGAGCAAGCGCGATGGCGAGACGCTGGCAGGCAACTTGTGACTGCTTGGACGGGCGGTAATGGCGCACGATGGCAGCAGAGGGCATTCGACGAGCTGCTGCTGGCTTTCCTCTAGTTCTTGAGCTCTCAAAAGACACAACAATGGATAAAGCAAGCCTAAGGAAGAAGAAGAAGACATCTACTGAAGATGGGCCACAAAATATCCTAAACACCCACCACACTTGCCTCACCATGTTCAGCCTTCATCCTCAGCCACTTTCCCCCTCAAATCTTCCCTTAGAAGCCATCCAAAGGGTCCAAAATGTTGCAGCCCCTTGGTCCTACGAATTTTGCAACATTTCCCCTCCAATTTCATTCAATCCCAACTCAAATTAACCCAATTTGATGCCAATAAATTCAGCCAAGGTGTCCACACTTAATTCCACATTTTTCCTCGCCAAATAATCCAACTTGATGGCCAAATATGCAACAAAAAATGGTCATCTAATTTTCCCGATCCAAAATAATCCAACTTTGAAATTTCGCTGAAAACTTGGGTTTGCAGAAAAATCTTTGGAGGACTAGTTAAGTTCTTAAAATTAATTGTGACATGATAGAATTTTCAATTTCTAAAATCGGGTTCAATTTCATGGTTAATTTCAACTAGACGCGATTTTAGTGTGACCTAACCTACCGGGTAGTTTTTAGGAATTTTTAGCGCATTTGACTCGTGGTCAATTATTTTTTAGCCACATTGTGCATCTTCGGCTCATTGGTGACTCTCGATTGTCATGAAAATATCGAGGTTTCAAATATGGGCACATAGTACAAAAATAATAGAAAAATCAGTTTAGTGCCATTCAACGAGAATTTTGCAATTAGGTGGAATAACCCACACTTTAATCACACATCTCAGTCAAACCGGCCTATCTTCGATCTCTAATTGATTTTAACAGTTTTGTATTGACCCTTGCATATTAGCATGATTGAACAGTCAACTTTTAGTCAAATTCTCAAGTCTATTGCGTTAAAATCCTTAACGACTTCACCACATAGACTAGTTATCTCGTGAGTGATCAACTCAGAGAAAAGAACTATAGGTGAGTCGATGAAAAGCCCATCTCATTCAATCGAAAACAGAATCAGATAATTAGGATGTCACAAGGAGGGTAAGCATGAATGACAAAGTGGGCTAAAGTGTTGGAAATGAATGAGAGCTCCTCCTATTTATAGGCACCAAGTTAATCATTACTCATCCAAGCGGCCTAATCACATTTCTTAAAGTGGCATGACTATGACCTTGAGGTGGCAAGCCTGTGTTGCAAGGTGGCACACCTATTTGGAAAGGTGGCGCACTTAGTTTCATGATGTGGAGATCTAATGACTTGGTATCATCATTTAAGGCCTTACTTGTCTCCTTTTCATTGGGCCACATGAGCACTTAGCTCATCATTAAGGGGACAAATCATTATGGATAGGTGACACTCTAAAAGATAAGGTGGCATCAAGGCTATAAGATAGACATAATTTGCTCCAATATGTCCTATTTTTATTGGGACATTTGGGCTAGATACTTTGCTTAATCCCCAAGGTGAATCTTTGGTAATCATGACCATATCTAGAAAATTTAGGTGATATGGTGAGTCACCCTCCTTCATGAAGAAGTTAGGGTGTTCTAGATAATTCCATTTTGTCCATTTTTTAAGCGACATAGAAATCATGAAGAAATAAGCCATTGAAAATACAATCGAGACTAGGTAAGGGCATTTTGTGTACATCCCCTAATGACCATTTCGACACACCCCAGGTTTGTGGTTAAGCCTTCCTCGGCGGGGTTGCCGTTGGCAAAATTGCCTTTCTTAGCTAGATTGGTGGCTTAGGGCGCGGGCTCAATGACTAGCCCTTAGATTGACTTTGGTCGTCTAATCAGATCCTAGATTAGCCATATACTTCATCTAGGTTGACACCTTATTGTCATGTGACTGTTCGAGATCGGTCATATTTATATCCGACACATGGTTGTATCAAGTTGAATCATGGTCATCCATGACTGGTGCATGACTAAGTGGAATCGCCCATGACCGGTGCATGACCATTTGGACCGATCCATGATTGTCGACTGATTCATGGCGGTTGTGACCATCCCTCAATCAACCCTGATGGTTTGGTAGTCATCCATTGATCGAATTGCTTGAGTCCATGATCATGGTCATGGGATTGGTCCATTACTGTTCCCTTGATCGATCCTTAATCATTACATGAAAAATCTTGGAACGATCCATGACCTATCCTTGCACTGGCACACTAGTTTCATAGCCATTTCTCATAGGTCGAAATCAGGATGTCACAAAAAGGAGGAGAAATATGTGAATGCAACTTTTGAAGAGAGACTTGTCCATAATCCCCCATGTTTTAGCATTGATAGTTCGATTGAATCTTGTATTCTATAATCAAATGCACCATTTCATGTAACGTCGTGTAGCAAATCAATGCATAATTTTGATGCTAGAAAGCTTCAAAATTGTTTATTTTGCTGATGATGAACCTATCAATATAATGGGGATATATGATGTTCACATAAAGACTAATCAATGAGTCTCAATTAATGTTGCATGATGTCACATATATTCTAGGCCTCCAAATCTGATCTTTATAGGTCGACTAGATAACTAGATAACACAATTTACAAAAAATTTGGAGATGACTTGTGGAAGGTTGCTAAAGGCGCAATGGCTATCGCATAGGAAGCAGAGTTGGGAACAGTACAAGATTGGAAGCAATGAAGAAATATTAGCAATTGTTAACTCGGAAACTAATTCCAAATTGTGACATAGTTGGCTTGGTTACATGAGCAAAAAGGAGAAGTGTTAGTATCAAAAGGGAAAAATGTTTGATCTACAGTCTATAGATATTGGGTTATGTGAGAAATTGTGTTCTATGCAAGTATAGATGTGTCGATTTTTTGAAAATTGGCAGAGAACCAAAGAAAATTAAATTAGAGTTTGCATATATAAATATTTAGGGGCCAGCCCCTATGTACTCCTTTGGAGGCTCACGCAAATATGTCAAGTTTATTCCAACAGAAATATGTGTTTATTTTTTGAAAAGTATCTCTGATGTGTTGTCTACTTAAGTGATGGAAAGCTAAAGTGAAGAACGAGATTAATGTGAACATTAAAGGTCCAAGCTCTGACAATGGTATGGAGTATGGTCATAATGAGTTCAAGGGGTTTTGTGCAGAGAATGGAATCATAATGTCAAGATTAGTTTCCAATAGACCATAGCAAATAGGATTGCTAAGGAGATGACTAGAATTCTTAATGAACGTGCAAGGAGTATGGTGATGCATGACATTTTGGGCAGATGTAATTAACACATCTTAAGTTCCACCTGATTAACAAA
Source organism: Eucalyptus grandis (assembly GCF_016545825.1). Lineage (NCBI taxonomy): Eukaryota > Viridiplantae > Streptophyta > Magnoliopsida > Myrtales > Myrtaceae > Eucalyptus > Eucalyptus grandis. The sequence goes on from NC_052613.1 coordinate 23,806,660, forward strand.
AGACCTTCAGTTCCACTTGATCTCCAGCTGCAAGAAGAAGAATAAACTTGAAAGAAGATGAATCTCTTGCATGTAAAAGCTTTATTGTTGTGTTTCATATGTGCAAGAAGGCTTGATGCAAAGGGTAGAAGAGTTTTTTTTTTTTTTTTTTTTTTGCATTTATTAAGATTATGATAATTTTCACTATCGATTTTGGAATGAACAAGATATAAAAATAATGAGAACTAATCATGTTACATGCAATCAAAACATGTTTTAGAATGACAAATCTGTGATAGAATCAAGTATGAGAAAATAAATGGAGAAGACGAGAGGATTGAATTGGAGGGGAATTTTAGAGCATTTTAGTTAGCAATTCTAAAACTATTGTTGTCAAGTCTAATAATAAAGAATTACAACAAGAACCACCTATACCTGAACTCACTTTGAGAAGATCTAGCATATCATCTAAATCTATTTATAGATATTCTCCATCATTGCATTATTTTCTTTTGATGTATGCTATCAAGCCACAATATTTTTCAGAACAATTCCGGTCAAAGATTTACTAAGTGGGAGTTGGCAACACAAGATGGAAAAAGGCAATGCAAAACAAGTGGGTGGATAGGGTCAAAGAAGAACCCAAAGACTGCAAAAGGTACAAAGCAAAATTAGTAGTGAAAAGTTTTTAACGAAAGAAAGGAATTGACTACAAAAATATTCTCTTTCCAATTGTGAAGTTAACAATTATAGGCTAGTGTTAGAAGCATATACCTAGAAGCATATATCATTCTGGTACAACCATAAGGTTTTCAAGTATGGCGAGAAAAACTATGTACTTGTTATGGGATCTAGCATGTAGTAGATCAATGGAATGAAGCAGCAATCATCAGAGGAGTTTAAAATGAAGGACCTAAGGGTAGGAAATTAGATTTTTGGGATGAGGATCACGCAAGATAAATTAGAAAAAAAAATCTAAAATTGTCTCACGAAAGGTTTATCGAGAAGATGTTGGACAGATTTGGAATTCAAGATGCAAAGCCTAAAAACACTCCTTTAAAAAGTTACTTGAAACTCTTGAATAAGCAATCATTAAGGACAGGCAAGGAGTGAGAGTACATGGTTAAGGTACCTTACGTGTTAGATATTGACAGTTTAATGTATGCTATGGTATGCTTTAGACTAGACCTAACTCATGCTGTGAAAGTTGTGAGTAGATATAATGATTAATCTAGGAATGAAGCATTGAGTGGCTACTAAAATACTTGAGAGGCACTTTAGGTATGCCACTTTGTTTTATTAAAAAAAATAATGTTACTTTACGAGGCTTTGTTAATGCAAATTTTGGTGGTAAAGAGCACCTTGAGTTATGTTTTTACCTTAGACAATAATATATAGTCTGTTGGATGTCTAAACTTTAGAATCATGTGTTTCTTTCCACCACTAAAGTAGAGTATATTACTGTATCTAAAGCTGGTAATAAGGCGATTTAGGAATTTTTTAAAGGAAATGGGCAAGGAACAAGATAACAATGTTCTTTTAGGTGAAAATCAAAGTATTATTTGTCTTGCAAAGTACCTGGTAGGAAAGCACATTTGATTGAAGTATCATTAAATTTGTTCGCTAATACTTAATGTGACATTGTCATTGAAGAAAATCTTTGGCATAGAAAATCCATTATATATTAACCAAGCATGTCATTACCTAGAAATTGATGGTTTACATTGCCTCACTTGGCCTCTTTGCTTAATGATGAGGAGGTGTCGTTTTGCTAGGACAATTTGAGTAAAAAGATGAGTGACGACTATGAGAAACTATCGTCAATTTGAAGATCAGCCAGAAAGTGAGGGAGTAATGGAGTTGTGGAGAATATTAGAGAAATTTACTGTTAAGGGTATGCATCTAATTTTCACTTAGCTTTTCTAGATTTCTATTATATATTTGGGTAATCTTTTTTATAGTTGTAACTCAATACTAATAGTGCAAAAATCATCTAGTGCGGTACCGTAATTTTTTTTCTTTTCTTGACTTTAAAAGAGTTTTCCTTATAAAAGATCGCTTTTCTTTTTCTCTCTCTCTTTTTTTTTTTCGGTTCCTTTTACGTTTCACATTCCCAATATTCTTCCTTCATAGAAAAAGAAAATCTTCAAGAGAAAAAGACCAACGCCACCAATCAATTGCCGCTCATTGCCATGGACTTGACGATTAATGCACTATCACACCATAGACTCAAATCGCCATCGCCTCCAGACTCGACCAACATCACTGTATCGCCACAACCACGATATGAACAGCACCACCATCACCACAAACACTTTGCTAGACTTGGGCAACACCTCCGTCGCCACTACACCACCACCACTGCTGCCGCCAAACTCGAAGCAGCACAACCAGCATGAAGCCCATCACCAAACTTGACTACCACCCCTAGACTTTATCCCCAGCACCAACATTAACACCACCTCCAGTGAAATCTCATCGATTTTCATTAAAAATCCGTGCTACTCAGATTTGGACTGTAATCTTCAACTTGTGGTCGCAAGACTTGAATCAAGATATAGAGGGGAGAGAGAGAAGGAGCAAAGCTAGGATAGGGTGCGTCGATGGGGTGACTAAAGAGAAAGCGGCGCCGTGATGCCTTTATTGGCAGCGGCGGCAGCGGCTGCGGCGGCGTCCATAGTGGAGAAAGAACTGATAAGAAAAGAAACTGAAGAGGAAAAACATATGGCAAAAAGATGATTCGTTGAAAACGAGGTGCCGGTCCACATTATTATTTTAGTTCTCGGTCGATGCTGAGTTGGTAATCCACATACACGAAATAATACTTTATTTGATGAAAGGACCACAATGAGTCAATTGAAAAAAAATAAAAAAAATCCAAGGATTATATTATATAAAAAAAAAATTTAAGGACCGCTAAATAATGAAAAAGATTCAAGAACTGAAGATGTTATCGATTCTAAAACTTTTATTGGCCCAAAATAAGCACACTTGAACATTGTTATGAGGGGCGCTCACAGGTGCCAACTAATAAATTCGTGAACAGATGACTAATGCACCTAATCCTTGATCGACTTAGAATCTTTTTAATGGAATAAAGTTATCATTTGGCTCGAGAGGGATGTATCCTAATTCTATCGATTTCAATTAAGAGAACGAGTATAACGGTATAACGTTGGATGGAATTAGAGAGTGAGGAGTATTATACTTATATAGATTCCTCTTGTACAGTTTTCACTTAAAAGGATCGTTTGATTCATGCCACGTGTCGATCAGACACTCAACAAAAAAGAACCTTAGTCTCCTCTCCTCTCTCAACCCCCGCACGCCACCTACCATTGCCGGCCTTTGCCTGCCCCTCATCCGACCAACGACTGCCCCGTCGCTTGTCCTCCACTCCATTGCTGTGGCTTCTGATTTCTCGGTCTCCCTCTTTGTTCACTATTGTCCGCAGCGTACCGCCCCCATCCTTCCGTCATGGCCACGATGTCAACCATATTTCTATATTAATAGAATTGTGCAATTGTGAGAAATTTAAGAATCAATGTCCTGCATAATTGAGGTCGCTAAACCTAGGGGCAAATTTTGAATAGAGATTGAAACAGCACCACAAGTAGAACTTCATGGCCCATATTATCAATATGTTCCATGTCCTAATTGTTAGAATATTTAAATAATAAACTACACATTCGTCTATTAACTTAAGTTTTTAGAACGATTGATAATGATTGTACAAATCTCACATGGTATTAAATCTAAGAGGTCCCAAGTTCAAATTTTCCAGGCCCCTATTTGTCTCCCCAATGTAGTTTTCCACACTTTAGGCTAAGGCCAAAGTTCAGCCTACACATTATTGAGAAAACTTTCCAATAGATTTTGAAGTTGATAAATGTTTTGAAGTGTCTTTGATTTAGGAAAATGTTCTTGGAAGAAAGGTCTATAAGTAATCTTGATCCTATTCTAACTCAAGTCTAAGTTTGACTAAAACATGGTGTCTTTATATGTTACTTCATGGATATCATTAGAGTAACATGAGGATATTATAAAAACTTGCACGAGGATATTGTGAAGATGTTTAGCATATTTAGACTCTATGCGAAGTCTATTTAGACTTAAAGAACATTTAGACTGTCACGCCCTGATCCTCAAGCGCGTGCCCATCCCTCACTAGTCAATTAAATAGCGACATCCCAAGACGTATCGTCAACCCTTTCATTTTAGTACGCATGCAGAAACATATAAAAGAAATCCCTAGACAATAAAACAATAGGATAGGAAAGTAGGACCATAAATTTAGAACTTGAAACAACCACGCCTATATACATTGCACACCATAATGTATACAATACGATACAAACTATTGAAGTCAAGTTCTACTCAAGCCAATTCAAAAACAAAGTCTACAAGCAAGGGTGGGGGTTTCCGATCTAGTCTGGGTCATCATCATCCTCGATCTCTCCTTCTTCCATGCTTTAGCTGGAACCTTCAGCAAACTGCACCAGGGACTCTGGTACTACAAGAGCCGGGTCTACTACATCTATTATCGAGCCTTGAGGAGAATTAGCTGTGCCCTTCCCAAAAGCGATATCCAGAGCGTACAGAGGAATCTCAGACTCTGGAATATGACCCTATCTTTGGCCATCTTGAGCCCGACAGTACCACGATATGTATCGATGGGGCACCTTATGGGTGAGACCCGCATCAACCTAGACTACGAACCTTACCAACTTGTAGTCCCAACCCCCAGGGCCCTGATTCATCGGAATATAGGATGTTTGCTCTGTAACAGTCTTGGGTTGTCCAAAAAACTCAGGAGCGGCCATCTAAGGATTTGAAATGTTATTCCACAATGGGGTGAGACAACGTCTCAACAAGTTTTACCCCCTAAGACTTGACTAGGAAGAAAATACGCAATGAGAGCTGCCTATGCACAAACACGAGTCAAAGGACTTACCTTGATCTCAGTTCTTTCCTGTCAGTTAATACAATTCGCAAATGCCTCAAATCACATCAACCAATCAATTCATAACATCATATCAAATCATCGATCAATCGACTCGATCAATTACATGTCATCACGACCTTCCTTTAGTCGGTATACTCAATACTATCTATAAAGTCCTATCAAATCAGGACTGCTCACCCAAAGTTGAAGATAAATAGTATAATTCACCCAAAGCTGATATATTAGGGGCCCCAGTCCAATATAGTATACTAATAATGTTCACCCAAAACTGATAATATATTTTGCTCGCTCAAAGCTGATAATATTGCTCGCACAAAATTGATATATCGAGGCTCATAGATGGATATAGTATACTAATAACGCTCACCAGAAGCTGACCCCATGGTATACCGCTTGACAAAGCTGACATATCAAAGCCCGTAGGTTGATATAATATACCATATTGATTATCTAATCAATTCATCATTTTTATCATACCTGATAAAAATAGCTGTGTGTGGGTACATGGTCGACCTTGGCCAAAATACAATATTTTCACAATTGAAAATCCCACAAATTTCATCGATCCATAAACTCATTTTTGTCGTTGTAAACCGACGCCCAATGATTTTCCATTTAATTACTGAAATTAATTAAATTTAGGAATAAATTCCTAAAATACAAATCACACCAAATCAGCACAAATTCGAGCTCAATTAAATAAACATATCACACCATCACAATCAGCATAAAATTCCAGTCACCAACTATCTCGATCTAATTTTCAATAAATAAATAAATAATTATGAAAATTAATTAATAAATACAATAAATAGCAACTTAGGCCCGTAAGGCCTAATTAAATGCTGAGACGGACCCGGAAAATTTCCGAATCACTCTAGATAAATACTAAAGCTTGTTTAGGCCCTAATTGTACTAACTATCCACCTAACATGCATTGGTAATTAATTAAATTCACTAATCAAATCTAACTAACCACCTATTCGTAGCTTAGTCTAAACTAATCAACTCTTAAGCATAATTAACCTATTAAATGAGGATTAGTGAATTAAACTCACTAGATTAACGAACCACTCGGTTCGAAACGACAAGGACGTTGCAAGGGATGAGAAACTCCAAAGGGGGACTGGCTTTTGAGGTTGGGAACACCTCCAAAACGAGCCCGACAACAGCTGGAAAACCCAATGGTTCGGGTTCTGTTTGGGGTTGGAAGGTGGATGTCCGGGGCTAATTGGGCGAGACAAGATCTGGTGGGGCTGCAGCAGTACTTGGCGGTCCTCATGGTGGCTAAATGGAGGCTGAACGGCGGCAACAGGGCTCCGATGGTGGCCCTCGGCATCCTAGTGAGCTGCTGGATGCATAGCTGGGCGAGACGGCGTGGCTGGAGGCGCGAGCAAGTGAGGCAATTGCAGGGCAGCGAAGGACGGTGAAGGGGTGCGACGGTCGATGCTCGGGCTCCGACGGGCTTTGGCTGGCTTATGTTGGTTGCTAGAACCAAAAACAGCAAGGAAGAGGGATGAGAATGGGCGGTCGACAAGCTGAGGGAGAGAGGGAGGAGAAGAGGGAACAAAAGGGGGCCATTTGGTCTTCACTTATCCAATTTGATCCCCTTGACCACTCCCCTCTACCAACTATGTTCCAAGGCCAAAAATCAGCCACCAAGGTCCCTTTTAAAAGGCTTGAAAGGGTCCATAAGTCATGGGTGGTGGGGGGCTACGAATTTGCAAGGATTTCCCCTCAATTGGACACTCAATCCTTCTTAAATCAATCCAATTTGGCCTCTATAATTTCAACCAATATCTCATTGATCTAATTGGTATTTTTTCTCATCAATTGATCCTACATGTATCCTAAGTTCGCAATAAAAAACGGTCCCTGACATTTTCTGAACAAAAATAGCCCTACAACAACTTTTTCCCAAAAAGTTTTGGTTTGCAAAAAAATCTTCGAAAACTGAGTTGACATTCTTAAAATGATTTGTGACATGACAGAACTTTCAATTTCTGAAATCGAATTTAAATTCATGGTTAATTTCACTCTAGTGCGTTTTTAGCGTGACCTAAGCTACCGGATAGCTTTTAGAAATTTTTAGTGCAAGTGACCTGTGATTGATTTTCTTCGAGCGACAACGAACCTATCCGACACATTGGGGACTCTCGGTTGTTGTGAAAATCTCAATGATTCAAATATGGACACAGGGTACCAAAACGATAGAAAAATTAGTCTAGTGTTGGTCGATGAGAATTTTTTAATTTGGTGGAATCACTAATGTTTAACCACACATCTCAGTCGAACTGCCTTATTTCTAATTTCAAATCGACTTATATCTGTGCCGCAATGATCTCTGTAGATGAGCACGATCGAGTAGTCGATTCCTAGTCGAATCCTTTAGTCTATTGTATTAAAATTCCTTAATAACTTCCTCAATTAGTCTAGTTATCTCAGAAGTGATCAATTCTAAGAATAACACTATAGGTGCGTCGATGAAATGCCTGATTAATTTAATTAAAAGCAGAATTGAAAATCTAGGATGTCACATAGACTTAGATAATTCATTTTATTGAGAAGTTTATCAAGACTCATAAACAAGCATATACATCGCAACAACTAGTGATCTGGCATGGATTTCATGCATAGAAAGACTTGATTAACTCTTAATCTTAAAGATTTTTTTACAACTAACTTTGTAATGCAAAACATCTTAATTGATTGGCAATCAATCTTGATATAAGTTACCTTCCAAAAATGGAGATCTCTACTTATGGAAACCAAGCCTTTGTTTGTATGTGTGACAAGAATCAATGAAGGTTCAAAATTCGTCACTCAATGGCTACTCAATCTTGTCCGTATGGATCTATCCAACGGGTATATTGAAATGATCCTCTAGAGACTGTCCAATGGCTATATTGGAAGTGAAGGACTATAAAAGGAGATCATGGTGTTGAGGAGAAAAGAATAGACAAAGTTTAGAAAAAAAAAAATCTAAAATATGAAAGTACTTCGATACTTGTCTCTCTTGTGCTACAAATTATGATCTTAGAGAAACACTAAAAGCGTGAGAGGGTGGATACATACTTGCTAAGCTAAACCACTACAAGTCTTGTGTGCAAATTCTATTATATATGAATTCTTCTTGATTTTTTTTTAATAGTCTTTTACACACTTGTAAATTGCTTCTTATCTTTGTTCAAACTTTGAACTTTGCACTCTAGTTTAGACTCGAATCTTGACTTTTTTCAACTCCGCTTTAAATTTGTTAAGATTTGTTAAAATCATCTATTCACCCCCCTCACGCTCTCAATGATATTGCTAGCCTCTAACATACGTGAGGGCAGTCATTAGAATATTTCAATAATAAATCATGTATTCATTTATTAGTTTAAGTTTCCAGAATAATTGGCAATGATATAAAAATTTCACACCGATTACCACGATTAGGAATCCGAATCCTTACCCTATACATCATCTCATGAACTCTTCCAAGTACCCCTTGCAAGAAGGTACTCTTGATATCAATTTGTGAGTACGAGCCTAAATAGTAGCTAGTAGATTCTTTTTTATGTAGCCAAGCAACTAAAGCATGCAATGCTGTTTAATATAGCTTTCTTACAACTTCAATTAGGAAATAGTTGCACTATCATGCCCCGAATCTCGAGCGCGCACACATCTCTCGGTGGCCGATAAAATTGTGACGTCCCAAGACGCGTTGCCGACCCCTTCATTTTATTATATATGCAGAAGCAAATAAACAAATCCCTACACAACACAAATATGAGATAAAAAAAGCAAGACAACAATTTTCACAAAATGCTTTTATAAACAAACTGAGTTTATATACAATACTAGTTTATAAACAAAAGCCTATTCCAAAAAGAAGAGTCACTAAGCTATCTAAGCACAAGACTCTTCAGTTGAGACCTCCGAAACTTCAAGGGGTTCTGGGTCTTCCAAGACACCATTAGGTGGATCAACTACCCTCTCACCTGTAGCGACGTTAACCGCAACGGCGGGGATATCGAAACCGTATAGGGGACATTCCTTGATCCCATTGATCCCATGGCGAAACCACGCCTTAAACCGGTGAAGTACCAACTGTGGTTGGCCCTCATCGACCAAGATAGTGGTTACTATGAGCTCATGGAGCCAGGGACTCCCGGGGACAAGGACGTCGGTACTCTGCTCTATATACCCCATTGGCTGTCCAAAACGTACTGGAGGGATCGTCATCTAAGGATCTGAAAAGTTAAGCTCACGATAGAGTGAGATGATGTCTCAGCAAGTTCACGCTCTAAACCTCGATTAGGAAGGAGTATGCCTAAAGGTAGTCTAACCACACATCACATAAGACTTACCTCACATATGTTTCTTCCTGCACGTTAGTACAGTTCATATAACATATAATTGCATTAAAATCACTCATCAATCGAGACGTCTTAACTTATATCACAAACAATTACAAGGGTCCCGATTATAAGGCCAAATCGTTATGACACGTCATATTCCATGCCACATAATTTTGTCCCATAATTAGGTGTGTCAATTTCAATTAATCATGCGTCCCAATTGATTACGACCCAATAGCCACGGCCGACTCAACAGTCAGCGGTCTTCCGGTGTAGCCAGACATTGTCTCGCACCATCGACCATGGCAATGTCTACATCTAGACGGCATTCCATAAAGGAGCATCGACCCAGCCTCCACTGCGACCGGCATCCGTTGACTTAAGGCATTCTCGAAGGAGTATCGTCCGACCCCAAAGGCTTGTGACGGGTTCTCATACCATTCATGCACACATCCAATCCCGGCCAAGACATTGTACCTTGCACTCATATGTCATAATTAAAATAATGTGCTTGGCCCATTTTCTTCATATTAAAAACACATAGTAAAATAATCGTGTGTGGGTACATGGTCAGATTGAACTAGAAAAATTGATATTCTTTCTTTTAAAATCCCACTATTTAATATAGTACTTAAAAATATTTTCAGTGTCAAAACCTGACACTTGGTATTTTTTAATTAAATACCAAAATTTCACAATTTTGAAATAAATACTCAAAATTAACAATCATCACTCAATTGCACAATTTAACATTCAATTACATAAACTAAGCACACCACTACAATCAGCACAAAATTTCGATTACGGGCTATCCCGATATAATTTCTAGAAAATATTAAATAATTAAATAAATTGCTAAAATAATTAAATAAATGAAAATTAATCCAATAAATGCATACTTAGGCTGAAAACACTAACTTAACCACCTAAACGGGCCTAGAAAAATAATGCACCTATCCACATAAATCAAGCAACCTAATTAACCCTTAACTAGTCTAATCTAACCACCTAATTAGCCTAATTAAATAACTAAATCACTAATTAAAACTAACTAACCACATAATCCATACTTAAGCTAATCTAATTAATCCTTAAGCATCATTAATCTCCTAAATAAGGTTTAGTGAGTAAACTCATCGAATTAGCGAGTTGGTGAGTTCACGATGATGGCAATGCGGAGGTGAGCAAAACACAAGCCTGTGGTGACACTAAGGGAGGTTCAGACGGGCCCGGGAAAAGGCTCACGAAGCCTTGGCTGTGAGCTAAGATTTGGCTTCTACTCTTGGGTTAAGAAGGGCTGATTGAGCAACGGCTTTGGCTAGAAACGGCTAAGCAGGACGGTAGTAGCTGCAGTGGTTGATGCCAAGGGTGATGGTGGCTTGGACGGATGACCGAGGAGTCTCGGCTGGCTGGATGGATGCTCGAGACGGCGGCCTGGGCTCACAAGTATGGCGAGCAAGCACGGGACGAGCGAGACGATGTGCGGGCGACCAATGGGCTCAAGCGGCAGGGGGCGAGGAAGAAGGAGCCAAGGAAGAAGAAGGAGGCTGCAGCTTGAAGGGGCACCATCAAAATGCCATAAAGTCTTCTAAAATATCCAAATCACTCAAGTTCAAGGCCCCACTTGTTGCTGCTTCAATCCTCAGCCATTTCTACACCAAAGCTTCTCCAACAAGCCATCCAAATGGTCCAAAATGTTGCAGCCCCATGGACCTACGAATTTTGTAACATTTCCCCTCCAAATTCATTCAATTCTAACTCAAATCAACCCAAATTGGTGCCCATAAATTCCAACTAAGGCACCCACATCCATTCCACAATTTTCTTTACCAAAAGATCCAACTTGAACACCAAAAGTCCACCAAGAAACGGTCCTCTAATTTTCCTAATCCAATTTCGCCAAACTTTGAATTTTCACCAAAAACACGAGTTTGTAGAAAAATCTTCGGAGGATGAGTCGACATTCTTAAAATAAATTGTGACATGTCAGAACTTTCAATTTCTGAAATCAGGTTCAATTTTGTAGTTAATTTCAACCGGATGCGATTTTAGCGTAACCTAATCTATTGGGTAGCTTTTATGAATTTTTAGCGCATTTGACTCGTGGTTGATTATTTTCGAGTCACATTATACATCTTTGACACATTGGTAACTTTCGGTTGTCATGAAAATCTCGAGATTTCAAATATGATCACAAGGTACAAAAATGACAGAAAAATCGGTTTAGTGCCGTTCGACGAGAATTTTCTAATTTGGTGGAATCACCCATACTTTAATCACATGCCTCTATCGAACCGACCTATCTTTGGTCTCTAGTTGATTTTGATAGTGTCGTATTGACCTTTACAAATTAGCACAATCGAGTAGTCGATTTCTGGTCGAATTCTCAAGTCTATTGCGTTTAGATTCCTTAACAGCTTCACCTGATAGATTAGTTATCTCATGAGTGATCAACTCAGAAAAAAAGACTAGGTACGTCGATGAAAAGCCCAACTCATTCAATCGAAAATAGAATTAAAAAGTTAGGCTGTCACATGTACTTTCGACTATATATTCGATTAATACATGCCTTAATAGCAACTCTTTTAAAATTGCTCCACATGGATTCAAGGTGCTCCAACTCTATAATTTACATTACCAACTATGTAAGTTGTGAACAGTTCACACTAGAATAGAGTCATAACACATCATAATTATGATACAGTTAAACTACACCAAATCTAAGTCCTCTTATGGCATTTGATCTTCACGTCCTTTAGATCCATTATCCAGTTTGAAAGGTAAGCTTTCATCTTGTAACGATCGGCAACTACAATTATCTTATTCAAGTGCCCTTTTCCAAGCCCACTTTTCCATTTTCTCCGCCTTCATCAAAGTAGAATTCAACCATAACTTCGGCGACATGTGTTCTTGTTAGCGTCTGATCCTATTAGGAAAAGGCTAACCAATCGATTCCGGTCGCCCTCAGAGTATGATGAAAAGCCACTTGGCCAGCTCCATCGTCACTTATTGATGTATCACGCTTTTGCATATTGGCTGCTCGAGTTGATTGATTTGACATCGCCTCACTCATGCATCAATTGTTGTGTCGTGCGATGGCTATGCACGTGCTGCTGTTTGATAAAGTAAAATGTAAAGAGGAAATTAACCATTATGAGTCGTAATGTAGATAAGGAATGATGAAGCTCTAATCATAGAATTGCCCCCACCATTTACACACCTCAACAGAAGTTTTGGGATTGGGATGCGCATCTGCAATTCTAGGTTAGATAGGCTACAAAACTAGGGGCACATAGCATGATCAGCATCCTATGTAAATGAATCAAAAGTTACTTGAGTCCATAGAGAATGATCCAAACCATCACGACATTATTTAGGCAAAAAGAATATGTAGATCGTGCTTTATCATTGCTGTCAGATCCGATGCATTTGTGACCCCAAGGAGCTCTTTGGGGTATCAGTTAAGAGAACCTTTTGTTTTTCTAATCAAACATCTATTTGCCACCACGATTGTATAAATGTCATGGTAGGAACATTGAAGTAAGTCTAAATTCTGTTGAAGATAGCTCTTCCTTAAAAGTCGATCTAGGGTCTATTCCTCTTATGGGATAGGTTGAGATATTATTGATTAATCAATTCCTACAATTGTCAAAGTTTTCAAATACAAGAAACTACTTAATGACATAATTTATTAATTAAGAGGATAGGCTATTGGATCGATAATATTAAGTCTATTAATTTCGAAGGATAAAATTATTGCAGGAATTATAGTTTTTCCTTTCGGACTTTTAATCGAAAACAGTTTTTGCTTACGCGGGCCAGGTTAGAGAGGCAACACGACTAGATCAGGCTTTTGGGCTCTGTCTTGGCTCTAAGCCCACTTCCAATCCTGTAGATACTAACAAATCCGAAATCTGATTAAAAAATAATTAAATTTCTAACCCCACACGATTTATTGCTCAGTCAAAGCGAGTGAAACGTGTGAAGTACTCATTGAGTCTCCACCACGTTAACTAAGGTCTCCACAAAACATAGTCATACATAGATGTGTCTTCTTTCTGGTCTTTTTTCCTCATGAATGCCATTTTCTCTGGTCATATTTGAACCCGTGATCTATTTTTTTTCAATTTGTTGGAGAGGTTTCCATGTTGAAGATTTCATAAATTTGGGACTTCCTCCAGAGCATTTGTGTAGATTAAATATTGATTTTCACACATTACTCTCTCTCTCTCTCTCTCTCCCCTCAACTTTGATTGATGGGTTATAAGTTATGAACATCTGCATGTAAACTGTAACTGCTATAAATGGTTGATGATATCTATATTAGTAATTTGCCAATCAGAGATATATGATTTGACAAAACTTGTTGATAATCCCATCTCGACTATTTGGAAGCATGAATGTTATGCATAACGAACCTATGTGTTTTCCCTACACAATGTACAATGTGCACGACAGTTGGCTTTTGATGGCATTGTGCGCTTCCTAAATTGCATGGCCAAGCCAAACGCATTAAGGATCATGTAATTAAAGTCAGCTCATCTATCTTAATTGATGACTCAATCAAAACATTTCATTGCCGTTTCTTCTAGTTTATCTCGTCTATTCCAGAAGTTAAGGATACCCCTTAATAATTTATGAAGAGTAATGCTAGGCATATTCAAACTGATATGAAATTGGTTTACAAAGTAAAATTACATATTGTAATTGAGAATTTGAATAAATGAGCCACATTCATGTCTGTAAAGTCTGCCACATCACTTAATGAGCCGACGTTTAAATTGCTGTAATTTAGGGAAAGCCTTCAACATAAGTGGAGGAAGTGGAGGGGAAGGTGGGAAAGAGAGAAAGTCAGTCCTCATTAAAGACAGGATTCTATTCTAATGCCTTAGTGGGAGCTCATACAGAGTCAAGACCAAAGAGGAATATGAGGAGACACTTTTGTCCCAAATTAAACGAAAGACTTGACCCCATTATGCACATTGGGACAAACTTGTAGGGCCTCTACTTTTTCATTGTTATTCGGATTCAGGAGAACAGCCTTGGTCCTTCAATTCACGCTAAAGCTATCAGTCAATATACGCCTCGTTGGCTTTTTCCAGGTTGTCTTTACGTGCTTAGAAGATATAGACACGATGAATATGCGTGACATCCCCATACTAATTAATCATTCTCATTTTTAATTACCTTCATTCATGTAATAATCAACACCGTCTTAGTTGGTTAATGATATTACTCAACTTGTCATGTTGTATAACATTTCATATATGCTAAACTTTTTCCTCCACACATGCGATAAAAAGAATTTGCCATTCATATCCTTGGCCATTTGAATAAGCAAGAGGAACCCTTCTTTTTTATATACTCATTAGTTGCACCCACATGGTGACAAGTCCGTAAACCCTATAGTTTTTTTTTGCTTACAACTTATTTGAAAGTGACTGGGCTATTGTCGTTCCTGCTCTTTGCAAGAAGATTCTATACCATCCCCCCATATATTGTGGTTTAGACTTTGAATAATTGCCCCCTGTTCAACCTACACGGAATAAGCAATTAATATGATATCCGGTGTATATTTTAGAGCATCAAGAGTAGATGATCTGTAAGCTACTTTGTTGTGAACTCTTGAAAACGAAGCACTCATGCTTTTGTCTCTTCGTCGTAAGGCAACAACATTGTCTTTGACGTATGCATGTCTCGATCGAATTAAATAGGTGCTTTGAACGTTAAGAGTTTAGTTGCTAGATGTGTTGAACTTGAATAAATGGGGGGCCTTTTAGTCCTGTAACACGCGTGGAATGGATAAGGACATGATGAGATGCGTGTTTAATTGTTAGCCAATGGGTTTTGCTTCTTATAAGGAAAAACCCTTTTGTCTTTTCAAAGCTCCATTTGGTTCGTTGTGACTATAAGCAAAAATAGATGAAAATCGATTATTTTCTAACGGTTAAAATTTTTAGACTAAGTTTGATAGTCCCGTTTTTATGAGAAAATGTGATACGGCATACATAGTTCCACATATACTATCCAGTTGAGTGCTATACATCATGTAGAGCCAGATAAATTTTTTTGAAACTTCTAATCATGGCGATATGGCCACTGTGCTCAAACACACACAGAAATAAACATATTATAACTATAATCAAGTTACATATATCGACATGAACATATCTCTCTCTATGGTACACGATTTTCTCCTACCTTTTTTCTAGAGATCCTATTCAATTTTCAACCCATTTAGTCAAGGTTTATTTTAGAGATCTCGATAGACATCAGTTGATGCATCCTCTAGATCACTATGACGAAGACAATCTTGGTAAAATACTTCTATGTTCCTCACAATCATCATCCTAGTTGGGTCTCACTGCATCCCACCCATTGCCGAAGACATATAAAATTTAGGTTTCTTCTAGAATGAGAAGAAACAATTATAGTATATGAATTTATATGTAATAAAAGGTGAAAATTTAAACCCTAGATATTTGGCAATCATCCATACACGTGCAATGGCCCCATCTGCAACCCCGTTGTCGGCTTGACCAGTCATAAGGGCACACAAGTCTGCATCATTCTCCAACACTATCTTTTGTCCTCACAACCAAACTCGTACTCCTCTTCATTTCATAATCTTTTTTTCTTCTTCTTTATTTCTGTGTTTTTTGCTTGCACTCCTCTCTCTCATTTGGAAACCCTAGAAAAAGACACATGCTTTAGTAAACTGGGTGAAGGTACCTGTCATTTTTGGTTTGGGTCCTATGATTAGTAATCTTGGTTTGTCAATTTGAGGCTTTGTTTTCACTCTTCCGCTGGTCTTGGGCAGTTTTGTTTGGTTAGATGACTCAATTATTAGCTGAAAGAGACGAATTGTGGTGATTTTATTCATTTAGTTTCTATTTTATATAATTGAAATTTCTTTCCGTAGAAAAGTTTATGAGTTTTGTTAGGTGGCAGGTGTAATCAATCACATTATGCAAATCACCTCAAAGCTATACATGCAAAATACTTCGTGCGAGATGTACCACAACAAGATGAGTGCCTTTTGGATAGTAAAAATCCTTGTTTTCTCCATTTCTACTGATTATTGGTCAATTAACTCGCAAAGATTGGTCTTGTTAATTGAAACTAGATCCCCAATTGAAGGAAATTTGGCTTCATCGTGTCTCTAATTAACAGGTTATAACTTATGGACGTCACTTGCGCATAAATTTGACTAAGATATACATATGTAAATCATCAATCAGAAAATTGATCAAAGAAGGCCCTACTAGAAAGTCGGAGCCAACACTTCCCAACAAAAGAAGCGGCAACAAGAAAGGGAAATAATCTCAGCATGCGAGGACTGGACAAATCATGTTAGAGTCAATGTAAACTTGAGGATAAATTGGGAGATAAATCTTTGTTAATGCCACATTTACGAGGGAATAATCATAAAGGAAGAAGTGGCTTAAGGAAGAAGCAAGGATGACATTGTTTAGTAGGGTTGTCTACCGTTTTGTTGCGAGTTTCCTAGTTCGCGCTGACAAGGATAGGCCTTTCTCACATGTTCATGTACGACTGCTATTTCATCGTTTTCGACGATTCCAAGGCTACGGTGATTACTCCACATTCGCTCGCGCTGGGACCCGCACGTGCGGCGGGCTGATTGGATTGCGATAATTTTTTTTAAAAAAAAACAAGCCACAAAGATGATTACGCCATCAACCGAATTGTTTGATAATTCACCGCCAAGATAGCTGGTAATCACTTTTTCTTCGACTCGGTCAGAAGTTCCGATCCATGTCGTGAGCAAATCTTTATACTATTTGTGTTGCACTATTTAAATGTGGCATATCTTATTTAGGTGACTCGCTAATTATTAACATATTAGCAAGCTGTAGTAACGAGTTTGCAAGTCTTGAGATTTTAGATTTTAGGTTGTGTTGATTAACCTTACCTCAATATGCATATTTGGCAACTAGTTTAACATCTTGTGGTAATGTCCAAATAAGTTGTTGACTTTATAGGACACAACCCTCTTGCATATCCCATAACTCTCTTCATTTCTCTTCTTATTGGAACCAAAAAAGAAATTCTTCATGTACAAAAACATTTGATATGCATAGCCAGAAAAATCCTTGGGATCCATTAAACAATTGATGGAGGTGATTATTGATTATTTTAATTGTATATAAAGAAAATTCCATATAAGGATTCAAAATATCCTCAATTTTTTAAATAAGGATCTGAAATAAACATTATTTCAAAGAGGTTTGAAATACTCTTATTTTCTCAAATAAGGTTTTGAAGTGATCATATTAGTCTAAAAAAAGGACTTGATCTCATCGGCTGGTGAAGAGCATTCCCGTCATTTATATTTTCTAATTTTCTTTCATTTTTCCTTTTTGTATTATTTTCTTTCCAAAAAAACTATAAAAAAAATGAAGACTAAAAGACTAAAACTTAAAAAAAGAAGAAGAGTAAACGCAATTTAAAAAAAAAAAAAAAAAAAACCTCTCACCTATATTTTTGTCTTTTTAGCTTCTTTTTCTTTTCTTTTCTTTTTTGAGTCTTCTTTTGGAAAGAAAAGAATAGAAAAGGAATAATGAAAGAAAAAAAATGAAAGAAAGTAAGAAAATCTAAAGGACGAAAATGCCCTTGACAAATTGGTGTGATGATGTCATTCTTTAAAATTGACATATTACTTCAGGTCTTTATTTAAAATAAAGTTAACTGCAAGCTTGTATTTGGAAAAATGAGAGCACTTTATACCTTTAGTTGAGACAATGTTCACTTCAGGACTTATTTGAGAAATTGGTGGTACTCTGGGTTTTTATTTGAAATTTTCCCTTGTATCTATATATCCTTTTTTATTAAAAAAACAAATCAACCTTTGATGTTTTAACGATAGGAAAGTTCACCAAAAAAAAAAAAAAAAACCTTTGATAAAAAGTCCTAGATCCAAGAGTTAAAACATTTTTGAGTTAATAAAAAAATTCACAAAAGCCCACCTATATATAGTTTAAATTTAATTAGATTAGCCTAAATAGTTTTGGACTGATTTTGCCAGCTCAAAAGTCACTTGTAATTTATTTTTTTTGTCCGTTCTACTCTATTCCTATTTTAACGCTCACTCTTAAACCTTTGCACTGCCTCCTTATAGGATGTGACAGTTAAAATCCACTTCTGAAATTATATCATCCCCACCTCAATTCCTCTGAGAATGTGGGGATTTGAACTTCCCACCTCTCCATTCTATGTTGGAAGGTTGACTACTAAAGCAAATCCTAGTGGTTAAGTCACTTTTAATTGAGTATTATAGTTTTCTAAATATCAAATTATCACCTCACATGTCCTTAAATTATGCACTTTCATTGCGCAATGCCTATTGAACTATTTATTCACAAAGCCGTACAAGCATCACATCATCTCCCAAATATCAATCATCGACTAGCATTGGAAGTAGCAAATATATCATATTCAAAGTCAAATCAAATTGAAATTTGACTAAATAGTTTCTACAGTGGTCAATGTGTCTTACCTTTCTTGAAAACTGATTTTTCTTTAAAATATTTCTTTTTACTGTTCTATCACGCAAAAGTTGGGAAGAACTCCTAGGAGAAAGTCGAGAAATAATCAAGTAAAGAGAATAAATAATTAGAGATGGTTAATTATAATATAGGAAGAGGTAAAGATGGAGAGACCGAGCTCTGACGGTGGATTCCTTTTTCAGCTAGAAAAATTAAAAGTGTTCATTTTATGCTCGTCCATTCATTATTATAAGATTCCCTCGGTTATAATAATCAAATTACAATTATTAGTCTGCATTTCTTCCTATTTTGATATAACCTTTTTCATTAGATTTAACATTGGAATTTAACTTTGGAAAAAGGACGTCATAAATTTTTACAAAGTGTGACAAACGCCTCACAGTTATGGATCATGCAAGCCATAGCTTACCATTAACTTTGGGAAACAACTCCACTCAACTTCAAGGTGTTATAGTTCTAAATAGGTATAAAAGCGTGGCGGGTATAATCGAGTACCCCATCTTTTAAAACCCTAATGGAATGTATGTAGGTAGTGGGTTTGGGAAGGCAAGATGGATTTAAGGTCAATTGGTAAAAAACCTGTAGAATTTGGAACAACTAAGGGGCTTGGGATGTAAACAGCACTGGATTTGGGATGTTGTGGTTGGAAAACTCTATACCCACGAGCCAAATATATTATCATATCTAATTAAAAATCATTTTCCTATGGTTGTTGAGTAAATATAGATAATTATTTGCTCTGTTAATGTTTGGAATGATTTCAGGATTTAATAAGCTTTCCTTACTCCGTTAAAACACTTTAAATTACTTATAAAATTTTGTAAATCTACAAAAGAAAATTAATATAATCTTATGCTTTTCAACAACGTCCATCATTAACCACTGGGATTCGCCCCCGTGGCCATCATTCCAACATGGAAGGGGGAGGTGAGGGGTTCAAATCCCCACCTTCTCAGGGAGGGATGGGGTGGGGACGCGTAAGTTTCAGGAGTGGATTTCGACTCCTACGCCCTGCAAGAGGCAATGCAAAAGTCCGAGAGTGAGTATAAAGTAGGACTAGAGTAGGACTGATCAAAAAAAAAAAAAAAAAAACAACGTCCACCATTTCACAACCCTGCTTTATTAGATCTTAGACTTCTATGGATGTGGATCTTGAATTTTTCTGTCTCATATTTTGAGACTCCCAAGATATTCTGATCTATCATGCATGTGTCCAAAATAATTTGTTGTGTTAAATTAAGGGTTGTTTATTATATGTTTAGTGTATGATATTTTCCTTAAAAAATATTTTCGTCAGTTGTAGGTACTGTTGTGGTATCTGTCTTTTAGTGAGACAGGTTTAGTTATTATATCAAAACCCGTAACTTGACTTGGAACGAGTTTAGGGAGTAGTAGAAATTTGACGGAATGGGTTTGGAATAATACCATCCCACTTCCAACCCTAGTTTTAAAATATGTATTATCAAATACATAAGTTACAGCGCACATCAAAACTACATTACATTTATTATTTATAACAAGTACACTCTGAGGATCAGTCTGTTTGAAGGATAATATTTTTTGGTAAATTATTTTTCAACTCTCTAGTATTTCAATCATAGAAAACTATTCGATTAATGAATTTTTTTTTTCATGAATTCAAAACAATAAGTTTAGATCAAGAGAAAACGACTTCCCCTTCTAGCGAAGAGGAAATTGCTTTTGTTAAATTACCAAACGAATTAAAACTAACCATTTTTCTTGAAATTGATTTTCATGAAAAATATTTTCTTTTATCATGCAATTTTCAATGAAACAAGCGCACCCTAAATCACAATTCCTATATGTTCATCTCCTTGTACACAAGTGATCTTCCTGTTTGTTACAAGAGGTACCTCCTATGTTCATTAAGATTTTCAAACATAGTTGCGATTTATAAGCAGGGGCTCACAAGAGAGTTCGTGATGGAAAAAGCTAAATCAAACCTTGGGAAAAGCTCAAAAAATTTATGAAGAAGAGGTTCTTGCCCAACAACTACAAGCAGACATGTTCCTCAAATTGAATTCCTTCCAATAGGGCAGAATAAGCGTTGAAAAATACATTAGGGAGTTTGAACAACTCCTTATGAGGTGCAATATATCCTAGAACTGTCAGAGCAAACTATAGCTTGTTTCCTTGGTGGCTTGAATAGAGAGATTACCGATTTGGTTGAACTTCAAGCATATTGATCTTTCAAAGGTATTTGCAAGCTAGCCATGAAAGTAGAGAAACAATTGAAGCGTAGTAAGGGATACTTCTAGTAAGGTCAAGAATGCGTCGAAGAAGGATAAAGACAAAGAGAAAGCTATGGAGCTTGTTCAAGAACTCCCCAAAAAGATTGATGATAATAGTATTCGAAATACTTCAAATGTCATGTTTATGGACACTTCAAAGCTGAGTGTCCCACTCGAAGAGTTATGAATCTCCAAGAAATCGAGAAATTGACTTGGGGTTTCAAGAAGCTATGCAAGTAGATAGAGTCCAAATCTAAGAAGCAAGATGAAATCATCAGGTAACTAGATGAACGAGAATTGCTCGTTATCAAGAGAGCTTCGCACTCTACAATTACTCCGAAAACGAACTAGCAAAGAAAGAATATTGTGCCAAAACCTGTTTCACCATTAACAAGAAGGTATGTAACTTGATTTTTTATGGTAGAAGCTATACCAACATAGCGTCGACAACTCTAATCAATGAGTTGAATCTTCCCACTTTCAAACACTCCCAACCTGGTTGAACAAAGGGAGCGATCTCCAAGTAATTAAGCAAGCTTTGATTTCGTTTTTGATTGGGTGTGAAACTACCGACATTGAATTCTGTGGATATTATTCCCATGGATGCATGCAACTTGATATTGGGAAGATCTTGCAATTTGATAGGAAAGCTGTCCATGATGGATGGAAAAACACTTAATCATTCTGGAAAGAGCATAAACATATCACCCTGTCCCTTCAATTCCAACCATGTTCCACAAAAATCAACTTGGGGAAGGAAACATGAGTAGGCAAAACCTTTTCTTGAGTAAATCGCGAGTTGAGAGAACCATTCACAAACAAAAGATTGTTTTTTCCTTGCTGGTGGTTGAAATGAAAATAAGTGAGAAAGAGACTTCCCTACGCCTTGAAATGCGTTCTTTGGTGAATAAGCTTGAAGATATGTTTTCAGCATTGAAGAATTTCATAGGGCTAAAGGAAATGTATTATCTAATTTGTTGGAGAGCCATCCGAGAAATTTGTTAAAATCAAATTCATATGGTAAGGATGATTGTAGCAAATTAGCTACTTTCAATCCTGGAGATGAGGCAATGACATATTTGAGGGCAAATCTTCAACAATCTAGGGAATATAATGTACAAGTATCGGTTCTTTTTGTTTATCAACTCATAAGTCCACTTCAGACCTCATCGATTAATTCGGCTCAATCCTTTCGTTTGGAAGCAAAAGGCAATTTTGGCTATAGTTTGATTTAGTGAGTTCAAGTTGAAGATGTCAATTTTGTAAGAGAGTTGTTGATTCAGTGAACAAGTTATCAATTTTATGGTTGCCGATCAACTACCTAGTTGTTGATTTACAAGACGTATTGTCAATTTTGAGTCTACAAATCAATTACATAACAGTAGGAGGCTGTTCTATCAATTTCCTTCGTTGTTTGTTCAACTTCCAAGGTGTCTATTCGGCTTTTGAGACTAGAGCATGTATTTAGAGAGTCTTATCAAGTTTTAATGCATCTAATAATTAGTCACATGCATTTAAGCCTTTTAATTCATGGCTTTTTATGAGTTTTTATTGTGGTGTTGCTTTTAAAAGTCACAATTAGGTGAATTCCTCACAGTCCGTTTTGCTTCTGGGAATTTCAAGAATATTTTCTTTTGTTTTGCAATGTCTCTATAATTAGAAGTGTTAATCTAAGTTGTAAAGATGATGACTTGAGTATATGACTAAATGAGATTTTCTTTTATGTTAGCAAATATCTATCCCCAGTTTTTTTTTTTTTTTAAGTTCTTGGAAGGTGTATATTTCCTTGGTGGTAAGCCGAGAAGCCCTTCATCCTTGATCGGTGAATTTTCCTTTTTGAGCCTTGATGGTGAGCTTATCTTATCTTGGTTCCTTTACCCTAGAAAGTGGATTATTTCTTGGGGGTGGACCAAGAGGTCCTTTATCATCAGTTGGTGGCTCGTCCTTTAGGCCTTATTGTTGAGCTTCTCCTACCTTGAAGTCATTTATATTGAGAAAACATTCTCTAAATAATTTTGATGACTGACAAACCTTAGAGACTTTGATTCTGATATTAACATTTTCAGGTGAAAAATCTGATGGGATGTGGTCAGACGATGTTTATTAGAATCAGAATCAGAATCGTGGTTTATTTTCCTTCCTTACATATCCTGATAAACGACTAGGAATTAGTCAATACTCATGCAATGGTTAGTGGCAATTGGTTGGATTCCATACCATATTTATAAGGAGTTTCAAAAAGAATGTCTTCCTAATATCTATTAATGATTCAACTTTCCTATAACAACTTATTTAAGGCGAAACATACTTTCCAACTTGAAACACTCGATTATGGAAACCCAAACTATTGTATGGGCAGCATAAATTATGGGAAACATCAACCTCGGCGATCTTGAAGTAATCAGATCTTCTCGATGAGATTTAGGCCAATGGGTTGATTGGCTGGATGATCCTCCTGGAGATATGTCCAATGGTCAGATTGGACTAGAATGGGTATAAGAGGAAGTTTCGAAGCTGAAAGATAGAGAATTCGCGTTCACAAGAATCGAAGATTTTAATTCCAAAGTATGAAGAGTGTTTTGTGATCTTATACTTTCATTTTTGTTAGCATCATTGTGTAATCATTTAGAGGTTGAGAGTGTGTGAGGAGTTATACACACGAGCTTGAGTGTTCAAAACTCAAATCTTGTAACCTCTAATTGATCCTTATTAGTGGATTCCAACTAATAGGTTGTAGCGCAAGAGAGTGGATGTAGGCTTGCAAAAGCCAAACCACAATAAACTTTTGATTGTAATTCTCTATCCTTTACTTCTTTTTTATTTATTGAGATAGAATTACACGATGGTAAAATTTGACCATTTCATCAAAACTTGTCTCGCTGGAATATTTGATTAAATTCTTTCATTTTCGCACAATCACCTATTCACTCCCCTCTAGGTGATAGATCTAGCCATAACAATTCGTATCAGAGCCCGGTTATTCTTAATTGAAGTGATTTATTACTTCTAAGTTAACGATCTTTCGATGGCTAGTTATATTGCACCAAGTTTGATGGAAGGTTAGAGTGATATAAAGCCTCCTTACTTTGACGGAAAAGATTATAACATCTAGAAAACAAGATAAAAGCATTCATCAGATCTAAGAATCCGTTGGAGTGGGACTTTGTTCTAAGGGGTGTAAAACCTAAACCTCCCTCGACCAAAGAAGAAGGCAAAAAACTAGAAACTTTAGTCATATCTAATGCACACATTGTCAAGAGAGAAGCACTAGATACTAAAGCTGTCTATTCATTATATTGCGAGTTATCTCTATTTGAATATAATCAAATTTCTTCTTGTGAATCGGCAAAAGAAATTGGGATAGATTGTAGGTGACATACGAAAGAATTGATCGTGTCAAGGAAACGAAGATAGACATTTTTCTTCAACAGTACAAAGCATCAAGATGAAATTTGAAGAATCCACAATAGACATGTTTAGTAAATTTATTGACATTGTCAATGGATTGGTATATCAAAGGTAACCTATATCTCTAATGAAAATGAACAAGATTCTTCAAGGACTATCAAAAGAGCGGAACAACATCAAGATATCCATCCAAGAGACTCAAAGGATATCACCTCTTTCTATGGATGAACTAGTGGGAACACTCCAATCCTATGAAGAAGAACGTCTGAATGAGGAAGATACTAGAGGTAAGAAAGCAATAGCTTTAAAATTTAATTTTGATTCTAATAATTCAGATTTAGATGAAGATGACAAGGACAACAAGGAGATTGCACTCATGGTAAAAAAGCTTCAAAGAATGGCCAGAAAATGAAGGAAGTTTAAAGGAAAGAAATCCTTCAAAACATCTTAGCAAAAGAAAAGTTTCAACAACAGATAGGAAATCAAAGATGTGGTTTGTTTCGAATGTAAGAAGTGAGGGCCATCAAGCCAAATTGTTCTCTTCTAAAGAGAATAAAGAACGAGTATAAAAAGACAAAGAAAGCATTGAAGGCCGAAACGTGGAGTGACACTGAATATGAAGAAAGCGATGAAAAATATGCTAATATCTATCTTATGGCAAAATCCTATTCGAAAGAAGAATTCGAGATAAGTAATTTTGATATTCCAATTGAACTATCTAATTATATAGAAGAATTACTCATGATTATAAGGCTATGCTTAGAAAATACTCAGAATTGAAGAAAGAAAACTCAATCTTGAGACAACAGGATTCTTTCCAAAAAGGAAAAATTGAGTATCTTAAAAAGGATCTTCTTCAAACAAAAGAATATCATGATTCCATTTTAAAAGAAAACAATTCTTCGAAAAAAGAAATTTCAAAAGTTGCGAAAAGGTTTTCAGTTAGCTCAAAAACTTTGGAGCATATTTTGTCTGTCCAAATCCCGTATACAACAAATCGGGACTTGGATGCAAAAACAAAAAAGGTTTTAGAAAATGATTTTCCAATTCACAAAGAAATGAAGAAGCAAAGGCCTCCTAGAGTTTTCTATGAAAATCATTTTAGAAAACAGTTTATAAAAACTTGTTGGTCAAAATCTTCTTAAATGCTCAATCTATGGCTATCATGATCATTATGAAAATGATTGTTCCAAAGGTTGGAAGCCGATTCGAAGGAACTTTCTAAGTCTAATCGATCCTTCTAACCAGAGAGGACCCAAGGAAGTTTGTTGAACTTACAAAGTTCAATGGCGGAAGTGTTTCCTTTGGAGGGAATAACAAAGGAAAGATCATTGGCAAAGGTATAGTTTGATCACACTTCATTTTCAAATTTGGCTTTAATCAAAAGCTATTTGAATCTCAAATTATTTTATCTCTTTAAGAAGTTTTGCTTGAAAAGGTTTTGTCATCATAAAAGAGGGGGAGATTGTTGAGACAACATTCCCTAAGTAATTTTGATCATTGACAAAACTTGGAGACTTTGATTATGATGTTAGCATTTTTGGGTGAAAAGTTTGATGGGACATGGTCAGACGATGTTAATTAGAATTTGGGACATGATCAGACGATGTTAATTAGAATTAGACTTGTGATTTATTTTCCTTCCTTACATATCTTGACAAACGGCTAGGTTTGAGTCAAAATACTTGTGCAATGACTGGTGGCGATTGGTTGGATTCCATGCCATATTTATAAGGAGTTCCAAAAAGAAAGTCTTCCTAATATCTATCGGTGATTCAACTTTCTTGTGACAACTTATTTAAGGCGAAACATAACTTTCAACTTGAAGCACTCGACTTATGGAAACCCAAACTGTTGTATGGGCAGCATAAATTATGGCAAGCATCAAAACAATCAGATCTTCTTGACGAGATTTAGGCCAATGAGTAGATTGGCTAAATAATCCTCATGGAGATATGTCCAATGGTCACCTTGGACTAGTAGGAATATAATAGGAGGTTTCGAAGTTGAAGGATAAATAATTCACATTCATGAGAATCGAAGTTTTTAATTCCAAAGTCTGAAGAGTGTTTTATGATCTTATACTTTCGTCTTTGTGAGCATCATTGTGTAACCATTCAAATCGTGTAACTTCTAATCAGTTCTTATTAGTGGATTCTAGGCAATAGGCTATAGCGCGGGAGAGTGAACTTAGGCTTGCAAAAACTGAACCACTATAAACTTTTGTGTGCAATTCTCTATCATTTACTTATTTTTTATTTATTGAGATAGAATTGCACACTGGTAAGATCTGACCACTTCATCAAAACTTGTCTCGCTACAATATTTGATTAAATTCTTTTATTTTCGCACAATAACCTATTCACCCCTATAGGTAATAGATTTAGTCATAACAGTTTATCTTAGGTGGGCGGTTTCTTCCTTAAGTCTTGGTGGCGAATTTTGTCAATCTTGATCTTGAACCTGTCCTTTAGGCTTTGGTAATGATCGTATTCTATCCTACATTTATATTTATCCATCCTATACACTCTGATTTACACGTACTTCCATTGACATCACTCAAAACATCAATCACCCGTCCCCACAATCGCATCTCACCCCCCTCCCCCCAAAATTTTTCTTCATTCCTCTATATAGTACCACATCAGCACCACATGTCCAAAATTTGCCTCATTGGTCATTCAAAGTTCTAAGAAATGGAAGATGACAAAAGGACTTGATTGCAAAAATCATGAAAGTTACGATGTTTCATGGGACAAAAAATACTTGGAGGATCAAATGGAGTGCATATAAGAACTAAAACCATACTTAATCCTTTAGATGACTATCATTTACTGTCTCTTCTAGGTTTGACAATAAGTAATTTATAATTGTGTTTTAATTGTATTAGAACTTGTTGCTTCTAAATTGAACACAATTGAATCCTAGCATTCTTTTCTTGCCATTTACAAAGATGTCATCCATAAAATTTCATACCTACTCAATTCATAAAGCACATAGCTCATCTGAAGGGGGAGAGAGAGTAAGTATGGTTAAAGGTTATTATATTTGCCATTAGATGAAAGGATACCATATGGAACAAGGTCTAGTCAACTTAACTAATCAAGATGGGGCACAATACTTTAACAACACTTTCATGTGGAAACCAATTTGAAATAGTGCAATGAACATATGTGAATACCATGTTGAAAAGTGTTTTAAAAGTCCAATACCTTCACAATGGGGAGATCCATGGGGCCATAAGTCATGCATATGTATGGCTTTGATAATAATAAGTACATTAAAAATTCAATACCTTCACAATGGGAGATACAAGAAGATGCTTAAATTTGAGCATCAACAAATCTAGCTCGACCCACTTTGACAAAAAAGAAAAAAGAAAGTCATTGAGTTACAAGCGAAATGTACTCATCAATTGTTTCTTCTTACTCAAACAATCCGATGTGAAATCTTTGTTTCACACCTTTCACATTTGCATTATAATTCTCTCCCTCATTCGTGGGCGTTCGACAAATTACTCACTCAATTTAACTCTAAAAACTACCTACCTAGTTGAGAACCATTTATAAGCTACTTCTTTGGCTCAAAGGTAATTTTTCCTATACATAAGTACCGATAACTCCGCACTTATTCTCTCCCAGAGATAGAGATATAAGGTAGTTTTTTTTTTATCTTTTGATTTTTTTTAATTGATAGGCATTGCCAAATTCACCCCTCTCTACATGGATATTCCTAATCATGGGCAACGGGGCTACTTATTAATTAATTAAAAAAAAAATCATCATGGGGCTTAAGCATAAGTGACAAAATAGATGTTATTGAAAATAGAGGATGAAGTGTTCATGTACGTACATTTTCCTCGCAGAAGGAAATATATTACAATTTCTTGTACTTTTTTTTTTTTTTTCAATTTCTAATACTTTAAGTAAGGCAAAAAGGTTCAGGTGTTCACCTTTTGCTGAAATTCTTTAATGACAATGTTGGAAGCTAGATATAAAGTCGCACACATGCTGCGTTGATGGTGTTGTCTTTTTGAGATTAGTTGAACCCCTCCTTCTACATTATTGTCTAAAGGTTTGATTATTTTAACAATCCCCAGGTAATAAACATGCCTTCTTGTCTCCGAGACCACTCCTACCCCTTTTTTCTGCCTCAAGTGGCCAACATGTACACATGACTAAAAAGCCATATGGACATCCTCTTATGAGTTGGGCAATTGCCATCACGGAGACATTTTGAGATACGTTTCCATTCTTGTTGATTGGTAATTAGGTAAGACCCGACAGTTTGCTTTAGGGTATTATGGTCGCGTTTGCAATATGTGTCGATACATGTTTTGAGTTTATAAGTTCAATAATTGTCTTATGATGAAATTGTGCATGTTAATTTGTTTGTTCCATAACCTGGGGCCCAACCGTAATTAATTAGTTACCTGGAAGGGAATTGATACAATAACCTATCATCATGATCCCCACTTAAATCTGAGTTCTCCAAGGTGGGAACAAACCCACAACTATTGGATCCTATGGCCAAAAGCCTGAAAAACCTTATCATTAGGTCAATCCCAAGGTGGGTTGTGCATGTTTATATCACTATAATTTTTTTTTTTCAAGATGTATTGTATAGGGTTTTGCTAGCATAACAGTATTTGGAATACTATGAGAATAACAGTTTATTGTGAATCACAAATTCTTAAATAAATAGATTCTACAATAATTTATAATTATTTATAATTTGATTTTTTGTAATTCAATGTCACGCAATCATTTCTCTATTATATATAAGTCTTTTTTTCGTAATTCAATTTCTTTCTCACATAGTGCACACTGATCGCATTTCATTTTGCCAGCCCTAGATTGGCTAGATACATTAGGCAAAATTTCAATCTTTTATTTATAATATCGTGTAAGTGCATAGTTCTGACAAACTATCACATGCATTTGGTGCATCCCATACTAAATTTGGTTGATTGCAAACTTATGAGGTTGAATTTATGGTTAAAGTAAAAGCTGTATGAGCATGTAGATTAGACATACGACGTAAGTTTGACGCTTTACATTATGAGATTAAAATAGTATTATTGGCTGATCCACCCATCCAAACTCTTTTATGTACGTTTTATCAAAGTCCATGATTTTAGTCATGAGTAGATTGAGATTCTCAAAGTCAGGTGGTAAGTTCGCATCTCTACTTCACTAGAGGACAGGTCAACGTATTAAATATCAACGGTTGAGACATGTCACTTCAATTTATTTATTTATTTTTTTGTTTCGTTTCAGTATTTACTTTCATTTTCTTTTCCTTTCTTTCTGTTTTTACTCTTCCTTGGCCTTTTGATTCTTCCATCACACAATTAGCGTTGGCACCTGTACCATGCTACCGTGGAACTTTACACCTTGGTCAACACTAACACCATTGGTGCATGCCTGCTTGCCACGGTTCATGCTCTCTCTCTTATTGGGTGATTTTGGACCTCTCACTTAAAAAATTAGCTCAAAAATCGACCATCAGCCTCTTACATAACTAATGTGGGACAACTTCAACATCTCCCTCCGTCACTCCCTCAATCGACCATGGTTTTGAGGTTGCCTAAGGCAGGCATCCTCCATGCAAGCCACTTACTGTAGGCCACGATCTCCATTGTCTCAAAATAAATATGAGAGAGATAGAGAGAAAGAGAGAGAGAGGGGGGTGAACAGAGAGTTGAGGATGGTGGCGGGTCACGGCTGTCGGACAAGAGGTGATAATAGGGGCAAGAGGTTGCCATAGGTGAATTGGTGCTGCCCAATATAAAAGGGAGAGACATGATATAGAATTTGAATTAGGGATTAGGGTATGTGATTTTTTGTTAATTATGAGGATGTTTTAGTAAGATCAAGGTGATTTGCGACGTGATTTATTCTAAATATTGGTTTTTAATCTGTAATTGGGAGGAAATTAACATAAAATGTCAATTCATCCCCCAAATGTAGAGGATCCTGATATTTAATGACTACAGGATTTACCACCTAAAGTGAGTATTCCATCATAAAAAAAAAAAGGAAAAAAAAAAGAAAAGACCAATACCACAAGATTAATTGGTCTAAATGTTATCAATAAGATGCACCTAGCATTCTGATGATAATTTCCTGGTCATTTGGGTCGAAATATATAGAGGCAATGCATGGTTATTTTTGTGAAAAAATCCAGTTAATCATAACAACCGACGACATACTTTTGCACTAGTTAGCTAAGTTTCAATTAAGACGGAAATTCGAAAAAAGGAAATTAGAAGGTAACCGCACCGTCATATTTCAAAACTAACAGGTGCCTTCTCCACCTGAAATCTTTTCACGGAAACCTCTAAAGTTCTTTGGCCTGTTTCCTTGGGAAAATTAGAATTGGAAAGCCTCACTTGGTAGGATTTCCAGAAATCTCAATAAGTAAGACTCCTTAAATATGGACAAAGGGAAAAAAAAAATTAGCATTTTCTTTAAGAGTTAGCAAAAGTGACAAACCTATTTGTAAACACAAGAGAGAAGTAGTTGTACTTAGAGCGAAGCCATTTATCCAAGTGAGAGACATAAAGTGCGAGGAACTCATTATAAACACTTAGAAGTGTAGTTAATTATTAGGAAATTGGATTAACAATGTTGTGTATAAAGCATGATATCGATTATTGGAGTATCCACTAGGGGGATTGTTGTTGGAGAAAGTTAAGTTCTACAGAGCAGTAGGTCACTTATAACAAGGCGGTAAGGTATTACTCTTCACATAACTGGTTGAATTCTATTTATTTGGATTGCTTAAGTTGGAAGAGAGAATTACTGGGATTTGCCCCAATAGTTGCCGTCCCACATGGGAAAGGGGAGGTGGAGCGTTCATATCCCCACATTATCAGGGGGTTAGGATAGGGACGATTTAATATCATATATAGGTTTCGACTCCCACACCCTGTAAGAAGGTAGGACAAAAGTCTAAAAGTGAAAGTTGGAGCAAAAGCAAAGTAAAACTGACCAAAGAAAAAAAAGTTAGAAGAGTGGAGTAGGCACACTTCAACAAACGTCTATAAATATTGTGTACAAATTTTCTTTACCTAAACTCTTTGCTTTTTGTTAGTTGTATTGCTAATTTACTTTGCGCATAGAATCAAAACTTTTATTAGTGTTTATTCTGCAAAATCGGTTTGTATTTTTTTTTTATTTAAAAAATCCAATTCACCCCTCTTAGTTTCTTATTTGGTGTAATAGTTACTTCCCTATAAAATGACCCATGAGAATGCATCGTTAAGAAATCAAACTTGAGGTTTCATGCTTTTTGAAGTGCAAGATCCTAATTGTTTTGCAAATTAACCAAGCCGATTCTAGTGTGTCTATTTTTTAACAAATCCGTTACTTTCAACTGAGATGGGCTTCCAAATCACCCAATTAAGCAATTATTATTCCAGCATACTAATATAATGAACTAAAAATTAGGTCAATAAGATTGTTAGCCAAAATTTATTCTAATCTCTATGATTAGATGACTTCCAAGCACCATTTCATACATATAAACTGTCAGATTAGTACCAAGAAAGCTGCTTTTCACAGGTCATAACTCCTAATCTCCTCATTAATGTCTCACAATTAAACCAAAAGCTGCCATAGCATATTTGTTCCCTCTTACTTGTAAGAGCTAGCTAGCCCTCACTAGTTTTCCTCTGGGAGTTGAACAATCAATAATATTTTAGGAGTTAAAAGGAGGATTTGATAGGATGTGTGTTTAAGTTGGGGTGTCATTATTATTGGAGTTGAACGTGGGGCCGAATGCACATTGGGCGAAGGTCTACATGTTGGTGCTTATGTGTGACACAACCAGGTGATTAAGTGATCAAGGATTATAATAGTGATTAGTTAATCCCAATAGTACCGTATTGCTAGACAAGCCTTGACCTACTAGCCCTAAAACATTTCGAAGTGCACAAGAAAACAAACTCTCTCTCTCTCTCTCTCTCTCTCTCTCTCTCTCTCTCTCTCTCTCTACCTTGTCACTATCTTCTGTGCCATCCATTCTTCAGATGCATCTGTTGTTTATATTTCCTTCTTTTCTACATTGTTATCTCGATTATATTGCTACTTTGCGCTTTAAATTACTCTAATTTGAATAGAACAGTGGAACGGAAAGCCAACATATAGTACCAACATCGCAGTGGCATGGCAAATAACCCAATATTTTGATTGGCTTTCATTTAGAAAGCTGTATGGGAATCATCTAGCAGAAAGTTCTAAATCCCAATATAAATACATTCATTGCTCATCTTACAATGTGGCGATTATGTGACTTACTTACCCATTAAACAAATATGGCTCTTTCCCCTGAAATAATCTGCCATGGGTACATACATATCAGCACCTATTTGCATTATAAATTGTTCAGATTCTCATCAATGTTTACTATAATAATTGAATGAAGTTTGAATGGCTCTGATTCAATTGCATTTCTCTATATGATTTATTCTTTGTTTAACTTTTGTGCACACGAGTGGTTTCTAGGTTAGATCAGCGATACACATCGTATGGGAACAGCCCCACGCAATCAAAATGCACAAACAGGTGTACCTGCTGCTCAAGAGAACCCTACCATCACATGCCATCAACCATGCCACACTCACCCAGATACATCCAACCCAGAATTTTCCCGACCATGCCTAGCTTTGTGTCCAGAATTATTCTTCATTGGATCATGTCCCTTCAAGATGTTCATCATTCTGGCGGGACCATTGTCGGGTGCACATCTGGAATTTAGATGGATTTAGTGTAAGTTAGTGTAAGTTAACTGCCAATAAGTGACACTGAACTAGAAAACGAGAAGGGCTTCCTACGGTACACCTTAAAAAAGCTTATAACAGGGCAAAAGGGATACGGGAAATTGAACTCGGAACCGCTAAATAACTCTAGTATTAGCTACGAGTTGAGTGCACATCTATTTTTGCTAAAACCTTAAAATGTCAGAAACGGAGCCTATATAGACACCTACGTTCATGATTCGAAAGCAGGGTATTTTCTATGGATCATATGAAGAATTTACTTGATATCTATACGAGTATAAGACTTTCGTTGTGTTTTCTAAATTCAGTCAGTGGTTTCTGAACTCGAAATAAGAAAGAACGATGACAAAAGCAAATGTTCATTTCGTCAAACGACTACTGGAGCCGTTAGAAACCGGCCAAGCCCAAGGACGGCCATTGGGGAAATATCAAAAGAAAATTTCCAAAAAAGAAAAAGAAAGAAGAATTAAATACTGGAAATGTCGAGGAGCCTCAAAATTCGTGACCAGGAAATGCGAGGATGCTATTAAGGACAAATTGGTTTGTGAACTCCGATATCTTGCTTTCGGAAAGATTCCACTTCATTAGTCCGCCATTTATTTTAGGGACGTGCGATAGATATAGTAGAACCTACGACCCTGTAAAAGCTCACATTCTTTTTAGTAGGTCAGAGTGAGTATTCGACAATACATTATAAGTCTCCCCTTTTGGAAATGATTATATCTTCCTCCATCTCTGTCCGGTGGAAATTTCCTTCAATCATGCGTTTAGTTGGTAGATTACAAGTCGTGTAACCTAAATTTAAGTAAATATAAATCCGGTGTTGTCCGTGTTTGTAACCTAACAATCGGAAAACTGATCGAAGGATTCATTCAGATAAAGAATGGTGAATAACATGATTCAATACTTACCTTGGAACCAACATGCTTCTAATTAGTAAATGACCACGGAGAAAAAAAAAAAACCTTCTATTTTGTCCTGTCGTATATGGTGCAAATGACAAAACTTGATCAAGAAATTAAATAAATGTTAGGGGAATTTCGTTCCAAAGACATATTGTTCCAAAATTGTCCTTCAACTACAATTTTCACATGTGATATCAATGGGCAGTATTTATGGAATCTCAAGGAACCTAGGTCAAAAATATGTTATGGTAACTACCAGAAAAATGAAGCTTTACCCCCAAATGGCCAAGAGACATACGAAAAAAAGAGCTCCATAGTTGATGAACCCAATCATCAAGCAAAATGGGCAATTGGGTTCGGTTTATGTTCAGCTCTTTTGTCGTTTAAGGCTGCACCTATACCCAATAACATATGGCAACAGATTTATGGTATAATTTAATTAGGACGGAGGAGGATGAAAGGGATTTTCTATTTTTTAATAACTATAAAGTGCTAAATAAATGAAATCTGCAGCCCATTAAGACGACAAAACGGTATTTAATATTCATTAAAATATACACCCCCGCCTCTTCCTCAAGTGTTTATAAACTATGGCGATTAATGCCTCCTTCCCAAAAGCTAAAGAGCTAAGCGAAGAAAAAATCAGTGGATCCTTCCCCCTCTCCCCCAGAAGAAAACCCCCTCAAAAAAAAAAAAAAAAAAAAAAAAAAAAAACAAGGATCAACCATGACTGGTTCTGGTTCTCCTTGTGGCGCTTGCAAGTTCTTGAGGAGGAAATGCGTGAGAGGCTGCGTCTTTGCTCCATATTTTTGCCACGAGCAAGGTGCGACGCATTTCGCGGCCATTCACAAGGTCTTTGGCGCAAGCAACGTGTCAAAGCTCCTGGCAAACCTCCCCGTGAGTGATCGGTGCGAGGCCGCCGTGACCATCTCGTATGAGGCTCAGGCGCGGCTGCAGGACCCCATTTATGGATGCGTCTCGCACATCTTTGCGCTCCAACAACAGGTTGCTTATATAATGTGACGATGTGCATATAATTGCAACCCATACTCTGATTTGATGAGCAAAAACCCTATTTTTAGTGGGTTCATGATTTTCTTGATCACGACCCTTGCAGGTATTCAATTTGCAAGCGCAATTGGCTTCTCTGAAGGAGCAAGCTACTCAAAGCCTTTGTGCTCCCTCTTCCACGAGAGGGAGCCTTAACGAGAAATATTCTGGAAATAAGGTCATCTCGAACCAAGCCCTTGACGTGCAAAGTTGGTTGCACATGGCAAATCCAAATAATTTGCCTCATCAGTTCAGTTTAGATAGCATGAGCAATGTGAACGCAATGCCTTACTATGACAATGGGTCGATGGATTCAAGCTCTGCAGGGAACAATTATGACAATTCACTTGTCCTAGAAGAGAACATCTCCTTTGGGAGCTTAGAAGAGGCTTCTGGTGGTTCGATCTCTTCAATGGATATGCAAACAAGCAACAGGCAGTGGAGTTTCCGGGACGGTGATGACCTCCACTCCTTCACGTATGGGTACATTCACCATTAGCAAGGCGTCAGCGAGCATTTGGTGAGAGATGAAATTCAGTCGAAGATGATCACCATTTGTTCATTTTTTTTAGATGCTGCTTGGCTATAAGCTGAGAAGAAAACCCTAGAAATGCTCATGCACAGTTCGAAACCCCATTTAAAGCCATCTACTGTTGTTTGTTCTTGTTCGACATAATCCAACAATATTCAGTGGACTAAAGGAAAGGTAAATTTTCTAAAACTAAAGCAGATCCATCATCTGGGATGATTATAATGGTTTTGTGTTTTTTTTCACTAATAATATGATTCACTAATGACCTAAATTCATGACCTAGGAAAAAAAAACAGATGCATAGGTTAACTTTTTCTGCGAGACTTTCCCTTCCCTACAACCCTGAAAGTTTTAAGAATGATCAAGTGTAATCTGATTAGGTCTTCTTTGGAACTTAATGGAAAGAGGTACCTACGATACCCTGAACAATCAAAGGTCAGAGACCTTGAGAAAAGGTGACTTTCGAGGCATATCTAGCACAAAAACTCTCCGGATATTATTTTAAAACTTTGGGATAATTTGCACTTCACTATATATCTTACCTCACTCAATCCCACTATATAGCAAGCCGGTATCATCAGATTGATCAAATTCCTACATTACAGAGGACAGCATGCCATTGAGACCACAACACGTTGCAAAGGATGGTCAAAATAGCAAAATGAGGGGAAAAAAGTATAGATATCTGTTTTTTTGGTTGGTCTCATCAACGGATGGGTGTAATAAGTAGCAGCATCAGTTTCCAGAACAAAATATATTGATCTACAAGAGTGCATACTCTTTTTTGAGCATGAAAGCACTGGTTTATCTTTTAATGTCTTGTTTCTGGAGTTCGAAGAAAACAAGTATTGGTACATGTCTGTGCTTTTGGTTACCATTGAAGTCCAGTAACATCTGAATTTCCTAGGATTGAGTAAAGTAGAGGAAACATTGTGATAAACCACTCTTTCAGGCATTGTTGTGAATATATCCTTTCTAGATAGGTTAGTATAGCTATAGGTGATCTTTCTCATAACAAGTAATTGAGGAAATGCGGTGCATGGATTCTTCTAAAGACACAAAACTTCGATTCATCTAGTGAATTGCCATATGCATGACTCTCAATGGTTTTCTTGGTTTATTACGAAGTGCAAAACAATTTCTAAAACCTCTTCTTTCTTCTTTTTTCAGGTGTGGCCTCATCTTTTTCCAAAGTAATATCCTTGTAAAGGAGATTAATGAATTCCTGGGCGGAAAGCTTCCCCTCGCATCTGGTAGTCCACTGATTTGGTTAGGTAACTAGATATTATAGAACATATTGTAATGGCAATAGCCATAGCAGCTTCAGATTGCACATAACAATCATGCCTTGGGTTTCTCGAGCATTCACGTTGAAAATAATATAAGGTTGATTGCCCTCTGGATGCAAGAAACAATAGATTAATGTACTATTTCCTGTACTATATTATACACCATTATCAGAATTATTATCTTGTCTTGGATTGTGCCATGTCTCTCTTGCTTCTGATCTCGAGGATCAATAGGAAACAAAACTTGCAAATTGCATTTTATGTTTGCTGCTAATTGCTTACAATGATTCAGACAAAAAAAGAGTTTTACCATGAAGATATATCTTACGCAGAGAACCATAAATTTGGTAGATTCTTTATATTTGCAGCTGTTCATTTGAGCTGAAAGATTCCACAATGTTAATATGGGATGATATTGCCATTTTGGAATTGGGATTTTCAGGCACGAATCGTGAAATATAAGGGATTATACAATTGGGTATGTGTATGTGCTTCTAGGAAGGCCCTAATGGGTGCTAGATCGACCTGTGACACTTTAGGAAGCAAAAATCTATGACCGACATATACATTTCTAAATATGTCACCATTCTTCTTTATTGTTTATT
Source organism: Eucalyptus grandis (assembly GCF_016545825.1). NCBI lineage: Eukaryota > Viridiplantae > Streptophyta > Magnoliopsida > Myrtales > Myrtaceae > Eucalyptus > Eucalyptus grandis. Next base: position 23,844,301 of record NC_052613.1, read on the forward strand.
GCTTCTACTCATTTAATGGTGCAAATGTCTCGGGTCCCAACTAATGGTGCAAAAGCACCAACCGATGAGGAAAGGGTGACTTTTGGAGTTGAGATTCCGATTCTGCTGCCTTCTAAGTTCTGAGATGAAGGAGGGTAGACAAAGTTTGGTTTCAGAGCTTCAATGGAGGTTTCGAGAATATTTCCGTGGTGGAGACAGTAGAGGAATAAAAGAAGATAGTTGAAAGTAAAAAAAATGGAAAGAAAAGGCACAGAAAAAAATAAAGATGAAGTGGAGGTGGATGTAATCTACACGCGGAATTGTCACGTTGGACTTTGATGGCAGTACAAGGTAGAAAGTTAACGGGTCAAATTTGAGTATTTGGTTTTTCTATTGGGACTCGATTTGATATTGATATCGATATTGTTTTAGAGAATTTGGCCTATAATGGTGCAAAAGTGTCCACTATGTAGTATAACATCGACGGACTCAGATGATCGAACGTGAAAAATTATTTTATTTTCTTAAAATATCAGAAAATGTAACTTTTGCCCAATCCAGCGGTTCGCACTTCTGAGTATCTCATCATTCACATGCTGCCTCAGTTTTTTTCGCCAAAGCTGGAGGCATATCGAATCCTGCATGAGCTGTTCTAGTATGGGTAGACATGGTCCCTGTTACTTTCTGGTAGATTGAAGGAGTTTATTTTGAGGACAACAATGATCCACGTGTAAAACTATTATATTCTAGAGGAGATGAAAATGTTGATTTAACTATATTTGCACGTCTGCTGGTTGGTCGAGTGGTCCAACATTTGATTGGCAAGTCGAAGGCCTTAGATTCGAATCTACAGTGTATTCTTAGTCTTAGGAAAATTGGTTAGGCAGTGAAAGACGAGCTTGGGTTGAAATGTACAGCCAGTCTTACGCTTCCTCACTTGTACCTTGCGAAACTACAATGGTGGGCTCGCCTAGTTGGTGAGTAGTGTTTCATCGGAGCCTTGAATTTCGGCAGTGGGTGTCCTAGGTTCCACCTATCCAAACCCTTTCTCTGCTTTCATAAAACATTTGAAATAGAACAAAAATTCTAGTAAGAAAATTTCACTTCAGGAGAGAGAGAGAGAGAGAGACGATTGTCTTCACTAATCCGCCCGAGATAACACAAGAACGAAGTTCGTACACAGGGGATGAGTTAGCTACTCCCGCCTTTGATCAAAAGAGGACAACTCTTGATCTGCCAATCTCTTCATTTTCACTATGAAGACCTAAAGTAAAGTCTTAAATAAGGACTCAAAGTAGTCATTTAATCTTAAAGAAAGACTTGACTCGCCGGTTAGTGAACAAATGCATCTCTAATGCGTATTTCAATGGTCTGATCGAGGTATTTTTGTCCAAAAAGTATTCTTTTTCCGTTTTCCTTTTCCCCCATTCATCTTCTTCTTCATCCCACCCATGATTGTCCCTTTTCATCATCTTTCTTCATCAATGTGCATTGCCCAGATCAAGAACACCGGGATTGGGGAAGGGTCAGCAAGGGCTTAACACCCATCGCTGGTAGTGGACATGGGCCGTCGAGCCCTCGCTGCAAGGGTTTGTAGGCCGACCCTCGTTAGATCTGACGAGGTGGCCTTGCTCACGGTTAGCGAGGGCTCGTCAACCCTTCACTAGTTGCAAGTGATGGCTTGTAGGCAACAACATGGGCGTAACAATGTCTTCTTACATTCAGCAACAAACATGAAGATCAAAGCTCAAGCAAGCGAAAAAACTTAAGCACTGGCCAACATAAGCTCCAATTGAGCTCACCATCACTTCAAATCGCTCACCTTGAGAAAGTGATCGAAGAAGACAACCTCGCAATCTCGCCATTATCGAGCAACATCAATGCCCGCCTTGCCACAAAGCTTCGCGACTTAGTCCACCGCTCTAAAGTGATTCTCGACAGAGTAGTCGAATGGCCAGACATAGACCTTAGTAGGGCTGAGCGCGGTTCCCAGGTTGCAGGGAACCGGGAACCGAACCGGAGGAGGTCGGTTCGGTTCCAGTTCCAAGGGGACCAGTTCAGTTCCGGTTCCTTTTTCTGGGAACCGGGAGTTTCGATTCGGTTCTGGTTCTGCTTGGAACCGGAACCGGAACCGAACCTGTTTGGAACCGGAACCGGTTTCGGAACCGGAACCGGAACCGGTTTCGGAACCGGAACCTGTTTTGGAACCGGAACCGGAACCGGTTACTTAGGGCAGAAAAACCTCGACCTTGGATGTTCTAGTGACTTGTATGTGATGTTCTAGTTGAAGTTTGGCTTCGGCCTCTAAATGAAAGTTGTAAAGGACTTCTTGGAGTATAACATACTCAAATTTGGGACAAAACAAACAACTATAAGTGGGTGAAATCGTTATTCTTTGGAAAGACTGGATCTGGAGATTTTGGGACCGACCCTTGATGAATGCATGGACTGTAAGGCAACCTTTTTGTCGAATATTCACTTCAGTTTCTTAACAAAAGTTGTAAAGGACATCCTGAGGTACACCATATCAAAAATTTAGAGAAAAAAAACAAGAATAGGTAGGTGAAATCGTGGTCCTTTGGAGATGGTTAGATCTGGAATTACGGTACTACGAACAGGGATTTTAACCATCCATATTTAATTATCTAGGACGAATTTGACTTCGATGTTTTCATGAAGTATCTACCTTATGGTCTTGGCTATCACATAGTCGAATTTCATAATTTTTTAAGGTCATTTGGGTATTTAATCGGAAATGCTTCTAAAACTGTGCAATCTGATGTGTTCGGATCTTGTAAGTTGCAATGCGTGGACTATATCATTTTTTATGAGATTCTTTTGGAAATGTGTTCTGCATGAAATATATCTCTTCATGTCTTCCCTACAACATATTTAAATTTCGTAATTTTTGTAGTTCATTTGCCTATTTAACCAAAAATGTTTCAAAAAACTGTGCAAGTAGAGAATAAGAAAAGTAAATCGATTTTATCTTTTAATCCAGAACGAATTGGACTACGATTTCTTCATGAAACTTGTACCTCTAGGTCTTAAATACAACGTGTCAAATTTCAGAATTTTCTGAGTTCATTTAAAGGGTTTAATCGAAATTATTTTCAAAACTTGTACCTCTAGACATTTTTGTTCTAGTGGTGTTTTATTTTACTTTCTAGTTTGCTATTTGTTTTTGAAATTTCTAATTATATTCTATTATTGTTGTGCAGTGCGAAGTTAATGTATCAAGATAACATGTTAATGGGAAGTTGCCGTGTAGTATACGCGTACATTATAGTTTTTTTTTGGTGACGTGCGCATACGTTATATTTTTTTTTTGATAACGTGCGTGCACGTTATAGTTTTTTTGTAACGTGCGCATACGTTATATTTTTTTTTTGGTAACGTGCGCATATGTTATAGTTTTTTTTTTTTTTTTTTTGGTAACGTGCGCGTACGTTATAGTTTTTTTGGGTAATGTGCATTTGTTATAGTTCAAATCTGAAAATAACAAAAAAAAAAAAAAGAGCACTGTTGGAACTAGGAACCGATCACTGGAACTTTGTGACGGGGTAGGTTCCAGGTTCTCGGTTCCCATGGGTAGGTTCCGGGTTCCTCATTTTGAGGAACTGTGCCCCGAGGTAGGTTCCAGGTTCCGGACGGAACCCGAACAGGAGCACCCCAACCGCTCACCCCTAGACCTTAGTGCTGTTCCCAGGATACTCCAACAGTGGCAGCATGTCTCACTTGATGGGGCGCATCATCCCCCATCCTCATTCGGACCAACCTTTTACGTTGGCAAAGGTTAACAAGCGCTGTCAAGCCCTCACCGACCGTTCGTAAGGGTTGGCGAGGTCACCCTCACCAAATCTAGCAAGGGTCTACCTACAAGCCCTCACCTGCGGCCAAAGAGGGCTCAATGGCCCTCTCCCGTTGTCGACAATAAGGGTTGAGCCCTCATTGGCCCCGAGGTGGCCGACCCTCCCTAGATCTAGCGAGGGTGGCCTCGCCAACCCTTGCCAGCAGACAGCAAGGGTCATGGAGCCCTTGCTGACCTTCCGCAATTCCGATGTTCTTAATTTGGGTAATAGACATTTGATGAAGGAGATGATGAACAAGGACAACCATGGGTGGGATGAATAGGGGAAAAGGAAAACGAATATATATATATATATATATATATATATATATATGTGTGTGTGTATGTATATATATATTTGGATGAAAATATCTTGACCAGGCCACTAGAATACACATTGGAGATTCATCTGTTCGTTTGCTAATGAGTCGGGTCCTTTTTTAGACTAAATGACTACTTTTGGTCATTATTTGAGACATACTTCATTTTAGGTCTTATTTTGAGAAAAGAATAGTACTTCAGGTCTTTATTTGAGATTTTCCTTTTTCTCTAGAGAATTGCTCAATTTTCAAAACCTCTAAACCTTTCAATTTAGTTGTCATAGTGTTCCCTGATTTTCACAAAAGGGAGGTGAAAACTTTCCTAGTTTCGGTGTATAATTAACTAAGCGAGAAAATATTGCAAACTCCAGTAGTGCCGCATGCTATTACCCCCAATCCATAGTTGATTGCCACCTATTTAAGTTGGCGCACTTTTCAGATTTTTGAAATATATATATTCTCTTATCTGTCACGCTTTCTTTCTCCTCCATTACTATCTTTTCCATCAATCATAATATATTTTCTCAGTCGCACTATCATTTAGAAAATTTATCAATATCACTCATATTCAGAAGCCCAAGGTATGGACTGGGAAAAGCCCCATTGAGCTCCTTGTCAGGAGAGAAGGTGAAGGCGAGACCATGACCATCAAGCCATGTTGACAGCCAGATTTCAGCAACGATTCTTAAATACACGATTTAAAGAAAATTAATTCATGAACTAGGGGTTTATAATATCGAGACCTCAAGCCCATCAAACAAAATTTTGACCGACAGAAGCCCGTAAGCCATTCAATGCCAACGTTCCAGTTTGATTTTTAAGGATAGAACTTAATTGGACACATTGACCCAAATTGAACATGTTAAATTTAATTTCTTTGCCCGTTTTAATCTTTCGAGCTTAAAAAGATAGCAAGGCGAGTCCAAGACCGATGAGTTTCGGCTTGGCCCGACTCGCAAGTCTGGCCCACAAGCCAAAAGCTTGGCTCGGTCTAGATCACGGCCCATGAACGCTTGTAGAAGTCGCTAGAAGGCTTTAGGTCCTTCCTTCCAGCTCACAACCTCATGGGCTCCCTCTCCAACAGAATTCTCTCTCATCTTGTAAGAGACTTCCGCTTCTCTTCTCGAAGGCATGCAAACTAGGACTACCTATTAACCACCAAATTCTCTTCGAGTTTTGATTCACGTCATAAAATACTCTAAGGTATCAGAATTCTGATATATATGAATCGCATTATGGCAAGTGTAGAGTATATTTCCAAGATTTACCAAAACATTTGTGATTTCTAGAAAATTATACCTAGCAAAAAGGAATTCGAATTTTGATTCACGTCATAAAAATACTCTAAGATAGCAGGATTCTGATATACAGGATTCACCTTGTAGTAAGTGTAGAGCATACTTCCAAGATTAACCAAAATATTTGTGTTTCTAGATAATTATACCTAGCAAAAAGGAAGAGAGGAAGTATTTCAAGGATTCATCATAAAGTCCACACGATATTACAAGTTCTGCCTTTTATAGGTATTAGGAAAAGAAAGGAACAAACACAGAATAGGTGAGAGTTTTACCACCCGTGATACAATAGGAAAATAACATGTGGGTTTTATTTTACCCGTGACACAATAATACAACACTTATGCTTGACAGATTTGTTCATGCTATAGTTACTGAATAGTGTCAGCCAGAATAGCTCAACCATCTTTGTTGCTATAATGACCTTAAGTGACCAATTATTCAATTTTTTACACCTAGTTGACACCTTCTAGCAACTCTCACATGTCATATTTGCAATTACTTTTTCAACTTCTAGAATTTCTAAAGCAACTCTTGTGGGGATCTTTAATGGCTTTTTGTCGCTTAGGTGGAGATTGATTGAAACTTAATGGGATATTAGTGGTATTATGGCTGGCTAAATGGTTAACCATGCTTTGTTGGGGAAATTTACAAGCTGAATTGATGGAGCATTAGTGCTTAATCCAAGGTTTAGTGCTAGGCGTAGTCCATTATGATCATACGAGTTATAGGATAATGGACCTCCCCAAAGATTTTGTGACGGCAAAGCTGGATTTAGTGAAGATGCTGAATCTTGCCATGGATCTTGTAGCGATGAGGCTACATTGTCCATACCAGGTTGCATATCAATCCCATAACATCCCCCAAAATCGACATTAATTAGAGCTTGTCTTGTTGTAGCCATCTAAATGATCTTAAGAGACATTATTAGCTTTTGTCAGTCATATTTCTTGACGAATTACCCAATTGTGTTCGCATAAAATCCTCTATAGTTCCCGATACTCTCGCAGATATGTTGAAATTTGAAGGAGGGAGAGTTTTGACAAGTTTATATGGAATTAGTTTGAAGTTTATATGTAGTATCCCCAACATTTGCTAGTGTTTTGCAAATATCTCTATTGGGTCGTACAAATACTCATGGCCTATAAAATAAAATGACAATGTGTAGCTCTAGATCATGTCTGCATGCTCAGTGTTATTCTTGCCATGCTCCTATGGCTTAAACCAACTCAGCATTTCACTAAGATGTTTGAATCGTTCTTCCTCCTATATGATATGGCCAATGAGAAGGGGCATTTTGGCTATTGGAAACTCAGTAACCATTTTATGAAGGTTGAACAGATGCCAATAGAATCATTTGAGTTCTTCATAAAATTGTTGATCTAGTAGGAATGACAGGGACACATGCACAGGTATTTAGGACGTAAATCGCTTGGTCTAAGACACAATCCTCCATATCTTTTGAAAAATTTGAAATGACAGGTCCGCATAAGATTTTTGATATTCATGAAGAAGGGATTAACTTGGATGTAAGTATTTTTGGTGAATAAAAATGGGAAATTGAGTTGAGCTTTATTTTCCTTGTCTTGAATTCACCTATTGGATTTCTTACCATATACATATTTATGGATGTGGTAGGTGCAAACTCTATTGGTCGTGACTAAAAATCAGCAAGCATGTTCTTTTTTCCTATAATATGTTTGGTTTAGATGGTTTCGAATGAATACTTTGAAAGCCATTCTACAAATCTGAGAAATTGAGGGTGTGGCACTTGCTTTTGTCTAAACTTTAGCACCTGAAAGGGCAGGACACATTCATTTTCAAATGTAAAATGATAATACATTTCCCTATGCCTGAATCTTTCACTTTTATGTCCATAGATTCTACGCTCTTTTTTTTTTTATATCAAATTCTTCAAAGAGAACAACGGTCCCATATTCATCACTAGCATTTGTTTGTAAAATTCTCTTCATTGTGGAAGGAATTTGTAATGGAGGGAAATGCTGCAAGATTTTTTTGACACGAACAACATAATTAGTTTGTTATGGTCCCCATGGAGGAATATCCTTCTTGAGCATTTGTTGTAGTGGACTTACTAATATATTGTGATATTTGGGAGAAAGTCCCTAAGATAATTAACTATTCCAAGGAAATGTTGGACTTGATTGTGTGAAAGATTTCATCAGGAAACTTTTGCAATGCTTTTGGAAGATAAGGACTAGGGCAATATATCTCATCCCTGAGGTGCAATCCCATAAATTTGATTTCCCATTTAAGGTTATTCATTTTCTTCTAGGACATCATGATGCCATCTTTTTTTTACTAGCTCGGCAAACTAAGCTAGTAATTTAAAGAAGATTCTCATCTTGGTTAGAGTAGGATATCATCAATGTAGATTTGAGCATTAGCCATAATTAGCTTAAAAATTCTGCACATAGCCTTATGGACTAGTGAAAGAGTTGTCTTGAGTCCAAAATGTGGCATTATCCATTGAAAATGCTGATTTGAGATACAAAATTTAGTTTTGTGCCTATCTTTATGATAAATTCTCAATTGCCAAAATCATGTTTTAAGATCAAATTTGGAGTAGACTTTGGCTTGGGCAAGATTGGAAAACAAGGAATTCTAGTGTGGTAGAGGAAACTTATCATCCTGGAGTATTGATTGAGAAGCTGGTAATTGATGATCAATCTCATTTTTCCTCTATTTTGCTTAGCACTTTTTCCCATAGAATGTTTCATAAATCCATTGAGAATCAAATGGCTTATTGCCAACCAACCATCGATAAAGTGTATGATTTGGAAGAGGATTTTCTTATTTGTCATCAAATTTTCCATTAGTCTTAATGGGAATTAATGCAATCTTGTCATCAATGAATCTACTCAAGAAAGAAGATTAGTGCCGTCACTTGAGGAAGATTATTGCCGGAGGAAACTAAAGCAACCTCCAAACCAAATCCAATGTATGAGATTTGTATAATAATTGCTCATCTGTCATTGCTTGCTACCAAAGAGAGGATACGAGCTTTTTTATATGTGCAAGGCTCGTGAAAAGATGTAATGGTAGAATAACAATGGAAATCACGATATTGAATAGAAGGCTGATTTACATGAATGGAACATAGAACAAGAAAAGAGGAAATGACTAAGGGCGGAGAATTTGTAGGTGGCACAAACATGTTATGAGCTGCCAATGTGAGATCACCAAGGTACCTACTTCTATATTAGGAGAAGACAACTTTGAAGAGGAAGAGTCAAGTGTGTCATCTTTAGGAAATAAATCCATTGAAAGATTGGTAAATAAGTGAATAGTAGGAAATGACTCGAAAGGATGAAGAGATGAGAACATATTATATTCCTAAGAGGTAATATGACGAGATGCAAGTAGACGATCAGAAATAAGATCTCAATATCTATATCATTTGTACTCAATGCCATGTACAAGGAAACCAACATAAATGAGTATGGGGTTCTAAATTCTTGGATTCATTTGGAAGGAGCTGGACAAAATAAGTATTGCTAAAGACTTGAAAAAAATTGTCATTAGGAACATTGCCACACGAGTGCTCATAAGAGGACATGTTACTTGCAATTAGTGACGGAATATGATTGATACATTAGCTAGGACAAGAGGCTGAGATTAAGCAAGTGCGTAGAACATCTAAGATGTGACTAAGTTGATGCTCTCCTTGAGTATTTTATTGGGAAGTTCCTAGATAAGAATGATGAATGATAGTACCATCTTCAAAAATAATTCTAATAAATTTTGTATCTCTATATTCCATTGCATTATTAGTACGAAAAAATTTGATGTCTCTAAAAAATCATTTTTTGATCATGGTAACAAAATCATGATCTATATGAGCAAGTTCAAATTAATTTTTTATAAGATAGAGTCATGTATAACGAGAATGATCATCAACAAAAATCACAAAATAATGAGATATTCCCCTAGTGAGAGAAGGAATTGACCTCAACGTAGAGTGAATTATGAAATGAAAAATTATTTTACTTATAATATATTGTGAATGCACCTAATAAATTGGAATAATAATTTTTGACTTAAAAAAAGTAATAATAAAAAAGCTTCTTCCATAAAATTTCTTGCATTGATTAAGTAACAAAAGAATTTACTCTTCTTTATAGCTTACACAATAATTTTTTTAAAGGAGTGGTGAATAATAAAAGCATACAAATGGTTAAAGGAGAATAAATTTGTCACAAATGTGTTAATTTGAGATTTTTGTGGTTAAAAAATTAAGGATTAATATAAAAAAAACTATAAACTAATATACTTGTAGTAAATTCAACTGAAACTAATTTTTTTTATTGTAAAAAATTTTAAACTGATACATTTATAACAAAAAATTACAAAATTAAAATAACCGTGACAAATAGAAAATAAAATCTCGAATCGGCTACTCGCTCGTCTCTGGGCATCTCTCTCTCTCTCTCTCTCTGTCTCACGGAGTCTCAAGAGCACAAGCAAGCCATAGCATCGATGGCGGAAGTAGAGAAAGCAACCGCCGCGAGGGTCCAAGCCATCGCCCGGTCCAACCCGCCCCAAGTCCCTCCCCAATACATCCAACCCCCTCAAACCCGACCCTTTTGCTCCTCGCCCTCTCCCTCTCCCTCTCCCTCTCCCGCTCGGGCCGCCGCCAGGATTCCCGCGATCGACCTGTCCGGACTCGATCCGACCCACCGGGACCGGGTCCGGGCCGAGATCGGGCGGGCTTGCAGGGATTGGGGGGCCTTCCACGTCACCAACCACGGAGTCCCCAGCTGGCTCCTCGACCGCGCCCGCGCCGTGGGCTCGTCCTTCTTCGGGGATGTCCCCATGGACGAGAAGCTCGCGTACGCTTGTGACCCGAGCTCGTCCGCGACGGAGGGGTACGGAAGCCGGATGCTCGAGAACGACGACTCGGTGCTGGACTGGAGGGACTACTTCGATCACCACACTCTGCCTCTCTCTCGTCGCGACCCCTCTCGCTGGCCCAGTTCGCCTCCTGATTACAGGTTCTTGATATCGTTTTCGAATTTCATTGGTTTGAGTGAGTCTGGTTTTGTCGATTCTCGGTAAAGGGTTCGGTCTAAGAAGGAAATCTTGCGAAATGTCTGTCGTTGGGTGTTGTAATTCGAGGACTGATTATTAGTGGAGTAGTGTAATGAGTGTTAGAAGATGATGGGTTGTTTTGTTGGGTATTTGTTCGGGCAGACAAGTTATGGCTGAGTACAGTGATCGAATGGGATTGCTGGCGAAGCAGCTACTGGGCCTAATTTCAGAGAGTTTGGGATTGCCAACTTCGTGCATCGAGCGTTGGGTGGGGGAGTTCTACCAGAACATCACAATTAGCTATTACCCTCCATGCCCGCAACCAGACGTGACTCTTGGTCTGCAAGCGCACTCTGATATGGGCGCAATCACCCTTTTGATCCAGGATGATGTTGGGGGACTTCAGGTTTTGAAGGACAGGGAATGGATCACAGTTGAGCCGTTGTCAAATGCCATTGTTGTCCTTTTGGCTGATCAAACTGAGGTTTTGCCTTTTCTCTTGAATTTTTGTTGTCACTGCATTGCTTGATTCTCCGTGCTGTTTTGAACAATCTAAAGCATTGATTCAAGAGCAGCACATGATGACATTTAAGCTCATTGACTTATGTTGTGATATGTTATAGGCACTGTAGATGCTTGTTACCATTGTACCAAATGATAGTCTCTACCCATCTGTGTCGTTCCTTTACTTCATCCTAGCATGCCACATCGCCCAAATCTGGACTCTGAATTCAAGCCACATCATTCTCCTTTAACAAGAGGAGTTGAGGTTTATTCAATTTGATTCCTTATGGGAAGAAATGTGCCAAAGTCCTTGGGGTGAGATGAACAGCAGAGAAATTTTTTTTCTAGGAGTAATCTCAATTAAAACTGCTGTGCATGTTCAAGCAAACACTATCTTTGGATTGCTCTAAAAGTAATTGAGCTCATGTTTTTCTGTGAGTTGTAAGGCATCAGTTTGGTTTCCTCTGGGAATTTGAAATGTAGCAAATTGATTTGTATTCAACATTATCAAAAAGCCATTGGCCACCGACTGTGGTATGTGACCCAGGAGCTTTCGTTCTTCCAACATATAGAACAGGCCCTTTTCGCTAGGTTTTTAGTCAATGTTTTTTGGGCTTTGACTTTATCAAAGACCCTGCAGCTCCCTCCCTTCATGAAGTAGAGGAGGGGCACTTTTCTCCCAGAAGTGCAGAGGGAAAATGGGGAGCACCATGAGGAGTCATATTTGTGCTGAATTATGAAACCACACACTCTAGTACATGTGTTCATGTCCTATGTAAATCATCTCTTCTACACCTCAACACATTTCCTTTTTCTTTTTCTTTCTATGAGCAAGTGCACTGCTGATTATTTGACCATTGTACTTAGCATATCAACTAATGTTTGTTGAACTTATCTTCCAATTACACTGAAATTATGTTTCCCATTGACTTTGAACCATAATTATTTATGATAAAAAATGTAGATTAATGCTCTGCCTGTAATTGATACTTCTATCTACTTTTTATTTTTCTATGCTAATATCAGTATAATCTTCTTGCTTAGTGCTTACATGTATCTTTTGGTTCATATTAATGGATTGATGTTGGAATTTCATGATCGGGGCAAATCATTTTTGTCAAGTAAAGGTATTTAAATACTTTTTGACTGATTTCAGGATGCAAATTCAGAAACTTCTTATTCATTTTGAACTGCTTAAGAAGAAAATAAATTCTTAAGCGTTTTTTTTCTGTTTCTCCAAAACCTCCTAACTGCTAAACCAAAGTTGCAGCGATTGCTTGATTCCTTAGCATTTGCTTGATGATTCAATTCCTTGTCAAGTGAAGTTAGCGGTCTACGTAACTTTCTGTAGTTGGTCTAGGTAACTTTTGGTACCTTTAAAGATTGCATCCAATTTCACTTGCCCAAAAAAGCAAAGAAAAAGATTGAATCCTGTTACACTGTGTTACCTGATTGGTTTGGGGAGTCTGAAACTTGAACACACTGTTCTTGACATTGATCTCCTAAAAAAGATGGGGTTGTATTGTCTTTTGCCTCTAGTTGTGGAGTTTTTTTAATGTGTACTGGATATATCAAAGAAGTAGCTACATTACTTATATTGTCCTCGTTGTATGAAGACATGAGAGGAGAGAAAATCTGCCAGACAATGCAAGTTTCTCCCAACTTTATGGTTTGTATATGCATATATGAAGCTGTTTTTTTGTGATAATTGCTCTTTCATGCATCCCTTCAGTACAGTACTTTGTCGTTAGTTGGTGTTTGATTGACATCTCTTTATTATTGATACCTGAGTTGTACCCAGTGTATGAGCTTACCACAACACAACCCAATAAGACAACTATTGATACCTGAGTTTATTACCCAAAATTTCACTTCATTTCTTAGTCTAGCAAATGATAAGTTGGAGTTACTCCTTGGAGTTCTGATTGGATTGTCTTATGTTTCAGATTATGACCAATGGAATCTATAGGAGTGCAGAACATCGGGCAATAACAAATGCGAGCAGGGCACGGCTTTCAATTGCAACATTTCATGATCCTTCGAAGGCAAGGAAGATATCCCCTGTTTCCGAGCTGGTGAGCGACTCTTCCCCTCCCGATATCGCGAAGTTGTGTATGGGGACTATGTGTCTTCATGGTATACGAAGGGACCAGAGGGGAAACGGAATGTTGATGCCCTTCTGCTATAAGTCTTGGCTTACGGAAGATCCCCAATAATAACCAGATGAGTGAATAAAAGGAAAAGAGGGTATAGAGAAGGCCACCAACTTGGTCACTGCTTTCGTCCTATATGTCCACAAGCAGCTTTCAGAAATGGAACTGTTGACCAAGCGGACAGGAACAGTGATGAAAACAATATGCATCGCTCCTCTTGGAGGTTTGCTTCGTTCTTGGTTTTTAAATTCTTGTTAAAACAAGTAAAGTCGATTGACTAGCCACCTTCTGAAAACACACGTTCTACTCAATGGTACTCACAGATGACAATTCTATTTCAGTTATAAATTCAAGTTATTGTGGACAAACAATGAACTTCTTTGGCATGTGCCATTGTAATTAGCTTAGGTGGTATGGTCAATATATATTGTCAAATTTTACGAATGATCTGATTCCATTTTTTCTTTGGTTGATATGTGAAATCATTAAGCTGACATGTCTCCTTCCATTAGCATGCAATTCTTTCTCAATGCCTGCAGTATTGCATTGTGATATCAAAAATTAGCTGGCACTCTGCGGGTTAAAGTAGCCTTTTGACATCCTTGACTCTGAGAAGCTAGGGGAAGTGTCCTAACTTTTGGTTAGCACAGCATTGTAAAGAAATTGTGTCTTCCTGTCTATCCTTTCATTATTTTGTTCTGGCACAGACTAGGAAGTGCATGTGCTGCTTTAGATTCTGCAGTCGAATTGAGCGTATTGTTGCGGAGTTGTCCCAAATCTTGTCTTGGAATAAAAAGATTAACATTGTTAACAGAGGCTATCACGTGTCTTTGTCCTGGTAAATGCAAGAAGAAAACTATTGTTCGGACATGTAAATTGAACACAGAACACATATAAGCCGTGAGCTTGGGGAAAATAATTGGGAGACTTTGAAATCTGGCATGGAATAGTATGTTTATTATTGTGCATCTTCATCTGCAGCAGCAGCATCGAAGAATGTTTTAACGCATGCGTTGTTCTGACTTCCTGCTTTGCCGTGATCTTTGTGCATCTTTGACTGCAATCTGTGTTTGAAAGCCTTGAATCAACATTGTCAATTGCCGTGACTCTGGTGGGTTCACACTGGTTTTCTAGAAAAAGTTGAACCAACTGCGGAATTCATTAGCTGTCACGAGGTGTTGACCGAGGGCGCTGCTGTGACTGGGTGAGGTTACTCAAGTGCTCTGAGAAAGCTGTACAGTTTTTAAGGCATATGGTCGGTAACACTTTTTGCATGTTCCTTTAAGGGAACACCTTGTCCAGAAGCTTGTAGGACACAAGAGGTGTAAAGGAGTCCAGTAACTCACAAGTGCCTGGGTCCTGATTCGATGATTGCTCAAGATTGACTTGCCTAATTTCGACTCGGCCTTGAGTTAGTTACTTGACTGGTAGAGTCAAGCTCGAGCTCGTTAATATTCAAGTAATGAGTCTAATCAAACTTAATCAAGCTTCTTATGTTTGTTTAGAAAAATTTAGTAGTTGTAAAGTAAACACTTAAATCGTTGAAATGACTTTCTTTGGCCTGCTCACCAGTAGTGATAGCTAACATGATCCCAAGTAATGGTATTCTAGCTTATTAAACTCGAGCATGATCTCGAGTCGATTATTGAGCATCAGTATACAAGTCAAGTTTCGAGCATCAACTGTATGGGTTCAGCTCAAGCTTGGTAGCTTATCAGTTTGACCATGGGTTTACTCGAGCCAAAAGAATTGAATCTACCTTATTTAATAAATAAAATAAAATAAAACTACGTGCAAGAGTCAGAGATCCATCCGTGAGAATGGTCAGAAATGACAAGTGACGAAGAGCACAACAATAGTCTAATGCAACCAAAGAACCTAACCAAATAAATAGGCCACAACAATAGTCTAATGCAACCAAAGAACCTAAGCAAATAAATAGGCCAAAAAATAGTAAGACATGTTTTTTTCTTGCAAGTTCTGTCTATTTTGCTGATTTGGCAATCTATATCAATGAATGTATGTATAAATACATATTTATGGAAAACATCAGTTTTAGAATAATTGTATGGTCAGATGAACCTCTATACATGCATTCATGCATATAGGTATAAGTCTTAGGATTATTGTATGGTCAAGGAGTTTCTATCATTATGCATTCTAGCTTTATAAAGAGTGCTGACTGCTTGGTTCTTAAATTTGAGAGTTTATTAATAGTAGATTCGTATAAACAGAATTATTGTAACTACTCCATTAATTTTTTATTGGAGCGAAATGCTCAAGTAATTTGTTGCCATCAATAATGTGCGCTAAATGGAAGCAATCATCTGGATTAGAGAGAAGTTGTTAAATTTTTAATAGGCTTAATTTCCTTTAAAAACCTCAACTTTAGGTTTAATCTCAATTTTGCCTTGAACTCTTTTTCATTTAAAAGAATCACAAACTTCCACTATAGTTGCAAATATGTCCCAATTTCAAAAGTCATCATTAGTTTCTTGATCAATATCAAAGTTAATTAGAAATTCATTATCAAAACTTGCGTCTTCATCAACACTCTTGTTTGGGTATGGAAGTAGGTAATTTGGAAGAAAGTAGTGATGATTTTTAGATGCGGAGCAAATTTGAGACTACAATGAAAGTTTCTAATTTTTCTTTTTTACAAGAAAAAGTTGGGGGCGAAGTAGGGATTAAACCTACTGTTGGGATCTTTTTAGGGAATTAGGCCTACTTTAATGTGAGTAACAGAAGGGTTCACTAATATATATTTTATGTATCTTAAATCCCTTATCATTATTAGGAAGGACCTAAGCAAATTGGATGTTTCAACTAGTTCTTAGGAATCAAAGTGTAGAGCCAAATTCCAAATTCCAAAATCCTATCTATCTTATATATTGATCAAGAGATAACCCAATTACGTTATTACTCATTAAACTCATATAATTAGCTAATTTATTAACTTTTTAAGATAAATGATTCCACTGTCAATTGCAGATTGTTGACAATCATCCTCTTCAAGTACACCTTTGTGCGGTCCATGGTCTTGTATAATGATGATGCGGTCCATGGTCTTGTGCAATGATGAATATAAAATTTATTAACAACCAAGTCTCCAAGAGGTCAGAAAGTTGCTTGTGACAATTAAGCATCTTAAAAACAATAACAATTTAACTAGCTGAACATGGACACCAACATGAACATGGACCCCATAAAGCATATGCATAAAACTTTTGTGAAATCATTTGCAAATTATGAGGAAAGCAAAAGGCCAAAAGGAATTTGAAATGGGATTCGCAGCTCTAAAGAACCCCAGTTAGCCGCTTCAATTATTTAAACCGTGAGATAAATTGGTGATTTAATATTTAAATTTATAGCATAGAAAATACTAGATTCCAAAAGAAGAGTAATCACATATCTAGCAAACTTTAAAGCAACATTCCAAAAACACTCACATCATTCTTGGCGATTATCAATATATAAGGAGGATGCTGGTTGGCTATTGATATCATCAAGATTGGAAATAACAATTGATGTAGAGTGCAGTGTTATCGGGTGCTCATTGTCTTCGTTTTTTTTCTTCTTTTCTTTTACCCTTTCATTTGGAATTACTTCAATTCCCGACACAAAAAAACAGGAAGAGGCACGACAGCCAAGAAGGGCACAAATGACATTCTGAACTTTCACATGTCATTCGAATCCTTCCATATGGTTGGCATCTGTTTAGGTCCTTGCAGTCAGACATTTACATCCAAATGAGTTAATACATGACCCACCTCATACTGATATTTCTTGCATGGACAAAAGAGATGCAATGATGAGCTAAATATAAATTATTGCATCTCTAGATTCGACATATATTACACGTCAAGTAACAGTGAGATTTATATTGAACCTCGTATGAAAAGACACGCATCTTCTCATGTATCATCTATGCACGGCATGAGGTGCCCTATATACCATGTAACATGTAAAGTTATTATCCTATGTAAATTTTCTTTTTCAAGTATCCCACACCGTATGTATTACACGAGAATATATAAATCTCCCTTCATGCTTAATGACTTGACCTTTCGAGCCGAACCTTTTAACATGACCGATGATATTGCCATTACTATCAGTTGATTATGGCCCATTTTATGATTCGTTTAGTTTATACTTTTTTATCCAACCTTTTAAGTAGAGTTTTCTAGAGAAAAAGCATGATTTGGAATCCCAACGATTCTTTCTCTCTCGCGTGCGCACAAAAACACATAAAAGACGAGCAAACTCAAAACTGGAATCAGTAAACACGACATATCAACACAGGTCCGGTATATATCAAGAGCCCTGAGCAAAAAGGAAATCAATTTCCATCATCTCAAAACCTAACAGAACCCTAATAATCTTTCTCTAGCACGCATACAAGCATGCATCCACAAACCGCGCCTGCATGAAGAAGAGACTTGGCGAGGTCGAAACATCAACGCATCATGTATTATGTGGCTTAAAGGAATAGAGATGATCAATTTTGGTGAAATGAATCATACAGCCAACATATGGGACAAGGGACAAGAGGGCTAAAGGAAAGAAGGCAACATGGCGAACTATTTGCTCAGAAAGCGATCTAGATGTCTCTTGGGAAAACCCACTTGGGATTAGCTCAAGATCAAAGATGAAGAAGAGAGGAAGAGTCGATCGATACGTACCCAGAAAGAGGCTCGACTGATGCAACTTGAATAGCAAAGCTTTCTTGAAAACTGTTGAGGGGAATGAAGCCTGGTCCGAAATCACCAATCCAGTTTCGCATGAACGCATGCGATCAAAGCTCGATCAGCAACCCCATGGAAGCAAGAGCAAGAGAAATGATCTCGAACCAGACAACATTCCCCTCAACCTAACTCATCATCTTCAGAGCACACAGAGAGAGAGAGAGAGAGAGAGAGAGAGAGAGAGAGGATCGATATGGCCATGCATTCGTTTTGGATCTTTTCGTGGAGGAGGGTCCATGAATATATATGTTAAAAGTGTAAAACGACATGGAAGTCCACTTTCTACACCGTCCTAGTTTTACTTTTCTTCACACGTAGGGTCAAAGACGTTTAGTTAAATCTGTCTCGGCGATGCCTCACCTCACTGCGGAAACGAAAACCTCGTTCTTAACTAATTTGTATGCTGGAGCTTTTCGGCAGCCAGACACGGCTTTATTGGGACCTTAATTAAGACGGCTGGTCACAAGTCAGCCCTCTAGAGCTAATCGCGTTGTCGCGAAACGTCCCGCGTCGCCAGTCTCTTTTGCTTTAAGGAAAGAAGAGTCCAAGGTTGGAACTTTGAAATTTCCGAGCGTTGTTGGAGGAGAAAAACATTGCACTTCTCATGTAAAAATCGATCGAGAGAGAGAGAGAGAGAGAGAGAAAAATCGACAAAAGATGTAACTTTAAAAGCGTTTGATTTGGATACTGACAGATGTCGGCGTATTTCACTTTGAGTATTTCCGGAGGTCTTACTTGCCATCTTGAGAATAGAGCTTTACTTGTTACTTTGTCGGTGGAGCTTTCCTTCTCAATGCTAGTGGACTCTAGGGCTATTCTTGTGCATCCTTGAACACGAAGTCGAGCCGAGAAATTCATGAATATACTACATCATCAATATACGTGGGATTACTGGCATAATGATGTTGGGTATATAAGTCTGAGTCTTTTAGGGTTACCCAAGCAATTGGACATGTCACACGGACCCGATATCTATGAGGCAAAAAGGCCCTAGGAATGGCCCCAGTAAGTTGGCTATGCTGCAACTCAAACACATGATTGGATATCACGACCTTTGATTTGGTGTCGAGTATCGACCAACTTGAATTAAGGGAAAATTATATTGTACTTTTGCTAATTTAGTTATAAATATCTCAATTTTATTAATTAAGTCCTAAATATTTTGACAATTTGCCAATTGAATCCATCTACTTACTTGAATGCCGACTGTTAATAGGTGCTAACATGAAAATTTTTAAATAAATATTTTGAATTTTTCTTTTTTTCCTTTTCTTTTTATTTTCTAGATTGAGAGCCAAAGGGCATTGTGACCCTCACTGGGTCTAGGCAGAGGCTTGTGCGCCCTCACCTAGTCGCTGGTGAGGGTGTCACAGTCCTCACCAAAGCTAACAGGAGCCGCAATGTGCTTGCCCAATGCCGGCCTCAATCCAAAATATGAAAATAAAGTAAGGAAAATGAACAAAATTATAAAAATTTCAAAAAATCTTTAAAATATTATTAAAAATATTTACGTTAGTGATGGTTATGCCATGTAGGACAGTCAGTATTCATGTCGGTATTTTTTAACCAAAATTGGCATAATATATTTAATTGGTAAAACGTAAAAAGATTTATGACTTAATTGACAAAATTGAAATTTAACAAAAGCGTAATGGGTTTAGTGCTTTTTGGACAATTTTCCCTAGAATTAACCCTGAAGATCAATAGTGATGCTTTGCTTCTTCTTGCTAGTCACTACTAAACTTCAAACGTGGATCATAAATTGAAAACCTATAAACAATTTTAAAAAAAAAAATGGACTTTCATTGTTTGCAGAATTTCATGTGAACCAGAAAAATCACATTAATCCTCCAATTGGCTAAGTATATATCGAGGATATCTTTAACCAATCTATTTCACCAGATTGCCAATACGATTTTCCTCTCCTCTCACGCAAAGGATATGTCCTTTGCTTCCCACTAGGGTAAAGGTAAGCCCAAAGTCCATTAATGATTGGATACTTTGATTCCGAAGGTTATTCGGTGTCCTGATGCGACGCCCATATCCGAAATTTAAGTTAATCAATCCATTTCTTTTCCTATTAAATCTGAAATTGGACCACCTTTATAAAATGGGAATTTTGAAAAAGAGACAAAAGGGACGGATAGAGAAAGTCAAAATAGGTTCTTAACGTGTTATTCAACCCTTGTATATGGGTATTATTTTTTTTATAGACTCCCAAAATTTGCGATTGATAATTAGGATCTCTTTGTGGAAAAGTGGCTAAAGAAGTGCGTCGTGGTGTAGGCAGACCAAAATAACGAATTTCAAGCAAAGTCATGATTCCTCAAAGAAGAGGGAAGGAGGGAAGATTTTCACATGGCCACAGTGTCTACGCTTCAATGTTTCACATTCAACACCGGGTACAATCAAATCTACAATCATAAGACGGCAAGAAAGTGAATAAAGCATTTTGAGTAGTTTTGCACTTTCTTCTCTTTTTGACAAAAAGCATTTAATTTAGATGTGAAAGGTGAATGTTGATAAGAATCGAATGGAGCATTCCTCAGATTCTTGACATTGTATGGCCATAAAAGAAAATTTGTATCATTGTGTTTTGTGCTCTCGTCTACCACCGTTTGAATCACATGAAATTTATGGTTCCTTACACATTTTTAGGAAAATTTCCGAAAAACAGAATCCTAAACTTTTTTTCCTCACGAGACATCAATACCTCACACTTTTTCGACTAACCAGCGCCTTAAATTTATACCAGTGACCAAAAATTACCTTCACGGTTCCACCCATAGTGGCCGTCAAAAGTCCTACACGGCAGCATGCCCGAACACCACCGTGTCCGATGTTTTATGGCCATCATGAACGGAATTCTAAGAGAAGGTGTTTTCAGGTCATTAATACAAGTTTGGGATTCTAGTGAGACTCAAAAAAAAAGTTGAATGTTAGTGTCGCATAAAGAATATTTTTGGATTTTTGGTGGGATTATTCCTTCTTCCTTTTTTTTAAATGACTAACTCCTTTCCTTACATAGTTGAAGGTGTTTTCGAATGCAAATGCATGGTAGCTTCTATTATTGGCCACAATCAACTGTATTCTAAATAAGAAAAGCTTTACATATATAATATATAGAACTATCTAAATTACAAGATCTTATAAGAATTTTGTAGTTACTAACTTGATAGTTAGTATTCCGTGCTATCTAATGAGAAGTCACAAAAAAAGAAAAGAAAAAAAAAAGAGAGAAGTCACAGAAATATTATATTTATTATTTTTTAGATATGAGATAAAAAATAATCATAGCTTGGGCACATAAACCATTTATGATATTTTATATCATTGATCGACTATTGAAAAGACCTTAAATAAGAGATGTATATTTACCCTAGCACAATAGAGTGTGTACTTTATACATGTATAAGAAGGTTTACTCCAAAAGAATAAGTATTTTTCCTTAAGTTCAAGACAAACGTAAGTCCTATTAAAAATCACATATTTACGTGTATTATATGTAAAAGTACGAGTATTTTACTAATGGAGTTTTAGATAAGTTTGTAAAACAATGTTCTTGTTGCCATATTTTTACTTTTACTAGTAAAAGTGCACATGCATAATTTACGCAAACAATTGGGTCAGCTGACAATTAAAGGATTTTCGCAAAATTGCCTTGTAATGAAGCATTTGAATTATTAATTGATAAGAAGGAAATTACCAACACAATATGAAGAAATTACACACGCAAATGTGGGAAGAGAGAATATTCCAAGATTTGAATTATGTTTAGTAAGGTTTGTTGGAAGATGAAAAGAATCTAATTTTCAAATTGAATACCCGAGCGGTGAAATAGAATTATCTTTTATACACTTGTCCATAGGTAGTATATCTATAAACTGAATAAAACAGATTTGCGATGTTTTAGGATGGGGAAAAATACCAAAAAAGTCCAAAACCTATTAAAATTGTATCAATTTTGTCATAAATCTTTTAATTGGACCAATTTATTCCTAAACATTTTCACATTGATATCAATTCAGTCTATTCGACCAACTTTGGCAACCAGCATTGATGTGGATGCCGGATGGTGGCTAGATGTTGACGTGGTAATTTTTAATAATTTTTTTCGATTTTTTTATTAATTTTTTTCTTTTTCCTTTTCTTTTCTCTCTTCTTCCTTCTTGGACTTTTCAGCGAGGCTCACCAGCCACCGCGAGGAAAGTCCAAGGAGGAAGAAGAGAGAAAAATAAAGGAAAAAAAAAAGAAAAAAGGAAAAAATATTATTAAAAAATAAAAAATTATTTAAAAAAAGCCACATCAGCATCCGGCTACCGACCAACATCCATGTTAGCTAAACTAACTACTATTGGTCCGATCGACTGAATTGATATCAATATGAAAAGATTTAAGATTGGATTGGTTCATTTGAAAGGTTTCGAATTAAATTGATTCAATTAAAATGTTTAGAATTAAATTGATACTAATGTAATATATTTAGGACTTTTTTGGTACTTTTCCCCTTTAAGATGTTCTCTTTGTTTTAAATAATAGTATAGATAGATTGTTGAAGTACTTATATATTTTGTTCTTTCATTCCTTGCTAACAACTATCACATGATTTTCTATCATTTGCAATTGAATCAAGTCTATATATACCCAAGAATTTTGTTTAAATCTTTGATAAGATCTTGAGAGAAATAAATACAAGATTTCGTGGAACCTACAAGCATCGTGGGTATAAGTTTATCGGCAAGGTTTTATTTTTTTAGTCTGACATGTATACATATTTTGAATATATAGAATAGGGATTATTATTATTTATTTAATTTAAAGGTTGAATTGACATTTCTAACGACAAATCATTACAGAAGATCGTCATGTGGCGAGATTACTAGGTACCGACAAGTCCAACCAGCAAAAGCTTCAGTTGCCTTGATTTTCTCCAATTATGTAGATCTTGTACTTTAGTCAAATTTTTTGTATTATTCTAATGATAATCGTCAAAAACTTTCATAATTACCCCATAACCAACACGACGAGTATGAAAAGGTGTGATTTTAGCGCTTCACTAGTATGCGGATTCTTCCTTCCAATGCTGCTTTCTATTGCTCGTGTATGAACTTATAAAACCTAAAAATTTGTAGATCTTTGACTAATTATACTATCGTCTCTTACAAATTCTGGATCATTATAAGTTGAATTTATAAGCACTTGTAAAAAAAAAAAATCATCTTTGATAGGACAAAAACGTGATGCGATTTTAGCCCACTTTTACTGAATTCAGCAGTATCGTGGCACGAAAAAAGAAAATATAACTCGGTGTAGAAGTCACGGTTAACAGTATTGCTTTGACTCACACTATTTCCAGCTAAGTTAAGTAATTTCACAAAAACTTTAATTAAAGAGAAATACAATGAATTATCCTCAAAGACCAAAGTGTTTTAGGCAACTTAAGTAACACTGACACCGACATGACACGACACGACACGATACGCCGACTAAAGATAATTCTAACACGTTATATATTAAATGTATATTTTATATATAAATTCTATAATTATTTCAATCAAATTAATCTGATTCAAATTCACAAATAAATAAAAAATAAAAATCCTATAATAAATTTACACTAAAAATATTAATCCATCATTTATTAATATCATTCATTATTTCAATTTGACAAATTCAACTCCATTTCAATAAATCCATAAAACTTGGCAAAAAAAAAAAAAAAAAAAACAAGTAATTCATATTCTAGACTTGCGTGTTAGACTTGTCAAAAGAAAAAGAAAATATTTGAGGTAAATTGTGTATCACAAAAAATAAGAATAAAAGATAAGAAAAGAAAATATTAAGTTTTTATTCTTTTATAATATGTTATTTTTATTATTGATTTTTATTTTTTTAACATACACACACACATATATATATAGATTTTGGTAAGTCACATATATATATTTTGACCCTTTATTTATCGAACTTTTTTACAATTGATCTCGTATGTTGGAATCTTGTGTTGGAAACTCGCATATTGAAATTCCGACTCAAGTGTCGGAAATATTGATCAAGTGTCGAATTCTTCGACACGTATTGACACGAGTGTTGGAAAGTATCATACATGTGTTGAAGTGTTTGACACAGTACGAAAGCTCTTAGATAGCGTCGGCGCTTCTTAATAGGCAACACAAGTCTAAGATAGGCAAATTTGCTTTACCAAAAAATTGATCCCAAACATAATAAGAAAAAAACAAAAAACAAAAGCAAGCAAGTCCAAGGTGGAGAAGGGGGGACGCACTAGATAAGGTGTGCGGGAGAGAGAAGTCATCTGGAGCAATCATGAAAACCCAGCTAAATGACATGCCCTTGCCAACCATCAAATTCCCTGTTGACCCAACAGCTGAGAACCAGTATACAGGAAGCAGTTTTATCTTCATCATTTCACAGGACTGAACAAGGAAACAAACAAGCGTTTCTCAGCAACAGCTCAGTAATACTGCCAAACCGTCGTTTGAAATGGGGCCATCCCAATAAAGGTTAGCTTTTTTGGGCCCCTATGCTCTTTGGAAATGCTGGGTGAGAACAGAAGAAGAATGGAACTTTAAGAACAGGTGAAGAAAGAGGGGATTTCTATGTCAATGGTCAACTAAACACAAAAGGGGTTGAATGAGATGCCAAAGCGAGGTTGGGAACAGCATCTTTGACTTGAACCTAACAGAGACTCTCTTTTGGTCTTGAATTTGGGCATATAGACAGATCAGTTCCTTTCTGCAGACACGAGGTATAAAGTAAACATGAAGTCCTACCTGCATTACCACGACAGAACCTTCATGTCGGAATCAGTCAACGCATTTGCCTGGAGATCCAGTTAGTTCTGATTTTGTTACCTCAGCAAATAAATAAATAGGTTAAAAAATAAATGGCCACTGGAGACCGTAGCGTGATTATTTATCATGAGCTATTCAGATCATCCTTAAATTTTCCGTTCGTTAAACTATCTAGAGTAAGTTCGTTTATGCATCTTGCATTGAGCGAAACTTGAGTCGGCGTTAATTTCAGCATGGCTCTTGGACAACTACGAGGAAATGACAATAAAAAGGTCAGGGCGCTCCACATTGTTCAGATCCAGCGATGATCCATCATTGATTAACAAAGACAAAGGATAACTTTTACTGTTAAGAATCATTGTTTTCCCAACGTTAAGTAGAAAGTAAAGATTGGATTTATCGATATACGTTAAAATAAAGTAAAGCAAAGCGTCTAAATCTCTTCAATATTGATCACAGTAAATACATGACGCCTTCTGGCCAAATCCAAACCCCCCAAAAAAAAAAAACCCCTCTAAAAAAAAAAGAGTACCTGGATGCTTTTCAATGACAAAGCCACTTCATCCCCCAAGTTGGTTCTATTTTCTTGGAGCGCTCAACTAACTGTAAGTTAAAATATCCGAGAACACGCCTGCAAAATTTCAAAAGATTACCTAAATTGCGATGCTTCTAGGTCTACAAATCAAAGAAGAGGAGGAAGTTTGGCGTACTACATGTATTTCACGATATCACAGGTGGAATTCCATGTGGGGCGATTGCTGCTCTGCCAATGCCTGCAGCTTGTCCACAACTTTATGAGCGAGATCACTATAAGCTCTGGAAACAGTCGACTTGGGAGCCGACAATACAATAGGAAAACCTTCATCACTACTCTCTCTGATGTCTCCTTCCAATGGTATCTGAGGGTGGAGGGAAAAAGGAGTATGTTAACACTGAACAAAACATGATTATTGTTAAAATCAGAGTGGTTTGACTTCAAACTCTGCTGCACCCACACTAATTCGCGTTTCTGAATGCATTTGCCTAGTATTCGACTTTTGAAATTTTAAAGTCTTCCACGAATGGACCTAAGACAAGGTTTTGACCAGCTTACAGCCAAAACAAAATTTAAGCTACCATACAAGTACAAGATGCAGAATCCATTATCTTGAGTATGCTCTGATCTTTATCCACAGAATTCATCTGCTTGAGATTTGGTCATGTAGCCAATGCAAGCCTATCAACTACATATTTTTTAAGTACATATGTAGACTTCTCTAGACTTCAGAAAAGTGGAAAAGTGAGGTAAGCTTGTTAACTGGCGATGCTGATATGTGAATAGGAACTCTCCAAGATATGTGCAGACCACATATGTCAAGAAACTTATTATTACAATGTAGATCGTATTTGCTTGACTTCGCAAGATTGGAAGGATCCAAGATGATAAGAACATCTCCCATGTTCAACACAAAGAGACCAGCTAGGATTTTTGTCAGTTAAATAAGCCAACACCCATTCACATAGAATCAAATGGCAAACTCAAAAGCAAAAAGGAGAAAGAGATCCTACAAAAGATTTCATGTAATTTTAAGTCTTAACAAAATTAAGGCATTCTTAAAATGTAATTTCAGAGTCTCTGGTGTGGCAGCATATAGGAGACATCACACTATTTAACATACCTCAGCAATACACTCAAAACCCATCTCATCGGCTGTCTTTTGAGTTCCTCCTTTTCCAAAAATGAATGAAGGTTCACCACAATGTGGGCATTTAAAGTAGCTCATGTTCTCTACAAACCCCAAAATCTGCAGGGAGAAAATCTATCACTACCTTCACAGGTCAAACTACTGCTAGAATTATGGCATCCAATTCAAGTCAAAGATATAAAGAAAAATAATAATAATAATGAAAAATACACTGTATAATAAAACTGACTGGCAGAGATAGATGCGTCTATATTAAATTACCCAGATTCAATCATGACGTTCACATGACAGTGTTGCAAGAAGCATACCAGTTTGATACATTGAAAATTGCTAAATAAGAAAGGTCAAGACAAAACAGCATAAACCAAATCAAGGGAATGACATAATGCCTCTGTATCAACCTACCCACTAATGTTCAACTACATTAAATACTCCGAAATACTACTTACACTTCCAGCAAACCACATTACATTTAGCATCATATAAAGCCCATGTTTCCAAAATAGACTTCTCAACTAGTACTTTATATCCATTATTTTTATACCCATTAAGAAGCCACTGGAACAATGTTGCAATGATTTAATGAAAAATGCAGTCATGCAATATTGAACACACACACACACACAGACAAAATGTGAAATTTTCTTGGAAATATGGCATTCACAAGTAAAGCAAAATGTAGCTTTGAAAATAGAGAATACAAGTTACTTTCACAAGTGCAAGATGTAAACTGTAATTCTTTTGCAAATACGAGATGAAAAGGTGAAATCACCCCTAGAACAACTGCACAACATGACTTTCCGTTTCAAAAACAAGCACACGCCATATTCTAGCATCATATGCATGACATGATCAGTTACTACCAAAGCCAGTATATTTCTTCTCCATTCAATGGAGAATTTCATCAAATGGTCTGCAAAAATTGAGTAGGAAAAGATTATGCAAAAATCACAACTCCCCAAACTAATCAAACTCTTGGAGGAGAAAACACTTCTCTCCATTACACGAAGTTCCACCACTCAAATAAAGGCAGATATTCCAATGACCTTTTAATACTTTAAACAAATGGAAAACTGCTTCCTTTTTTCATCGTTTTATACTTTGCCAGTTTGCAAACTCAAATCGATAAGACACCGCTTTTTATCAGCCAAATTCCTTAGCTTCCTTGTGATTGTAAAGTGACCCCTTAAATGAAATACACAGATCATGAATATTGCATTTTATCCAACCAGTAATGACATTTAAAATTGATGAATTTACTGTAGAGTAAAAGATATTGTATTCATAAAATTCTGCACTCCCTGCAAATACATTTGTTCAAAAACCAGTCCAATTTCAACTCAACCACAATTCCTATGGCTGAATATTAGCCTATTGGTCCTCCCATCTGAGTTTGTACATGATGTTGACAGGAAGCCATAGCCAGCAAGCTGAAGAATAAGATAGAAGATAATTGATGAAGGATTGGAAGATGTTCAATTATTCGTGTAAGGGAAGGTAAGATATCCAGAAGATGTAATATGCAGAATATGAACTCAAAACATGCAGGAAGCTTTTCATAGTGCCCAAATTTTTTTTCTCTAGATTTGAGTTTTATATCCCAGTCAAATCACCAGAAAAAAGATAGCTACAGCTAGGCAATAAACGCACACAGGTATGGGGTGTATGGTTGCGAGTATCTTTCCAGCTTCATGTTTTCATTTCTACAGAAAAGAAAAAAGTTGATGCTTTAGAGCCAATAATGCTTTGAATGTTTCAAATAGGGAAAAGATGAAACCTGAATATTATTAAGAACATTACATGACACTGGTTTAATCAGAAAAAGTAAAATAACATAAAACGTGCCACATGAAATACAATGTCCACTGGCAGCCATTTGAAAGTTCTTATCAAAAAGTTGAAATATGAGAAGTGGAAAACTTTTCGAAAGCTGAATGCACAAACTCTAAAGAGAGCTTTCCCACATCTCAAAAACTACAAAGATATATGCAACAAGATACGCAAGACAATGCAAGCGATACAATTAGAACTTTGTTTCAAAGGTAGCAATCTCTGTAAGTTACTCATGCTGTCAGCAATTTTGCAAATTCACTTCAAGCACACTACATAGAAAAGGTCCAGAAAATGATCATACAGGAACTTGAACTTTAGCAAACATCCTAGCTCCTCTTCGAGCATCAATCAAGGCAACATCTTGGGGAGTTGAAACAATCAACGCACCTGCCAGCATATAACTTAAGCTTATAAATGAACAAAGAAATAATAGAAACTATTGGTGTAACTTCCAAAATAACCATCAGAAACACCAGACACTTGACGTGCATCAAAATTATGAAAATGAAGCAAAATGTTTTTATTAAAATCTGTTGTAACAAAGAATTAGCTTTCAAGTCCGTGATATGTACTGATGCAGAACCATTTCATAGTAAAATAAAACCATTTCAAGACCTTAATGGAGCAGAATACAAGTAAATCAAGTACAAGATGAAATTCTGAATGGAAGATTTTGATTTTTTGGATCAGTCCCTTATTGGAAGAATTAGAACCGAATTTCTTTCCATTTATCATATTTACCTCAACCATGTAAGAAATTTTTTTTTCACTTTTTGCATTCACATTTAATTCAAATAAATAATTCAAATATTTGAGCATGAATGTGGGAATGCCTGTGTATTTATTCGGTGCGCAGGCGCATGTATCTATTCAGATATATGTGCGCTTTCAATTACCCAAGAAACATGTGGATGCAAATTCTGGTTGAAGTGAAAATCCTCTGTATCAAGCTCTGAACAATTAGTTGACTCCAACACAACAAGAATGGAACTTGACATATAATTATATTTTAAAAAATGAACCAAAAAGAAAGCACTAGCTTAGGCATGAATAGCCACAATCAAATGGGAATGCAAAACTTTGGCGGGGGCCGATAGATTCTCCTTTTTGGCTCAATTACTCTTCAACATTACGGCCACCTTAAATACACTTTTGAATGATTCTTTTCAAATTGAGTACATTTAGCTTTGGCATTGAAGTACCATTAGTTGTACCTCTAGAAAGGATGAGGCCAAAAAAAAAAAACAACTGTCTTTCAATTTCCCTTTTCTCCCATCCAATATAAAGGGAGGGAGATTGGTGCAGCTAGACCTCATGCTATATACCAAGGAAGGCCTGGCACTACCACTGATCCAATCCTCAACATCAATTACCAAGTTTTTTCTGATTAACTAAATTAAATTAGATATTTATTAGATTACCTGATAACTGTAGCCTCTGCGTCATACTTATTTGTGTATCACCCGTGCCTGGTGGCATATCCACTACAAGAATATCAAGATTTCCCCATTGGACTCCCCTTGTCAATTTTTCAAGAGCATTCATTACCTGCAACAAGAAAGATTCAGTATCTTTTACAAGCTAAAGCTGTGGAAAAATTTAGATTGTACAAAAAGTTGCAATCACCGACCATAAAGGATTATAAATGCATTAATTGGCATAAAGGTCCACTGAAACAATGCAAGTTCCGCAAGATCAACTATCCTAAATTTTGAAAACTCCACCAAGGGTATACTTTCTAAACCAAGAATCTTCAGTACATCCAATTACTGTGGCTAAAAAGAGGATCAATGTGACCACTCAAACTGCCCCTATCATGCAGTGATACTTACAATCAGCCTATATACAATAGTTTAAGAATCATAGCCAGATTAGATTCATCCAATGACAAAGCAAGAGCAGATATTCCTCTGTATCTAGTGCAATTTTAGAGTGGAAACGCCTGTCAACTAAGATTTTCTCTTTCCTTTGCAAAATGTCAATACTTAAC
Source organism: Eucalyptus grandis (assembly GCF_016545825.1). Taxonomy (NCBI): domain Eukaryota; kingdom Viridiplantae; phylum Streptophyta; class Magnoliopsida; order Myrtales; family Myrtaceae; genus Eucalyptus; species Eucalyptus grandis. The sequence continues at coordinate 23,874,519 of NC_052613.1, forward strand.
CCCTGCTCTAGTAATTCCTGATGCATGCAAAAGATGAAGCTTTGGGAGCTACCAATCTGTTCTACCGAAGTCCATGTGTTGTAGGCTGCCTTACTATCTGGGGATCCACATTTGGGGAAAGATGACTGAATTGTCGCCTGAACGTGTTAAGAAACAAAGACTGGAATATAGACACTAAGGTGCCTGTCCAGATTATGACACTAAGGTGCCTGTCCAGAGTATGACATGTTGGTTGTGCTGTATGTCAAAGTCATATATGGAGGCTACAAGAGAAGCCATCTTTAATGGCAATTGGCACATCATTTGGCAAAAATTCATGGTCAGATTAAGGGATGTGCAATGGGAATCACCTAGACCGGGAACTGCTCGGACCGGACTGGACTGGCCGGTTTTGGGCGGTTCCCAAAGAGGGTGGTCCCAGTTTCTGGTTCCCACTTTTGGAACCAATGGCTGGTTGGTCCGGTTCCCGTCTGGTTCCCGGTTCCAAGGTGGGAACTGGACCAACCAGACCGGTTAATTATATATATACTTTTAAATTTCTTAAGAAACAAACCTTAATTCCTCCCAATTTCTCCTATTTTTCATTTTATTTTTGGCCCAAAATAGCAAATTTACTGGTTCCACCGAACCGGATTGGACCGGTCGGTCCGGTTCTCGGTTCCACCTTGGACCTAGACCAGACCAGGAACTGATCGGTCCTAGTCAGATTTCAGTCACTTTTTCTTTGTGAGATCATCAGAACATGTCAACATTTCTGCTATGAAGTTGGACAGTAAGTCCCAAAAAGATTACTACTGAATCTTGGAGCCAGACATCTCATGCAATATGTCGAAAGCCTATATTTGGCTAAAGATGCAGAAGATATGCAAGAACTGGTGATCACGTTCCTTTTCTACGCATAGCACTGAAAAAAATTGTCCTTTGGAATCTGTTACTGGCACTCTGCACCAGCTGTCCTCAGAGAGCTGAGTACAAAGAAAATGACCTATCAAACATTTTCTCCGTATTTCGTATACTGCAACCTATGAGTTTTCAAACTTCTACCGTCAACCCAAAGCCTTCAAATCCATGCTGCAAAAGAAAAGCCAAAAGGGGGCTTGAGCAGGTGCTCTTTTAATCACCAATCCGTTTCTTTCACTGCCATCCTTTCATCCAGCAGATAACATGGGCCTCATAGTAATAAGATATCATTTAGATGGCTTACAGATAATCCAATCACAACATCTTCTTTTAAAAGATTTGTGAAAGGATAGATTGGACAGTATGTCGTACCATAGGACCTCTCCATACGATTGGTGCATCCTTTTCAACAAGCAAACCCATTGACATACACTTGACTGCATACATCTCAACAGGAATCATCTTCTTATCTGCCAAATAATAAGAGGGGATTAAATGCATGAATATTCTTGACATCTATGTTATGTTAAGATAATAAGTATTTTTTGAGCAGATGACAAAGAAAAATTAAGTCTGGAACTGTGATAAATCATCATCTATGTCAAAAACTTGCAGGACAATAGGATAGAGAAGCATTGTTCATTCTTCTAGTTCTCAACCTTAACTTACCTAGAAAAGCTACTTTGTTGCAACCATACCTGCTTATTGAAGTTAAAGTCCATTTTACCCACAGTTATATGGAAGAAAAACGATAAAGAGCTCCTGATAAGATCAGCATTATATAGGTAAGCTTTAGAATTTCAACTTGAGATAAATTTTATGATCTTCAAATTGCACACTGCTATGCAGAAAATTCAAAAATGTTAATTGCTTACCTTCAGTCACATCTGGCTTCTCATGTATATGCATCATAGTGGGAATAGATGGTCCATAAATATCAGCATCTAGCAAGCCCACCTTGAGTTGACACACGTTAGCAAGTGCAACAGCCAAATTAACTGCAGATATATTGGCATTAGTTATCTATACGCATTATAAACAATACAATATTTCGAACTTCATTTAGCTTAGTATTAAAAAATTAAGACGTGACCCACAATTCCTTACTGCTCTCCAATTTAGGCCCTTCTTCTTTCTTTGAATGAACAATTTATAGTCCCCATGCCACAGAGTGTGCACCTTACTTCTTATTATCTATGAAATTATCTTTAATTGTGAAAGAAACAAAGACACTTAGCATATTCTTCATCAGTAAGTTTATCATTTCATTTCCAGATATTGCATGTAGGAGAGGCCCTCCCCACTAGAAGCTCATTTAAATGTTGAGTGAACCCACTCTACAGAAAATTTATAACCCAATTTGTGCAGAGAGTCCTCTGTCTCGAAGTAGCAACTCACTTCAAAGCATTGGAACAGGACATATCCTCTAATGGACAATAAATATTATACTGTATATAACATTATAAATGCTATGTAAGCTGACTATTGTGTAATAATCTATTCCTTGCATACAGAATGTGATAGCAATAAGCATTCCAGGCCAACTTTCCAATAATAGTATTATTTGTTCTTCCATTGAACGTTTTAATAGCCTAATCCAACTCATCCTGCCAGTGATGGACTTCCCTACTGAATCTCAACAACATCAAACTTCTTTTTGAACAGCAATAGAGATTAAGCAAGCACCACACATATGATCACTGGATTCATTACAAATCCCGCACAAGAGAATTACAATTGATACTATCAAACCAAGTAAACAATCTGTGCTCAATTGGCAATCTATTAATAATTGTCAACCAAGTTTTAAAAGAATGCTTGGGATATTCAGACAAAACCAAACAAGTAGATGCCAAGGTACTTTTGCAGCTCTATCTCTGAGAAGTTGCCAAGCATTATTGACTGTAGAACACCATCTGAAGAACTCCAAATAATTTCACAGAGTTAAAGGGATATAAAACCCACATAAAGCAACTTGAATATCCAACAAAGAGGAGAACGTTGCTGGTGGAGTGAAAATCCTTAATGACTGCGGACACCTTGTCATTCGATAAATGGCATAATAATAAATGATTCTACTTCCAAAGTTAGATGGGAGAGGACCAAACCGGAGCCAATTAATGATCCAGAGATAATTAACATTGCCATCTCTGATACAGTGATTAAAGCACTACCAAGCTACATCAGGAAGATGAAAAATTATCCTCCAAGCATAAGAGGAAGACACTGTATGTTTTAATGACCAGAGACTTCTACTCTGGTCATTCGATATATGGCAAAATGAAAAAGGATTCTACTTCCAAAGTTATATAGGAGAGGACCAAACTGGTGCCAATTATTGATCCAGAGATACTTAACATTGCCATCTCTGATGCAATGATTAATAAGAAGACACTGTATGTTTTAATGACCAGAGACTTCAATCTCTGAGCTTTTATTGTCATCTATGCTATCCAAAGAGAACCCCCTTGCATTAAAAGCAGCCTAATACACTTCAGAATGCATGTTTCACTCCAATGAAAGAGCCTCTTCCGACCAGCTCCTACCTTGTGTTTCTGTAGACAAATCTGAGTCCATTTGACTCTTGCCATTCTGGCATTTTCAGCATGTCCTCTCCATAAGATAGAAGCACAAGCTTTCTCGATTTTCTTGAGCACTTTCTTAGGTATAATGAAACTATTAAACAACAAGCTGAAGTACTTTGAATAACAGCCAATATAAGTTATAGTTTTCCAGCGTAACACAATTTTTTACAGGCCCAACCACAAATCTTTAAATTGTTCATATTTCTGAGGATCACATTGCTTTTCATTTAATCTACAAGAGGTCAAGGGAACACAAAAGTATCTCACGGGTAAAGAGCCAAGTTGAAGTGCACTAATACTAAGAAATCACTGTAACAAAGCATCAGGAATGCCTGCTACTAAAGCTTCAGCTTTTCTAGGGTTAAAATTCAAGCTAGACATTATATAGAGCTCGTTGAAGACGTTAAAATTTCAGAAAAAGAAGAGTCTCCATGCAGTATTACCATCAAATTGTCAGCAAAGCATAAGTGAGTCATTCTGATTGTGCTACAAAGAGGATGCAATGTGATTTTCCCTTCAGTGGCTGCATTCTTACATTCAAAGCAGAATCTTCATTGTTGGAACAAAGAGGTAAGGAAAAAGAGTAACCCCTAGCCTCAAACTTTTCTCCCCTCACCATTAAGCATACTAGAGAGTTTAGAAGATCTGATGTAACTTTTAGTCCACTAGATAAATTTAGCAGGAATATGAATAAGTTCAAGAAATATTGCTGAAGAAATCCCAACATATGGAACAGAAGGCTTTCATGAGATCACCCTTGTTGTACAAGGGGCCCTAGGAGAGTGGTTCCTTCTATGATAGCTCTCAACAATCACTTGAGCTAAAAGCACATTGTCCCCAATTCTCCTCCCTTATATAAACTGGTAAAATCAGACTTGCTCTTTTTCAATCTGTTAGCAAGAATTTTACTGGTGTATCTTATATAATATTGCAACAAGAGATCGGCCTTAAATCAGTCATTCTGGAAAGTTTTAACTGTTTTAGGCACAAGGGCAATCACAGTTGCATTCACTTGACCAGGCAAAATCAGATGCTTGTAAAAATCACTGTTCGCTTCAACACAAAATCCATGCCCACTATACCTGTTCACTGGAAAAAAAAGGACCAGTATAACCATCAGGCCAGGTGCTTATTCCCATTTATTTACCAAAGAACAGATTTATTTGTTAGTCTCAATGATAGGGCTTAACAACTTGAGTTTTGCAGCATCACCAATATCTTGTTATATCAACAGAATAAAAAAAAAAATGCTGATAATAATTGATTAGTTCAGCTTTAATGTCAAGATAAGCAGGGAGTCTCAGACAATCATCAGAATATATTATAGAAGGGTAACTCTTGGTTATCTAGCTTAACCACATTATGAAAGTAACAAGTATTTTGATCTCCCAAGGCGAGCTAAGAAAGTCTTGAAATCTTCCTATAGAAAGCTTTCTCTGCACATTTTAGAATAGGGGACTCTGCAGAAAGTTGCTTTTTAAGCTGTAACTACCCAGAAGAACCTGATATTGGTTTTTGAACCATCACAGGTTCTTGAGATTTCTGCTTCACAAGCCTCTGAGATATTACTACAATAATTCATGTCAAACTCATTTATAACTCGTTTCAACCTTTCCAGTTAACTGCAGAACTCAACCATGGAGCTGGGAAAACTTTGGTACCAAATTTAAAAAGAACATGATCAAGTCCCCTCTCTCTACGAGCTAAAATCCTTTATTGCTCCAAGTAATCAAATTATTACCAAAATTTACGAACAAAGAGAGCTGCATCTTTTAGCACATTGTTAAAAGCTATCATATCAGCAACAGGAAGATGAAGGATTGCAAACCAACCAGGTGGTTGGTCTAGGAGTCCAAGACTTGGTTTGCAAGCCAAAGGTCACAGGTTTGACCTTTAATCTATTATTGGTCTCAAGAAACCTTGGTTAGTCTGTGAAGGAACAGGCTTGAGCTTTGGTGTATCGCCGGTCTTGGCCTTCCCCACTCGCAACTGGTGAAGCTGCAGTGATAGGCTCTCCTGGTGGGCAGTAGGTACTTTGTTGGCACCTTACACCAAACATTCCAACAATGGGTGTGGTAGGTCCCAACCCCATCCAAACCCTTTGTATATAAGTAAACAAGGAGTAAAGGACTACCAGCCTCCCTTTTAGCAGTGATAGTATTAAAGTGTCCGACTACCACCCCCAGCTTCAGTATTTACAGAATCAGAAAAACTGCACAGGGCACTCTGAAGAGAAGTCTTAGAGATAGCAGAAGTTCCAATGAAATCCACTTCGTACAAAAGTTGCACAATTGCTCTTGGTCTATTCTCTGCAATCATGAATATCTTCCTCTTGGGAGCATTTGGTGTGGGATGACTATGTTATTACTCAGCTTATTGCTTCCAGTATGGAAGCTCTTCACTGTGAGATTACTCTTCGAGCTATGCAAATAAATGTGCAGATAATACAAATCTCCTATTAATCCCTCAATATCCAATCAGTTTGCACAGCAACCCATTCATTGCCTTCAAGCATTGGTGGGGACTCCCGGTGACTACTGACTCCTGACTTCTCAACAATTCCCATCTTTTTCCACATTCACTTAAAAAACTAAAGTCACTTCACCACTTCCTCCCTTCTTATAGTACTGCACGTGAGGATCAAAATTTCATTGACTGTCCATATTTAATCAACCGCATTTCACTAATCTAACATGTCCATAGTACCATCAATCCAGAGAAAAAGGGCACCACCAATCACACTTGTCCAGAGCAAAAATGCATGACAAAATCCCGACTTATATCAAGAAACAAAAGCATCCGGCAAGTACCTGCGGTGGTGGACTTGCCGACACCACCTTTGCCAGAGGCCACGGCGACGATGTCCTTGACCCCATCAAGCCTGAGCTCGCCTCTACTAGAAAAAGCCCGAAAACCTCCATACCCCTGCACCAATGGCAACGAAATTGGACGGTAGCCAACAGCAGCAAACACAACAACCGCTTGAGTTTGAACATCGGAGCCAGAGGGAGAGTATGATGGTGGAGAGAACTCACAGAAAGAGATCGCAACAGACCCTTCATTGGAGAGAGAGAGGGGGGGTACGTTCTTCACCAAGAACCAGATGTTTCGCTGCGTTCGTGAAGCATCAGGGATCGAGGAGTGACGCTGACGCTGACGCTTCGGCCCTCTTCAACCTCGACCTCAACCAGCTGTTCTATTAAGAAGAAAAGGTAGGCGCGTCAGCCCTCTTCAACCTCGAGTCCTCGACCTCAACCAGTTGTTCTAGTAAGAAGAAAAGGTAGGCGGCGGCTAGGCCGGGGACGCTCACTCGGAGCGATTCGGTGATTATTCTATTCTTAAAAACAATTTCTGATTAAAAATAATTATTTTTTATTCTGATTTTAGTATAATTTATAAGTAAAATAATGCCTTGATAATTACATAAAATTTCTATTTCAATTTTAAAATTTTATCAAATCATAAAAATTCTATTGATTAATTATATTTATACCAAGTGATAAAAATATTAACTAATCAATTTTTTTATTAAATAATAAATTATAGTATAAATTATAAATAAAAATACTAATAATAAATTAAATACAAAATTAAATATGTATTCTATATATTGCAAAATTTCAATTCCTATTTCAATTTTTTTAAAAATAATTTTATGATTTTTCTTTTTTTTTTTTCTCCTTTCCCTTCTTCTTCTTTTTCAAGGTGGCCGGTTGCCGGCCTTGGGACAACTAGGAACCTCATTGGAGCGTCGCCCCCCTCGGTGAGGCCGTACCTCGCCAACAGGGGGCGAGGCTTCGCCGAGTCTTGGTTGGGCGAGCAGTCTCACTAGATTTGGCGAGGTTGAGCTTGCCCAGCTACTGGCAAGGCTCGACCTTGCCAGATTTGGGCAAGGTTGAGCCTCACCTAGCCATGGTTGGGCTGAGCCGGGCGAGGCTCGCTGGTGGCTAGGGGAGGCCTACCTAGCCATTGGTGAGGCTCAGTCTTGCCAAATCTAGTGAGGCCAAACCTCGTTGGTGGCTGGGCGAGGCATTGGCGAGCTCATCAGGCTTTGTCGACAGCTAGGCGAGCCTCTAGAGAGCTTGCCCGTGATCGGCGGCAATGTTTGGCGAGGGGCGGTGGTGGTGGCGGTAGATGGTAATGGCAGCGTCAATAGCACTTGAAGAACAAGAGAGAGAAAAGAAGAACAAGAAGAAAGAGGAGAAAAAAAGAAAAAATAGGTAAACTTGATTATAGAATTGTTCTCAGAAACAAAGAGTCAACTCTTTTTTTTTTTATTATTATTGATTCTACTCCAAATCTGTTCTCGAGAATAAAAATTTTACCAAATGCAATTATGTTCTAAAACTACTCCTGGAAACAAAAGAATAGAAATAAACATTGTTTGACTAATTACCAAACAATCCCTTAGCATATGACATATGACACTGTGATGAAGCTCTGGCCACCCCATATTGAGCCACTAGAAAAGTTCTTATGAAACCTCCAAAGCCTTGAGAAATGTTTGAGCCTTTGGTTTAGCATTTTGAAGGCACTTTCCACCTTCTAAATCCCTTAAAAAAATGATAAACCTTTGATAATTATTTTGAAGTAATCGCTGAAGCTCAAAGTAGGGATTAATTTTGAACTTTTAGATTTTGGCCAAATATTTTGGCCAAATATTGAAACTCTTTTTTTTTTTTTTTTTTTTTCAAAATTACCTTATCCATTCTTCAAAATTCCATATTTTCCCTCGTTATTGTTTTTTTTTTTAAATACTAAACAATGATAATAAATAAATAAATATAAATGATAAAAAAATCAAATATATATAATTTTTTTTTAAAAGATCAATCTTTTCCCGATTTGGTAAAGGGCTGTGGTTGCGGATGAGCTAGATCTGGCACCAATGGCCATTAGTTGAGATAGCTTGAGGTTGAGCGACCTCCGACAAGTGTCACGTGACCCTAGCTAGGGTCGTGTGATGGTGGCCGCTTGTTGTGCGACCCTTGCAGGACCTAGATGAGGGCCGCCTGAGGCCGCGACACTGCCTGGGTTGCTCGAGGTCATGTGAGAATTTTATTAATTCCAGGATAAAATTCAGAATTTCACAAATTATGGCCACGGGAACATTGGCCGTAGCACAACTCGTTCTCCCCACCTCAGGCACTGTGATTGAAGTCACAAGATAGGCCAATGTCTATGCAGAATGCTCCAAGCACGTCTGGGCTAACATGGCCACAGTTCGTTTGACAAAAAGCAGCTACAAATCCAGGTTTCTCGGGCTGCCCTTGAGCAGTCCTGACACGTCTAGCAACACTCAGAGTCTTAGTCGTTGGTTTATGAGGGGGAGACTGGAAAGATGCAGCAAGCTCCAATAATTCATGATGATTATTATGAAATACAAGTACAATGTTTGAGACTCTTCGTGGAACTCCACCATTTTCATGGTCATCAGAAGACACCTGGACCCCTGGAGTGCCAAAGGTTACGAAAGTGACGCTTAATTATCAAAATTGGAGTAAAATTGATCACTTAAATGTTAATCCGGCTAAAATGCTGACGTAACGATTTTCCAGCAAAGCAAGTGCAAAACGGCATTATTTTGGTACTGACGTGGTAAAAAATTAATACTAAAATTAATTAAATGAAATTTAAAACTAAATTTATTTAAAACATTTAAAAATACAAATACAAAAACTTTAAAAAATTAAAAGAATTTTTTTTAAAAAAAAAAAAGGAGGCGGAGTTAAGGGTTGAGCCCTTGCCCTCGCCGCCGGGAAGAGCTGGCGATAGAGGAGGGAGGGCTAACCGGCGGTGAGGGCCCGTGAGACCTCACCTTAGATGGGGTGAGGGTTGTAGCCCTTACCCAGATCCGACGAGGGTCAACGGCCCTCGCCTCGATCTGGGGTGAGGGCTCACGAACCCTCGTCGCCGGTTGGCCGGGGTCGCCAGCCCCTGGCCAAGGCTCGGGCGACCCTCCCCCTTTATCGTTGGCCATTCTCGGTGGCGGTGGGGAGGTGGCGGAGGCGAAGGCTCGGCCCTTAGCTACCTTTTTTTTTTTTTTTTTTTTTTTTTTTTATAATGTTTTTGAATTTTTTTCTATTTTTTTAAATGTTTGTATTTTTATTTTTAAATGTTTTAATTAAATTGTTTTAAATTTCATTTAATTAATTTTTATATTAATTTTTTACCACATCGGCACCAAAACGACGTCGTTTTTGCATTCACGCAAAACGACGCCATTTTACAATTATTTCACCGGAAATTGTACATATCGGCATTTTGGTCAATTTTAGTCGATTGGCCACTTAAATGATCCATTTTGTTTCAATTTCGGTATTAAGTATCACTTTCGTAACTTTTGACATTTAAGTGTCTTTTTGTGTCAATTTTTGGCACTTGAAACGATCTTTTGTTGTCATCGGAATATGACATTTAGACACCATTCTTGTTAAACCAATCTTCCGTATAACAAGCAGCCGCCTTTGTTATCCCCACTACGTACGACTCATAGAAGTTCCATGTGTAGCAAACCAATTGAAGCTACCCTGGGTCCAGACTCGCTATCCACAAACTCCAAAAGTGTCATTTCTTTGTCAACGTCATACTTATATTTGCTGCGTTCAGCCCCGGTGTTATTGAGGTGAGCACTGGGACTGCGATTTCCTCCCGCATCCAAAAGTTCCCCTTTATTCCCGAATATTGATCCTGGCCTGAGATTTTCATGAGCTTCTATGATGCTCTTTTCAATACCATCCACAATGACATCAAATGACTGGCGCACAAATCCAAGAGATGTGACGATATATACAACATATTAGAGGAAGCCATCAGGACCAGCATGCGTACGGATTCCACGGATAGCTACGTTACTTTCAGTAGACAAGTCACCATACCTCGCTTTCAATCTCTCGAGCACTTTGATTATCATCAACTGAGACGCCATGCAAGCAAGGAGATTCACGAACGCGACACGCGTCCCTTGCGGTTCCGCCACGATGAACGCCCTCTTTCGGAGCCTGAAGTGAACTCCTGCTGCGACCTGTTCCGTATTGGCGTAACCCATCATGTTAACATCAGCAGCAGGGCCAGTGATGTCGTAGCTCCCGAGACCAATTAATTAATTGGAATCGGAGCGCAGTCCCACACTCCCTTGCAGAAGCAACAGAGAAATCCACAGCTAAGCAGCCATCTGTGGTCTCCGGATGGAGAGATTATAACGACGTGGGAATCCCATCGCAGCTCTAGCAGATAAAAAGTTTCAGCCAATCAATTCGCTCTCAGTTCCTCTCGAACGGCCGGCGGAGGATGCAGGAGCCGATGCTTCTGGTCGGTTTAGGCTGTGCATGACAACGCTTTTGTTCCGGGAGAAGAGTTTTTTTTTTTTTCAGAAATAGTTCTTTTCTATTTTACTTAGGAACAAATTTCGAGCAAAAGAACATGTTTGATAACTCGTACAAAATTTCTATTTCTGGGAATGAAAAAAAACGAAAACCCGTTTGATAACCGCACAAAATTTATATTCCAAATTTTAATTTTAAAAAATAAAAATAAATAAGAAAAAAGAATAGATTAGATATTACATAGAATTGACAAGATCAAAATATTATTAGATTAATATATTTTATTTTTGCGAATTTTAATGTTTGGTATAACAAATATTACGAAAAAAAAAAGCACAAGGCATATTGAATTTGTAGTAATTTCCTTGGGACTAAGTTTTTACTCTTTAAAAAAAAAATTGTAATTCTAGTGCATGCGTGGCTTGGGAATTTTTAGTCTTGTAATCTTGATATGGATGTCGGGTTGGGGTTGGAAATTTCCCATCTTGATACTACTTTTTACCCATCTTCTTCCAAATTACAAACTATTTCATTTTCGTGTTTCACATAAGCTTATAAGGTTTTGGCTAATTTTGATGAAGGGAGATGTTTTTCCTCTCCTCTTTTGCTTTTTTTCTTTCTTGAATAGGATGTAAGCTTCGGATGGCGGTTTGTAGGTCTTGAAGTGTCAACTATACAATAGCTTACAATTTGCTTTTCTTTTGTTTGTCCACATTTATGATACATTCAATGGCATTTGTGCTCATGGAGATAGAATTGGATAACCTTAATACTATTTAATAGAAATGTATTCATAATAGTTTACAAACACATCGCAAAAGTTTTCACCAAAAAACAAAAACACATCGCAAAAGTCGGAAATAAAAAGTCATGGAATCTCTTGCATATTGTGATCCCTTGCCATCATATTTGCAATATTTTTCCTAATCATGTTTATCTCAGCCGCTTCATCACGTAATGTATCATCTGCAACATCGTCTTGTGTAGGTCCAAACGGAAACTCCGGATCTCCATATAAGGCAAAGTTCCTGTCCATCTTGTCTTGGTCGCGAATATAATTATGGAGAGTACAACATGCGATTACAATATATACTTGCTTTCGAATTGAAAATGGAGGCATGTGTCTCAAAATTGGGAAGCGATTTTTTAATGCCCCAAATGACCTCTCAATAACATTTCTCAATGAAGAATGCTTATGGTTGAACAATTCTTTTGCTGATCTGGGCTGTCTCGTTCTACCCCTATAATCATTCAAATGATACCGTTCACCTTTGAATGGAGTTAAAAATCCTGGAAGTGCTACATAACCAGAATCTACTACATAATATTTTCCTACAATAATATATACATAAATTTGTTATGATGTGCAACAGCTATACAATTATAAAGAAAATCACTTGATATAACAAAACAAATATCTGGTGGTGGTCGAGGAATTGCAATCGAGGAGTCTCGAGTGCTGCTGAGAGAACCCGACAATCATTGGCAGATCCTTCCCACCCAGCATATACGAAAGTAAATCTCATATCAAACGAACAAGCACACATCACATTTTGAGCGGTAGTCCATTTCTTGCCTCTAAATGGGATTTGTTTCGATATAGGGACGGATGCATTAATGTGGGTGCCATCAATAGCACCAATGCAGTCCTGTGATTTTATGAAAGTATAGCGTTAGACAATATTATCGGCTATATATATTTTAATAATATAAAATTGATATAAAAATCATACCTTAAAGTAACGTCCATGGTTAGGATCAAGAAGAATCTCTTTTGGAACAATATCAAAAGAAGGCGGCCTGATAATTTCTTTCGCTAATTCGAGAAATGCTTTCAATACTAGAGTAAAAAACTTACTGATTGTTTGTCCCGAACGTTGAAATCTCTCACATAAATCTCTATTGTTCATCTACCCTTATATATCGAGTATCTTTCAGCCAGCTTCTTGCCTTCATTAAATCACATGGGTTAAGAAAAACATGTTTCTCTAACCTGAATGCTTCATATATCCTATATGAATGTCCGTAAACAATTTCCCTTACCCATTTGGCTCCTGATAATTTACTGTCCCTAATAGGCTCTCTTGTATGCAAAGACTTGTAAAAAATTTCCAGAAATAACCATTCTATTGTTAGGTCAATATCAAACTCATCCATATAATATTCAACTGTTGCTACTTCTTCATTAGACACACTATTTGATTCATCTTCCATAGTACCTATGTCATCACACAAATACAAGAAAATCAATATAGATATATGTAAAAATAAAAATAAAAAACAATAGAAACCAATAACGTGAAAGCAAACCAAATATAAAAAGTCAACACAATCCATCACAATCCATCATATCCAAACCAACAACATAAAAAACATAATCTCAACAACATAAAAAACATAGTCTACTAAAACTCCATGCAATTCCTAACATCCACTAAAGATATTGGAGAAGCCCATATCTCATGTCAGCTGGGGTTTTGATAAAAGCCTCCCTCCATGTGAGATTAACGCAGGCTCGTTCCACTACTTTGTTGTAAAGATCCGGCTCCAACATAGGAATGGCAAGTAGAAGATCAATCACAATAGATATGGAGAATGGGTCTGTAGGTGGTGATGTGACTTGTGAGTTGATGGAACCACTCACAGATTGACTAGCCCTGCTCTTGATCATCTCTTGTAAGGCTTTGCAGGTGCTAGCAATGCCAAATGATTCACTCCTCCTTCTCCTCTTACTATTTGGAGTTCTATCCATCCTATGTTTGTCATGAGTTGGAGTAGGAGTTTTGTCAGATGTAAAAACTCCCTCATCAAGATAGTGTTCACCAACGTCCTCTGGTCCATCGTCTGCATCATCACCACCAATGTCAAGTTCATATGACATCACAAAACCTTCGACATTTCCTCCTGCATAATCCCCAATAGCATATGTATCTCCAAATACAATACACAAGTCGGGATATTGAGGAAACCCATCCTTCTTGAATTTTGCCTACTTAATATTATCCTGCAATTTTCACAATGATAACATATATCAGCAATACAATTAAACATATTGCACGTACCAAAATAATCAAAGGTTAAAACATACCTTGATGTGCGATTCCCATATACTTGGATCATCAACAACTTTTTTGTTCACATTATCCCAGCCAAATCCGGATTGTGAAAGAAGCTTCTTGAAACTACCATACTGCTTTCTCAATTTGTTCACCTTGTTCTTCAACTGTACTTGAGTATATTGAAGTTCTGCTCGTTTATTGAATTTTGTCCGTATGGAATTCCACCCTACTTTATTGAAAGTAGAAGAGGTTCGATTTCCCTTTTTGACCTCTTCTACTAATAAATTGACGTACAAATTGGTTAAAGATTCAGTCCACTTTGCGATGAATGCCTCTTTTTGGGATGCCGTGTATCCTTCACTAGTTGAACATAATATGAGTTCAAGACAATTAAAAAGAGAGTGCAACATGCTGTTTCATTGGCTAAAACGAAGCCTTTATCACAACCTATCGCTAAAACAGAGCATCGACAACTGCAACTACTCATGCACACGCACACACATACACAAAGGATGAAATAGATAGGCACTCACAACAAGAACACAATAAGAACACACATTCACCAGCAACTGTTTCATTTTCCAGAGGATGAAAATTCTTGTCTACTCTGCTGATATTGTTAGTGGATTTACTTGAGATGTGAGAAATGAAATATCATAGACAATTTCACTTCCAAAGTTGGGAACTCAAGCCATTTATCTATATATATATTTTGTTCCTGAATGCTGTTTTTTCAGCCACTACGAAGCATTGTTATAATGCTTGAGTGTTTTGTTTGGTATTGTTTCTTTAGAAGAAATCTATAGCAAATTTTTAATGGAAAGTCTCAGTTTCCATCTCCTCGATGATTGATGAATGGATTTACTTGAGAAGAGCAAGGTAAACAAATCACGTGCAGTATGTTCTATGTCCTTTCTCTAGTCTGAATACTCTCTTTGTGGTGGCAACTCTGATATAAAGTTGTCGTTAGGAAAGCAAAACAAACATCAATTATATAAGAGATGTACAATAAAGCTAAGGATTTTGTAAAACCAAGCTATTGTTGTTCTGACATATTTGTTCTCTTTTTAAATATGGTTATGCACTTAAGATTTTCTAGTATTCACATAATGCTTTATTACAAGCTCGGAATTGGAGGACTTCGCCAGAGAATGAAAAAACATAGAAATACAAGAAACTACAGCGAAAGATGCTTTAGCATAACATGTTGCCTTCAATCTTCCATGACCAATGCCTGTGTTACTCAGAGACACACCCTGATCACGCCCCACAACAAGAACACGCATTAACCAGCAACAACGAGCCACGCAGGGGAGACTAATCATACCCCACAACAAGAACACGGATTAACCAGCAACAACGAACCACGCAGGGGAGACCAATTACACCCCACAACAAAAACATGCATTAACCAGCAACAATGAGCCAGAGCAAGGGAGACCAATCATGCCCCACAACAAGAACACGCATTCACCATCAATAATGAGCCACGCAGGGAAGACCAATCACGCCCCACAACAAGAACACGCATTCACGAATTCATCACATCCAAAGAACCGCATCTTACCCAAATCCCCCTAGAATCCCAGAATCCCGCACCAAAACAGCCACGCGAAACCAACAAACCTGATTTAAGGCAAGACGACGACGAGGCAACAAGACTAGAGGCGATGCGACCGGAGAAAGGTGACTAGCGGCGACGGGACTAGAGGTGATGGCACTGCAAGCGACGAATTCAACTTCAAAAAAGGCCCCAATCACCACTAGAACAGGTTAATTGAGTAAAAATCAAAGCAACAAACCTAGGCAAGATGACCACAAGGCGACGCGACCAAAGCGACCCAACCGGAGCGAAGAGATTGCAGGCGGCGGGATCGGAGAGAGGCGACCCAATCGGAGGCGACGCAACCAAAGCGAAGCGACCTTCAACTTCAGAAAAGGCCCCAATCACCACTAGAACAGGTAAATTGAGAAAAAATCAAAGCAACAAACCTGATTTAGGGCAAGATGACCACGAGGCGACGCGACCAAAGCAAGCCAACCGGAGCGAAGAAAGTGCAGGCGGCGGGATCGGAGAGAGGCGTCCCAACCAGAGGCGACGCGACCAAAGCGAAGCAACCTTCAACTTCAGAAAAGGCCCCAATCACCACTAGAACAGGTAATTTGAGAAAAAATCAAACCAACAAACCTGATTTAGGGCAAGATAACCACGAGGTGATGCGACCAAAGCGACCCAATTGGAGCGAAGAGACTGTAGGCGGTGGGATCGGAGGGAGGTGACCCAATCGGGATCAACCGGGGCGAGGCATCGGTATGGAAGCAGAGGTGTCGAGTGAGCTTGAGATCAACTGGGGCGAGGTGAGGGCTCGGACTTTAGAGGCTGGGCGACGGGCGACGCACGGGTCTTTGGCTCCGAACAGTAGGTGGATTGTAGGTCTTTGGCTCCGAGCAGTAGGTGTCGCGATTCAGGCGAGACCGGGGAGCAGCATTTGGTTGCTGGTGCGGGACCGACTTAGGCGAGTGGGGGCGTTAGGCTTGGCTGTAGCGGGCTTTGAGTCGCAGCGGCGGCGAAGACGATCTCCGGCGGGAACGAACAGCAGGATCTTGGGTCGGCGTGGCACGGGGAGGCGTCAGGCGGCAATGGGTCACCGAAATCGTGGGTCGGCGCGGCACGAACGGGAGTACGAGCATGAGACTAGAGAGAGTCGACCGGAGGCTACGGGACTGGAGGCCACGATATCGGCGGCGAAGGATCGGCGGCAATGGGACTAGTGAGAGGCGACCGGAGATGATGAGATCAAAGAGAGGCAAGCGAACGAAGGGAGAAAGAGAAGTTAGGGTTCGTAAGAGAAGGGCTGTGAGTTGAGAAGGGAGAAAAAAGAGTTCGTAAAAAGAGAAGGGCCGTGAGGAGAGAAATTGCTTCTTATTTTTGTTCCCGGGAACAAGAATCAACTTTTTTTTTGCTTCTTGTTTCTGTTCCCAAACCATTCCCGGGCGAAGTTTTTATTCCCAGGAACAAAAAAATAATGTGGTGTTACCAAACAGGTTTCTGTTCTTTTTTTGTTCAAGGGAACAAAAGAACAAAAACCATGAGAAATAGAAACGTTCTCATGCGCTACCTTAGTGGATCCTCGGAGAAGACGAAGAAGAATTTACACGGAGAGGGAGTATGTGGGAGTGGCCATTCACTAATCATTAAAACCGGCTTGGACCCTAATTAGGGTTAAAAATGACAATCCACATTTTGACATGACCGTTTCGGAAACTGAACAAGCGAGTGAATAAGAAATAGTCACTCGACTAAATGTTGTAAAAGGAACCACGCCTAATTAAGATTAAAACGAAAGTAATTTTAGTTTTAGTCAATTTAGAATCTAAAACTGAAAATCGAATTTTATGAAATATTCAACACGTAAGTCAAATTGACACTAAAAATAAGTGTTTTGTGGATTTTTGATTTTTTTCAAATTTTTGATTAAAAGTTTGATCGAAAGTCAACCCTTTAGTAAATTTTTTCTAAAATATTGATTTCTTAATCAAATTTTTGGATTTTCAAAAAGTTGATTTGAAAAATATGAAATTAAAACTAATTGACATCTCTATGGGCAAAAAGTCAATTTTTAATTCAGGGTTGATTTTTGGTCAAAGAGTTGACCAAAAAATCAATCTAAAAGTCAACTGTTTGACTTTTCGAGTTTTTCTTGGAAATGAATCGAAAATTGCCTAAAAGCAACAATGTAAAGAAAGAAATGAACAACGACACTTTTTGATAAAGAAATGGACTCCGTCACGATCGAAAATCTAAATCTCATTTTTTTACCATTTTGGATGCGCCAACTAAAACTAGGTGTCAATATGATTGGTAAGAAAAATACTTAACTTTTCGTATCACACTTTTGATGCTTGTTTGAGTTCATAAAGTGCTTTCTCGAATTGATATATGTTGTCAATCTTTAGAGTGACTTGATTTGTATCTTCAATCATTTGGTAATATGCAAATTTTGAACATGATGCTTTAGGTTGCCAATGTTGATAAATATCATTAGCTCATGTAGATAGTAGCACTAGTTCTTCATCATCATCAACTTCTGCACCTGTCAACTTATCTTTAAACCTAATTTATCAATTTTTCCACTTCTTACAAAACTTTGTTACACACTCGATATGTACATTTTAAAGTAGAATAATCAAGAGATATGCCTTCATGAGTCTTTAGTTCAAACTTACCAACATTGTCATTGATATTTTTGATAATACAGCACTTGCAACCGAATACATAAAAGCATGCACTGATTGCTTTCAACAATAAGGGATTTTCCTTAAGCAAAAAGAATATCGAATGCACTAATAGTGTAACATTTAGTTCTAGCATCATTTACAAGGGGAGATGTTGATGCTTTTATCATATGCAAGGGATTTTCCTTAAGCAATAAATACATGTAATGTCTTATACTTATGACAAGAAACATTATAAATATAAACAATTTAGCAAGCCTCATCAAGAATCGTGATAAATCTATCTAGAAATTTACAAGGTAAGTTTGGAGAATCATGATATTTTGACATGCTTACCTAAAGTAGATGCATAACAAATACTATACCTTTGAATCTAGTTTTTATCAATCCTTGAAATTTTTCGTTGATAGTATCAGGATTTGCATAGGATCATATTTGGTGATCTTCTATAGATCTTGTAAATATTGATATATGCTTTTGATGATATCCAAGTTAATTTTTAGTATTAGCCAATCTTAGATCCAATTTGTTTGTGTAGTATTTTATTAATACGTCCATGATAGGGTGCGATTAGAACGCATTGTTTTGTCTTGATAAATTATGATGGAGAGACACCATTTGAAAGGGTATGATTGAGTCATATAAAATGTATGCTTAGAAGATAACCGTTGGGACGGTTGGCAGAACGTATGCTTAGAAAGAAAGGATTCTCATTTTCTCGTCCCATTTCCATCAAAGAAAAAGAAGACGTTCCATTTATCATTTACGAAAACAATTGGCATTTACATTGTGGAAATTGGATGTTTTTCTTGTGATTGCATTCAAACCAACATGAAGTATTTTTGTTCATCATTCATCTGCAATTCAACAATCGTTCCAGGGTAAATTGTTCATTGCGCATCGAAAATAGGCAAGTCATCTTCTACTAACTTTCTTCCTACATTGGTGTCAGAGCCCGTTTATGATTTTTGCCTTATTTCTTCATCAATTTTTTTTTGTTTACCATTTGATAGTAAGATCAAGAGAATGAAAATTACATTGTTTGGATGTTTATTGCTTGGAATTGCAAATTGAATTGTCGAAAATGAATTGAAGCAAAGAACGGGTTTGGGGCCGCGTACACTTGTACGGTTTTGGTCATTTTTCAAAATATTTTTTTCGGTCAAAATCAAATTTTGAACACACAGGGTGAAAGTACTCGTCAAGATGAGTCGAATGGTAGGTCGAGCATCGCTGGAGCACGTTAGATGCACCCAACGCCCTAGGAATGCCCAGTGCGTGAACGTCACACGCGCATTGGCGAACCGACACTTGCTGACATCATCCAATAGTTGGTAACTGTTGGATGACGTCATCGATGACGTCATCGCTTGAGATAGTTGGTCGGCTGGTTGTTGGCTGGTGACTCAACCTGACCTTAGACCCGCCCAACCATTAATAGGTCAACCGGTCAGACCGGTCGTTGGTTGGACTAATCGGACTAATCGGACTGCCCAAGAGCCTTTTGGCTCACTAGCGCATGTGCTAGACACGCCGCACACTGGGTGCATGGGTGCTCCGATTGGAGCATGGTCAGCGGCGTTTGGTTCATATAGATGTGCTCTACATGTGGTATAATTATTTTATATTTGAGTTTTTTAAAGGTATAAAATGTGTAAAGAATCCTAAGTGCGTGTATTTTTGGGGGTTTAAATGCACTGTTTATTTTTTTTAGGCTGTATTTTATTATGTTTTAGGAAATACAATATCTAGCCTATATGAAAATGGTATTATATATATTATGTAGAGCTTGGTTTGATGATAACATATATATAGTTTAATATACTTGTAATTTTATAATTATAAGAAAATTCGAACAATGGTAGGAAATTCTTGTTTTTTCGTTACATGTTGAATTATGGTTTTGATTATAGTTGTTGCATGATTGTTTTTTGTATGTTGCATCACATCATGCTATGCCTTTTGTGTTAGTGGAAAAATGTAGAAATTACATGAAGTCATGTAATTATTTTTCCTAATGGGAGTTCGTAAGTCGGTAGAATTCGAATGAGTTCTCACCTAGAACTTAAAATTTGAGCAAATTAAACTAATTAATGACGATAAAACAATCGAACATAGGAGCTGATTGGGAATATAGTGAACTTTTGTTTCTGTGTCATTTGTTGAATTATCATTAATTTAATTTGTCTTTATTACAAATTAAATATGTGTGTTACTCTAAAAATGTGCTAGTGTTGATTCTATGTTTATGATGTCATTGTTTACAGCAATTGATTATGGCTTTGGCATCCAAGACCATTGTAGTTGTGGGATCCGGATTTTCGTCAAACCCCAAATAAGTAACTACTCGTCACAGGTCGATGGGAGTATCGACACACTGCGTCATTGGTACAATTTACGGACGATATTTCGTCATTGTCATCGTTGGACCCAGACGTCACATTATGAGATGATCGTAGGATATACCTTCGTAGTCGCGCCTTGGTCGCGTCAAGACAATTCGATCTTTGCATAACCTATCACTTGGTCGAAAGTTTCTTTGCGTAACGCCACCACTGACACCAACATCCCCTAAAACTTGTACCTCCCTAGTCGAACGGCCATGCACACGTCCGATATTAATTCCGAGCGGCCTCACCATCGGCCACATTTTTCGGCCATGCATCTACGTAAAATTCCCTCCTCCATGCAGCCACGTTTCTTCTTTGAAATTAGTCAACAACAAGAACCCACATCTTGCATGAAAAATGCAAAATGGCGTGCAGCAGTCCATGCAAAGTCCATTCGGCGGTCAATCAAGAGGAAAATACTTGACCCATGCGGTCCACTAAATGATGGGCACGTCCGTGCATGGAGAGGAATGGGTGGCAGCCAAAAACTTCAGTGGACGGCCACGTTAATCCCCAGCCGTCGTCGCTTCGTAGCTGCCACCGAGTCCCATTTAGTTGACTATAGGAGACAACTAAGTGAAGGCCACCAAGAGCAACCACGTTTCCCCACCTGTCTCCTCCTCTTGCCGCCACTAGACTCGCGATTGTTGACTCATAGAATCAACGGGCGGTAAAGACAAATGGCAGAGCAAGCTTCATTCATTTTCTTCGACACCGCCTCTTCTTCTCTCTCTCGGCAGCTTGGATTTCTTTTATCAAGCGAAACCTTCAGTAGGCTAAGTTAGGAACTCTCCCACCCTCTGATTTGCACCTCACTACCGACCACCACTTTGTGCCGTAGCTGCCGTCCCACTCGAGCTGCATCTGCCGCACCACCGCACCGAACCCCTCGACGTTAACATCGTAGGACTTTAGGCAAATTGAAGTCTACTAATCTATGTTGTATAGTGCTGTTGCTGTCCTAGAAAGTGCATTGGTAGGTTGGATTGTTGGATTTTAAATGCTGAATGATGATTTATTAAGCAACCAAGACTGTTTTGAGGTTGAGCGATTGATGAAGTGTTCGGATTTCTCATGCATGTGCTTGATTTATAGCTTATTGAGAAATCGAGACTGTTTTGAGGTTGAAAAATGGATGGATTGCTCGGATTTTGCATGCGTGTGTTTGATTTCTTTGAATTTCAACCAAAACAGATTTTTTTTTTTTTTGGTGACTATAAAATCTTGAGGAATTCGGCCATTGTTTTCGGTTTTGGAAAAGAAAACCTCCTGACTTGTGTTTTGAAACTCTATTTACTATGGCACCAGTTTCAAGTGTTACAAAGATCGCAAGGTGCTTTACAAATTTTCGAGTTTTGTATTGATTTGTCCAAACCATTCAAGGTCGGGTTGATATTTCGATTTACTATACGAGTTTTAAACTTAGTTATCGCTTTTGAACAAAGTTTAGCAATGAATTGATGTGGAAAAACCTCCCGACCCTCGCTAGAAGTTTTATATAAACCGAGGCACCGTTCATCAACGTTTCAAAAGAAAAGAAAAGGTTTTGGTGCTCTCAAAATCTCGAACTTTGATGTGGACTTATTATAAAATCAAGAAGTCAAGAGTGGAGTTTAAACTTACCAATGTGCCGAATTCAAGTTGTTTGTTTTGATAACTCTTTTCAATTTTGGACAAAAGTTGCAAGCATGGTTTAAGAAATTGCATATGATTTTGAAATGCATTTGGAGATTAGCCGTGGGAGTGGACCTACGGGCTTTTCTGTTTTCATTCCTAAGTTTCGTTCATTGGTAATTCAAAAATGCTTTGGTACATGATTTTAAAACCTGTCATTGTTGTTTTTCTAATGACTTTGCATTGAAAGTGTTTTGTTATTGTATTGAAATAAGTTAAGATGTTAATATTACCGTTGGACCCTCGGGTCAACGATGCCCCGGGAGCCGGGATGTCCAAAGGTTCGGATGAGTCGATGCCTTTTGGATGCCTGGTTGTATTTTGAATACATGCCCAGAGGGTCCCCGGGAAGTTTCGGGATACCCGGCGGTATATTGGTACGTAATTCCGGGAGAGGCCCGGTGGTATGTTGGTACGTAATTCCGAATGGCAGGGGTAACCATTTCATGGCGAGCCCCGGAGATTCCTCGTGATGCCAGGTGGGGTGCGAGATGCCCGGAGGTGTGTGGTGGATGCCCGGAGGTGTGTGCCGGAGGCTTTCACGACGCCAGGATTGGGTGCGAATGCCTAGAAGGACGCAGACATTGGTCCTTTGGGGGTGAAACCTTTTGAATATTAAAACTGATGGCTCTACTAAGTGTGTGTGTGGTCTAGTTATGGGCTAAATTGTATGGCATGGAATGGGACGTGTTATAACAGTTTGGCCCTATAATCGGGACTTGTGTGACTGAAATGATACATTATGAATTTGAAATTTCATTGAAATTGATTTTCAAAAGTCTTATCAATCTGATGCATACTCTTTCTTTGATTACCCGTTTTATCTATCTTGCATGGACTTGGATTGTGATTGCTTGCATAGTATAGCTTGGTGGATCTTCAACTACCGGGTGGTTGTACTCACCCCTTTTGGGGACTAACATTTCAGACTAGACAAGAAGACGACAACGGGTGACCGAGTAGTGTGGAGTAACCACAATGGGGAGGACAGTAAATGAAGGAACTTTTGGACGCCGACACTGATTGATGGACTTTAAGTATACGACTATTGAAAAAGATGTCGGTCATCTTTTGAAGTATAACCGAGTTTAGAAAACCTTGGCATTTTTTATGTACAGACCCGTTATGTCCATTTAGTTATGTGAATAAAAGTGTTCGGCTTTAACTTATAAAATATTTAGTTGGTGTGCATCGTTTCTGAATATAGGGAAGGGAGTTGTTGGATACACTTTCGCCATACTTTTACGCAAGGACCAATCAAGTATATGAAAGAACCCCCATATGACTTCTTAGTAGTCCATTGATAAAGAAAAGGGATATCCAGGTAGAGGAAACAATGTGGTGACCCTAACAGATTGGGGACCGTTCAGGGGTGCCATAGTGGTTGACCTCAATAAGGGTGAAAAGCTAAACTGTGACAATTATGATATTTGGCACCAAAAGATTCAGTACATTCTTGAGGAGCAAGAGGTTTTGGAAACCTTCAACCACACCATGGATGAACTTGAGCATGGAACTTCAGTTCAACACAGGAGAGATCTAGAAGTTTATCAAGCTTGAAAGAAGAAAAATACCATTGCTCGCATCATGTTACTGAACTGCATCATGTTACTGAACTGTATGCAAGATGATCTCATGTGTGAGTTTAAACATTATAATAAAGCTCAAGCAATGTGTGTTGCCTTGAAATATAAGTTTGGGGTACACCTGTCACTAAATTGAGGAGACTCACCATCAAGTTTGACACATACCGAAAGCGCCCAAATGTAACAATGAGGCAGCATTTTCGGGAGATATCAAACATGATTTGTGAGTTGAAGTCGGTAGGTCACTCCCTCACTGATGAACAGTAAGTTCATGCTGTTATAAGGTCTCTTCTTGACAATTGGGAGCATATGAAGATTAACATAACGCATAATGAGAATATTGTCACTTTTGATGATATAATACATCATTTGGAATTAGAGAATGAGCGTCTAGAGGCTAAGAAATCTTCTACCCATGCTTATGTTGCTGAATCAAGTTCTCGCAAAACTTAGGGCTTCAACCGCAAAAGGAATCATCAATTCAACAACAAAGAGAAGAAGACTGATCAGACACCTAAGAGGGTTAAGACCTTCTGATGCAAGAAGCGTGGTAGGAAGAATGACGAGGCTAAGATGAAGTGTTACCATTGTGGCGAGATGGGTCATTTTGCTCGTGAATGCATTGAGTCGAAAACGGTACCTTATTACTCCATTACTTTAAGTAATACTTTTGTTTCTAGTATTGTAATGCTTGCTGAATCTCATACAATGTGGGTTGTAGACTTAGGAGTAACAGACTACATAGCTAGAGACCAAGAAACATTTGTAGAGTATTGTTGGATATAGCCTAGAAGAAGATGAATATATGTTGGGAATAACTCAAGAATTGAAATGAAGAGTATTGGCACATGTAAATTAATTTTACGTGGTGGTCGAATTCTATTCCTACATGATGTCTTCTATGCTCTAGATATTCGACAAAACTTGATCTGCGTAGTTGTTCTTCTTAGTCTAAGTTATGTATTGAATTTCCATGGTGATTGTGTTGACATTTTGTTTAGTACAGTTTATTATGATTCGGGTTATATATTGAATGGTTTTGTGGTATTAGATATTGACTATGATAAGTACAATGTTAATGTCGATGGTTGTTTTTATTTAATTGCATCTTCTAGTGATGTTGATGCAAGTACTTGACATGCTAGATTATGTCACATTGGGTTACAAAAAATGCAAAGATTAGCTAGAGAATACCTTTTAGGATCATTCACTAATACATTGTCTAGCGAGAAAAGCAACTAGAAAACCATTTGGTAAAAGAATTAGAGCCGAATTTCCATTGCAACTCATACATTCTGATATTTGTGGTCCTTTGAATGTGAGGGTGAGGCATGGAGTCTCATATTTATCACTTTCATAGATGACTTCACGCATTTTGGTTATATTTTTCTGATCTTCTATAAATTAGAAGCATTAGACTGTTTTAGACAATATATAGCGATGCTAGAGAATTAGTTGAACAAAACAATAAAGATATTGGGAACCGATCACGGACGAGTATCTATTTGAGCAATTTAAGGCTCTTTGTGATGAAAAGAGAATTATACGACAATTGACTATTCCTGGTACTCTACAACAAAATGAGATTGCTGAGAGAAGGAATAAAACTTTAATGAAAATGGTTAGGTCTATGATGGTGCAAACAAATTTACCTATCTCCTATTAAGGAGATGCGTTATTGACTACTACCTATGTTCTTAACCGAGTGCCCTCAAAATTAGTCACTTTCATCCCTTTTGAATTGTAGACTAGTAGGAAATCAGACTTAGGTAATCTACGTCATGGGGTGGTGTAGGTTATGTTCATGATTCTTTCCATAAATATGGTAAATTATGTTATAGAGGAAAGAAATATATCTTTATAAGATATTCAGAAAACTCCAAAATATACGTGTTCATAGGTAAATAAGCTGATGGAAGTATGACTGAAATGGAGTTACAAGATGTCAAGTTCTTAGTAGAGGTGAAATTGATAAGGACTTCAAATTATATAAGATGGAAGATTCCAATAACACACCCACTAATGTTATAGAGGGAATTGAATATTTATCTCAACATACAAGACCTGTTAGGAGTGCTATATCACTTGGCGAATTGACTTCAAGAAAAGTTCAGTTACGTAAAAGTAATCGTAAAAGTATTCATTGTTGTCATTTTGAGATTGAAGGAGAAGCATTTATGATTGTTCAGATAGACGATGCCGAGCCTAAACCTGTTTAAGAGGCTCTCTCATCCTCTAATAAGGAAGAATGGAAAAAAACTTTAGAAGATGAAATGGATTCAATGAAGGCAAATTACGTCTGGGACTTGGTTGATCTACCACCCAAATGCAATGTCATTGGAAACAAATGGGTTTTTAAGATTAAGCGAATGGTGGATGGATCCATTGAAAAATATAAGGCTCGTCTTGTGGTGAAATGTTATATTCAACAAGATGGTATAGACTATGATGAAACTTTTTCATCAGTTGTAAGGTTTGCTTCAGTGCACCTTATCCTAGCCATCGTTGCACATTTGAACCTTAAATTACATCAAATGGATGTAAAGATGACATTTCTCAATGGAGAACTAGATGAGAGAATCTATATGAAGCAGCCAATAGGTTTCATAGCTAAAGGTCAAGAGCATAAAGTTTGCAAGCTTTATCGCTTAATAAATGGCCTTAAGTAATCATCTAGACAGTGGTATTTTCGTTTTCATCGAGCCATGACGATTTTTGGATTCACGATGATCAAAGAAGATCACTGTGTATATGTCAAACGGTCCGAAGATAAATTTTGATTTTATCACTTTATGTCGACGAGATATTCTATTGGTTGGAAATGAAAAGATTTTGGTTATCATCGTAAAAAAAATGGTTGTCCTCTAATTTTGAAATAAATGACATTGAAGAAGTTGCTTATATATTAGGAGTTAAGATTGAAAGAGATCGATCAAGCAAACTCATTACTTTATCACAAGAGTCTTATATAATGAAGATTCTTGAATGTTTCAATATGTAGCACTGTAATTCCATTGATACCCCCGTCATGCAAGGTAAAGGTCTAAGTACTAAGATATGTCCTAAGACTCCAAAAGAAAATAAAGTAATGGAAAATGTTCCTTACGCTACTGCGGTTGAAAGTTTGATGTATGCTATGATGTGTATTAGACTCGACATTTCTTATGCCGTGGGATTGGTGAGCTGATATCAATCAAATCTTGGTCAAGCACACTAGAAAGCAGTGAAGAGGATCCTGAGATACTTAAAATGTACCATGGACTATCGACTTTATTACGAAGGGAATGATTTATGTTTGCTATTCAGATGTTGATTGGAGTGCAAATCTAGATGAGCGTAAATCGACTTATGGATATGCATTCTTGCTTAATGGAGATGCAATTTTTTGGAATAGCAAGAAACAGACATTGCACAGCTTGGTCTACGATGAGGCAGAATTTTTTGTATGCTCTGCTATAATGTAAGAAGTAGTATGGCTAAAATGTTTCTTGGAAAATTTAGCCACTGTCATAAAAGTTCCAAGATCGGTGATAGTTTATTGCGATAGTCAAGTAGCCATTGTCTATGTAAAAGATCACAAGTATCGTGGAAGGACGAAACATATTGACATAAATAACAACTTCATTAGAGATATAATAGTTTGGAAAGAAGTGATCCTATAATACATTTCAACACATATTATTGAAAAGTATGTTAGTAAGTAATGATTGGCTCATTTACACAAGCAATCACCTCAAGTGTTATAGTTAGCATGTTGAGATGAGGCTTTATGTATAAATAAATGCTGAAGAGCAAGTTTAGTATATAAAATAATATGTCGCCTTGATTGGAGTCAAGATGAGGTTCGTAATTTATATATAATAAGACTGAACATGATAGTCCCACAACCATGTATGCCTAAAAGATGCCGGATGCGAGTACTTAATTGGACTCTATAGAAAGCGAGCTGATATAGTACTCGAGCTAAGTTGGAGTACGTGAGAAGCACGTGATTATGTTTAGGTGAAGATCCGTATAGTGGATATATTTAATAAATGACATATGCTCTTAAAAAAAGAGAAGTTCACAATAACATGTAATTCATACTACACGTGCAATATATGATTGATAAGGGAAGGTGAGTGAAATTATCCCTATTTTACTCATCGTGTGAGCCCTTAAGGTAATTTATTATTTACCTAATTTTTTGTGCCTTATGTTACTTTTAACTATGTTCTCAAAGTAAAATATTAATGTTGCTATTTTAGCATGTTATCGGTAGTCATGAATAGATATGACTTTATGGGATGTGTCTAAGAAAACAATTGTTCTGAAATTAAGAGAAACATAAGTGTGAAGGAAAACTATTGTTGTTTTATATCTATCACATGTATTTTCTAGTTGACCAATTATATCTTCTTCTGTGGTTGTAAATATAATTGTAAATACATGGTGTTATGACAATAATTAAGTATAGCCTTCAAGGGATAATTATACTTGAATTAATGTAGCAAAATATGTTTGGGGTACCGTGAGACATCGATTGTTCATTTCTTTCTGGGGTTGTAGCCATTATGTTATCCCTAACAGGTGCATAATTTGAGCTCCCAAGTGCAGGTTTACTCACTGATCGCACAACTTTCTTGCTAGTATGAATTATTTCTAAAGTTGATGAATGTTAAATGTCTTATATTCTTGATAGAGTACTATCAAGCTCATCGTGTCTGAGTGAGAGATATAGTATTTTATTAATACGTCCATGATTGGGTGTGATTAAAACGCACCGTTTCGTTTTGATAAGTTATGATGGAAAGACACCCTTTGAAAGGGTACGAGGGAGTCGTATAAAAATCTTCTGAAGATAACCATTGGGAACGGTTGGCATAATGTACACTTAGAAAGAAAGGTTCTCATTTTCTTGTCCCACTTCTATCAAAGAAAAAGAAAGCATTCTATTTCTCCTTTACGAAAACAATTGGCATTTACGCTGTGAAAATTGGATGTTTTCCTCATGACTGCATTCAAACCAACATGAAGTATTTTTGTTCGTCATTCATCCGTAATTCAATGATCGTTCCAGGGTAAATTGTTCATTGCACATTGGAAATAGGTAGGTCATCTTCCGCCGACTTTCTTCTTTTGAGCTTTGAATAGAAGATATGAATGTCTTTGAATTTCTTCTTCTTCAAGAGCATTTGGAGTTCTTAAATCAAAGAAGCTATATCCTCATCTTCATCATTACCATTGTTGTCATTGGAGGACAATCCTTCAAAATCTACATGAAAGATGTTCGCGATATATGCAATAGATACTTTACCTTTGGATTTTCTCAGCTCATTGTTGGATTCGATTTGTAAGCCATGAGACTTCCAATAAGCTTATCCAATGTCAATTGTCACGATCTTTGAGCTTCATGAATTGAGGATTTTGGCATGAACTCATTCTTGTGGTAGTGCTCAAAGAATCTTGCTTGATTGTTCCTCATTTGTGTAGATCTTGCCATATTAAGCAAGTCCGCTCATGATGTTAGCACATGAGCATTTCTTTGATATCTTCTTGTGGCTCCATCTTGAATTTCTCAAAATCAGTAAGCAAAATGTTCCTCTTTGTTTCTCTTTCTCCATTGGTTCCTTCGAATGTGACTTGGAGCTGATCTCAAATTTCCTTAATTGTCGCACAAGAAAAGATACTCTTAAATATCAAATTCCAGGACAATGCACAATATATGAATTAAAAAGCTTTAAGAGATACGCGCAAGTCTTCTCTGGATATCGTCATGAGTAGGAGTAGGTTGAGCTAATGGTTGTTCTTTTATAGCTACTCAAATATGAGGTCTTGTTGATGTTTGAGTTGTCGGTCCAACTTTGATCACTTCATGTCATGTCCTAATTCTCGAGCGCATGTACATCCTTTGGTGGTTAATTTAAATTACAACGTCCTAAGATGCGTTACCAACCCATTTATTTTAATGCGCATGCATAAGCAAATTACTAATCTTCTGACCACAACAAATGTGAGATAGAAAAGCAGGACAACCAATTTCAAATCAGATACACTTTTATAAATAATCTGGTTTACAAATAGATGCCAACTTTGGTGGCTCATAACTCACACAAGCTGATAAGGTATACTGCTATTACAAGCTGACATATCAAGCTCATAGGCTGATATAGTATACTCTTCTCATAAGCTGACGTGTAAAAGGACTCTCACAAGCTGATAAAGTATATTGCTCTCACAAGCTGAAGTGCAAAATGGCTCTCACAAGCTTACGATAAATGCTCTCACAAGCCGACATGCAATATCTTTCTTTTAGAAAATCTCACTATTCATATAGTCCACAAATATATTTTCGGTGTTGAAAATTGAAGCCCGGTATTTTCTAATTAAAATACCAAAATTCCACAAATTTGGAATACATGACCAAAATCATCAATTTCACTCAATTTGCACAAATTAGCACTCAATCAAATAAAATCAAGCATACCATTACAATCAGCAGGAAATTCCAATCATCGGCTATTCCGATATAATTTTCGAAAAATAATAAATAATTAAATAAATATCAAAAGTAATTAAATAAATGCAATTAAATGCCAAAAATAGAAACTTAGGTCGGAAATGCCTAATTAAATACCGAAATGGGTTCGAAAAATTTTCAAACCTATCGAGATAAATAGCACAACCTATCTAGTCTCTAATTAAGCTATTCTAAACACCTAACATGCATAAATAAATATTTAAATTGCTAATCCGTTCTAACTAATAACCTAAACCATACTTAGCTTAAACTAATCAACACTTAAGCATCATTAACTCTATAAGCAAAGCTTAGTGAGTAAGCTCATCGGTTTTGTGATCTAGTGAGTCCACGGCGATGGCATCGCGGAGACGGGTGACAAACCTCCTAGTGACGACACGCGACAAGGCCTGGAAGCGACTCAAAAAAGCCCACGAAGGCTCATGGTTGCTTTTGGTCTTCAAAGGGGTTGCTAGTCGCGGCTTGGATCGGCTGAGATGTGGGCTAAACTGGAGGCGGGGATGCTGCTGGTTTGACTTCGAGAGAGGGATGATGGAACTGAAGATGTGAGCTGAAGCTGGCGAAGTGGGTGACGTTAAGCGGAGCTGTGTCGGAGAATGATGGGCCGACAGGATGGTGGGCTGAATTCGTGGGATGGTGCGATGGTGTGTCGAGGGCTGAATCAAGGGAAGCAAGGTGGCGAGTCGGTGGGATGGGGATGATGGTCTTCAAGGCAATTGTAGGGGTTGACGATGGGCAGCTCGTTTCGGCGGGTGATGAGGGCTGCTCGATTTGCTGCTGGACGTGTGGCAGCATGGATGAAGAATTCGGTGGAGGGAGACATGTTGGTGGAGGACACGCAGCAGAAGGGCGTCGCTGGCTTCAAAGGAAGAATGAAGGGGGTTTGTTTATTGGTGGGGTGAAGCGCTGTGAAGGAATGAAACGAAAACAGGGCTAGAATGTGGACAGAGATGAGGGATTGCTCGAGTAGAAGAACAAAGAAAATGAAAATAACGCAGAGGTAGCTGGCTCGGTGAAGCAGCAGCTTGTGCGAAGGAGAAGAGGTAGCTAGCTGGCGTACGAGGGAAGCTAAAGAAGGGGGCGGGGGGGGGTGAAAGTCAACAAGAATTATCTACCATAAGATGTTAGAGTTGATAATATTTTACATGTCACTGCGAATTAGATTAAGCAGCATTACATGCATCGCGTACAACTTAGTTTCCATTTAAATAAGAGAAAATCCTAAAAATTTGATAGTAATTACTTGATATTTAAAAATCATACTTAGGTTATTAATGGGCCATTAGAGAAATTAAGTAATTGTTAAACTCTTTTCTCTATGGCTTTTGGAGCAAACAATACTAACAATAGTTGTCACAACCCCAACTCCATCCCTAGGGTCACAAGCGGCAAGGGTTATTTTCGCAATGTCTCAAGCACGTCGCCATTCTATTTCCTTTTATCTTTTCATTAGGCATATGTGGAAGTGTAACGTTTTAGGGGGTGTTTAGTAGCATTTTTGTTCAAAAATTGTTCCTGGAAACAAAAATAGAAAAACTATTTATGTTCCAAAGAATAATTTTTGAACAGAAGAATGCGTTTGGTAACTGTACAAATTTCTTTTTCTAGAATAGAAAAAGAATAGAAACAAGTTTGGTAAACTTGTATATTTTTTTTATTTTTTATTATTTAATTTTTTTGTTTTTCGTTTTTCTTTTCTTTCTTCGTTTTGGCTGGTTGCGGGCCTCGGCCATGGCCAACGACCAACCGACAAGGGTCGGTGGACCCGCTCTACCACGGCGAGGCTCGCTAGCCCTTGGTAAGGTCGAGCTCGCCCAGCCACGGCGAGGCTCAGCCTCGTTGGGCGACCGCCAGGCGGCGTTGCCCAAGCGGTGGCCCAACGGTGGCTGGGTGAGCTCGGCCTCACCGAGCCACTGCTGGGTGACACCGTCTTGGCAGTGGCTCGACGAGGCTGAGCCTCGCTGGTGGCCGGGTGAGCTCGACCACACCGGCTCTAGGTGAGCTCGAGCTCACCCAGCCAAGGCGAGGCCGAGCCTCGTTGACTATGGCCTAGGCCAGCGACCGGCCAAAGAAAAAAGAAGAAGAAAAAAGAAGAAAAAAAGTGTTTCTCGGAAGTGTTCCCGAGAACAAGAAACAAGGTTTTTTCTACTTCTTGTTTCTATTCCAAATCCGTTCTCGAAAAAAAAATAGATTTTTTGTTCTCGAGAACAAAAGTGTAAACAAATGCGTTTCTGTTCTTTTTTTATTCCCCAAAACAAAAGAACAAAAATTTGTGTTCCGAGGAATAGAAACAGAAATTACCAAACACACCCTTATAGGCCCTTATCGCAACCTGATCTCACCGCCCTTCATCCCTCATCATCACGAGGAGAGAAAATGGGGAAAGGTCGAGTTCAGGGGTAATTGGTTGCGATCTCTCCCAAGCTTATACCCTGCATGACAGTGGAGTATCACGATCCATACCATACGGGCGGCACACCTTAGAAAGGGGGTCATGTGTGGATATCGGATTTAAAGGTACCTTTACCATGGTAACTGTTGACACCTAATTTTGGAAAAATAAAATTGCATTTTGAACAAATAAAAAGAAAAAAAAGAAAATGGGGGAAATTGATTTGATTGATTATGCATGGAAATTTAAAATTCTGATGGATGTTCAGATTTTGATAAATGCATAACCAATTAAAAATTAGGTGAATAAAGGGCAAGGATTTTGATAAAATGGAAGAAATCGGTGCAAAATCGAGCTGATTGTGAAATCATACTCCGATTTGTATTCTTGATTTAATGCAACAGAAGATGGAAACTCGAAAAATGCCATACAAAGCGGCCGTTCGGAATTAGTATAAAAGAGAGCTTCATTTTTCGTAACTAGGGAGCGATTTCGAAAAATGGAGAGAAAAATTTGAGAAGAAAATTTGTGCAAGAAAAGAAAGCCTTCGTCCGTCGTGGTCCTTGGTCAAAGAAAGCATTTCTCTTTTCTTTCTCTGACCAAAAAAGCGAAAACTCAAGAAAAGATAGAGAGACAACGTGTGAATAGACAAGAGAGAGGAAAAAAAAAGGAAATAGGAAATAGAGGGACTGTTTGTCTTCTTCACGGACTCCCTTCTATTCGAGTTTCGTACCAACCAGAGGCATCGGCACTTTCTCCGCCAGCTCAACGCCGGTGCGCCCGACGCCATAGCCGCGCCGCCGCCGTCGACCCGGCAGCCTGCAGACCACCTCCACCGGTCGTCGCTCCTCCATGCCCTAGCCCTCGCGACGCCGCCCCCACTGCCGCTATCCCGATCTCACTGCTCGGGTGCCTCGACGCCGGCAGATCTAAACCTACCGCCGACCAGACGCCGTAGCGGTCCGCGAGTTCGCTTGTCCGCGACGCCATCTGCCCCGACACCGCGCCGCCGAAGACCGCGGCCTGCTCGCCTCCGCCTGTCCCTTCCACTCGGAGCCCGACGCCGCCGCGCCTCTACAACCTATGACCCAGCGACCTCCACACCCCTGCCGTCGCCGAGCACCCGAGCATCTCTGTCCGCCCCCCTTCCGCGCTGGCCCACGACTCGCCCGCCTCTCAACATCCCGCTGTCGACGCCCTCGCCTCCTTGCCGCCGCACCTCAGCCCATGCCGGTCCACCCGACGTCGTTGGAATCCTCCTCACCCGCGACTACACCGGCCCAACGTCCTTGCTCGTCGTGCCGACATTGCCCGAAGCTGAAGACCAGCGACCAGGCGCTACAACCCAAGCTGCGCCTCCCCTGCCGAGCGTTGATTCCTCCTTGCCGGACCTTCGCCAGAGCTCTAACCGCAACACCCCTGCCGAACCTCCGATCAGCCATCCTTGGTTGGACCCCACGGCTACCACCCCAATTTTAAAAAAAAGAAAAAAAAAAAAAGAAAACACATTAGGTAGGTTTTTATAAGCTTATTATTTTTATTTTTTTATTATACTTTATCTTTTCTTTAGTATAATTAGTCCTTAGTATATGGTTGGAAATTCCACATATTACCTAGTTCGCAACCGTGCCTGGATTTTTTTATTTCATCTATAAGGCTTTAGATGAAATAATTAATCAAGCGGGAATAAAATTGATATTTTGATCTTTAAGGCTTAAGATCAATTTATTGATTTTACTAGCGAAATATTATCCTTTGAGCCGAACGATATGTGATATTTTCGATGATTTTGAATGGCTTATCCTGTCCCGATTGCTTCATTTATCTTGAAATATATATTTGAGTTAGAAGATTGCATGCTTTAGGGTTATCTTGCATGTTTAGGGTAGGAACTTTATTATTTCGAATCTTTAAAAAATAGAAAATCCCAAAATCATAAATTTAGGATGTTAGATTTTCGTTTCATTGAATTAAATTGCATGTTTAATTATTTGTCAATTTTGATTTCGAATTTTTATTTAAAAAAAATAAAAATCATCATGCATATGTCATGTAGAATTAAAGCACATTTTGTACTTCATTGCATATTAGGGTAAAATTGCACTTAGTTTAATTCTAAATAATAGTTTTCTTAATTTATTATAAGTTTAGATATTAGATAAATTGTATTTTAGGATTATTTGGTTAAGATAATATTTTAGTTTAAATTGGGATTTGGCTTAACTAATTCCTAATGCAAATTAAATAGAATCTTAATCTGGTTAAATAATTTTCACATTTTTCCTAATTCTGAATTTTCATGAAAAAAAATGCAAAAATGACTTAGGATAAATTAGTTTTAATCCCTAAGATAGATAACATTTTTTTTTTTTTTTTTTAAATGTCATTGCATGTCATTTAGAATTAGATTCATGAAATGCATGCCATTTAGTAATCATTGCTAGGTTCATTTAATTAGAAATTACATGTCATTAGAATTAGGTCATTTAGTTAATATTGCATTGTATATTGCATGATTTTCATTAATTAAGTGAAAACAAATAAAAGAAATTGCGTGTTAATTATAAATTATATCTAGGGTTGATGATGTGAATTTTTAATCTAACCATGCAGATGCTTTCGTTGCTACAAGGTAAGTCCCCGCATTTTTTTTTATTATTTCATTGCTTTCTTGGATGTTAAATTGGTGGTTTGTGCACTCGCATGATCACCTCGCATGTTAGGAAATAAATTGAAATCAATTCGAACTACCTGCAAAAACATTTTTGAAAATTAAATAGAAGTGGTACCGAAAGGGCATTAGAGAAATCTATTGTAACCAAGTTCCCATACCCATAGTCTCTGGTTCGTAGGAGTAAAGTGAAACTCCCGTTACTTTACTTGGGTTTCTAATCAACTCACCAAAAAATAGATTAGTGGCGACTCCTGATTAAAAAATCAATTGCATGCTAAAAACTTGAACCTTAAGTCGCGAATTGGTATGGGCTTGGGAGAGCCCGAGCTAAGTTAAAGACTTAGTTGTCCATTAACCTAGTTTTAGGTGGTTCACACCCGAAAAATTAGGTCGCGACAGCTTGGCGACTCCGCTGGGGACTTATGTTAAAACACTTAGTGGACTTAGGCCAATTTTCTTTATTTTGAAAAATGTTTTTGTTTGGCAGCGAGGATTCCAGGTACATCCCTAACATTTAGGTGTTAAATGTTTTTACATAATGGGAGGTATAAGGGGAGTAGTGATTGTTAACCCTTATCTTGCAAGTTGGAGTTAAGGATGAATGTTTTAAATTCAAGCTATTGAAGTGCTGTTTGATTTAAACTGTTGTGCATGCCTTACATCTTGCACTACACTTTTGCACACATAACCTGCTACCGGACCTGGGCCGCACTAGGACACTTAGCATGGTATTGAGTTGGATACGACTTCGACCGCGAGGCCGCGTAGTAGAGGTTGCCCAACTCAATCCCGAAAGTTTTTCTTGGTGTCAAGAATGTTTACCTCTCTGCCCGCGAGGCTGCGTTGCATTGGGGTATCATTCTTGATTGAGCCGGAGGTAGGAGGACTTGACTTAGCATGCGAGGCTGCAACTAAGTCATCCCACCCTTTTAACTCCATTTTGCTAATCCGTCTAAATAGAAATTGAGTCTCATACTTCATGCGTACATTATCATCCCTTCCCGATAAAAGTAAGTTGTTCGAATTTTCACTTCACAATTTACTTACTTCATCACAATTTTTGTCGGTCCCTGACAAGGTTTCGCAATTAGTCTTGTTTTATTCCTTAGGGAAAACCGGCGTACTGTTCACCTTTGAGGTTTAAGATGATGCCATATGGTCTCGGAAGAATGGGTCAAGGCATTCGAAATCCCACTAAAGCCCCTCAGAGGTCCCATTCTGCTGGATCAAGACATCATGGAAAAGGTGAAGAAAATTCAGGAGGACAAATATAGGAAAGGCGGAACTTGTCACCTGACCAAGGGCGAGGGATGCAAAACCCACTACCCCTAGGCATTCATGAGATATTCCCGGTCCTCCAAGAATAATGCAGGATGAAGCGGAAGTGATAGACACTCAAGGGGCAGCCTAGTGGGAAGTTCGATTACTTGGTGAAGTATTCGGCCCCTCCAAGCTTTTTTATTGATCCTCGCGAGATAGTCCCAGATGGATGGGGTGGCATGGATGATTCGACACCCCCGAAGGCAGAGAACCCTAATGATGAGCTGGAAGGAGTTGCAAGCTTATTTGACAACCTCATCATAGGGAGCCATTGATGAAGAACCCCCTGAAGAGATGGGCCTTGGCCCACAAGAGTAACTCTTTTTATGCTTTTACACATTTTCCCTGCGTGGGAATTTTTATTATTTTCTGAATAATGTTTCTTTTAGTAATTGAGTGTTGCATTTTTTTCCCATTCAATAAATGTAATTGATTGATGAATTTCAATGAAATTACAAATTTTATTTTGAGGGCATGATGAGGTACATCAAACCAGCCCGGTGATGATATCCAACCGATAAAAGAAAAGAAAAATCCAAGGAGAACTCTGAGGCCTGGGCTTCATCATGCTTCTCGTGTCAAAATGTTTCAAAAAAATGTTTTTGCCAAAGAATTTTTTTTTATTTAAAAAATCAATAAAAAAAACTTGATTTACTCTGTTTGTCTTTTTGACTCATCTACTTTTTGTTTCAGAGACAGTCTTGTAACATGTAAAGGTGTGGAAATTGTCTAATCCAATTCCAGAGCCTGGGGGCAAGTTCGCTCCAAATTACAGTAGCCCGTATGTGGTAAAGAAGATACTTCCTGAATGTGCCTTGATCTTGGCAAAAATGCATGGTCATGAGTTTTCCACTTCAGTTAATTCTGATGTTGCCAGAAAGTATTATCCGTGATAGAATTTGCCATGTCATGTTTTGAACTGCAAGCATTTCAATGATGAATAAATTGCTTCAATGAGTTCAATTGTTCAAATTTATTGCAAATCTTGCATTTTTTTTCTCCCTTGATGAATTGTGTGAGATAAATTGAATGTGTCAAATGGGATACTTTGGAATGATGAAAGGCAAGCCTTGTTCCATACACTGTTTCACACTAACCCCTAGTGAGTTGTGTGAAAAATTCCATGCCCGCAAGGAAGAGGGCTATCTCGCAAATGGTACGTCAACCAAGGTGATGAGAGGCATTCGTTTCTTTATCCCAAACACTACAGGTGATCCATTGCTCAACCCCTTTGAGCCCCATACACTTATGGAGATTTTTTAAAATTATCCCTATCAAGAATCATCCCACATTGGGACAATTTTGAAATGAATGGTAGGAATCTTCTTGCTCCCACTTGCATCAATCTTTGAATATTGCTTTTGCAATGTAACTCGTACGGTAATTTGAAGTGCCTTAGGATGACGAAGAGCAGTTCTTTCTTTATCCTATACACTTGAGCCTATGAATTTATTTCTTTATCCATTGCATAGCCCACTTGAGCCTATGAATTTATTTCATATTAAATCCAGTTGGTGATCATCTCCTACACTAGGGCAAGGCAAAAATAACCATTCAAGTAACATGGTTTAGAATGCTGCAAAGGATGGTTGTGCAAGTTCAAAAAAATAAGTGCAAAATAATGGGGCATGAAAAAGCAGTGTGCCTGGTAAAAGCAAGGCCAATGCCAAAAAAAAAAAATCAAACTCTTGATATAGTAAGTCATATCCCCAACAAGGTGGTACCAAAAAATTCTCAAATGCTGTTGCAATCAATGGAGTTGTGATAAAAAATCTTCGACGGTGGAGAAGGAAAGTGGTGGAAATGTCAAGATGATCACCAACTTTAACCTTCCCCTAAACATTTTTTGAGCCTAACGATCATTTCATTTCTCAACTCATGAACCAAGCCTACGTTACGTCCCTTGCAAAGTCTCTTCTAATTAGGGCACTTGAATTAACCTAGGGGTTCACATGTTTTAAGCATCGCTCGAAGAAGTGTGAGCAAGATTATTCCTTTCTCATTTTGCAGGGTTCTTGACTTGTAAACCCAGAGATGATTACAGAATATCACTCATTCTTTCAAAAGCCTCGACTCAAAGAGTCTCTTTTGTTAAGCCATTGACCAGGCCCACATTACGGTTCCTATTAAAGACCTCTCAGTTTGGTAAGGTCGTACCACTTGCGAGATTGCACAAAAACTTGTTTGACATGATGACATTGAGATAGAGTGGTTGCCAAAATCCTGCGTCAAAGGTCAGGATGAAACAACTCTTTTGATAAGGATAAGAGAAAAGTCCTTTCAGACCAAAAGATCCCTCATTTGACACATCCATGATACTCATATGTTCATATTGGAATATTCTTTTTAGATATTTTCCCAATGGAAATTAGGCGATGCAAGATTGATAGAAATCATCACGCATGAGCCTCATTTGAATTAATGCATGTCTGTGAATGCATATTGCTTTTCCTATAATTGTGTTTTGCAGGAATGTATCCCCAAGCAATAGAGATGTCACTAGGTAAGTTTATCTCTATCCATACTTTAAATACTTGTCATTGTACAGGTATTCCTTTTTAAGCACTAGCGCTCGATGGAGTCGCCCCCCAAAGATTTTTCCCAAATTCATCAGGCGACCGTAGAATGGTACGAGTCCTGAAAAATCATTTTTTCGTCAAGGCGACTGTAGAAGGGTACGGGTCCTAGACGACACCTAATCAGGCGACCATAGAATGGTACGGGTCCTGGAAATGAATCCAAGTTTAGGCTACCGTAGAATGGTACGAGTCCTAGATGACACCTAATCAAGCGACCATAGAATGGTACGGGTCCTGGAAAACAAATCTCCATTTAGGCGACCGTAGAATGGTATGGGTCCTGGAAAACAAATCCCCGTTTAAGCGACCGTAGAATGGTATGAGTCCTGGAAAACAAATCCCGATTTAGGCGACCGTAGAAAGGTACGGGTCCTAGACAACCTCAGTTCCGGCGACCGTAGAATGATACAGGTCCTGGAAAATCATTTTTTTCGTCAAGGCGAATGTAGAATGGTACGGGTCCTAGACAACACTTAAGTGACCGTAAAATGGTACGGGTCCTGGAAAATCATTTTTTCGTCAAGGCGACCGTAGAATGGTACGGGTCCTAAACATCCTCAGTTCAGGCGACCGTAGAATGGTACGGGTCCTGGAAAATCATTTTTTCGTTTAGGTGACCGTAAAATGGTACGGGTCCTAGACACAACTAAACAATGCCATACTAGGTGACCGTAGAATGGTACAGGTCCTGGGAAAGCAGTCACTTTACGAAGTTATGTTACTATTCTGGGCGGCCGTAGAATGGTACAGGTCCTTGACATGTAACACTAACCTATCTTGAGTTACTCTACCATCCCCGAAGGTAAGTAATTCCAGGTAAGTTCCTTTATCATTTGCATTAGCATTTCCATGCATCATATAAATTTCATTTCAAAATGGGATTCATTTTCCAAAAAAAAAAAAAAATCATTTAGTGCATGTGCATAATTAAAATTAGGTCTCAATTTGTCTTTGAATGCAACCTCTACGAGCTCACCTTCAGAGAGGGGCAGCTGTTGACACCTCAGTTTGGAAAAATAAAATTGCATTTTGAACAAATAAAAAGAAAAAAATGAAAATGGGGGAAATTGATTTAATTGATTATGCATTGAAATTTGAAATTCTGATGGATGTTCAGATTTTGAAAAATGCAGAAACAATTAAAAATCAGGTGAATAAAAGGCAAGGATTTTGATAAAATGGAAGAAATCGATGCAAAATCGAGCTGATTGTGAAATCATGCTCCGATTTGTATCCTTGATTTAATGCAACAGAAGATGGAAACTTGAAAAATGCCATACAAAGCGGCCGTTCGGAATTAGTATAAAAGAGAGCTTCATTTTTCGTAACTAGGGAGCGATTTTCAAAAAATGGAGAGAAAAATTTGAGAAGAAAATTCGTGCAAGAAAAGAAAGCCTTCGTCCGTCATGGTCCTTGGTCAGAGAAAGCATTTCTCTTTTCTTTCTCTGACCAAAAAAGCGAAACTTAAGAAAAGATAGAGAGAGAACGTGTGAATAGACAAGAGAGAGGAAAAAAAAAGGAAAAAGGAAATAGAGGCACTGTTTGTCTTGTTCACGGACTCCCTTCTGTCCGAGCTTCATACCAGTCAGAGGCATCGGCACTTTCTCCGCCAGCTCGACGCAGATGGTGGTTTCCGGCCAAAATATGGCCAAAAAACTCGCTAGTCAATGCTGGTCAACGCTAGGTTGATCAAGTTGACTTTTTGTCCGAATTTTGTTCTATTTTTTTCAGGTTTTTCCCGATTTAAACGAAATCAAATATTTGTATATGATTCGGTTCAAATGAGATGCAATTAGGCTATCTCAAGTCAACTAATTGTGCACAAAATATGCAAATTCATTGAATTTCTATTGAAGCGAGGCCATAAGCTAGACTCACATCTTCAATTGAATCTCAATTGGCCAAATTGAAGCTCAATTACTTCAATTGCACTATAGTCTAAAATGGGCCAAGTTGAATTATGTAAATTGAAGCACCTTAGCTAGGCTTTCTAATCCTTGAACACGCTAAATTGAGCAAATTAGAATGCATCTAAGCGAATCTCCCAAAATTGACCTCAAATTTGGACTCATCTCTTTTAATAATATGCGTTGACTAAAAATCAAGTGTCAACAGCCCCATTGTCACGAGCCATCGTATTTAAAACCAATACATTTTATATGCTCCAAGGATTAGGTAAACCTTAGCTCCTCTAGCAAGACTGCAACTCCAGCACTAGTGGGAGACTTCAATACCTATAATTCTAAAAAAAGAACGAGGTGAGTCATGGACTCAGCAAGTAAAACTCACTAATTTCCAAGTAGGAGGATGCCTCGCCTAACAACAAGCATATAATTCATCCAAAACATTAGTCGATGACAGATCAATAGCAAAATAAAAAGCTTTGGTTTGGATGAAACATGAGAAATCCTCAATCAATGATATGCAAACATTACCCAATATTCACCCACGCCATGAGAAACTCACGCTTCACTCAATATTATGCAAGCATAAACAAGATCCATTCCATAATGCGAGGAACTTACGCCTCACTCAATAAAATATAGTCTAACCAAAATCAATTTCATAAAGTGAGGAACTTATGTACACGAGATTTAGTTATTAATAGCCGAAATCCATCGACTCTTCCAAAATCCACTAGGC
The DNA here is from genome assembly GCF_016545825.1 of Eucalyptus grandis. NCBI lineage: Eukaryota > Viridiplantae > Streptophyta > Magnoliopsida > Myrtales > Myrtaceae > Eucalyptus > Eucalyptus grandis. The sequence continues at coordinate 23,916,402 of NC_052613.1, forward strand.
ATCCAAAATCCATCAAGCATCGTCCCATAATCCAAGGGTGACGGTGATCCTCCGACTATGCATCCGTCAGGCATCCAAACTTAATCGAGCAACATCCCTTAATCCAAGGGTGGCGGTGGTCCTCCGACAATGAGTCTATTTGGCAACGTTGCTGAAATCCATCGGTCGATGGCTAAAAATTAGTCCATCGTGTGACCATGCATCAAGCATCACAATCCGATTCTTATGTTCATTTTTAGTTCAATGGCCCGAATGTGTGCCATGCATAAGTGTGTGAAATGACTTAACAAAACCGAGATGTTAAGCATGCCGAGCATGAATCAAGGATCGCGACTTGATCTGACACGTTTGAGCACCAATCTAGTACCAGACTTAGCTCGGGAATGATATGCCTCAATACGCACCGAGACCATGAAAGGACTAGCTTGTCGTGACATGTTCACAGACCTAGTACTAGACTTAGCTCTGGAACGATATGCCTCAATACGCACCAAACCATGAAAAGATTAGCCCGTCGTGACATGTTCATCGACCTAGTACCGAAGTTGACTCGGGATATGCCTCGATATTGCACCAAGACTAAGAGAGGATTGATCTGTCGTGATCCCACGTATGTCAAAGCCGACAAAACGGTTTGAAAACGGTTGTGAAAACGGTTGAAAATAGTTTTGTAAGGAAATAGCAAGCTTTCACAAAAACGTTTTTCAAATAGGTTTGTATCAAAGCAAAAGCCATAACTTATCAAATAAGCACACAAATCGGGCTTCTTCCAAAGCAACTCAAGCCAAAGCATCAGTCAAAGCTCATCAAACAATGATCGAACTCAATCAAGGAACAAGGTCTAAACTAATCCAAGCAACTACCTCCGAACTTCAAGCAACAACAAGTCAATCAACTTCAATCAAGGACTCATCACACGCTCGGAACAGGGTAACACAACATTCTAGCCAAATATTAGTAAGTTCTACATAATACACTTCAAGGAACGGCCTAGGGGACCAAGCAACATGCAGGCGAGCAAATGGGCAAGAGGGGCGTGGCCACGAGAAAGAGAGAGGGTGATGGTAAGGGTGTGAGGTTGAGAGAGTGAGGGAGGAAGAGGAGTTGGTGTGGAAATGAGGGGAGGGAATGCCTCTATTTATAGGCAAACCCCTCGTGATGATCTTTTTAAATGGACCAGTCATCTTCATGTATGTGGACAATCTAGGTTGAGGAGGTGGCAAGTTAAAGAGATGGGTGGCAAGTCTAGTTTCTAGGGGTGACACTTGCTCATCTTTCCATTGGTCGATCTAAGGGATTGAGTCATCATGAAATTATTACATGTGATTATTATGGGGACACATAAGCCAATGACTAAGTCTCTCCCATTTAATGTTTGGATCTTCAGTAATCATTAGGCTAGATATCTTCATATTACAAACTTGCTCTCCAAGCTTTTAGGTTATGAGGCATTATGGCCTATTCCTTTGAAAGACACCTCAACTTGGCAGTGAAGAACTAGAGTCCAAGATATTTAATGCATCCCTTTCCTAAATTAAGAAGACTCTAGATTAGCCTTGCTCCTTAAGTTGGGTGTGCAGCCCTCTTCCCTACCAAATTGGGCATGTGACCCTCTTATCTTGGGGTGAAAATAGTTTTAGGCAATTTCCGAAATTAGTGTCATTATCCTATCAAATAGAATCGAAAAATTATGAACTTTAAATATGTTGTAGAGAGGACCTTCAATAATTTTGTTTTTATGTGAAGAAAGTCCAGTCAAATTCGTGTTGTGGAGAGAGCATAAATCCCTGAACACAACCCAAAAATTCATCTGTCGAGAAGATTCAATGGTCGGAGAGAGACTCATTTTGAAATCCAAATCTTCACAAAATCTTTGAAATTTCTATATGTTGTAGAAATGGATGTCCTTTAAAACTTTTATGAAGAAAGCATGTTCAAATTCAAAAGATAAAATTTTATAAAAATCGAGAAGGCAATCTGGTCACTGTTTTTACTACATCAGGCAGGTTCCAGTCGGTAAATGATCAGGCTTTCGTCCCAACCAATCCTCCTCATAAAAATCAGAAATTTTAAGTATGTCGTAGAGAAAGATGTTTAGAACAACTTTTATGAAGAAATTTTCTCCAAATTCAAATCAATAAAATCTCTATAAAATTGGAAAACGGCGAAGGTCTAGGAATTTTGAAAAATTGGAGAGTCAAAACCTATGAAACCTTAAGTGGCAAGTCTAAGGAGGAGGGGTGGCACCCTACTTGGCCTTCAAGATCCCTTCTCATCATTTTTCTAGGCCATGAGTCACTCCCTACCATTAATGAGCTTATGACCCACCCTTTCTTAATATGTAACCATCCAAAATTTCATGATTACCTTTCAAGAGTAAACTAATTGTGCCAAGTGTTCTACTTAGTCATAATGCACTAATAGGCTACCTTCCAAGAACATTAAATGAACCATGGAAAATATCAAGTTAGAAGGCTATCTCATTGGGCGGGAGTCAATCGTGTCACGCCTCGAACCTCGAGCGCGCGCACATCCCTTAGTAGTCGGTAAAATTTTGTGATGTCCCAAAATGCGTTGCTAACCCATTCATTTTATTGCACATGTAAAAGCGTATAAAAATCCCTAAACAACATGAATATGTGATAGAAAAGCAGAATAAAATTTTCACAAAACACTTTTTTATAAACACACTAAGTTTATATACAAAAGTCTACAAAAAGATCGGCTTTCAAAAAGAAGTTGTTCTACGATCTACTAGTCGGACACATTTGTTGATTCTTCGGACTCCACCGAAAATGAACTAGAGGGACCGCCATCTAAGGACCTGAAAAGGTTAAGCCCACAACGGGGGGAGACAATGTCTCAGCAAGTCTACTCCATAAACCCCGATTAGGAAGGAAATACGCCTAGAGGTAGTCTAACCACAAATTACATAAGACTTACTTTGTCTCATTTCCTTCCTGCACGTTAGTATAGTTCATATCATATATAATTGCATCAAAAGCACTCATCAATTGACATGTCTCAACTTATCTCACAACAATTACAGGGGTCTTGATTATAAGGCCAAATCTTTATGACACGTCTCAACTTATCTCACAACAATTACAGGGGTCTTGATTATAAGGTCAAATCTTTATGACACGTTTCATTTCGTGCCACACAATTTGGTCCTATAATCAAGCGCATCAATTCAATCAATCATGCGTCCCAATTAATTACGACCCAACGGCCACGACTGACTCAACAGTCAGCGGTCTTTCGGCATAGTCAGGCATCATCTTGCACCATCGAGCACGGCAACCTCTACACTTAGACAGCATTCCACTAGGGAGCATCGGTTCAACCTCCACTACGACTGGCATCCGTTGACTTACGGCATCCCATATAAGGGCATCGTCCGGCTTAACAGCTCGTGACGGATTCTCATAGCCATCACATGATCATTTAATCCCGGCCAAGGATATCGTGCATTACACTTAAATGTCTCAATTAAAATAGTGAACTTGTCCTATTTTCTTCATATTAAAAACATCAAGTGAAAATAATCATGTGTGGGTACATGGTCAGGTCAAACCAGAAAAATTGATATAATTCCTTTTAAAATCCCACTATTTGATATAGTATTTAAAAGCATTTTCGGTGTCAAAACCCGATACTCGGTATTTTCTAATTAAATACCAAAATTTCATAATTTTGAAATAAATACTCAAAAATCACAATTACCACTCAATTACATAAAATAACCATCAATTGCATAAATTAAGCATACCATTGCAATCAACACGAAATTCTGGTCACGGGCTATCATGGTATAATTTTCGGAATATATTAAATAATTAAATAAATAGCAAACTTAATTAAATAAATGCAATTTAATCCAATAAATGCATACTTAGGTCAGGAATGCTAATTTAACCAACTAAACTGGCCTAAAAAATAATGTACCTATCCATAGAAATAGTACAATCTATTTAGCCCTTAATTAATCTATTCTAACCACCTAATAATCATAATTAAGTAGTTAAATCACTAATTAAAGCTAACTAACCACCTAAGCCATACTTAGCATAATCTAGTTACCTACTAAACATCATTAACTCCTTAAGCAGAGTTTAGTAAGTAAACTTACTAGATTAGCGAACCGGTGAGTCCACGGCAACAGTGACGCAGAGGTGGGCGGAACACGAGCTTGCTGCGACACCAAGCGAGGCTCGGAAGAGACCTAAAACGGGCCACAAAGCCCAACATCCACTGCTGGCCTTCGATTCTATCCAAGGACCGAAGGGGCTCGGCTAAGCTGTGGCTTGGTTGGAAACGGCCACACGGGCGGCGGATGGCAATGGTGGGACAAGGCGTTGGCTCTGGCAGCTGGACAGATGGCCTAGATGATGGAGGCAGCTCGGGATGGTTGTGACGTAGGCCTGGCTTCGTTGAACGTGGGCTTGGGACGACAAAGACAGGCGGATGGGTGCGCGGGCGTGCGGGCTGGCGCGCGGGCTGGCGTGCAGGAGCTCAAGCGGCACGACGGTGCTCAAACAACGGGTGGAGGAGCGGTTGATGGGCAGGGGCTTTTAGCTGGCTTCCTTTGGATTTGTTGAGCTCTCAAATTTACACAACAATGGATAAAGCAAGCCTAAGGAAGAAGAAGAAGATAGCTGTTGAAGAGAGGGGCCACAAAATATCCTAAACACTCATGGCTTGGCCCCCACTTGTGGCTGCCTCAATCCTTAGCCATTTGCACACTTAAAGCTTCCTCAACAAGCCATTCAAAGTGTCCAAAATGTTGCAACCCATGGTCCTACGAATTTTGAACATTTCCCCTCCAATTTCATCCAATTCCAACTCAATTGGACTCAAATTGGTCCCCATAAATTCATAAGGTGCCCACATTCATCCCATGATTTTTCCTCATCAATCGAACCAACTTGACGGCCAAAAAACGGCCCTCTAATTTTCCCAGTCCAAAATAGCCCAGCTTTGAAATTTCGCCAAAAACTCAGGTTTACAGAAAAATTTTCCTAAAATAAATTGCGACACGACAGAACTTTCAATTTCTAAAATCGGGTTCAATTTTGCAGTTAATTTCAACCGGATGTGATTTTAGCGTGACCTAACCTACCGGGTAGCTTTTAGAAATATTTTGCGCATTTGACCCGTGGTTGATTATTTCCGAACCACATTGTACCTCTTCGACACATTGATGACTCTCGATTGTCATGAAAATCTCAAGGTTTCAAATACGGACACAGGGTACAAAAATAACAATAAAATCGGTCTAGTGCCGTTCAACGAGAATTTTGCAATTATGTGGAATCACTCACTCTTTAATCTCATCCCTCTGTCGAGAGGACCTATCTTCAGTCTCTGATCGATTTTGATAGTGTCGTATTGACCCTTGCAAATTAGCACGGTCGAGCAATCGATTTCTAGTCGAATTTTCAAGTCTATTGCATTAAAGTCTCTTAACAGCTTCACCTAATAAACTAGTTATCTCGTGAGTAATCAGCTCAGAGAAAAGAACTATAGACGCGTTGATGAAAAGCCCAACTCATTCAATCGAAAACAGAATCAGAAAATTAGGATGTCACAAATCAAGTCTAACCACAATCAATTAACTTATTTGGCCCAAGGTTTGTGCCTAAGCCATGATTGAATAAAGCCAAATGCAACTGGGCTTAATAGGTGAAACCAAGTTCGAAATCCCTTTTATCGAGAAAATGGGTTGCAGCTGAGTTTACTAGTTAGGTCTTGGCCAAGTCGGTCTGTCCTCTAGTCAGTTTGTGGGCTAGCCCATAGGTCAATTCTACTTGGCCATCTTGTGGTTAATCCTTGGGCCAGTCGACCAGTCTTGTAGCCGGTCCTGTGACTAGTCCAAGGTTGTGCACCACAAGTCCTAGTCAGTTCGAAATTGAACCACATTGAGTTTATTCACTCCATGGTCGATTATCGGTTGTCATGTAATTGTGTGAAATCGATTGATTCATATCAACTCACGGTCGCATGGGATTGGTTTATGGTTGTTCTTGACCGGAATAATGACCAGGTGGAATCACCCACAACCAATGCGATGACTGGACGGAATCAAGCCATGACCGTCCATCGATTCGTGATGGTACATGATTGTTCCATGATCGATTTTTATGATCGGATAACCTTTCCATGGTCGAATACTCTATAACTAGACCTTGGGTTACTGATCCCTGAACGGCCAATTGACTCATGATTGGCCTTCGAGCCGGCTCATGGCCAAATCTTGCCCTTGACATATCGGGCTTTAGGCTACTAGTCATGACCAAAATATGGGTCAAAATCGAGGATGTTACAATAGTCATCATCATGTATCAAAATATCAAAGATATCTAACTAGTACTATTCAATAATCAAATTTCCTCAACAAATACAAGCTTGAAGATGAGAAAATGAATAAATGAGGGTCAAAATACGTGAAAAATAATCATCCCTACGTTTTGCACTTTGGATTAGCGATGAAAAGTAAAGAAATTGAAAATGCTAGCACTGGAAATTAAAGGTTGCAAGGAGTGTAAATGGTACAGGAAATTGAAATGGGGGAAAGGTAATTTTCCAGGAAAATAAGTAGAGAATAATGGATTTATAAGGAATACATGTTTTGTGATTGTTTGGGCGACCTTTACACCGATTACATTTGAATATCGATATCCTACAATTGACAGTTATTTACAGACGGTTACTAATTTTAGATGCATAAATAACTTCTTAATCCTATCTCTAGTGATTAATAAGAAGTTCCAAATTCTTGAATTGATCTTTTATTTAGTCATGATTATACATAAGCAATTACGAATAACGAGTTTGTTGGCATAACCAATCAGTAGTTTTGTACTTGTGTTGATCGACTGTCTCCGTCTTTATTTGAGGCTTGGCGACCAACAGAGGGATATAGGGAAAAGGAAAAAATCAAAAGGAGAGAAGAAAAAAATCAAAAAATTTTAAAAAAATTACAAAATTTATTTATGTCAACTGTCTACGGCCATATCGTAGAAGACATTTATGGTGCACATGACAACGTTTTTATTTCTCTATTTTTCTGTTTTTCTATTCCTCGGAATAGGTTTGGAATAGAAATCCATTTGGTAACACAATTTTATTTTTCTATTTATGGAATAAATTTCTATTTCAGAAATAGATTTGGAGTAGAAATCATAAGTTAAAATTTTTAGCTTTTCTATTTCTCGAACATAAGTAAGAAATCAAAACTTTCTGTATCGTTCACTCTCGTCATTGCCTGTCGCCCACCCGCTACTCGTCGGTCACCATCGGCCATTAGATGTTGACTATCGAACTTCAGTTGTTGGCCACCTGCCACCGGTCACCGGACTCTAGCTATTGGCCCTTCGCCGTCGGCCACCGGACTTTGGCTTGGCCACCTGCCACTGGCCATTGGACTTCAACCATTGGCCGGCCTCCAGATGTCAGACACTGGACACCGGCCTCCGGACGTCGGATGCCGAACGCCAGCCTCCGGACATCGGACGCCGAATGCCAGCCTCCGGACGTCGGGCTGTCGGACACCGAACTCCAACCACTTGCCATCGATCGCCGGATGCCAGTCGTCAGACTCGAGCCACCGAATGCCGGCTGTCGCCGCTCCTAGAAATAGAAATTTTATTCTCTTATCAAATGAATTTTTACTCTAGAAATAAAAATTCTGAATCGTTATGAAATGCGTTTCCTTGCTAAGAAACTCGTCCATAGAATAGAAATTGAGAAATTAATTTTTGGCAAGAAATTGATTTTTGTTCTAGAAATTTTGTCATGCGTGTGTCCACGTTAAAGATTTTCAACAAAAACTTACCCGAAATGATTACATTTTAAATCGTCAAAAGGGTTAGACTAAATTAATCAAATTAAAAAGTTTATAATTGAACTGGGCACTATACAATAGATTTACAACTTTTTGGACCTTTTTCTCTATTAGTTACACTGCCTCAACATTTAATTAAAATCTGAGGTTGCTTACTATTGATAAATTTATTGATCAATTTTCTTGAGTTTTGGTGAAAGCTCTTATTGGTGAGTTATGCACCATGTGTTATCAACTTCTTTCGCTATCTACAAGCTTGTGATGATTTCTGTTTTGACCAAATTTTGTTCTTATTGACCGAGCTTACTATTCGTCGATAATAACAAACGTTTGATTATTTTATGGTGGCAACACAGACTAACCAAAGTCTCCAAGAACCAAGAATAGATTGGGAATCAAATGTGTAACGTTTGGCTTACAAGCGAAGTCTTGGAACACTCCACAAATCAACTAATCAAACTCAAAATTCGCACATTCAAACAACCAACATAAGGATATATTCTTACTCAGAAAATTCCAAAAAAGATTCCACTGTGACACGACATTAGAAAAAACAGAACCCAACGCAATTTGAGCATTGGTGGCGAGGCGGCACCTTATGGTCTAGGGCGTGCTCCTTAGGGTCTGGTGCTGGCTAGGGTGACATTCCCTGCGCTTCAAGTCTGATGCTTCGTCCTTAGAGTGAAATGCTTGCTTCTTTGTATAAGGTGCATGCCTACTATGATCCTTTGAAAATAGAAATCACTCACTTTGAAATTTTTGGGAGCACGTGATAAAAGTCCCCTTCTAAAAAGATCGCCATGAGGGAATCCAAACTCAAGACTATCAATATATCTAATTGGACCCACATTCACTCAAAAACTTAAACTAATAAGTTATGGTCCAATTATAACATATTAGCCACTTTACACCACACAAATTCTCCGATGTAGGATTTCTTAAAACAATCTCTTTCTCACGTGAGCTCAATTTTAGGTTTGCTCTCCCTTAATTCAAATATCATTTTGCATTGACTTATCTCAACTTGAATATCTAAATTATTGGAATGCACCCGCAACAATACATGACAACTATCATCAACTGCTAACTTGGGTCTGGCTCAACCAAGGTCTCTATCTTGTGTCACTAGATCAACTATCCATGTCTTTTCTCGTCAGACCAATCATGATGGCAATTTCTACCCAAAAGAAACTAGCATCGATCATGCGATTTATTTTTTGAGATATTTACAAAACACTAGAGTGGATTAGGGGCCCACCAATGAATTATTGGCTCTGATACCATTTGTTGGGAGCATATAGTAGAAGTCCAATACATTCTTTGAAGGACATCACCGAGAGGGAGCTCAAATTCAAGCTTGTCAACAAATCCAATTTGACCCACCTTTACTTAAAAGCAAGCCAAGGGCCCAACTACTATACATTAACTGTTCTATACAACACTAATTTTCTAATGTGTGACTTCTCTAAGACAACTCATATGTGCATTCTAACAACTCTACCAAACATGGTCAAAGCCTAGTTAATTGACCCACTTAAAAAGGGTAAATCTCCAGCTTAACAATTTTTACCTCAAGATAAAAAGAATTAAACTGTCAACAAGGCCATATTAGACCTTTTTCAATACGTTTAATACTATTGGTACGAAAAATACTTTCTTCTTAGCATAAAGATCCATTTGCTCCTAAAGCAAAAAATGGAGTGAATGAGAGATTGTTTTATCTTCTCTCCACCCTTCTCGACAAGGAAACCCACATATTGAACTTAGTCAAAAAGTGTGATAAATGGGCGTCCACCATCATCCCCATGTGGGACGTGGGTGGTCGCTTTATGTGCAGTCTATTCCATTCGAATCTCTTTAGGCATGAAAGAACAAAGCAATAGATGGGCAAATTGAGAAAAATATGTTGAGGAGTCTTTTTCAAAAGCACGTGCGGAAGCAATATGTCAGTTTTCTGACTGGTTAGATATGTGCCCTTATTAAGATTCCCCTTATTTTGTAAAACAATAAATGATATGGGAGATATTTTCTCAAAAAGAAAAAATAATAATCATTTGCATCTTTTACAAATAAATGAACGAAACATATTTTCATAGTCTACAAAAATGTTTAAACATAAATTGTTGTCGAGAATGAAAAGATTTTTTGATTAGCTAATTATTTCAAGTGATCATTTTTAGGTAAATATTTTTTAAATGATTCATTTTTCATTAAAAAAAAAAAAAAAAGTGGAGTTTAAATGAGCAATTTAAGAAGTCTAGCGTCTTAAACTTGTCCACTCCAAATGTTAGAGGGCACTATATTGGGTTATTACACCCTCGTATAGTTTTGATTATATTGGTGATCATAGCACTTCTTATATTGGTACGGTATAAATACAAACTACTTCGATTTTTTTGCACTTTATTTGGTGTCAATGGAGAGCTGACGAATTGCAAAATGAGGAGACTGATGCATAAGTCTTCAATTTTCAACAGAAAAAAAGAAAAAGTAAATTGAGGGGTCGGGACATTCACTCCTTTGCTAGTTGACCCTAATTTTTTGGACCACATGCATTTTGGGGTGGCAGATTAGATTTATCATCGAGAGTCCAATTGAAATAACTCGAGTGACTGGACCCTCAGGCAATTTGAAACTTCTTGAGGGTTTCATACTACCTGGCATGCAACCATTGGTGTTCTCCTAAAGATAGACGTGTCAATTTCATCTGGCGTGGTTCGATTCGTCCGCAGGGTTAATGTATGTGATTCGTGGATTCACGTGTCTATATTTTATCAATTAATTTAGTAAAATCTAGGATAGACAAAGTGGTTATCTCATTGTTGTTTCAAAGAGAAATAATTTTATGCATTATAAAATAAGCATGTGCAACTCCTGGGTCTCATGCAATAAGTTGGATGCCAAGGAAATTCCATTTAAAAACTGGAGGTCATTCATTTGAATTTCATTTTTGTGTGCAAATTGTTCTGGATCAGTATCACGTGCATACGTCAAAGGTCTGGACATAGTTGATTTATGGGGCTTATAGAGTTTTTCAGGAGGCTTTAGGCAATTGGGTTGTCCTTGCCCTTAAATTATTTAAAAGATCAAAATGTCTGAATTAAAAAAGTAAATTTACATCTCAAAATTCCAAATCCATGATGCATAAAACGTTATTTAAGCTTTGTTTATTTCATGAAGAAAAGGAATGATTTGAAAAATATTTTTCTAAAAATGAACAAAAGAAAAATATCTTTCGCAAAAATTTGCAGACATAAATTTTTGTCGATATGAAAATATTTTTCATTGACTAATTATTTCAAGTGAAATAAGAAATCATTTTTTTAGAAATTATCTTTTAAATAATTAATTTTTCATGAAACAAATGGAATCTTTTTTTTTTTCCCCTTTCTTTTCCCTTTTTTGCTTTGCATTCTTAGAGAAGGGGAGTGGGGGTTCAGTTTGGGTGCATATATGGGTAAGGGCATTTTTGGTAAAGTTGGGTTTAATAAATTATGCTATTCAGTGGAGGAAAAATAAGATGTAAGTTGGGCTGTAAAAGTGGGTAACAAAATTATATTTTCATTTAAATTTATCGAAGCGAGGTATATATGGATCATCCAAATTAAAGAGAAAAGCCCAAAATAATGAGTTTTTGTGGGTTTATTACAAAATCACTTCCAACCCATTTAATAAAAATATTGAAGTTAAGAAAGCACGTCTCAATCCCTCTTCAATGTATCGTGACTCGAGCTCCTCCCCTGGTTGGGATCAATCACCCCAACCCCCAAAACCAAAGCGCCCCCCACCAAAAAAAAAAAAAAAGAAAAAGAAAAGAAAAGAAAGAAAAACACCAACGAACCGCTTAAATAAGGTGTAGCCGCTGTCATCTTCAATGGCCATTCCAAGACCTGAACTCGTAAGTCTCCACGTCTCTCAATAGATTATCCATTTTGACAGCCTTAGGGTCCTGAGTTTGCTTCAATTGTCAACTCTTTGACATCCAAAAAAGTCACGAGACCTTTTGGATGCAGATCCAGAAAACCCTGACGACTCTTTTATAAGTTTTTAAAGCAGATCGGTGGTAAAGAAGGGTTCTTGCAGTACCTCTTGGATAAAGCAAAAGCGAACGAGTGCTCCTGTCCTCTTGTCACTTCTCCACAATTTTTACAAGTCCTGTGACTTCATTTTAAATCACAAGACACGACACACATCATATGACAATCTAGTTTTTCCGAGTAAAATCATTACTTGACAGAAATATCTATTTGGCTGATAATTTACATCATATGTTGCCTCACCGGCCTTCTGCTTAACATCACAATAGACACAAAGAAATGGAGATCAGTTACATGATTTATATCGTCCACAATTTGGTGAATTAACAATTTACCAATGCATATAGCAAAATTTCGTCATTAAGCATCAGATGGCAAGCAGAATCTCAAGAGGCGAAGCCATCCAGCAAAGCTGCGATGCTACCAAATGGAAATAATTTGCTGTCTGAAAACATATATATATATATAAATGATGAGAAAAAGAGAGGAGGTACAAATGGAAAGCTAAAAATTATACTCTGGCCACCAAGTCTGGTACACATGAAAGCAAAACCTATTAACGAGAACAAGGGCATTATTAGTCACCCGGACAAGTTCCACCACCTTTCATCTCACTGCCACCTTCACGCCCCCGTGCCTTACCCAACTCTTGAGATCCCTTACTGACTCGGCAATCCAGTGCATGGAGTCGCTCATTCTTTAGAGGCAACAATTTAACAAGAAAGTTTGCTAAGGATGAACTCAGGTTGTGTCAAGTATGGATGCTAAAATTGTATTACATAAAAATAGATTAATATTAATGGTTCAATTTGGATTGGACCCTTTTCAGCATGACCAAAATCCGATCCAACTCACATGTTTGACTAGCCTATATGTAAATGTACCCTCCTAGATACGAAGGATATTGTTTTTGGCCAGAGATACAAATATTTCAATTATGGATATATTTGCCAACATGCGAAAGCACTTGTTAAATGTTGAATATGATTCAATTACTTGAAGTCGTATAACCATCCTTCACAGTATCTCATTAGTAAAAGTAATCTGAATTTCTGTAAGGTTGTAAAATAATTACGAAATTACCTCATCCAAGTAATAAATAAGTTATTCCACACATGGCAAAATGCCAAAGTACATTAGCATATCCCGATTAACTTTTGATGTACTTATTACCTCTTTCCAGTTGAATTATGTTAATACGGATGAAGCCTCGTCCAAATACGAAACACGACAATTTATAAAAGCGACTGAATGATTTGTTACCTTGCCGATTGAAAAAGCCTTGTCCAATACAAGATCAGTGTTCAGGCCGCGTGTTACATGTGAGGGTGAACGGCATGTATGAAAAAAGTGATGGCTAATGTCTAAGAGATAAATTGAGTGATTAAGTGCTAGATTTGAATGTGGCATATTACGTCTTCAAATCACAATGCCTTCCACTCATATTAACTTTGGGCCCATTACTATCACCAATATTCCTACCCATCCAATGGGTGGTTTATTTTTACCAGATGAACGTGGACATGAAGGTTTGTGCATACCATAAAATTAAGTCATGCTGAAAGTTCTCTAATATGAAGTGGAAGTGAGCAACAATAAACTAGAGTGTTAATTTATAAGCATGTCCTTTTTTTCCGCCTTGATTTAATGTAGGGAATTTTTTCAAAGTTCTACAGAAAATTTTTTACTATATATAACGACTATAGTCTAACTTTATTATTTAACAAATCAGTCTATTGTATTGTACAAGATCACGCCAATTCCCCATTAGTAGTGATGCGGTCCAGTCAAGAATTTTTTTAAGACTCCTATCCACAATGAGGATGATGGACATGTAATTGAGCGGCCATATTTTCCTCTATTGTTGTTGCAGGAAATTTTCTTCAACTATACTGTTAATTGACAAGTTATAAGTTATAAATATCGAAAATTTAATTAAATACAAATATAACTACGTCCATATTTGAAAGCCACCTATCAATAAATTATTTGGTGGAATCCTCCAACTAGGGATGATAACATGATTTAATTTTGAGGCAAACTATTAAAAAAAGTCTCAAACATTTTGCATTAGTATCAATTCAGTCATAAATCTTCTAATTGAATCAAATTAGTCCTAAATATTTTCACATTGGTACCACCAATTTAAGCTAGAAATTACTGACATGGACGTCGGGTAATCTTATGTGGCATAGCTAGCGTTGACATAAACATTTTTTTTATTTATAATTTTTAATAATTTTCTTCTTCTTTTTGCTTTCATTTTCTTCTTCTTCTTTCATCTCTTTTTCTTTCCCCTCATTTTGCTGGTGGCTAGCACAAGCCATGGTTGGTGAGGGCTGGCCTTGCTTGAGCAAGGATCGACCTCGTCTAGGCAAGGGTAGTGGGGTTGACCCTCACCTATACTTGGGCATTCTTACTAAGCCTCGCTTGGATGAGGGCAAGGCTAACCCTCCCTAGGTGATGCTTGGCAAGGCTAACCCTCATCATCCATGGCTTTTGCCAGCTACAGGAAAAAAGAAAGGGAAAAAAATAGAAAAAAATTGTAAAAAAAAAATGTCCACAATAACATTGGCCTATTACATAGGATCGTTAGCATCCACGTCAGCAATTTCGGACCTAAATTAGCCGAATGAATTAAATTGGTACTAGTGTGAAAAGGTTCATGATCAAATTGGCCCAATCGAAATGTTTATGATTGAATTGATATCAATGTTATATATGTTTAGATTTTTTTTTTTTTTGAACTTTTCCCCAATTTCAAAAGACCTATTCTCCTGCATGTCTTTTATTGGTATGTCAAAAGTGAGTGATGTTCATATTTACAATCCACCCATAAAGTTGGAGGATTTTCCGACCCAAAATAGAGGAAGACATGAACTTTTTGGTTGTACAAAGTAATTGTCTACTTGTTTACTACCAAGAGAAAATCCCGTGATAAGCGTTGGCGTTAGACTATAAGTTCGTACTTTTCTTCTTTTTATGTCATGCTGCATATATCTTCGTGTATATATAGCTCGCTCTCAAGTCTCAGTTTTCTACTACATTGAACTAACAAGAGAGACTTGAGACACCAAGACAAGCAGCAACCATGTTCACCGAGCTGCTCTTCTCCTTCTTCCTCCTCATCGTCTCTCTCTTCTCAATCCTCTTCACCAGCAAAAATTCCATCGCTCATCACAAGAAAACAATACCATCGCCACCCACTAACAATCTCCTCCCAAAATCTTATCCGATTATCGGCTCCTACTTTGCGATCTACGCGAACCGTGAGCGGCGCGTTGAGTGGCTCTCTGACATGATCAAGCTTTCCCCATCTGCCACCTTCGTCCTCGACCGCTTCTTTGGCCAGCGCCAGGTCTTCACCGGCAACCCCTCCAATGTTCAGCATATCCTCAAGACCCACTTCAGCATCTACCCGAAGGGTAAGCTCCTCCGCTGCAGCCTCCGTGACTTCCTCGGTGACGGCATCTTCAACATCAACGGCGATGCCTGGAAGTTCCAGAGGCAGGTCTCAAGTCACGAGTTCAACCGCAAGTCCCTGCGCAAGTTTGTCGAGCATGTGGTGGACGCTGAGCTCTCAGGCCGCCTCGTCCCCATTCTTGACTCTGCCGCCAAGACCGGCGCCGTGCTCGACCTGCAGGACATCCTGCTGCGGTTCACGTTTGACAACATATGCAAGATTGCTTTCGGGTACGACCCAGCATATCTTCTTCCCTCACTTCCGCCAGCCCAGTTCGCTGAATCATTCGAAGAAGCCGTCATGATCAGCAGTGGAAGGCTGAATTCGATCTTGCCCATCATATGGAAGCTCAAGAGGTTTCTCTGCATTGGTTCGGAGAAGCGTCTCAAGAAGGCCGTTTCTCAGGTTCGGTACCGAGAAGTTATTTTATCTAACAGTTACATCACCGAGTCGCATGACCAACTTATGGCAATATGATCGAATTCTATAACAAATTTTGCATTTAAATGCTAAAAAAATCTAATTTCTTCCTTCTTAGATTGTTGGAATGACTGTATGACTGATGCTAATAATATGTTTCAGGTGAGAGGCTTCGCGAGAGACCTCATAAGAGAGAAGAAAGAGAAGATAAGAGAGCGTCGATTGCAAGACGTCGATCTCGAACTCGACATCCTGTCTCGGTTCTTGATGTCAGGCCACTCTGATGAAGACTTTGTGATCGACATTGTCATCAGTTTCATCCACGCTGGCCGTGACACCACTTCGGCCGCGTTGACGTGGTTCTTCTGGCTTGTCTCGCAGAACCCGCGAGTGGAGAGAGAGATACTCGATGAGATTGCAGAGAAGACGGGGACACCGTTGGCCGTTTATGAGGAGACGAAGGACATGGTGTACACACACGCCTCGCTGTGCGAGGGCATGAGGCTATACCCTCCTGTTCCCGTGGACACGAAGGAAGCCACTATCGATGACGTTTTGCCAGATGGGACGCACGTGAAGAAGGGGACGAGGGTGGTGTACCATCCATACGCGATGGGCAGGCTACCGGAGCTGTGGGGCTCAGACTGGCCGGAGTTTAGGCCAGAGAGGTGGCTGGCAGTGGGGGCCGGAGGAGGGAAATGGGGCTTCGTCGGGCGGGACCCGTACGAGTACCCGGTCTTCCAAGCGGGGCCTAGGATTTGCTTGGGAAAAGAGATGGCATTCCTCCAGATGAAGAGGGTGGTCGCCGCCGTGCTAGGGCGGTTCAGGGTGGTGCCAGCATTGGAGAAGGGGGCCGAGCCAGCGTACTCGGCCGACTTGACGTCAAAGATGAAGGGCGGGTTCCCAGTGAGGATTCAAGAGAGGAATGGATTATTGTAGGATATGTACACAAGTGATTCGTGCATGGACGTTTCATGGCTTGTCGTGTTATAATTGCGTTATGATAATGGAAAGTGCGATTTGTATGAGCTTGTTTCAAAATGTACTTTTGCTCTTGGGCATAGAAAATATCTGAGGAAGCATGTCTAATTAGGGTAGGGTGTTTCGCCCCCCTAAAAAAAATATTGGGGTGTCTAACTACTCTAATGAGTAATGACAAATCGCAAGGGAATCTCCAACCTCTTGAATATTTTTAGGATTTATTTCAATTACACGGCTTGCGTAACAATTTAGTACCCAATCTATAATTATCACCATTAATTTAGATAATTGATTAATGCCTTAAATTATAACTATCCACATCAATAGCGATAGATGTGAGTCGAGCTTTGGTAACAAAAAGGATTACTTATATTCTGTATCCCTGTAAATATTTAGTTTTATAGACTGGATTCCAAAATTATATCCACGTTTTTAGGGTTTGCCAATTGGGTAAAAAAGTATTGTTCATTTGTCATGTCATGTCTAATATTTTCCT
This sequence comes from Eucalyptus grandis, assembly GCF_016545825.1. Lineage (NCBI taxonomy): Eukaryota > Viridiplantae > Streptophyta > Magnoliopsida > Myrtales > Myrtaceae > Eucalyptus > Eucalyptus grandis. Next base: position 23,933,645 of record NC_052613.1, read on the forward strand.
CCCTATATTTTACTGTTATTACTATTGTTGTTGCTGCTGCTGTTATTTCAATTGTAACTAGACATTGTTTGAAATGAAAAAAACAAAAAAAATGTTAACAAAACCACGAGTACAGATTGCGATGTCATCAATACGCACTATGGTTTCCACCAAAGCATAAAGTACTTTCTTTGATGTGTGGGCAAGATCGGTCTTCCACAGAGCAAAAGGTGGGCATCAACATATTTCTAAATGCTCTTGGAGGATCAATTTTCCACTTAAAAGGATCATGGGGGGCACTTGATAGACGAAATTTCTCATTTTCCTTGAAACAATCATGTTCCCGACATATGTGGTACTTATTGAGCAGCTGAATGTTCCCCGAATGATATGTATGTGCATATATGAGTGGGATTCCACTTTATGGGAGCTTGAGACTTATGTCAATCTGTAACAACTGATTTTTCCTCATGCATCATATGACCTAAAATTGGTGGGATCAAAATTAACTGCTCTGTTAACTTCAACCCTGAGATAATTGCGTGTTTGGATACTCTTCCTCACATGCAAGCTGAACTTTGGCCTAATACTAATTGCAGAAATGTATATTAACGGAGGCAAATAAGGATTTTGGAAAGATTTGAACTTAAGATCTCTTACTCTAATACCACGTAAAATTTTATAAGTTTACTAAAATTGTTATAAAAATCAAAGCTATTAGAAGAATGTGTGCTTTATTATTTAAATACTCTAATAATTTATCTTGATTGTTGATAGTCAAAAACTTTCCGTGGGTGGTGGGCATGTTATTCGCTCAATCATATCTACGGTGACAAAAATGCGTGTTGCAAAATGTATTGCCAAGTTAGTGACAACAGAGGCTACTGATATGTGGTCTAGAAAACATTTTCTTGTAGATTACATATGGATATTTCATTTCCAAAAATTTCAGATTCTCGAATCTTAGATGAACTTTAGAGAAACATTGTAAATGATTGTACTTTAACAATATTCTTATAAAATAGAATCTCAATTATTAAGTTTATTAAAATTCTCAAATCTTAGATGATTCTCGTAAAAAAGAAAGGAATATGTGAATATCCCGATTTGAACACAAAAGAAGAAGAAGTAACAGTTTAAGAAAGGTTTCTAAAATTATTTCAATTTATGTATATTAAAGGTATGCATTTCCTTAGTCATCAATCTTACCATTAATGAGGTCTTGGTGAGAGTTATTTTGCACCATTTAAATTTTTAGGGCATGTCTAAAGTTAATTGAGGTGTGAAAATAGCATGAGCCTTATTTTATTTATTTCGTAAAATCCAAATTGGCTCTAGTCTAGTCAGATGATAGAATCCCGAAGCTTATATTGTTACAGAAATTGATCCCTCCTCAATATATTACAACGAAACAATTTTGCCAATATAATGAAAACTAAATCAAGAGCAATGGGACAATATCGGTGAAAAGATATTGGAAATTCAATTTACTTACTTCTAATTGGACTTGAGTATGTCCTTAAAAGGCTCAACGGAGGAAACGAGCGGGAGAACTGCCCTTGGGTGGGAAATCCCGCGCTGTCCTCCTATTCCCTCTCTGTTGAGAAGACAAAGATAGATAGGGAATTAGAGGACCTCACAATAGTGAAGGTAGACATCACGTTAGGATTTCGGTCTAGACTACTACTGGGTAGGTAGGTATAGTAGTCTCACGCGCTTGGAGTGAGTGAGGGTGGGTTAAATGCCCACAACTGGGTTGACACACCTTATGGCACTGTCCTCAACCATAGGTTGACCTAGTTCCCTCAGTTGAGGACAGTGCCGTTCTATTTTGTGGAAATGATTATAGAATTAATTAGGACTGAAAATCAATAACTTGATTTTTTTATAATTGATTTTTTCTTTTATCATTAACAAAAACAAGCTATTCTTTTCCTAATCTTTTATTGTCAAGTTCTGACAAAGATTGTTCTTTCATTGCCTGGATTTAGGATGGAGGGCTGACTTTTTCATTGCTAGGAATAGCCTATACTATCTGAACTTTCATATAGAGAAAGACCTACTTTTTAGGGTCTTGGATCTTTTTCTTTCTCTCATATATTTCCATATACCTATTTTATAAGTGTTGTACCAATGGGGACAAATGCTTAAGTGAATAATTCTAGTTTACCTCTTACATTATTTAATATTAAAGTTTGAATCCTTTTTTTTCCCACAAACAACCTTTCTTAGATAAGCCAAATCAAAAGTTATCTTGACGACCCTTTTGAGCTGTGACCTAACTTTAGGATATTAGTTTAATTATTACATCACGAATAAAATGACATATTTCCCTCTTTAACCTCAATAATCGAATGAACGAAATCAATTGGATGGTAAAATGAAAGTAAATAACAAAAAATAAGGTTTTACATGACCCGTTGTTGTCAAGGCAAAAAGATAATGCGGATTTTCACTGTATGAGAGCAGAATTAGCTCCTAAGTACAAGGAGATACTATCGATATTAAATCACTTTTTCAAGAAATATGCTATATGCATCTGTTAACAATCTCTTAGCATCAGAGCACAGTGAATGACTCAAATATTATTTGGCAAACAAATAAAATAAAAGAGATTTAAATCCCGACACTCATTCGTTAAAATTATCTAAAAAGTCCTAAACCTATTATGCAGCAGCCACTCAGTCCTGAACTCTTCAATTTAACCAATTTAATCCCAACTCTTTTTATGATTTTCCAATTTAATTCTTCCGACCAATTTCGGTAGGAAATCATTGATGTGATGGGCCGATTAGCACCCACCACGTACATGGCATGATTGACGTTAATGTTAACGATATATATATTTGTAAATCTTCTGATAAGGGCCGTGATACTCTCTGTCAGTGGCTAGCAACCAATCAGCCACCAGCCATGTGTACTCCCTCCCCCCGCCCTTTTATAAAAAAAAAATAATAAAAACTTTGCAGCCCTCGCATCACAAGATCTTAGCGAGTGAGCTATAATTAAGCACCAAACAAATGTTACCACATCTCAAACATTATTCTTACATTTTAACCCTTCCAAAAAGTTGTATCTACTTATTTGTTGCACCTGCTGTCTATATTTTAGTTTAATCACCAAAGGAAATGCTGTGATTTTCTACGCATTGGCTTTTTGATGTTATTTGTATTTAATTACTAGACAATCGAGCATTCTGTTGTTAATTATAATTATGTTTCATAAGTACCCCTAGAGCAATTCTCTAGCATGACTTTGTTTTTTGCTCGGCTGCTGATAGAATATACATCAAAGGCAGCAAAAGTGAGGAACTAAAATCAGATAGGCGGTTACCTTCCGGTCAAGATAAGTACTTCATGACTTTAGCATTTACTTGACAAAGTACCAATTGTAATCCAGACGCATGGACAAGGAGATTGTGTTATTCAGAGGCTCATAAAACACAATGTAAGCCCTATAAAATGGTTGAATCCTGGCTTTTGATTTATATAGATGGCTTTGATCTAGGGCAATTTGGATGTAGTCGGTGGGTGTGGGAATAATTAAATATTAAACCACACATTTATCTAATAGTTCAAGTTTTTAGAACAATTAACAATGATTCCATAAAATCTCATAAAGTATCAAAACTAAAGGTCTCAAGTTCAAATCATTTTAGATTCCATTTGCCTTACCAATTAAATATGTCCATGTCTAGTCCTGGACAAAAAAAAAAAAAAAAAAACTAGATTAAACGCGAGGGAAAGTGTTAGAATAATTAAATATTAAACCATATTTATCTAAGAACTTAAACTTTTAGAACAGTTAGTGAGTATCAAACATGTGATCTCCACTTCTTGAATGAATAATCCCTTAACACCCGAAGCAACTCTATCGACCCCAGAAAGTTTAGAGAGCATTCTTTGAATACACATTAATATTGCATTTGAAGTTTATTATGGCATTATATTGACACAGTTTCACGGCACCTTGTAACATCATGCCCTTTATAAATTCCATTTCCCTCTAGTGGATTCCCGCTCATCTCATTCTCTATATTTAGATTTATATGCAGTCCTGATATGATTTTCCTCCAATTTACACATAATAGAATACGAAGTCTAGTTTTCTAATTCCATCAGTTGCGAGAAATCTTAAGTAGGTTAGTGATGACTACTCCAATGATAACCTTGTAATCAACATCTTAATTACCATGTCTGGCAACTGATTAAGTGCCACCAATTTTCTAACCCCAGATTATATCATTTAGTGAAAATGAATTCACATGCTGTGTTCTTCTTACCCATCTCCTAAAGACGAAGCACAACATTAATCGAATTGAAGAGATAAATAAAGGAAAATCTACTTCAAACCACCCACATGGAGCCGAGCAATACCAGAGAATTTGGCATTCTCTTTTATCATGCATTATGTCAACATGCGTTGGCTTTTTCGCCTCCATTTTCGTCCACTATATTATGATATCTCTTTCCTTGCGGTATGGTGTTTGTCACTAGAAGAAGCGGGAACTTTAAGCAGTGGTGCAGGCACTATCCCAAAGCCTACACCAATGTTTGTCGAACTCCTCCACAAAAGTAGTAAAAAGTGCCCCAAAAATTATAAATTTGTTGCATTGATATCAATTCAGGTCTAAACTTCTTAATTTGATCAATTTAATTATAAACCTTTCACATTTATATCAATTGAGTTCATCGGGCTAAATTAAACAGGAAATTGCTGATGTGAACGCCAACTATCTTACGTGACAGCTAGCATTGACCTGTACAATTTTTATATTTCTAATAGTTTGTACGAATTTTATTCTTTTTTATTTCTTTTTCTTCCATGGCCTGTGTTGGCAAGCCGATGGCCTCACCACTGCTTGAATGAAAGTTGGCCTCGCCGAGCCTCAGAGTTAGCTTGTTCATTCTAGAGTTTTTCTTATTCTTGCTAGAGTTAGCTTCAATGGGCTTTAATGGTGGGAAGCTCCAACAAAGGCGGTCCACTCTACGATGGAGCTGTTGCCTTACGATCACAGTGAGTAATGCGTGAGGACCCAATTCAGGAGATTAAATGTTACCAATTAGTGTGAGGAGGTGGGTGATGCGTGAAGTTCAATCTAGTGAAGTGGGAGTGTATCGCAAGATCTTTTTGATATGGTGGAGAGGAATTTCCAGTATGGTTCCAAATTAGAGAAGCCGAGGTCATGTGACCTAAAGGCAACCTAGATCTGGCCCTTCAACCGTTTGTGACCCACGCAAGGACCACCAAACATGGACGATGCCAGGTGAGGCAACACCAAGGTCATGTGATTGTCGCCAAAGGGCTAGATCTGGGTCACTTGACCCTTGACCTTGTCCTCAATCTCGACCCACAACAACTTGTTGGAGAAACATCTCCAAATAATTTTGATGATTTCCGAACTATCTTTAATATAATATTTACTATGATAACTGCAGATGTTTGTGACAAGTGTTCAAAGACTATGGGATGACCATTGTGTGATCTAGTTGGTAAAGATTGCAATATGTGATGATATGATTTTTCCATAAACAACATCAACGAATCTAAAGATCAGCTGATGTTAATGTTTGTGTCCATGCTAAATATATTGAGTCATTGGAAATGGTGCAACAACATTCTTTTGATAATGTTTGTTGGTTTAGTAAAATAGTCGTTGTGGAGTAGCTGTGCAAAAAAGCAGAATCCAAATATTAATACAAAATGAGATACTAGGTTGTTTGACAAGTTTATCCGAAATTGTGGCAATAGGACAGTAGTAGAAGCTATTCTCAGGTAGCTTGCAAATGTTTATGAAAAAAGGATTGTATGGGCAGTTATTTCTTTGGACAGTAGCACCGATGACAACTCTAACCACCTTCAATAGCAAGATGAAGATGGGTATAAAAGAGAAGATCTTTGAAACTAAATGTTAGACATGTGCAAATACCAAGACCAGAAATTTGTTAGGAGTTGTGTATTCCAAGCAAAACAATCTCATTCAATTGTTTTTTCTGAGTATTGTATTATTGTTGTCTTAGTAATTGTGCTAAATATTAAGTGTACAAGAGTAAGAGAAGCAGCTGAGTTCTAATAGTATGATCTATTATATAAAAAGATTAGTGCTTGCCAATTATAACTTATTGAGTAATTACTAGTGCAATTCGATCCAACTTGTGGCTGTGAGTTTGACGAGCGGGCATAGGCTTGGTGACAAAGTCAAACCACTATACATTGTTGCGTGATGCTTTTTTCTCCCTTATTTCTTTCAAAAGCACACAATGTGCTCACGAGTTTTGAAACATCAACTTGACCTAATCTTTACTTAGTAATAGCTAATTTCTGTGAAAGATTGTCAAAGTTTTTAAAACAACCTATTCACCCCTATCTAGATTTGTTAGCCCCCAACAATTGGTTACAGAGCCCTATTACTCGTTATTTAAAGTGTATTTCTTCTGAATATAAAGATTTTCTCTTATGGCTAGCTTTGGTAGTTTCTTTACCAATGATGGTCAAGCTCCTAACAAGCCACCTTACTTTGATGGAAGCAATTATGTTTACTAGAAGCAAATGATACAATCTTACATTAAAGCTACAAATCTTGATATGTGGAATGTGATTGAAAATGGCATAGCCATGCCCACCAAGCTCTTGCTATAGATATCAGCTTCGGTGAGTTATACTATCTATCTATATTAGTTTCGGTGAGCTATACTATCTATCTATATGAGCTTTAGTGAGCTATACTATTTATCTTTATCAGCTTAGGCGAGCATTCACATTTATCAGCTTAGGTAAGCAGTGATCGTTTCAATGAAACGAGTTGATAGATAGTATTGGTAGATAGATAGTATTAATGGATAGATGGTAGTGATTGGTTGAGTGTTTTAACCGTAGTGACTTGTAGGAAGGAATTGTGTCTATTTTACTAAATCAACAAACATTATCAAACAAACATTGATGTACTGTGACATCCTGATTTTCAACCTTGTTTTCGATTATATGAAATGGGCTTTTCATCGACGCTCCTATGGTCTTTTTCTCTGAGTTGATCACTCAAGATAACTAATCTATTAGGTGAAGCTGTTAAGGAATTTATATGTGACTGACTTGAGAATTCGACCAGATATCGATTGCTCGATTGTGCTAATCTACAAGGGTCAATACAGCACCGTTAAAATCGATTAGAGACCGGAGATAGGTCGATTTGACAGAATCATGTAATTAAAGTGTGAGTGATTCCACTTGATTGCAAAATTATTATCGAACGACACTAGACTGATTTTTCTATCGTTTCCATACCTTGTAACCGTATTTGAAACCTTGAGATTTTCACAACAACCAAGAGTTGCCAATGAGTCGAAGATGTACAATGTGGCATGAAAATAATTGACCACGAGTCAATTGCGCTAAAAATTCCTAGAAGCTACTCAGTAAGTTAGGTCATGCTAAAATCTCGTTAGGTTGAAATTAACCATAAAATTGAACCCGATTTCAGAATTTGAAAGTTCTGTCATGTCACGATTTATTTTAGGAACGTTGACTCATCCTCTAAAGAATTTGCGGCGAGTCTGGATTTTTGGTGAAAATTCAAATTTGGGCAATTTTGGACCAGGAAGTTCGGAGTGCCTTTTTTGGTGCATTTTTTACCTTCAAGTTGGATCATTTGGTGAGGAGAAAAATCATGAATTTAATGTGGATACCTTAGTTGGAATTTTTGGACTGCAATTGGGATTGAATTGGAGTGGAATTGAGTTGAAAATGGTGAGGGATTGCACAAAATTCGTATGCCAAGGGGGGTGCAACATTTCAGCATCCTTTTGGCTTGCAAAGGAAGATGGTGGGGGCAGCCATTCAAGCATTTGGGATATTTATGTTGACTTGTGAGGCTTGTTGTCCCCCTTCAGCCAGCAGAACTCCTTCTTCTTCTTCCTTGCCTCTCTAGTCTCCATTGTTGCTATTTGAGAGCCGAAGAAACAGTAGAGATCAAGCCAAGACTAGCAGCAGTCGTCGACCTGTCATGCCCCAATCCTTCAAGCGTGTGCCCATCCCTCGGTGGTCGATTAATTTGTGACAACCTAGGACGTGTCGCCGACCCATTTATTTTAATGCGCATGCATAAGCGAATAATTAAATCCATAAACAACACGAAGATGAGATAGGAAACTAGGGCAACAATTTTCAAAAACCAAATCACACCTTTATACATAACAGACTAAGTCATATACAATATTAGCTGATATATACAAGGTCTACAAAAATTTGGGGGGGGTTACAAAACCTCTAAGGATTGGAGTCTTCAACTAGGGCGAGTTGATAAATAGTATTGGTAGATAGATAGTATTAATGGATAGGTGGTAGTGATTGGTTGAGTGTTTGAACCGCACTAACTTGTAGGAAGGAGCTGAGGCAAAGATAAGTCACCTATCTCTTGTGTGCATAGGTAGCCTTCAGGTGTATTTTCTTCCTAGTCGGATTTTAAGGGGTGAACTTGCTAAGACATTGTCTCATATCGTTGTGGGATAATTTATAGGTCCTTAGATGGCTGTACCTCCCGAATGTCTTGGCCAACCAAAGAAGGTCATCGAATAGCACGCTCTGATTCCCCTCCCTAGGAGCCAAGGAGCTTAAGTTTACAAACTCGTGAGATCCACTGTCTGGGTTGATGCGGGTCTACCCCATAGGTACCCCATAAATTTATATTGTGGTATCGTTACGGCAAGATGGATCCAAAGAAGACCCCTTTTCAAAGTCTGAGATTCATAGGTTGGTAATAGAGATCGCTTTTGGTGAGGGTACGATTGACCCTCCAGGTGGTGCAATGGTAGACTCGAATCTTTCGGATCCAGAGTCCTTGGAGTATTCAATTGAAGACTTGAATGCTTAGAGGTTTTGTAACCCCCCCCCCCTTTTGTAGACCTTGTATATATTGGCTAATATTGTATATGACTTAGTCTGTTATGTATAAAGGTGTGATTTAGTTTTTGAAAATTGTGGCCCTACTTTCCTATCCCATCTTCGTGTTGTCTAGGGATTTAATTATTCGCTTATACATGCACATTAAAATGAATGGGTCGGCAACGCATTCTAGGACGTCGCAAATTAATCGACCACCGAGGGATGGGCACATGCTTGGAGGATCGAGGCATGATAGGTTGACCGTTTCTGCTGGTCTTGGCTTGATCTCTATTGTTTCTTGGGCTCTCAAATAGTAACAATGGAGACTAGAGAGGCAAGGAAGAAGAAGAAGGAGTTCTGCTGGTTGAAGGGGGACAACAAGCCTCACAAGTCAACATAAATATCCCAAATGCTTGAGTGGCTACGCCCACCATCTTCAGCCTCATCCACAGCCCATTTTCCTCCCTCAAATCTTCCTTTGCAAGCCAAGAGGATGCTAAAATGTTGCACCCCCCCTCGGCATACGAATTTTGTGCAATCCCTCACCATTTTCAACTCAATTCCACTCCAATTTAATCCCAATTGCAATCCAAAAATTCCAACCAAGGTATCCACATTAAATTTGTGATTTTTCCTTGCCAAACAATCCAACTTGAAGGCAAAAAATGCACCCAAAAATGGCCCTCCAAACTTCTTGGTCCAAAATCGCCCAAATTTGAATTTTCGCTAAAATTCCGGACTTGCTGAAAATTCTTCAGAGGATGAGTTGACATTCCTAAAATAAATCGTAACATGACAGAACTTTCAAATTCTAAAATCGACTTCAATTTCATGATCAATTTCAATCGGACGCAATTTTAGTGTGATCTAACCTACCAGGTAGCTTTTATGAATTTTTAGCGCAATTGACCCGGGTCAATTATTTTCATGCCACATTGTACATCTTCGACTCATTGGCGACTCTTGGTTGTTATGAAAATTTCGAGGTTTCAAATACGGGCACAAGGTACAGAAATGACAGAAATATCGGTATAGTATTGTTCGACAAGAATTTTGCAATCAAGTGGAATCACCCACACTTTAATTACAAGCCTCTGTCGAATCAACCTATCTCCGGTCTTTGATCAATTTTAATGGTGCCGTATTGACTCTTGCAGATTAGCATGGTCGAGCAGTCGATATTTGGTCGAATTCTCAAGTTAGTCACATTTAAATTCCTTAACATCTTCACTTGATAGTTTAGTTATCTCGTGAGTGATCAGCTCAAAGAAAAAGACCATAGGCTTGTCGATGAAAAGCCCATTTCATATAATCAAAAATAGGTTTGAAAATCAAGATGTCATAATACATCAATGTTCATTTGATAATGTTAGTTGGTTCAGTAAAATAGCTATTGTGGAGTGGATGTGCTCAATAGCAGAATTTGGATGTTAACAAAGAACGAGATACTAGGCTATATGACAGATCTGCTAGAAGTTGCAATCATGAGATAGCAACATAAGCTATTTTCAGGTAATCAGCAAAAGTTTAGGAAAAATGATTGTATGGATAGTTCTATCTTTGGACAGCAGCACTAATGGTAACTATAACGGCTCTTTACTTCTCCAAACCACCTTCAATAGAAAGGCTGAAGATGGGTATAAAAGTGAAGATTGTTGAAGCCAAATGTTAGACACATGTATATACAAAGACCAAGAATATGCTAAAAGCTATGTCCCAAGCAAAACTATCTCATTAGACTATTTCTATGAGTATCGTATTCTTTTGCTATCTTAGTAATATTGTTAAAGATTAAGTGTACAAGAGTAAGAGCAGCAATTGAGTCTTGATAGTAGGGGGTGAGCCATTTTGAGTTCCTTACAGATTCCACATAGAACTTGGAACCTACCTTCAAGTATAGGTTCTTTATTTTTTGGAACCTAGAACTTACCCATTGGAGTCTAAAACTTGGAACTTACCCTGTCACTAGTTTTGGGGTCGGTTCTAGGTTCTATCAGGTTTTTTTTGGGTGGGGGGGGTGGTTTCATATTTAGTTAAATAAAATGACAATGAACGCAACAATACCGAACAAGTTTGTATTGAAATGGATGTTGCTGCCGTGTAAGAGGACATCACCAACTCCTCTTAAAGTCGCATCCCATGGCTGCATACTGTTATTTGAATGCAGAAAAACTAATACCCAACCAGCGAGTGATTTATTTGGCCACTAATCAGATTTCACATCTCATGGAATCTAAAAACATCAAAGTCGGTCTCGGGGAGTGGCAAGGCTGAATGTAAGTACCAAAAGCGATAAGCCAAGTGTGTCTGGGAGGGAAAAAATTATTGGCTTCACCTTTGAACACAAGTTATAGCCTAAGCCTATCACAGCCACCAAAAACAGCCCGACCTATAGATATCCTATATGTACTGCTCCCTCTGTTGCCAACTCTAGTGTCATAAGGCATCTAGTTCTAAAGCAAGCTATAAGCACATAGATGAACGTACGCAGGAAATATGTGATGTTACTAAGCACAGTAAATTACTAGAAGGTAGCTGATGATCAAATAAGTAGTAAAGGACAAGAAGATGGAAGACAGAACCTTCCACATCTAGGGATCTCTGGATCTTCTTCCTCGTACTACTTGAGCTGCCAAAATTGGAACTTTTTCACTCACAACTACGCAAAGGATGATATTCAATCGACTCCAACTCCCACTTTGCTGCATCAAGCCTTCTTTGCTCCTCTTCCTATCGAAAGACAAGTTAGGAGGACCATTTCATTTCTGGAGCATATAGAAAAGAGCATAGCACAATGCTCAACTTGACCATATAATCAACCCATATATGAGAACTAAACCCATCGGATGGAAGTGTAATGGGAGATGCTGGTAAACTAAAATAAGTATTAGATGCTTACCACATATATTCATTTTGCTTTAAGTGGTCTATTTATCGACGATAATTCCAATTCTGTGATTGGAGTCATCTCCTCACATCCCTCCACTTCCATTGATAGTTATCTTGATAAGCCAATCAAGCAACAATCGAGGTTGAGCCTTCAAGGTCGAGCCTTGAAATAATATTCAGCTGCCACACAAAACAATGGATATATCTGAAATCTAAATAATCAGCTGCCACACAAAACAATCTAAATGCATAAGAGATAGATTTTCTCATTTACAAGTGAGGACAAAGAAGCACTTCACACGTCATTTATCAGTTATCGTTGTTTTTCTTTTCTTTTTCTTTTTTTTTTTGGGGGCGGGGGGGGGGTGGCGTCAAAACGACCTGATCACTTCATTAAATCACCTTCTTTCTCCTCACTTGTTTGCTTGCACCCTGTTCAGTTCTATCACACCATAGAAAGAAGACATATCTGCCCAACACAATAGAGGAAACACATGAGACTGTCACAACCATACTCTTGGAGGCCCCAATCACAACTTATTTCAGAATCATCAGATCATTTTCGTTTAATCTGCTCTTCACCGAACCCCTTTCGATTGTTCAAAGTTCGCACTATATATTTATCTTAGAACCGCCAAAACCGGCACAAATTCGATGGGTTTACTTCTTGATACATCCATTTAGGAGCTTCATTACACTTTCAAACACGTGCACCGGAAACTTTTAGGACCTGACATGAACTGAACAAGGAGAATGAAACTTGGAGATCGTGCAGCCAAATTGGTAGCAACTAATTTTCTGAGCCTATGGCCACTGATTGCTATGTATGAGCTCAAGAGTGCTAACTCCTTCCAACTTTATGTTATCTCAATTCAATAAGCAATCTATTCTTCCGGGACATTTGCTGCAAAAGGTATCAATAACACACATGGCATTGCCTCTATTTTTCCTTGCTAAGATACCATTATCAGGTCCCATTTTGCTCATTCAATACGCTGAGACAGCATCTACTTTTAAAACTACCAAGTACAATCCCTTAATTTTTTTTTTCCTCTATTGGTATGTAGAGCTCTCTCTACCTCCATGGTAGTTGTTTCCTCGCCCGAACCCTAATTTCACTGCTGCTCACCTTTACGCTTCCATTCCGTAGTTTGATTATGGTTTTCCCCTCATGTTTCATCTCACTTTCTCATTTGGAACAATCCAATTGTCCACAGACCCATTTCTGCCCATCACTTCTCCTCTCGTTTTACAATGGAACTCACCCCTAGATTCAGTTTCTGTTCATCTCTCCATCGTTGCATGCCCAATTCCCCTATTTTGCAGTTATCCTTGATTCCCGTGGCTCATTTTCACGCTTGCTTTAAGCCGTAATGTCTGTGGACCGGAGCCTGGAATTGTCAAAATCAACATAGATGGAGCTTACCCAACATCTCACAACGAAGGCGCAATAGCTTGTGTGTGCCGCGACTCTGTTGGCCACCTGCTCGACCGTTTTACCAATAGCATTACCACTTTTTTGACATTGGAAACATAGACATAAGCTTTCAATCTTACCCTCAAGTTTCTGCTGTAGAAAGGAAAGAATCAAGATCGTATCCTACTGGAATTCGACTGCTCAGTGCTAGTGGATGCAGTAGGAAACCCTAATTTGATTTCTTGGAAACATAGAGCTTTGTTTACTGAAGCTATGACATATCTGCCCTATTTTCCCCATCTCCAGATCTAGCACTGTCGACAGGCAGCTAATTTCATTGCTGATTAGGTTGCTAAAGCCCATAGGCTTACCTCACTTCCCTCAAATTGGGCTGTATCTCCTCCTCCTCACCTCTTGGATCTTTTGTATTTTGAAGCTTTGTACAGTGGTTGTTCATATGTGCGTTAGAATATAATACCGCTGTTTCGACCCCAAAAAAAAAAAAAAAAAAAACCCTCACCAAATTGTACACTCCATCGCACTCATTCAGTAAGCTGAGATAATCCTCAAAGGGAAAAAGGAAAGAAAAAAGAAAGAAAGTAACACTAAGGACGTGACAGGTGAGACGCGAGATCAAATGAGTATAGCAACAACAACAGCGAAGGGATAATTTCCAATAGCAAATTGAAACATTAGAGAGGAGAGCAACGGGGGAGGGCAGAGATCACAATTGCAAGGGAATAACTACTCACATGGACTAAATTGGCGCCTAAGCTCTCCAAACCTTCGACAATGTTGGCGTGGCGAGTTTGAGACTCTCGCAATAGCTGAGCTGAGCCATGGCCGGCAGCAAGGTGTAGGCAATATAGCAAATGAAACTAGATGCAGCGTCGCAGAGAGGACGGACAACAATAGAGATGAGAACTAAGAATAAAAAGAGAAGGGAAAGTATTGGGAGAGAGGAGACCAAAAGAATGATAGAAATTTTTAGGGTTTTATGTTATGGGAATCCTGGTTCCAATTCCGGTTCCAATTTCGATTCAGTTCCTACAAGAACTAGGAACTGGTGGTTCCTAAAAATTTGGAACCAAGAACTGGAGCCGCCCCCCCTCAGAATCAAGAACTGAACTAGACCCATCGGTCTTGCCACGCCTTGAACCTTGAGCGTGTGCACATTCCTCGATGGTCAATAAAATTTGCTACGTCCCTAGACATGTCACTGACCCATTTATTTTATTACACATGCGGAAACGAAATAAAAACATCTAACAACAAACAACATGTGATAGAAAAGCATGATACAAATTTCAGAAAACACTTTTATATATAAACTAGTATGTCTACAAAAATATTGGCTTTTAAAAAGAAGCTATCATACGACCTATTGATCGGACACATTCACCGATCCTTCAGACTCCAACTCCATAGGCTCCGGGGGCGTCAGGTCCTACACAGCTTCATCAGGAGGGTTAGCTGCACCCTTGCCTAGAGCAGCATTGACCATAACAGCGAGGATATCGAAGCCTTGATATTCTCACCGTGAATCGATGAGATACCCTTTGAGGTAGGCCCTATCCTATACCCATTGAGTCCATCGCGAAACTACGCCCTGAATCGATGAGATACCCTCTGAGGTAGGCCCTCATCGACCTAGACAGTGGTCACGACCAGCTCATAAACCCAATGACTCCCGGGAACAAGGACGTTTATGCTCTGCTCAGTAACAGACCGTGGCTGACCAAAACGTTCCGCAGGGACCACCATCTAGACTTGAAAAGAATGATCCCACGACAAGATGAGACAATGTCTTAGCAAGTTCACCCCTAAACCCCGACTTGGAAGAAAATACACCTAAAGGTGGCCTAACCACACAACCATACAATCACAGAGACTCACCTCGTCTTAGATCCTCCCTACACGTCAGCATAGTTCATATAAACAATGCATATAATAGATGCACACATCAATTGGAACACCTCACTAAAACTCAATCAATCATAGGGGTCTCGATTATAAGACTAAATCGTTATGACATGTCACATTATGTCCCACACAATTTTGTCCCATATTCAATCAATCATGCATTCCAATTTTAATCTCGACCTAATACGCACGGCCTACTCGACGTCCAGCGGTCTTTTGGCGTAACCAGGCATTGTCTCACCCCATTGAGCACAACAACGTCTACCTCGAGACGGTAATCCCGAAGAAGCATCGGTCCAAAATCTACTGCGACCGGCATTCATTGTCCAGAGGCATCTCAAATAGAGGCAACGTCAACCCGACACACATCGGGGACGGATTCTCATAACCCTTACACGATCACTCAAATATGGCTAAGGATACCGTGCATTGCACCCAAATGTCTTAATTAAGATAATGCACTTGGCCTATTTTCTTCGTATTAAAAACACCCAATGAACATAAGCGTGTGTGGGTACACAGTTAGATCGAACTTTAAAATTTGATATCCTTCATTTTAAAATCCCACTATTTGATATAGTATTTAAAAATATTTTCAATGTCAAAACTCGACACTTGGTAATTTCTAATTAATTACTAAAATTTCGTAATTTTGAAATAAGTACTCAAATTTCAAAATAAATACCACTCAATTTGCACAAATTAACACATAATTTCATAAACTAAGCACACCACTGCAATCGGCACGAAATTTCGATCACCGGCTATCCCGATATAATTTCTAGAAAATATTAAATAATGAAAAAAGATAACAAAATTAATTAAATAAATACCAATTAATTCAATAACTGCAAACCTAGGCCGAAATGCTAATCTAACCAGCTAATGGGCCTAAAAAATTAATGCACTTATCTAGATAAATAGTACAATCTAATTAGCCCCTAATCAATCTATTTTAACCACCTAACAAGCATAATTAAGCAATTTCAATCATTAATCTAAACTAACTAACCACATAATCCATACTTAGTCTAAACTAATTACCTACTAAACGTCATTAACTCTATAAGCAGAGTTTAGCAAGTAAACTCACCAGTTTAGCAGACTGATGAGTTCACGACAACGGCGACACGAAGGCGAGCGATAAACAACCCTACGGTGACACCAAGCGAGGTACGGACGAGGCTGAAAACAGGCCTCGAAGCTCTCAACAAAGCTGCCGGCTCGATTATGTTATGGAGAATCAAGCTGGGCCGAGCAGTTGGAAATTGCAAGGAGGGACGACGATGGCTGCAACGGCTTCAGGGGCCAACGACGGTGGCTCCGATAGCTTGGACGGAAATTAGGGCGAGCTTGAGGACCTACGAGGAAATGCGGGACAACGGCCTAGGCTCGCGGACAAGCGGGGCGCGAGCAGGGGCAATTGTGACTCGCGGGCGGAAGTGACGGTGCTCGGATAGCTCAGGTGGCGGTCAACGGTGTAGGGGGATGGGCTGGTTGGTTCTTTGGTTTTTCTTGAGCTTAAAACATACAAAAATGGAGAAAGCAAGGCCAAGGGAGAAGATGGAGGCTGCTGCAGTTGAAGGGGACCAAAAAATATCCAATTTCATTCAAGTGGTTGCCCCACCACCTTCAGCCATCATCCTTAGCACTTTGCTGCACCGAGGCTTCCCCAAGAAGTCTCTCAAATGGTTCAAAAGGTTGTTGCACCCCCTAGCTACGAATTTTGAACATTTGACCTCCAATTTCATTCAATTCCTCTCCAAAACTTCTCCAATTAAGCTCAAATCGAACGCCAAGAAATCAAGGAGGATGCCCGCATCACATTTGACATTTTTCCTTGCCTAGTAGTCCATCTTGATTGCCAAACATGCAACCAAAAATGGTCCTCTAATTTTCCCAATCCAAAATAGCCCTACTTTGAAATTTTGCCGAAAACTTGGGTTAGCGGAAAAATCTTCCTAAAATAAATTGTGAGATGACAGAACTTTCAATTTCTGAAATCAAGTTCAATTTCGCAATTAATTTCAACCGGATGTGATTTTAGCGTGACCTAACCTACCGAGTAGGTTTTATGAATTTTTAGTGCAATTGACTCGTGGTCGATTATTTTCGAGCCATATTGTACATCTTCGACTCATTGGTGACTCCCGGTTATCGTGAAAATTTTGAGGTTTCAAATACGGGCACATGGTACAGAAATGATAGAAAAATCAGTTTAGTGCCGTTCGATGAGAATTTTGCAATTAGGTAGAATCACCCACACTTTAATCACATACCTCAATTGAACCGACCTATATCCGATCTCTAATGGATTTTGAGAATACCGTATTGACCCTTGCAAATTAGTACGGTCGAGCAGTCGATTTCTAGTCGAATTCTCAAGTCTATTGCGTTAAAATCCCTTAACGGCTTCACGAGATAAACTAGTTATCTCATGAGTGATCAGCTTAGAGAAAAAGACTGTAGGCACGTCAATGAAAAGCCAAACTCATTCAATCGAAAACAGAATAAAAAATTCAGGATGTCACAACCTATGTAGCACCGACACGGACACGCGACACGCGACACGACACGACACGACACGCCAACACGTCATTTCTTAAAAATAAAGAATTTCGACACGTTTCGACACGTTATATATTAAATATATTTTTATATATAAATACATAAATAAATAAAAATAAAAATAGCCTAGAATTAATTTACACAAAAAATATTAAATAATATCATTCATTATTTTAATTTGTTACAATAATACACAAAACTTAGAGGTAAAAAACATTTTTAAAGAAAAATGCTGAAATGATATTTTTAATTTTATTTATTTATCATATATAGCATTTCTTATTACTTCTTTCATAGTAAAACACTTTAAAAAAATTCTAAAAAAAAATTCTAAAAAAAAAACTGAAAAAAATTGACCCCGTGCGTGTATATTTATAACAATTTTATTACTTCTTTTATTACTTCTTTTGTGTATATTTATATTTTGACCCCTTAAGTATTAGAAATTTTTAAAATTTACCTCATGCGTGTCGGAATTCTGGACTCGCATGTCGGAGCGTGTCGAAGAGAGTTGACCGCGTGTCGGATTTTTCGACACTCGTTGACCGTGTGTCGGACACGTGTCGAAGTGTCGGATATGACACAAAGGCTTCCGGAGAGTGTCCGTGCTATATAGGTCACAGGTTGGGTTCTTCAATTCTCAATTCTACCCTAGAATCGTCCTTACCCCTACTTGATAGTGTGATTTATCATGTAAAAGGATTAGTACTTGCCAATTTTGAC